>NC_083403.1:66826899-67463299 GCF_020745735.1 Hemiscyllium ocellatum
AACAAATCTACCAGCTCAGTGAACAAACTTAGAACCTGATCCACAACATGAGCTACAAGTCTACTCTAAAGTCGCAAACCTCACATTTGTCCACATTATATTTCATTTGTATTTGCTGCACCTCCACACACATCATCTATTGCATCCGCTGCACCCGATGTGGCCTCCTCTATTTTGGGAAGACAGGCCGCCTACTTGTGGAACGCTTCAGGGAACACCTCTGGGACACCCGGACCAACCAACCCAACCACTCCGTGGCTCAACACTTTAACTCCCCCTCCCATTCCACCAAAGACATGCAGGTCCTTGGACTCCTCCATCGCCAGAACATAACAACACAATGGTTGGAGGAAGAGCGCCTCATCTTCCGCCTGGGAACCCTCCAACCACAAGGGATGAACTCAGATTTCTCCAGTTTCCCATTTCCCCTCCCCCCACCTTGTCTCAGCTATTCCCTCGAACTCAGCACCGCCCTCCTAACCTGCAATCTTCTTCCTGACCTCTCCGCCCCCACTCCACTCCGGCCTATCACCCTCACCTTGACCTCCTTCCACCTATCACATCTCCATCACCCCTCCCCAAGTCCCTCCTCCCTACCTTTTATCTTAGCCGCTGGACACACTTTCCTCATTCCTGATGAAGGATTCTGGCCTGAAACGTCGAATTTCCTGTTCCTTGGATGCTGCCTGATCTGCTGCGCTTTTCCAGCAACATATTTTCCTCACTCAACTTGTCCAAACCTGAAACATCTCTGCATCCTCTTCACAGCTGATCCTTCCACCCAGCTTTGTGCTAACTGCAAACTTGGAGATATTAATTTTAGTTCCCTCATCAAAATCATTAATATATATTGTGAATAGCTGGGATCCAAACACTGATCCCAGTGGTACCCCACTCGTCACTGCGTGCCTCTTGGAGAAAATCCAATTTTCCCTACTTTTTGTTTCATGTGTCTGTCCAACTGGTTCTGTATTCACGTCAGCACACTACCCTTAACATGATGCACTTATTATTGTATACTCTAATCTCTTATGAGGGACCTCATTGAAAGTATTCTGAAAGTCCAAGTATACCACATACACTGTCTCCTCCTTATCAACTCTACTAGTTCCCTGCTCAAAAAAATCCAGAACATTTGTCAAGCATGATTTCCCTTTCAAAAATCTATACTATGTCCGATTCTGTCACTGTTTTCCAAGTACTCTTCTATAAAATTTTTATAATGAACTCTAACGTTTTCCTCACTACAGACATTTGGGTAAACAGCCTATAATTCCTTGACGTTTTTCAACTTCCTTCTGTAAATTGATCATTTTCATTAGCTACCTTTCAATCTATAGGAACTGCTCCTGAGTCTATGGAATCTTAAAAGATGCATCAACAATGCATCTATGATTTCTAGGTCCACTCCCTTAAGTGTTCTGGAATGTCCGATTATCAAACACTGGGCACTTATTGACCTTGAATCTCATTAATTGCCCTAAAACCATTTCCTAACTAATACTAATTTCCTTTTGTTCTCCCCCTTACCAGACCATGTATTCCCCAACATTTTTGGTACATTATTTGTGTCCAGGAGAAAACAGCCACATTAGGTCAGAAATATGGATGGTGTGCTATCATTCAGCCCATCAACCCTTATGATGAATGCATCATGATAGATTGTCCTGAGTAGGCCCTAGACTGGTATTGAAGGCTATGCTTGACGTATTATGCAAGGATCCCCTGAGCGAAGACTAATCTGTCTCACTGGAGGCCCCTGACATGCATGATAAGCTTTTGCCTGTATGTCTGCACAAAATGGTAAGGCAAGACAGTAACAGCATGAGCTGGATAAGGAGGCAAAGTGGAAAAAGACAATCCAAAGCAAGGCAGGGATGCCGTGAGCATCAGGATAGGCTCAGTGTGAGTGAGCACAATGAGAGTGAATGAAGAGCCTGAAGATATAGCCTGATCCAGTTACTGAGCTGGGTGCATGCCTCTGAGTGCAGTGTCCTTGCTGCAGCGTGACCAGTGCAGCCCAAGGAGCAGCACTGAAGTGCAGAAGCATCCTGATGTGGATCAGAAATGTGCCATGAGTGTTCTTACAGTCTGTCATATGTTGGATGCGAGTGTCTGCAGATATAGTTTATGAATGGCCCTGGGGCTTGCCCAGAGATGCTGGTGGCTGGTTACCCAATTTCTCATGCTCCAGTTCCTAAAATGAACTTCCAGTCCAACTTTAAAAATTGAATAGAATCAAGATGTTTAAATGTTTGCTGCAAATCAATTCACATGAACTTTGCTTTTTGAGCTGGAAGCAATACCAATTCCCAAGCAAATATTTAATTAAACATGGATATTCACAGCTATTCCAGGAAGCCTCTTTTTTTTTTATGGGTGGCTCAACATAAAAGGACTTTGACAAATTCCACCTGCCTACCTCCAGAGTTCAGAGAACAAAATGGGAAATTCAAAATCAATTATTGATAAATGGAAATGAACACAAATCAACCTTCAATTGTATCAATATGGGTTTTAATCCCAAAGTTGCTAAACTACAACAAAAGATGTTAAAATCAATATAAATACTGCCGTCTATTTGGAAAGGATTTTGAACTTTTGGAATTCATATGGTGAAACAGCCATGTTTTCTATTTTCTTAGTAAAACCAACACAAGCTGTTTGTAGACAGTTCTCCCAGAATGCCACCAAACCAACAGTCCCGTGGTCAGAAAGTCTGACTCTGAAAAGTCTGCAATTTCAGCCAACATAATTAATAGCTATTCTTTGAAACTGAGAGACTCCAGCCTGCTCCAACTTTAAGTTCACTTGAGAACCATCCACTGAAAATCTTAACTGCATGGAACCTCACAACCTATGGAAGATCCCTTCCATCAAGACACTTGCTTTGACTTCAAAAAGCATCAAAAGCAAGAAAATATGCACTTGTTTCATGGGAAACCAGAGAATATGAATCACAGAATGAGATCATTAAAAGCTGGACAAATGCAAGACCTTCACCTGTACTCAACATTTTGTTTAGTGTGTGGGTCTGTGGTTTAGATGAATGTGTGGCATATCACCTTTAAATTCAGGGTACGTATGTGATTGTAAGTGAACGTATTTTATAATTCTTAAAAGCTTGCTGCTGAAGGTACTGAAATAAACACTGCAAGGAAAAAGAAAACACATATCTCCTACATGCAAAACATTTTAATTATGGGAAAGAAGAAGATTCATAAATTATCTCACTGATATTATACCTCTTCTTTCAAACAAAGTTCTATATTAGTTATCTTCTAGTTACAAGTTACATGTTGCATATTTGAGAAAGATTTGAAAATTGCAGCCAGAGCCTATGTCACCTTTTCCCTATCAATGTCAATAGATGTGTGCAGGAGCACAGGTCTAGCTGTTTTTAGACAATGATATCTGTCATCATTTATAAATTTTAAAGGAGGGTATCACAGGACCACCAATATTCTAGAGAAGAAGAAGTTCCATGGCAAAAAACATCTTCATTTGAAGTGTCTTTTAACATTTTGGACAGCAAAACATGTGGCATTGTTTCTTTCCCTTGCTCCTCTGAGCAGTATTGTTTCGTATTTCCAACTCAATCAAGTCAAGGATTGTAATTGAGTTAACATTGACGTGTTAGAAAAAGGGTTGGCAACTAAAATAGTTTCAGGCATATTTCAAATTTTGGTCCCAATGGAAATATGTGCACTGGATGTGGGAAAGAATCCTAGCTGAGATTGATTATGTATGGTACTGTAAATAAAGGCATGTTTTCACATATACATGGCAGAGAGATTTAGAGGAAAGAGATTTATGTTCCAAACAGATTGTCCAGAGGAATTCAAAGCATGAGGATTGTTGTCTATTTATTAAAGTTGAGGGAAAAGCAGGTTAGCCTATCATTACTTGTCCAGTGATGGAACAATGACAGGATCTGGTGATAAGATTCCTATCAAGAGTCTGGCAAATAGTTTGAAAAATAGTTTGGAGGTGAATCTCCAAAATATGTCAACCGATGATATCACCTTTTAGTTATAGCCCACAATCAGAACTGTGGAAGATTTGGTTATCCCCTGGATGAAGAGTTGCCCTGAGTATGGAAGAACAGTGTGACTGTTAATTGAAGTTTTCTGAAATTCAACATTGTAATTTTGAAATTGTTTTGTAGGAGTACTTTAACTTCATGCTGATCTTAACATTTTCAATTCCAGAAGACAAGAATATGACATTTTTTAGACCATTTGCACCTTTGGCCTGACTTGCTAATTACAAAAAAAAATTATGATTAAGTTATGACTTTGCCCCCTTTTTTAGAGGAAATAAAACCTATCATGTAATCACACATGTCAAATTATTCAAAGTAGGAACAGGTCATCAAACATCAATTAAGAGAATGGACTTTTTTAAGAGCAGGCCTGACTGGAACCTTGCTTGTGTAATCTAATAGTGGCATAGATTTTCGTTAACATTTTTTTCCCTTTTGCAACAAACTGTGTGGTAATCTTGAAAACATTTGAATATAAATGTTCAATTCATGTGATTTTTCATGAACTTTGACTTTGATGTAAATCTTAAGTCGTGTGTGTGTGTGTGTGTGTGTGTGTGTGTCAGGATGGCAGAGAGAGATTATAATCTGATGGAATTACTGATCATATGCTCGAGGAATTTCAGATCTCCCCATGGCAATTTTGAGTGCTCCATGGTAAACAGGCTCCATGTATAATGTTAGATGCAGAACCTGCTAGGTGAGACCACTTCCAGAATTCACTCTATGTACCACACTCTCAGGCCTATAACAGCTCGTCTTGCTCTTCTGACAGCTTCTCTTCTCCAGTGAGAATGTAAACTATCAGTCCACAACATAAACACAAAGGACACTGTCAGAGTCACACACAAGCTGCACATTAGGAGGGAGTGGATCTCATTCTTTCATTTATTGAGTGATGGCTTAGCTGAGGTAGCAAACTTGTTTTATAATCAGAAAGGCACTGGTTTCAAATCCCACTCTAAGACTATCATGGGGGTATAAATACTAGGCTGGTACTTCGGTACAGAGAGTGCTGAATTGTTAAGGACTGACTTTCAGATATGACGTAAACTGGTATCGTGATTGCTGCTTTGGGTGGATGTCAAAAATGCCAGAAAAATATTTGAAGAGCAGCACAGGGACTTCCTGCCATCACAAACATCATTGAAAACCAGTCTCTCTGCTTGAAATTGAATGTGTGTTTTGCTGTGTGCAAAACACCCACTGCACCTGTCTCCAGAACATGACGCACTGGTCACATTGTGTGTTAATGCTACCAATCGATCTGACAAAGAACTGCATCAATATAAATCTCTCCACAAACCACCCCTCTCAGTGCTGTGCAGGAATGAATTCATTCACTACCATTTACATATTGTATTTAGCTATGAGTTTGCTCTGAGCTCCTTCAAATGTAAGCATAACCAGGCAGGCACATCCACTGTTCTCCTGTTAGGGTAACTACATTAAATTTTACAATAAATCCATATTTTATTGGTTTTCCTTTGCATTCCAAGGACATTGGGGAGTGTTGCTGAACAAAGAGACCTTGGAGTGCAGGTACATTGTTCCTTGCAAGTACAGTGGCAAGTAGGTAGAATAATGAAGATGTTGTTTGGGTCTGCTTTCCTTCTTTGGTCAGAGCACTGAGTATTGGAATTGGGAGGTCATGTTGCAGTTATACAGGACATTGGTTTGACCACTTTTAGAATATTGCGTGAAATTCTGGTCTCCTTCCTATCAGAAGGATGTTCTGAATCTTGAAAGGGTTCAGAAAAGATTAACAAGGATGTTGCCAGGGTTGGAGGATTTGAGCTATTGGGAGAGGCTGAATATTCTGGGGCTGTTTTCCTAGGAGCGTCGGAGGCTGAGGGGTGACCATATAAGAGGTTTATAAAATCATGAAGGACATGGATAGGGTAAATAGACATGGTCATTTCCCTGGGGTGGGGGAGTTCAGAACTAGAGGGTATAGGTTTAAGGTGGGAGGCCAAAGATATAAAAGGGACCTAAGGGGTAACTTTTTCACGCAGAGGGTGGTGTGTGTATGGAATGAGTTGCCAGAGGAAGTGGTAGAGGCTGGTAAAATTACAGCCTTTAAAAGCCATTTGAATGGGTATACGAATAGGAAGGGTTTAGAGGGATATGGGCCAAGTGCTGGCAAATGGGACTAGATCAGGTTAGGCTATCTAGTCGACATAGATGCGTTGGACCAAGGGGTCTGCTTCCATGCTGTGCATCTGTATGACTCTATGACACTGCTCAGTTGTTTTGATGTGCAGTGTGCAATGATAGCAAAATGACAAATATTTTATCCTAAAATTATAAAGCAAGTGAAGAAAGAAATGTTGAAAAAAATAACAAAATAATTAGCTAAATTTTAGTTGGATGCTTTGTACGTTTGTTGTCTAATTTTTTTTTAACCAAGGGGCAAAGCTGTTGATTTTCTTGATGACAGCAGAGCCACTGACTGTTTTTTCTGTCCTGGTGTGACAACAGTCACTGATGGACTTTGTTAACTCAGCTCATCAGTAGGATTATAGGGTTTAACTACTGGTCCCCACTGAGTGATGTTGGATAGTTAGATAACTAGAGTTGTTTTATCCAGATTGAATTAAGGTGGGATGAGTCTCATGTTGAACTTAAACATAGAACTGTGGTTGTGTCTCTTTCTCTGAGCCAGGAGGTCTGGGTTCAAGTTCCTCTGTTAACAGTGTTGGCTATGTAGAATTAGGATATATGTCTTGTCATAGCATATATCCAAAATTAAGAGCATAAAGTTTCCCAAAATTTGACCCAAGGGTCAATTGCAGGCAGTTTCATGTTGGCTTTCCCTTTGTGAGCTCTAGTGACCTTTCTCAGGCAATTTTACACTGCTTACCTCACTAAGTGTGATCCACATCTATGTAGTAACACTTTCATGCTATCTCACACTCAGCAGTGGTGGAAGTACTCATCATTGTAGGACTGTAGGACGCTCACACTGCAGGCAACATATCTAAATCTCAACTGCATATCATTTCAAACACTGCCAGCCTGGCCTGAAGTAACAACTTGGGTAAGTGTAAAGTTGTCCATCTGGATTAATGTGTATTGATGCCCGAAGAATATTAATGGAGCTCTGTGCTCTGCAAGAGTTAGTGCCACCATCATCTCTTTGTTACCTTATACTTACTCTAACTTCACGCAGGATAAATAAATGCCTCTGGTAGGGTTCTGTGGAGTGTTGTCAAATGAAGAGATCTTAGAGTAAAGGCTCATGGTTTCTTGAAGATGGAGTCACAGGTAGACAGGGAGTGAAGAAGGCGTTTGGTATGCTCACCTTTTTTTGTTTAGGGTATAGATGTTGCGAGGTCACATTGCGGCAATACAGGACATTAGGCTACTTTTAGAATACTGCATTCAGTTCTGGTATCCCTGCTTTAGGAAAGATGTTGTTAAACTTGAAAGGTTGCAGAAAAGATTTACAAGAATGTTGCCAGGGTTGGAGGGCATGAGCTATAGGGAGAGACTGAGTAGTTGGGGCTATTTTCCCTGGAGTGTCAGAGGCTGAGGGGTATAGAAGTATATAAAATCACAAGGGACATAGTTAGGATAAAGAGACAATATGTTGTTGTCAGGGTAGGGGAGTCCAAAACGAGAGGATATAGGTTTAAGGTGAGAAGGGAAGTATATAAAAGGGACCTAAGGGACAACTTTTTCACACAGAGGATGGTGCATGTATCGAATGAACTACCAGAGGAAGTGGTGGAGACAATTACAACATTTAAAATACATGTATAGGTACATGAATAGGAAGGTTTAGAGGGATATGGGCCAAATTTCGGCAAATAGGACTAGATTAATTTAGGACATCTGATCAGCATGGACCAATTGGACTGAAGGATCAATTTCCATGGTGTAAATTTTAATGACTCTAACTACTCTCATCATTGCACGTGCAACTTCTCTCATTAGCTGTCACCTACCCAGTTCCTCCAACTTACTAACCCTTCTTGCCCTTTGCCTTGCCTACTCACTCAGTCAGGACACCTTGTCACCTTTCCTAACTCAGGCCAAAGTTGTTCCCTGGTTGACTATAGCACCCATTGAGTGGTTTAAGGACTACACCACACATCTTCATCCCCCCATCCCTTTATGCCAACTTTCAGACATGATCATCATGTTAAAGCATATGCAGTGTTTTTGCCATTCTAAGATGCTGCCACATGTTGTAGGTGTGATATTGATATCGGATGGTCATCTATCAATATCCCAACCTCCCTTATTGCTCATTCCTGGTGAACATGACAAGCCTCCTTGATGTCTTTTGGCTAGAAAAGCAAAGGAAAGGCAATAAGATGCTGTGAGCATCAGTGTTAATGGGAAATAAGTGAGCTATAAGAATGAAAACAAAAGGCCTGAAATGTATCCTGTTCCAATCTTAGAAGGACTTATACACTTAATGGTAAGGCCCTAGGGAGTGTGGCTGAACAAAGAGGCCTTGGAGTGCAGGTTCATAGCTCCTTGAAAGTGGAATTGCAAGTACACAGGATAGTGAAGAAGGCATTTGGTCTGCTTTCCTTTATTGGTCAGAGTATTGAGAACAGGAGTTGGAAGGTCATATTGCAGCTGTACAAGACGTTGGTTAGGCCACTGTTGGAATATTGCGTGCAATTCTGGTCTCCTTCCTATTGGAAAGATGTTGTGAAACTTGAAAGGGTTTAGAAAAGATATACAAAGACGTTGCCAGGGTTGGAAGATTTGAGCGATAGGGAGAGGCTGAACAGGCTGGGGCTGTTTTCCCTGGAGGTCAGAGGTTGAGGGGTGACCTCATAAAGGTTTTAAAAATCATAAAGGACATGAATGGAATAAATAAACAAAGTCTCTTCCCTGAGATGAGGGAGTCCAGAAATAGAGGGCATAGGTTTAGGGTGATAGGGGAAAGATATAAAAGAGACCTATGAGCAGCATTTTCACACAGACGGTGGTACATGGATGGAATGAGGAAGTGGTGGAGGCTAGTACATTTAAAAGGCATCTGGGTGGGTATATGAATAGGAGCTGTTTGGAGGGATATGGGCTAGGTGCTGGCAGGTGGGACTAGATTGGGTTGGGATATTTGGTCAGCACGGACAAGTTGGACTGAAGGGTCTGTTTCCGTGCTTGTACATCTCTATGACTCTATGGCTCTATGTACGAGATGGAGTACTCTCCATGGGAATAAAGTGACCTGTCAGCAACATTGCAATACAATGTGTTGGTGAACTCTAAAGTGTACTATTGAAGAACTGAACTGTTTTATAAATTAGTCTGATAATAATGAGGCTGATATACTGATGCCAAACTAAAATAAATGGAGGGGGCAGGTGGTTCATTCCTATGGGGCATGCCCTGAGACTTTGGGGAATCCTAGCCAGGATGGATGCCAAAGAAGATTCTGATGAACAGTACCTGCAAGGTAACTTCTTTGCCTTTCATGTCAGGGATTGTAATTAGTTTAACTTCCAAGTCTAGTTTATCCCTGGTACCTGGGAAAATAGCAACTTGCATATAAGTGAAGATAGATTTGACAATGGTGAGATATTAATGCATGCAAAAAGGTCTTGCTATTTGTTGGGAAAATATTCATTTTGCTGTTAAAACCTTAAGTGGCAAATCATATTTTTCTTCTTGCTGTGGAGATTCTTACATTTCCTTCCTCAGTGTATTGTCATAACTGTCCCATTGTTGTCCACATTATTCAGAGACTAGGAAAATATAGGCACTTGTTGAATTATGACATGTAACTTATTATCATCTAAAATTTGTATTAGAGTCGTGATCATTAAACTCTCAAACAATCTAACTATGCTGACACTACTAATGGTTTGATAAAGAATGATATAGTGGTTAAAGTGCACAATCGGTGCAAGTAAGGCACCTCAAGAATGGGACAAGAAGTGTTTCATTTCATTATTTGTGATCATTAAAAGAGCTGAAAGCATAACAATAAAAACAGGCATGTATTTGCTTTGGGATTACAGTTTAAACCACAGAAACCAATGCTAAAATTGATTTAGTGAACAGTGGTGAGATGGCTGTACATGGACAGAGGCCTACAGAACATATATTATCACCTTTCATATCAGCCAACTTTCCTTTCAGATGAATGGCAGTGATCAGGGACAATGGAGGTCAAAAAAGCACTGAGACAAAGTAATGGCAGAGGGTCTGAAAACATATTGACCCAGATGGAGAGTAGAGGGAACAGAAATGGGAATGGGAAAAAGTATTAGATTGCAAGCTGGGAAAGATGGATATAGACAGTTTTGAAGCAAGGAGAATGATGTGTATGTTAGGGCAAACCAAGAAGTGAAGAGTGGGCTTCATGGAAGATAGAATCTGTCAAAGTAGCAAGGCCTTTTGAGATGATTATATGAGGCAATGGCCTTGGCTGGATTAATTTACCGAGAGATTGTCTTCTTACTTCATGATATTGCAGCTGAAGTCAGTGTATGGTACGGATTAGCAGCATTCATGGGGCCAAATTTTGCAACCTCAGCTGAGGAGATGGGAATTCATTGGTGGATGTGAGGACGATATTTTCATTCAATAGCTGGATTTGTGATTTTGTTTTTTAGGGCCTTAACTTACTTTTGTGTGAAGATAGGCCTTAAAAATGCCCCAAACATGCTTCTGCTAATACGCCTGCTAAACAAAACTGTGAACAACAAATAACCCACAATGAATCATCCTCTGATCTTCACTTCCCCATTGGGGAATACCTACCACTTCCCTTTCAATATGCATCTGGTTGAGTGAGGTCATCCTGTGGCCTAAGACTCAGTTTCTATCATACTCTTTGCTCTCTTTTTCAAATCTGACTGGAAGAGAAAGTCGAAATAAAACCTGCAGTTCAGTCTTCTCATGTGTTTGTTCATACTTATAAAATAATTGCTGTCTCCTCATTCTCTTGAAGCTGTTACATGCACTATCATATCCCTGTGGCTGCTGGGCAGGTTCAGGAAGTTGGCAAGAAAGTGATACACAGGTTATAATGTGGGAATACTTGGAAAGAAGACTAGGCAAAGAAAATTACTTTTTAGATGATGGTTAACTATTAAATGGAGCTGCTGAGATGAATTTAAGTTAATTTGTAAACAGAATACAGAGAGTTAATAAGATGGTACAGCACCAATTAGAAGGGCAAGTAGTATGTTGGTGTTTGTAGCCTAGGATTTTGAGTACAAGTGTAAGGAAATATTGCCTTGCTGCAAATGTGAGTGTTTCATGTGACCACATCTGGAGTATTGTATTTTGGTCTCGTATCTAAGGAAGGATATGTTTGACTCACAGGTCAATCAAGGTTCACTAGATTGATTTCTAGGCTAAAGGCTTTTTCGATGAGAAGGCTTTGGGCTGGATGCTTCAGTGGTAGGGGTAGGAGTGATAGCTTGTACTGCTTGCTTATCTACCCCACCTCCAGCAATAACATGTTTCAGGTGCCCTTAACAAGACAAGGATTAGACCTGTACTCACCTTCATGTCTCAACTTCAAAAATGACTAACCAAACAAATTAGTGGGCACCTCTTTTAGTTTGAGCTCCAGAACAAATGAATGAGAGCTGCTGGGATTATAAGACCTATATTCTCGAGAGAAGAATGAAAAGTAAACTCTTTAAAACATTTAAGATTATGAGAGGACTTCACAGGGTAGATGCAATTCAGGCTTGAATCAAGCACAGAACAAGGTAGTCAAAGTGTAAGATCAGCCATGATCTTATTGAATTCTTTAACATACTCATGGGAAAATATGGTGGGCACCTGTCCTACTCCTTACAAATCTTACGGTCCCCCAGGCATAAACAGCTGCCCTTGATTTTATCCAGTTTGCTAAGTGAGAATCATGCGTAGTGCTACTTTGTTTTCATTAAATTTCGAATCAACCAAAGATCCTATTATAGAAACTAAGGTAAGGAATTCAATTATTGCTGCCAGGAGGAGAAGGAGTCTTCCAGCCACTCATGGATTCCTTGATCCTATCCAGCTCCAAGCTTTACTCATCACTCCAACCTCACACACATAGTTACTGTGGAGCTCTGATCACCTCCAAATCCTGTCTCCACATGCCACCGGCTGCAGCCACCAATGGCCAAAATCATACCCGTGTTTCTTGGCAGCTCGTGCACCTGATCAGATGTGGTTTGACATTCTGTTTAAGTGAGAGCCTGCCATTAAGATCTGCACAGCATCCAAGTTTCCAGACTCTCAACTCACACTAATGCTCCCATACACCATTACTAACCTTCCTTTAAGATCAGAGCCATTACTTCTGACACATCAAATATTGGCCTTCAGTGGTTCAAAAATAGACAAGAGTCTCCCTTGCAATTTCTCCCATATTCCCTTAGAGGATCTACTTAAATTTTGTTAGTATTTTTTCCTCAGCAACATAACTGCAAAGGAGAACTCAGTGAAGCACAAAGTACATCCAAATAAATATCATTCTGTGACATTCTTTGCTGACTTCCACCAGGGTGTTCTCACATTTATTTCATTTGCTTTAAAAAATACAGGACCCTAATAAGTGGAAATGTACCTTTGTGCATGTACAGGGTGTGACTATAGGTGTCAGCTCTGGCTCAGTTTTTCACATATTCACCTCTAACTGAGAAGGTTGTGTTTTGCGTCCCACTCCAAAGATTTCAGCATGTCATCTTAACTATATTAATGGAGTGCTGGACCATCTCAGGTGCTGTCTTTTAGATAAGATGGTCAGGTCAAACCATTTGGAGTCTTTCAGGCAGCCAGTGCATTATTTTGCAGAAAAGTACTTTTCCTGTGTCCTTGTCAATATTTAACCTTCAACACAGAACATCCATATAGATTGGTTGTTGTTTTCCTACATTACAACAGTGTCTAGACTTTGAAATGCACTTAATTGGCTGTAAGTACTTTGGGATGCTGTGTGGTCATGAACGCTGTTATGTAAGTTGAGGCTCTTTGTTGTGGGCACGGCGAAAAGTGGTGGCATGAGATTGGCAACGTTTGATCAATTCAATGGTCCGGAACTTCTGAAAAAAAAATGTCTGCACAACCGCAGCATTAGAGCAAAGTTGGTTTCTTTCTTTCCTGCAGGAAATTTATACGTAATGAATTTAAATTGTTTTTTTGTCAAAGATGTTTCTTGTACAAAGTCATGGGCATAGGTATAAATCGATGTGCACATTGCCAACTGGGATGTTGGGAAGCACTTCACAATCAATTACGTTTCTCTTTGGCAGCTTCCCGACCTGGACGTCTGCCTGATTGGAAAGCCTGATTTCCAGTTGTCTGGGAAGATACTGGAGGAGGTTCCAGGGGCAGGTAGGTAACCTCCAGCTGTTACTGAGAGCTGCAGAACTACCAAACACATTCCGCAGGAACTCATTCTGATAGGAGATAGCAGATGTTTTAGAGTTGTCACATAATTGTTTCTTTTATGTAATTTCTTTGAGAACTACTGATATCTGGCTGATTGGAACTCCCTCCCTAACAGCACGGTGGATGTTCATACACCCTAAGGACTGCAGCAGTTCAAGAAGTTAGTATATCATCATCTCCTGCAGTGAAAGTAGGGATGGGCAATCAATCTGGCCTATGAATGATATTTTAAAAAATTAACAGAGGTTCTTGCAGGAAAATGGGAGAGATTATGTGAAATATCACAGGACAAATATCCATTTTTACTTCAGTGCCACCAAATCAATTTTGTTTCATTAACATTTTTTTTCTAAAACATGCAATTTCACAGCAATGTTCTCATGATCTGATTGGAGTTAACAGACAAGGAGTATACAAGGAGGGTTGAACACTTTCAGAATATTCTAAATCAATTCCAAGTTTGAATTTGAAGACCACAGTGCACTTTAGCAGTTGAACATAACATTGGGAGAAATTGTCAGGTCAGAGTTTCAAGGAACTAAAAGACAAGCAACCTGTAACGGATGAGATACCAAGAGAGATTTTGAAGCATAACAAGACCGTCACCTTAACAGTGTTCACAAACCTGTTCAATAAGATCTGGTCGGAGGACACCCTGAATGACTGGAGGTGAGGAGTAACCATCAAGCTGCTAATATAAAGGAATTTCAGTGATAGCAACAGCTGGAGGGACAAAACATGACAAAGCAAAGCACAGTCAGGTTTTCAAGCAGACATATCATGGTGTGAACAGATTGTAATGCTCAGGAACTGAACCTAGAGGAGGGCTTTTCAAAGATGAAGAGCGTGAAGGGCGAGAGCTGCAAGTTTGGACGGCATGGTGGCTCAGTGGTTAGCACTACTGCCTCACAGCACCAGGGACCCGGGTTTGATTCCATCCTCAGGTGACTGCCTGTGTGGAGTTTGCACATTCTCCCTGTGTCTGCGTGAGTTTCCTTTGGGTTGTCTGGGTTATTCCCACAGTCCAAAGATGTTCAGGTTAGGTATACTAGCCATGCTAAATTAGGTAAAAGTGAGGACTGCAGATGCTGGAGATTAGAGTTGTGCTGGAAAAGCATAGCAGGTCAGGCAGCATCCGAAGAGCAGGAAGATCGATATTTTGGGCAAAAGCCCTTCATCAGGAATGGACATGCTAAATTGCCCATTGTGTCCAGGGATATATAGGTCAAGTAGATTAGCTATTGTATATGCGGGGTTGCAGGGATTGGATTTAGGGTGAGTCAGGGAATGGTCTTCAGAGGGTTGGTGTGAACTTGATGGGCCAAATGGCCTGCCTTCACACTGTATGGATTCTACATACATTCAGAGGCAGCAATGACCACTGTGGATCATCCCTATAATCTCGTAGATCTTCATTCCTCCACCAAGAGGTGTTGTAGATCTTCTTCCCCACCATCCCATTTCACAGCTTCACCAAAAGATCACAACAATTTTCAAGCTTCAGAACATAGTCACTGTGGGGAAATGTTTGATATGATCTGATTGAGAATAAAAGTCATTTGATAATACATTTCAGCACAGCAGGTCAGGCAGTATCCAAAGAGCAGGAGAATTGACGTTTCGGGCATGAACCCTTCTTCAGGAAATGCCCATTGTGCCCTGAAGAAGGGCTCATGCCCGAAATGTTGATTCTCCTGCTCTATGGATGCTGCCTGACCTGCTGCGCTTTTCCAGCAACACATTTTCAGCTCTGATCTCCAGCATCTGCAGATCTCACTTTCTCCCCAATACATTTCAGCAGTCATGCTGGTACATCCTAGAGCAGTGTATTAATGTCTGAAAATCCTTGTACTATGACTCCAAGTATTGTGTTTAAATCAGCCTGGGCACCACAAACTTTTTCAATACCACCACATGAGTACCACACAGCTGCATATTCTACCAATTCCTTTTCACCCTAGCGATTGGTTTCATCATGAGTAAGGTAACAGTGGGTGCTGACTTGTGGCAACACCACTGGTTGACAAAGCTTGACTTTACAAATGCCACTGCCTTGCTGACTGAAGAATCACAAGACACAATCACCAGCCATGAGGTTAATAGTATCAAGGCTTATGCATCAGAGAAGACAATGATAGCTAATGACAACATGAAGCCCTCCCACCCCACAACCTCAATTATCATCAGGAAACAGAACATCCTAATGCTCTTTACCTAGAAATCCCCAGGGAAGTTAACATTGAGATCAACTTCCACACAAGAATCATCAAAATGCTTCATATTTCCAGTGACTTCACATGAGTTTGTACAAATAAGCAATGGAGCTATCCCCTGTCACCCACAGGGCTGTGAAATTACATGCCCAAAGGAGAACCAATTACACTCTATGCTACTCAGTAATGAAAGAGAACACCAAAGGTCTTGTCTACATAAGATCCTGGACATCACTTCGAGAGATGAAGTACAGTGAAGAGGGATGGATGGAAATGCCCACAGGATACTATCACAGAGAATTGCTGGAGTGTGACAGGAGATGTATTTTGCCTCCTGACATGCATAACAAAATGGTAGTGTATGGAGACTACCTGATGAAACAAAGGATGGGTCAACCAAAGAAGACCTGTAAAGTATACTTAAGGTGACTTCCATGATTAAGACATCAACTAACATCTAACAAAAAAGATTGCAACAAACTTGAGCCGGTGTCATCTTGCTTCCCATTGTTCCTCACAGGACTAGTCCCAGGTTCAAGTCCGATCTGCTCCAGAGGTGTATAATAACATCTCTGAACATGCTGACATAAATTATATTCTAGACTAACTATATCTAAGTTGGTTGAGGTTTCTTGTTAACTTATAGAAATTTGTTTTGATCTCCAAAGAGATAGTAATATGCAACGTGGCTGTGGACTGTATAACTGATTGACTGGGAAGAATTGTAGAACAACTACTTAGAACTGACTAGTCCCTCCAAGAAATGGTCCATTACATATCAATGGATAGAGTTGTACAATGATTTCAGAGCTAATCTTTTCAAGCCAAGTGTACTATACAAGTCCCATCCCATCCACCTTTGTAACTGAGCCAGTTTCATTGTCCTGCGAGGAGAAACCTTGGATCCTGACACTCACCATCACCCAGCCACTCCTGGAATGGATATCTATTTTCCCCTCATCAACCTGTTCAGAGAGATGTTATCACATACCTTAGGAGCAGGTGGAGCTCAAATCCAGACCTCCCTGTACAGGGGTAAGAACACTACCGCTGTACCACAAGAGACCTTGGTCTAGCTTTCTTTCAGAGTTGTTATTACACTTCTCTGGAGCAGGTTGGATTTGAACCCACTGTAGTTTTCTTTCTATCAGACAAATTCTGGTATTCAAGCAGCTGGTGCTTTTTTTTTGGCAGAAACTCTGACTTGATTTATTTTTAACTAACCTATTCATAGAGATTATTGCACACCTCTGGAACAGGTTGGACTTGAAACCAGACCTCCTGGTCTAAGATTAAGACACTACCTCACTGCCACAAGGGCCCTTGGTCTAAATTTTCCATTTTCTAAAAAAAAAATCATTATTTACCAAATTTTCTGATCCAGCTGTTCAGAGATGTTATCACACACTTCTAGAGCAGGTGGGAATTGAACCTGCTAGTACAGATTTTTAAATTGAGGCATGATACAGATCAGCCAGGATCTAATTGAACCAGGTCAAGGAACTGAATGGTTTCCTCCCTCTCCCTGTGTTCAATTTATGCTTGGCTGATTAAAAATCAATCAATTGATGGATCAATGTTGTAATTCTAAAGACTGATAACGTTATGTTCTGAATGTTAGTCAAACAATATTTAATCCAATTTGATTAGTAAGACTGGGAGGTAACACAAATGTAACCTCACTTACAATTAAATAAATGTCAATTCATCAAGAGTATTGTTGGACTAACTCGTTTATTGTTTTACTGAAGGAAGGTCCAGGTCAGGGTGATTGGAATTTGCTGCTTCTGCTGTCCATGAGAGATCTAATGGAATCCTTTTAAGAAATCTCAATCCAGTTCCTTGGAAGCACAGGTACACAGCACAAAATTGTGAATAACGATGCATAATTGGTAATCTTACTCAAGGGAACACAAATAATGCTGAAGTGTATAATAGAAAATGTCACGTTGATATAGAGGAAGTAGCCTTCACAAGTTAAGGCTGAGGCAAAGCACAGAAAACTAGTGTTGAAATCGCATGGAGAAGTCTTTCATTTTCATCCTATTCACTCACAGAACACCACATTCACCATCATATGTTGCAAGTGAATTATTATAATATTTTGGCATAGTACTAACATGAGCTTATAGTTCAATGTTTTACATATATTTATGGCTTCTAGCTGTGCAATCACGTTATGAATATTGCAGAGGCAAACAGGAACTGTCACCTAGTTCAAGATAAAAATTCACACTTCAGACAACCCCTATGATTAACTTGGAACTGTAATATAGATTGGGCTGAACCAAATGGTTATTATCTTTTGCTTTCTCTAGCTAAACAGCAAAGCACTAATGTTCATCTAAGGAATATCAGCTATGCCTAATGATGCCCATATTCAAGTACTTTATATTCAGTAAAGATCTTTGTGTCCAATGTGCAAATAATTTTGGTGGCATTTTTTCTCGGTAAAAATATACTTAAAATAATCAAAAATTGTTGAGATCTTTGCTCTTAAAAATGTTTACAACTCTTGTAATGATCAGAATGTGCTTCTGGCACAGCGACAAACCCTGTATGAGGGTAGATTAGAAAATTGGATTTCCCTAGTGCACAATGTTTTATCTGTAGGATAAGTAGTGAACAGATCATGTGAAATCCACCTGAATTTATTATGTATACAAGAATAAGCAAAATCCCTACTCAAAATTGTGAAGATACCAACATTAAAATAACAATCCTTATTTGCTGTTTAACACACTATTATATTTGAAATGCTGCGTATCACAGAGGTGAATAGTGAGGCACTTACAGAAAAATATTCAGTCATATAAACCTGCATATTATGTAGGATTTGGAGGTGCCAGTGTTGGACTGGGGTGTACAAAGTTAAAGATCACGCAGCTCCAGCAAATTATATACACTTGGCTATGAACATATTTTTGATCCTGTGTTTTTTTCTCTACTCTTGATAAAGACTGGCCCTTGCTGTTATAGAATTCACAGGAGTCCTCTAATGTGTAAGCAGTCTGCATCCTCTCTCTGTTAACATAATGTGTGAATACTAATGGTAATTTGGTGTGATCACTTTTAAGCCCATTTCTCACCCCATGTGTGTTTTCTAACTGCATTGTTGTAAAGCAAAAAGGAACCAGAGCACAGGCTTCATAGACAGACACTTAAGTTAATTATAATGACACCAATTCCACTGTGAATTCAGTATTGATTGCAGGTCAAACTTGGTGTCTTGATTCTTTTCTTGGTTTAGATCGATATTGCTTTATACATAAAGCATTCATTTTAAACATTATATATCATATGTTATACGTGACTAGCTAAAGTCATACAGATGCATAATGCTGTCTATCCTAAATTGATGATGCAAATTGAAAATAAAATTCAGTATAAGTAAATCTGTTAGAGAAGTGAGAAAAATCTATTAACCCCATGAAAACACCATCAGCTACTCTCCTTTACTTTTAAACAACGCATAGATTTTGATTTCAAAGCAACACCAACAGTAACAATAGAAAACCACATCCTATTGGAACATAAGCACCCATTGTTATTAGCTAAATGCTTAATGAACAGCACAGAACAGTGATTGATTTTTGTTTGCATAAACTATTATGCTGCATCCCTATGTTGTAAACAATCAATTATGGTATTTAGAAAATCTCAAGGAGATACATTCTGAGAAGCTAAACATTGTCAGCTAATGCATTTAGCCTAGCTACTGGTTGCAACTGCAAATGGTTTTTGGAAGCAACTGTGAAAACATGCCTGATTTAGAAGTCAGTTCAGATTTACAACAGAGGGCTCAGAAGTTTTAAGTAAGTACAAGTCGACAAGTTTTGACCCCCATGTTAAATGTTACCATCAGCCATTCTGTGCTATCAATCACAAACACTTCTTTGGAATTATTGGTGGTAGTTAGAATTTGGTAAAATCTTACCATTCTCAACAGTTATAAAGTCATATTTATTCTGAAATTTGAACAGTTTTTTTTACAATATAGCAATGTAAAAATAAATTATTTTGCGAACGTTATTATCTAGGCCAACATTTGTGGTCCATCTTCTTTCCTTATCCTTAATTATCCTGGAGATGTTAGTTGTGAGCTGATGGAGGGAGTTTCAGGATTTTTATCCAATGACAGCGAAGGAGTAGTGATAAATTTCAAAGTCAGGGTGGTGAATGGCTTGAAGAGCAATGTGCAGGTGGTAATATTCCTATGTATCTGCTGCCCTTATCCTTCAAGGGGAGTTTAAACTAACTCTGCAGGGGCATGGGAACCTGGATTGTAGCTTTAGTGTGCAGGACCTTGAGTGTAGGGAGGTTAGGAACATGGCATCAATCTCGAAGGAGGGTGCCAGTAAACAGGAAGGTGGCTTGAAGTGTGTATACTTCAATGCGAGAAGTATACGAAATAAGGCAGATGAACTTGCAGCGTGGGTTGGTACCTGGGATTTCGATGTTGTGGCTATTACGGAGACATGGGTAGAACAGGGACAGGAATGGCTGTTGCTTGTTTCAGGATTTAAATGTTTTAGTAGGGTCAGAGGTGGGGGTAAAAGAGGGGGAGGTGTAGCATTGCTTGTCAAGGATTGTATTACAGCGGTGGAAAGGACGATGGATGAAGACTCGTCATCTGAGGTAGTTTGGGTTGAGGTTAGAAATAGGAAAGGTGAGGTCACCCTGTTAAGAGTTTTCTACAGGCCTCCTAATAGTGCTAGAGATGTAGAAGAAAGGATTGCGAGGATGATTCAGGAGACGTGTGAAAGTAATAGGGTGATTGTTATGGGGACTTTAACTTTCCAGATATTGACTGGGAAAGCTATAGCTCGCGTACGTTAGATGGGTCAGTGTTTGTCCAATGTGTGCAGGAGGGTTTCCTGACACAATATGTAGACAGGCCAACAAGAGGTGAGGCCATACTGGATTTGGTTCTGGGTAATGAACCAGGCCAGGTGTTAGAATTGGAGGTAGGTGAGCACTTTGGGGACAGTGACCACAATTCAGTGACTTTTACTTTAGTGATGGAGAGGGATAAGTGTGCACTGCAGGGCAAGAGTTATAGCTGGGGGCAGGGAAATTATGATGCAGTGAGGCATGACCTATGATGCCTGGCTTGGAAAAGTAGGCTTCAAGGGAAGGGCACAATCGATATGTGGAGCTTGTTCAAGGAGCAGCTATTGAGTGTCCTTGATAAGTATGTACCTATCAGGCAGGGAGGAAAGGGTCTTGTGAGGGAGCCGTGGTTTAATAAGGAATTGGAATCCCTTGTTAAAGGGAAGAGGGTGGCCTATGTAAAGATGAGGCATGAAGGTTCAATTGGGGCGATTGAGAGTTATAAGGTAGCCAGGAAGGATCTAAAGAGAGAGCTAAGAGCAGCAAGGAGGGGACATGAAAAGTCCTTGGTTGGTAGGATTAGGAAAAACCTGAAGGCTTTCTATAGGTATGTCAGGAATAAAAGAATGACTAGGGTAGGAATAGGTCCAGTCAAGGATAGTAGTGGGAAGTTGCGTGTGGAGGCTGAAGAGAATGGAGAGACACTGAATGAGTACTTTTCATCAGTATTCACTCAGGAACAGAACATTGTTGCCAATGTGAATATTGAGTCACAATTAATTAGAATGGATGGCTTTGAGGTATGTAGGGAAGAGGTGTTGGAAATTCTGGAAAGGGTGAAAATAGATAAGTCCCCTGGGCCTGATGGCATTTATCCTAGGATTCTCTGGGAAGCAAGGGAGGAGATTGCAGAGCCATTGGCCTTGATTTTTATGTCCTCATTGTCTACAGGAATAGTGCCAGCAGACTGGAGGATAGCAAATGTTGTTCCCTTGTTCAAGAAGGGGAGTAGAGATAACCCTAGTGACTATAGGCCGGTGAGTCTCACTTCTGTTGTGGGCAAACTTTTAGAGAGAATTGTAAGGGATAGGATTTATGAACATCTGGATAGGAATAATGTGATCAAGGATAGTCAGCATGGTTTTGTGAAGGGCAGGTCATGCCTCACAAACCTTATTGAATTCTTTGAGAAGGTGACTAAGGAGGTGGACGAGGGTAAAGCGGTAGATGTGGTGTATATAGATTTTAGTAAGGCATTTGATAAGATTCCCCATGGTAGGCTACTGCAAAAAATGTGGAGGTATGGCATTGAGGGTTCCTTTTTAGGTTTGGATTAGGAATTGGCTGGCTGGAAGAAGACAGAGGGTAGTAGTTGATGGTAAAGGTTCATCTTGGAGTGCAGTTACTAGCAGTATTCCGCAAGGATCTTTTTTGGGACCATTGCTGTTTGTCATTTTTATAAATGACCTGGAGGAGGGGCTAGAACATTGGGTGAGCAAGTTTGGGGAAGATACAAAAGTCGATGGAGTTGTTGACAGTGAGGAAGGATTTGGCAGGTTACAGTGGGATATAGATAAGCTGCAGAGCTGGGCAGAAAGGTGGCAAATGGAGTTCAATGTAGGTAAGTATGAAGTGATTCACTTTGGTAAGAGTGACAAGAAGATGGAGTACTGGACTAATGGTTAGATACTTGGTAGTGTGGATGAGCAGAGGGATCTTGGTGTCCATGTCCATAGATCTCTGAAAGTTGCCACCCAGGTAAATAGTGCTGTGAAGAAGGCATATGGCGTACAGGCATTTATTGGTAGAGGAATTGAGTTCCGGAGTCCTGAGGTCATGTTGCAGTTGTAAAAGACTCTGGTGCAGCTGCATCTGGAGTATTGTGTGCAGTTTTGGTCGCCATACTATCGGAAGGATGTGGAGGCACTGGAACGAGTGCAGAGGAGGTTTACCAGGATGTTACCTGGTATGGTAGGAAGATCGTATGAGGAAAGGTTGAGGCACTTGGGGCTGTTTTCATTGGAGAAAAGAAGGTTTAGGGGTGACTTAATAGAGGTGTACAAGATGATTAGGGGTTTAGATAGGATCGACAATGAGAACCTTCTTCCATGTATGGAGTCAGCTATTACGATGGGGCATAGCTTTAAATTAAGGGGAGGTAGGTATAGGACAGATGTTAGGGGTAGATTCTTTACTCAGTGAGTCGTGAGTTCATGGAATGCCCTGCCAGTAGCAGTAGTGGACTCTCCCTCTTTATGGGCATTTAAACGGGCATTGGATAGGCATATAGAGGATAGTGGGCTAGTGTAGGTTTGGTGGGCTTGGGTCGGCGCAACATCGAGGGCCAGAGGGCCTGTACTGCGCTGTATTTTTCTGTTTTTTATGTTTTCTATGTTTGAACCTGGAAGGTGTGGTCCAAGAAATCTTGGTCAGTTGCTATGGTAATCCTATAGATGGCAAACATTGTTATTAATGTTCATCGGTGATGAAGACTGTGAAGATGTGTAATAATCATGTTGGCTGTTTATTTGTAGATGGTGTCAAGCTTCTTGAGTGTTGTTTGAACTGTTTTCTCCATCTAAGTGGAGAGTATTCAATCGCATTTCTGACTTGTACCTTGGACATGACGTGCTACACCTCACTGGGATAGTACACTGAAAATCAAGCTCCACTATTCCCAGAGTCAGCACAAAAGTTAATGATTTTTAAAAAGTATGCAGAGTTCTCCAATTTACCTACCTTTTAGACCAAGACTGGCAGAAATCACAGACGAAGTCTCAATAATGACTATTTATTACAAATGAAGAGATGCTAACAATTATGAACAATTGCCTTATAATGCTATTAGTTAAAACAGTTTTCCTCTTATAAATGTATCCTCGACACTCATATAGAGACACAGACGGGAAAAAGCACATGGATGCTATTTTGAAGAGAAAGATTGGGAAGCCAGTTCAGTTGTCCCTATCCATCTCAGTACATGGAGATGATCCATCTGCTGATCAGAACACTCTTTCTCAATCTTCCTTCTCCAGATACTTCCACTTGTTTGTAGGAGGTAAAGGGTAACTCTTACAGATTAACTAAAAGCAAATGGAAAGAGGAACTAAATTGGCTATCTTCAGGTTTAAGATGATTTACATAGAAGAGGGCAATAGTTTTTTCTTAATTCCCACTGACTACTGTTTTGCTGTTGCTACTAACACAGTGCTCAGTCAAATGCTGTCCTTATGTCAAGAACAGTCATTCTCACCTCATCTCTGGATCTCATTTCTTTTGGCTGTGTTTGCACCAAAGCTGCAATGAGGGGAGGAAGTGAGTAGCCTAGTTATGCCCAAATTGACAGTCAGTGAGGTGATTATTGCTGAGTAGGTGGCATTTAATAGCACTATTGATGACAATTTGCTGATGATTGATAGTAGACTGATGGGGTGGTAATTGCCCAGGTTGGATTTGTGCTGCTTCAGTAATTAGTGATAATAGTTCTACGTGAAATTCTTTTTGTGGCCTAGTAAATCAGAAACAGATCAATTTACTAACAATCAAACGTGAAGGCTCCTTAAAGTACCTCACAAAAAGTTAAGTCTCAAGATAAGATCCATAGTGTTGGAATAGTATATTGGAATGGATAGAAAATTGGCCAATGGACAGGAAACAGCAAATCAGGGTAAAATATTCTCTTTCAGGTTGGTGACCTATGACCAGTTTTGTTTAATGGGAATCAGTGCTGGGAGCGCAACTGTTTACAATATATATGTTAATGATTTGGACGAAGGAAACAAAATGAATTGGAGCCAAATTTGCAGACAGCACAAAAATAGGTGGAAAAGCAGTTTGTGAGAGGGATTTGAACATTGTACAGGGAGATATTGATAAACTAAATAAGGGAGCTAAAAATTGACAAATGGAATACGATGTAGGAAACTGTGGAGTTGTTCATTTTAGAAGGAAGAAAAAATGGACAGAATATTATTTGAATGGGGTAAAATAGCAGAAAGTAGTAATGCAAAGGAATTTGAAGGCGTTTGTGCAGAAAATACAAAGAGAGCTAGCACACAGATGCAACAGGTAATCTGGAAAGTTAATGGAATGTTGTCCATTATTTCAAGGGGTATGTATGCAATTTAAAAGCACGGAAGTACTCCTGCAACTGTAGACGGTGCTGGTAAGACCATATCTAGAGTACCGTGAGCAGTTTTTGACCCTTATTTAAGGAAAGATATTATTTTGTTAGAGGCAGTTCAAAGAAGGTTCACTGGATTGATTCCTGATATGGAAGGATTGCCCTAAGACCAGATGTTAAACAGATTGGACTCAACTGATTGGAGTTTAGAAGAATTTAGAGTTCAGAGGTAATCTCATTGAAAGATATAGAATTCTTAAAGGGCTTGACAGGGTAAATGTTGAGAGGATTTTCCTCTCATTGGAAAGCTCAGGGTCAGACGGCATAGACCCAGAATAAAAGGGCACTGATTTAAGATTGAGATGAGGAGGGATTTCTTCTCTCAGAGGGTTGCGAGACTTTGGAACTGTTTACCAAAGAGAGCTGTTGAAGAAAAGTTCTTGTGAATAATTGAAGCTGAGTTAGATAGATTCTTAATCAGTAATGGAATCAAGAGTCATAGAGAAAGGACAGGAAAGTGGACATGGGAAATGTCAGATCAGCCATGATCCTAATGAATGATGGAGCAGACTTGAGCTACTGCCGTTCCTATTTCTTATGGTCTTGTGATCCATGTTGATTGGTTCTTGTTCTACCGTGTTAATAGAGATGTTTCATTTTTCTGCATTGTCACATTCATGTTGCTGTCAGTCCACTGGAAAATTACATTCATAAAATAGTCTAAGACCCAGGTCCATCCTTGATCAATATTATTAGAACTAAATTGATCCTGTGTTAAAGTGAAGACAATGAAAAAGAACACTAATTAATTGTAGAGATTTAAAGCAAGTTAAATTCAAGGAGATGCACATTTTGCAAATGCAAACTATCAAACCAATGTTATTCTGCTATTCTAATGCTTTACAATAAATGACTTATTTATTTAGCAATGCATTTCATGCCTTAACACCACGACTGAGCTATAGTCATTTGAAACCTAAAGGAGCAAATGCAGGGACTATATCTACCTATTTTTAAATAGCTTGAAGACATCAAGCCTGTCTGAGGTGTTATTTAATACTTAATTGCCATATTATTAATGAATGATATTTATTTTTTGAAATAAGAATGGGGTGTTAGTCATGTTAAACAATAATGAGACTATCTTATTCCCACAAGGCTATTCTTAACATGCTTTTTAAAAATTTCCATCATCCCATCCAATTGTAGCATTGCAACTGTAGTTCAGTGATGTGGTGGGGGAGCAAGTTTGTTTATTATCCTTGTAATGAGTATGGATACAATATTTGATGTAAATTTGAATTCCACAACAATTCTTATTGTCTAATTTTCAATTATGTGGCTATACAGATAAATGTTTCTAACGTGCATGCAGCAGAGACATTACATAGAGTCATAGAGATGTACGGCATGGAAACATCATAAATGTTGATTTAAGACTGTTGTATGCAAGAATATATAAGTATCATGTCAAAGTCACAAGTTCTGAAAACGTGGGAATTTTTGAGTTGAATTCCTTTCAGCTTTTGGAGGTTGATGCAAGCCAATGAGAACAAAAATAGTTTATTATAATGATGCCAATTTTATGAAGATTTCTGACATGTTTGTTGTCATCAGACTCTTTCATTATAAAATATATTTATTCGCTGTTTATACAATTCACAAACATAGATCAAAAAATCCAGTTTGTTCAAAAGATGATATATTATGTTGGAATAGAATAACTGAGATTTCACAGTTGCCTGATCTGACATGATGTTCGGTACTCCATGATATTTGTATTTTTGAGGTCAAGTGTTTTAAAACAGAGTGCTTTCTAAAAAGAAACCTTTGTTTTAATTTAGATTTTAATTCAAAACTTGAGTGCATAATCTAAGAAAATATTTAAGTGAGTGATTATTAAGCGAGTGTTCTACTGTTGAAGGTATTATCTTTCAGATGAATTTTGAAAGAAAGACCATGTTTGTCCTCTCAGCTGGGCATTAAAGTTTCCATGGTACTATTCAAATAAAAGTTTTCTGAAGATTGGGACCAACAATCCATGCTCAAAAATGCCATCCATGTACAGAAAGAAGAATCTTAGAGTCATAGAGACGCCCAACCAATCCATGCCGACCCAACCCAATCTAGTCCCATCTGCTAGCACCCAGTCCATATCCCTCCAAACCCTTCCTATTCTTATACCCATCCAAATGTCTTTTAAATGTTGCAATTGTACCAGCCTTCACCAATTCCTCTGGAAGCTCATTCCATACACGTACCACCTTCTGTGTGAAAAAGTTGCCCCTTAGGTCTCTTTTATATCTTTCCCCTCTCACCCTAAACCTATGCCCTCTAGTTCTGGACCCTCGACTCCAATGAAAAGACTTGTCTATTTATCCTATCCATGCACCTCATAATTTTGTAAACCTCTATAAGGTCACCCCTCAGCCTCCGATGTTCCAGGGAAAACAGGCCCAGCCTGTTCAGTCTGGGTAATCCAAGATGAAGGAAGGGAAAGATTTCTGGCTGTAACAGTTGTTCCTTTTTTGAGGCATTTTAGGTGTTTGAGGTGATTTCCTCAAATTCCATGGACAGCAATTACTGTTTTATATGCTGTTGCATTGTCTTGGAAGTTTGGAGAGAAAAAAAGTCAAAACAACAGCAATTTTAAAAGGGAAAAGAACAAACAAAGGAAGCATATGGTGATGTCAGTGCAGGAGAGAGAGAGAGAAAGAAACTGACACTGCAGTGAACCTGCACAGTTACTGCCTTTGCTATTTGAATTCATGTATCGCTGGACATCGGAGTGTGTCTGGGGAAATTAACAAACAGTGAAATTCACAACTGATCTTGGAGGAACTGTTTGGGTGAAGTTTACAGCACAGAATCAGGTAAGTGAATAGTTTTGAGTGTGTGGGTTCTTTCTTGATTATATGTTTTTTTTTAGATATGTTTCTTGATTAAACTTAAAATGTAAGCCATAACTATTAATTTAACCTGGGGCAGTGTTTTGCAGAGGAATAAGACATGTTAATTTCTGGGTTGGTAGATTGTGAAGGAGCAAAAATGGCCTTTAGTAGAGTGATATGCGCTTCTTGTCAGATGTGGGAGTTTAAAGAGAGCTTAAGGGTTACTATGGATTATATCTGCAATAAATGCTGTTGGTTGCGAACCCTATCAGATCAAATGGATCGGTTGGATAGACAGTTAGAAGCAATGAGGAATTTGCAGCAGCAACAGTATGTGATGATGGCAGTTATAGGAAGGCAGAAAAGTCACAGATAACGTCACATAGATGGGTTAACTCCAGGAAAGGTAAGAGAGGTAGGTACCTAGTGCAGGAGCCTTCTGTGGTTATTCCCATTTCAATCTTCTATTAAATGAGTTTCAGGCAAGCTCACAGATTGTCAGAAACCTCTGTGGAGGATTTTGTAGAAGAAGTGCGAGAGAAAAGTAAACGCTTGCTCTCCAGAGAGTGTTCTGTCCACCAGGGATAAAAAGTTCAGCTTTAGGAATGCCACCTTCAGGACTTGAATGCAATACAATGGCAATTCATTATTCTCCTATTTATATATTTCATATGCCACAGGATTTCATTCCCTTCTTCTGGATTTTTCCCACTGTGGAATATCAGGGTCTGTCCTACTCAATCCTTAAAAAATTTAAAGTAACTTGCTGAGGTCTTTCTTCAGTCCTCTAAACTCAGGGGAACATAAGCCAAGTTTATGAACTAAAAACTGGAGAAACTTTACAGGTCTGGCAGCATCTGTGGAAAGAGAAAGAGAGTTAACATTTCAAGTCCAATATAATTTCTGCAGAATAGTTCTTTGGTTCTGAAGGCTTTTTATATTAGACTTGAAATATTGGGCTGCATCTTGCCAGAAATTGGCTGTGTAACTTTCATTGAGTTTAAAGGGGGCTTCTCTCCATGAGGCCCAGTGTATTATTCATAATATTGTCCAAAGCTCACCTCATTAACTTGGTACCATGTGCCTGTGTTGTCCCTCTAGTCTGATTTTAGTCCAAATCTCCCACACACTGTAGATGGAAGTATTCACCATGGCCAGGATACATTGGGATTCCTGACACTGGTGCTATCTTTAAAAGGTTGTTGTGCGTTGGCAGTCCAGAGCTGCCCTGCATGGTTCATGAGATTTGCCCCAGCGAGGCAGGTAAGAGGAATGTGGTGCCCTACCTCATGGATAATGACCTGGAGGTGCTGGTGGACAAGATCACTTCTTCCCACAGGATTGGCAGAGGAGGTATCAACACCATAACCTGGTGCGAGGTTGCCATCCAGGTCCATGTGGTCTTGGCTGTCTGGAAGAAAGCCCAGTAGAGCAGGAAGAAGATCAATAGCCAGGATCTTTTCTCAACTACTTCAGAGTGCCTCCATCTGCTACTGAACCCACCATCAAGAAGACTTGTAGCAGCATTACATTGATAGGTTAATTCTGCAATTACAATGTAGAAGCAGACTGTAATTGGATGGAACTGTCCATGAGGGTGCAATGAGGCTGCCTTATATTAGGTGCCAACCTCATTGGACATGGAATGTATCTGCCTATGGGAGCATGCTCTGAGATGCTGTTATTGGGTATGCAAGATGAAGGACTTGAAGAGCAGGCAGTGAGTTGAAGTCACCGGGTATCCATTCTGACATTACCATTGGGAATTCTTGACATCTAGTTCTATCTAGCGGGTGACAGAATATGAGACTGCATATTAATGAGGTGAATAGTCCAGTCACAATCAATGAATGGGAATCAGAAAGCTTCTCAAACAAATCTGAAGTCAGACTCTGGGAATGGGCTGGATCTGCAGCATATGCAACCACATGAAGAGTGCATGCGGAACAGGTTTTACTTGTAATGAGCTTACCTTGGCAATATGCTCCGACCAAATCTTTGTGCACATTTGGTCCCTCCAAACCATGTATTCAGCAGCTTTAGATCATCTGAGCTGATGGTGATGGGGATGCAGGATCAATTGGCCAAACTGCCTGAGAACATGGCCTCACTCTTGCCTTGATTTACTTTGGTTCACAAGGCAAGTTCGAACTGGTTGAAGATACTCATGAGTCTGAGGACCACCAATGGAAATGAGCAGAAAATGGCACTGTCATCCATGTGCATGGAGGCTTTGATCTGCAGGCTCCCACTGCCTGGGATAGTCACCACTCTCAAGCTCACATCCCTCCTGATAGTCACCACTCTCAAACACACATCCCTCAGCGAAAGGCTCTATGCAACGCACAAACAAGACAGAAGAGAGTATGTCTTATACCATGGAGTCGCTCAGGTCAAACCTTGCAAAACTCACTGCATCTCTCTTCAAACCATTTTTGCAAAGGCATATTCCAGAACAGGATGTATGGTAGTCCTGAGTCTGTACTGTAGCAGTCAGCCGAGCCATCTTCTGCTTCAATCTTTACGTCAAAGATGGATTGTGTCCACAGGGATACCAAGTTATATCTCTGGATGGGAGGAGGGAAAGAACATACTCAATGTCTCATTCATCCTGATGGCTACCTTTGTGTGTGGCCACTTCAAGTCTTGTATTGATCCCCAATACACACTTACCATGTAAATAGATGATGAGGCGCTACCTATCCCCACTAATGAGAAGGATGGTGCAGTTTGATTGTACAGTACTGCCTATCCCTCGTGTAAACATTTGTATGGGAAAAACTGTTAACCACAAGCCCATCAGCAGTTGTCAGTAATAATGTCCTTGAAGTCCTGAGGGAGCAGGAGAAAGTCAGTCCTTTCAGATAGTTCCTGAGCAGACTGTCAAAGTCTTTTGGAAGATACCTCATCGTCCAAACTTTCCAACAAACAATAAGATATAGCTGAGCTGATATTGAGAAAGGCACGACTCATTGTATCTTTAATATATACCTGGACTCTCTGTGCCACTGTATGCTTCCCTCAAGGTGGTTGCAATGGTAAACAGACTATTAGACATCTCTGTATGGAATGTGTCTTTACAAAGATTGAAACCTGGAGAGGGATGCAGTGTTTTTTTTTGTCAAGGTTCATCCTGCCCACTCCATGATGCACAACTATGAGCTGCTCCCTGTGACACATACTAAGACAAACATCAACGACACATGAGGATCATCAACTCAGTGTAAGATGCTCTTTAGTCCATCTGATACTTGTTAGTCTTTCAGTGCAGAGTTGTCCTCCACTGAGTACTGTAGAATGACACAATTCAAGGTCCAGAACTAAGTGTTGAGGGACACACTAAAGCTTGTGTTAGCTGTTGCCAAGTTAAAGGTGAGAAAGCCCACTGTCTAAGGTTGTTTTGTCATAATGTACCAAGTGGCCAGTAACTTAGAGACACTGTTTGCATTTGAATGTAAGTTGTTTCTAGTCATATTTAATAAATAATCCAATTTTGCATTTGGATGGGGTAATGTGATATTTTTATTATATTTTCTGTAATATCCAACTTGAACTATTTTGTGATGCACTTATAGATAATTTATGATATGTTATGTTCTTCTGAATGAAAAAATAACAATGAGGATAGTAATGTGTTAATAAGCCCCTCACTGCTTATGAGTGAGAATCTCCTCTTAATGTCCAACACTTGGTAGAAAAATATGTACTGTCGGTCTTAATACAAGAAGGGTCTCGCTTGACAATTCACCAATTTTGGCGAATTTCTCGGCATAGTTTCTTTCTTCAAACATGCTGCCAAACGTAATGAGTTTGTTCAGCACTTTCTGTTCTTACTCCATGTGTATTAAGCGTGTCATCATAGTTTAATGTATTGAACCTTCTATCATTCTGGTGATTCTCCAGTGTATCTCTTCTAAGAAATGAGCAGCCAGAATTAAAGTCCATGATCCAGATGGCATCTGACCAACTGAAGCATCTCTTCTTCTTCCCATTGATTCCATCTCTTCCAGATAAAGGATGACGTTTTTGTTTAATTTTTGTTTAATTTTGTCAGAATGTCATGGGTGAATAAGTGGTGGTACAAGAATTTTTGTCCGACAAATAAAATCTCATGTAATCCCAATTTAATCATGGGTCTCTCAATGCTTTGAAACAAAGTCAGAAGGACCATTAAGATGATAAAATCAATTCCGAATTGTTTCAAATTGATTACTTGACTTCTCCAAATTAATGGGAATTCGACGTTTCGGGCATAAGCCCTTCATCAGGAAAGCCCTTCCTGATGAAGGGCTTATGCCCGAAACGTCGAATTTCCTGTTCCTTGGATGCTACCTAACCAGCAACACATTTTCAGCTCTGATCTCCAGCATCTGCAGACCTCACTTTTTTACTTCGCCAAATTAATTGCCAGACAGGGAAAATTTAAGGTGGGGCTTTAAGTTATAAGGTTCAGGGAAAGAAAACAGAGGAAGGTAGAAACTATTCTCTCATCATGACAAATGCCACAGATGTGGCATCGGCAATCTAAATAAATTATATTTTGTATAATTATAATTATATCCCTACTTGTTAGGTGCAAATACCCATAGTTATTGCCTTAAAAATAAGATTTTGATTTTGTTTTCTATGATTATTGCAAAAATTGCAAAGATTGATAGCTAACCTCACTGAGGGGAGCTGGATGTGACTTGGTGACAAATAACTTAATTGTGTTCCTGATAGTTTAAGACACTTAGGCCCAGTATTGATAGCTCCTTTTGTCTCTTTGTTCCTGCCCAGCATTAATGTGGCATTGTGCTTGCTTCATTAATTGTCACATCTACACACTTAATCCCTATTTATTTTCTTTCTGCTCCCACACATCCTCCCACAGATCCTCAGCATACTACATCTGAGTGTTGACAAAAAAATGCATGTTAACGTCTTCTCTGAAAACAACATAATTTTCTGCCAATAGCAAAAATGGCACCATTGAATTATTGGCTCTGCAGCATATAACATGGAAGCAATCACACAAATTATGTTGCTATTGTAGGACTGAGTTTTCTGTGGAGATTTCACAACCACCTTGAGTTAGTTTGCAGCAGTAGACCAGCATGAAACATCAACTTTACAATCCCCATTTTCTATAGAGTCATAGAGATGTACAGCATGGAAACAGACTCTTTGGTCCAACCCGTCCATGCCGACCAGATATCCCAACCCAATCTAGTCCCACTTGCCAGCACCCGGCCCATATCCCTCCAAACCCTTTCTATTCATATATCCATCCAAATGCCTTTTAAATGTTGCAATTGTACCAGCCTCCACCACATCCTCTGGCAACTCATTCCATACACGTACCACCCTCTGCGTGAAAAAGTTGCCTCTTAGGTCTCTTTTATATCTTTCCCCTCTCACCCTAAACCTATGCCCTCTAATTAGGGACTCTCCCACCCCAAGGAAAAGACTTTGTCTATTCATCCTATCCATGCATCTCATAACTTTGTAAACCTCTATAAGGTCACCCCTCAGCCTCCGACACTCCAGGGAAAACAGCCTCAGCCTGTTCAGCCTCTCCCTGTAGCTCAGATCCTCAAATCCTGGCAACATCCTTGTAAATCTTTTCTGAACCCTTTCAGCTTTCACATCTTTCCGATAGGAAGGAGACCAGAATTGCACACAATATTCCAACAGTGGCCTAACCAGTGTCCTGGACAGCCACAACATGACCTCCCAACTCCTGTACTCAATATTCTGACCAATAAAGGAAAGCATACCAAATGCCTTCTTCACTATCCTATCTACCTGCGACTTCACTTTCAAGTAGCTATGCAAGACTAGCTGAAATATTTACGAAGATCTCAAGGATTGGATTTTCTTCACTTGTAGGTGTCACTTTTTTCACCAGAATATGGCAAAACACAGAAGATGAATTAGAAAAACATACTAAGTTAAAATTCACACACACCAGGTTATAGTCCAACAGATTTAATTGGAAGCACTAGCTTTCAGAGCGACGCTTCTTCATCAAGTGGTTGTGGAGGACACAATTGTAAGACACAGAATTTATACCAAATTTTACAGTGTGGTGTGACTGAAATTATACATTGAAAAATACCTTGATTGTTTGTTGAGTCTTTCATCTGTTCGAATACCATGATAGTTTCACTTCTTTCATATGTATACCTCACTTGAAACTACACCCACCATATTTCCAGGCAATACATTCTATACCCTAACCACTTACTGTGTGAAAAGTCTTCTTCTCGTATTACCCTTGCTTCTTTTGCAAATCCTTTTAAATCAATGCCCTGCAGAACAGTAAACATTCACTGATGTATACATAATGTGCAAGAATATCTGCCACTTGTCAAGGACTGAAAGAGTCAGTGTTTGCCTGCAGCAGAACTTAGAAAGTATTTCAGTTTGGGCTGGTAAGGGGCAAGTGGCATCTGTTACACAAATGCCAGATCATGACTGTCATCAACAAAAAGGAATCTGTAGCCTCCTACCCACTACCCTATCTGACATTCAATGGCACTACAATAACTTAATCCCTCAGCACCAAATCATGGTGATTAGAATTGACCAACTTTATTAGATGGGGTATAAAATTTTGAGGCTACAAGAGCAGATCAGAGATTTGGATTCACCTGCAAGTAACTTCTTTAAGCCTGTCCACCATCTGCAATGTATAAGTCAGGAGTGTGATAGAATAACCTTCACTTCTCTGGACAAGTGCAGCTCCAACTGCATTTAGGAAACTTGATGATATCCAAGATAAACCTGCCTGCTTGACCAGTACCCACTGAGTATTGGTGGTGGCAGTGGTGTGTACCAGCTAGAAGATGCACAACAGTAACTCACTCACTTCCTTCTATAGCATCTTTCAAATCCTGATTTTTGTTATCTAGAAGGTGAAGGGCAGAGGCAAATGCATGTTCCCACCAACATCATTTTCCATTATAACTTGGATGGCATCACCACTTCTTCACTTAAATCTCTATCTACTGGTGATCAACACTCCTGTCACTTGAAATATCTCTTTATTTATACTAACAAATCCGGATGTAATTTTGAACAGCACTCCCAAATTTCCTCTTTATCTTCTATGTTCAATGCTACATTTTATAAAATGCAAAACTCTGTGACATACAGCTTCACAAGCTTCTTAGCGAGTTTTGAGAAGATTTGTAGCTCAGGTTGAGGTTCTGGATGTAGGTTTGCTCGCTGAGCTGAAAGGTTCATTGTCAGATGCTTCATCACCATTCTAGGTAACATCGTCAGCCTCCGGATGAAGTATTGGTGGCATGATCCACTTTCTATTTATGCATTTAGGTATCCTTGGGTTGGTGGTGTCATTTTCTCTGGTGATATCATTTCCGGTGGTGATGTTATTTCATGTTCTTTTTTTCAGGGGGTGGTAAATGGGATCCAAGTCAATGTGTTGTTGATAGAGTTCTGGTTGGAATGACATGCTCCTAGGAATCCTCGTGCGTGTCTCTGTTTGGCTTGTCTTAGGAGGGATGTGTTGTCCCAGTCCTTCCTCATCTGTAAGTAAGGATACTAGTAAGAGTGGGTCATGTCTTTTTGTGACTAGTTGATGTTCATGTATCTTGGTGGCTAGTTTTCTGCCTGTTTGTCCAATATAGTGTTTGTTAAATTTCTTGAAAGCTTTTTTGTAAATGACATTAGTTTTGTCTGCTGTCTGTATAGGGTCACTCAAGTTCATTAGCTGCTGTTTTAGCATGTTAGTGGGTTTGTGGGCTACCATGATGCCAAGAAGTCTGAGTAATTTGGCAGTAATTTCCAAGATGTCTTTGATGTAGGGGAGAGTGGCTAGGGTTTCTGGGCATGTTTTGTCTGCTTCTTGGGGTTTGTTGCTGAGAAATCTGCGGACTGTGTTCATTTGGTACCCGTTCTTTTTAAACATGCTGTAAAGTTGATTTTCTTCTGTTCTGTGCTGCCATGTGTGGTGGTCCGTCAAAATAATATTCTAATGCAACTTTGTTTGTGGGTTGCTTCTGTAGTTCAATATTTGGTCCGTATGTGTTGTTTTCCTGTAGATGCTGGTTTGAAGTTCCTCATTGGCTACTGTGACATCTAGGAGTAGCTGTTTGTTGTTGCTTTCCTCCTCTTTAGTGAATTTTATGCCATGATGGGTATTATTGATGGTCTTGAAGGTTTCCTCCAATTTGTTTTGTTTAGTGATGACATGTAGTAGATGCCATCCATGTAGTAGACCCAAAGTTTGGGTTGGATGATTGGCAGAACTGCATTACTGCCTCTGCTAAGAACCCTAATATCGGAGATCCATGGGTATTCTGTTGGTTTGTCTATAGATTTTGTTGTTGAAAGTGAAGTGGGTGGTAAGGCATAGATCCACTAGCTTGATGACATTGTCCCTGCTGATAAAGTTGGTGGTGTTTAGTGTATGTGTCTTTGGTTCTTCAAATAGTGTAGTCAGTGTTTCCTTGGCCAGGTTGATATTGATGGAGGTGAGCAGGGCTGTTACATTAAAGGAGACCATTATTTCATCCTCTTCTATCTTGGTGTCTTTGATGATCTTCAGGAATTCTTGGCTGGAGTGGATGGAGTGGCATGAGTCTTCTACTAAGTGTTTTAGTCTTTGGTGTCGCTCCTTGGCCAATTTATAAATTGGTGCTCCAGGTAGCGAGACTATGTATTTGAGGGGAGGCTCCTGGTTTATGAATGTTGGGTAATCCGTTGAAGCATGATGGTGTGTTGGATCCGCTTGGTTTCATTTTTTGACGGGGACAACACATCCATCCTAGGACAAGCCAAACAGAGACACACACAAGAATTCCTAGAAGCATGGCATTCCAACTGGAACTCTGTCACCAAATGCATTGGCTTGGATCCCATTTACCACACGTTGAGAAAAAGGACAAGAAATTACATCACCCCAGGAAATGACATCATCAACCCAAGAAAACCTAATCATGTAAATAGAAAGTGGGCCATACCACCAGTGCTTCATCCAGAGGCTGACTGATGATGTTACCTAGTCTGGTGATGAAACATCTGAAACTGAACCTCACAAGCTTGTCTACCAATTTGTGTATCTGAATCCCAGGGTCCCTACTCGAAAATTTGTTTTAAAATTTCATTCTTGTGCATGCGTATTTGATCTTTACTTTTCTCCTGCCCATCTCTGAACCAAAATATATCTATTTTTGCATTTCTCTGAACTGAGTTTAAGATTACTGGCAAAAGAACAAGGGCAACATGAGGAGAGGAGCTATTATTTTTTGACAGCAAACTGGTATGATTGAGATGGCACTACTTGAAAGGATGGTGAAAACAAATTTAATAACACTGAAAAAGGAGTTGGATATATATTGAAGAGGGAAGGTATGCAGAACTCTGGAGAAAAGCAGGGGGATGGGAATATTTGAAGAACACTTTCAAAGAATTAACTTAGACATTAAGGACTATTGTTGGCAGTAATCAGCACCAGTGACTAGGGTGAGAGGTTGCATTTGTATGAGAAAGGGTCAGATATGTGTCATTGGCACCATGTCTTTGTAGCTGTCAGGGGTAATGGCAGATTACCAATGCTTATCTGGGTGCATTGTAACCTTTTAAAAATATCACAGGTGCACATGATGTTGGTCTTTCAGCTGATATCAGCTCAGAGATGAGTGTTTCTGCCAATAATGCATGGTGAGATAAGGCTAGAATTGACTGAGACGGACATCATAGGGTGCAGTATCGAGTCATGGAGTCACACAACACAGAAATAGAGCCTTTGGTTCAACTCATTTATGCTTACCAGATATCCCAGTCTGATATAGTTCCATTTGCCAGCATTTGGTCCATATCCCTCTGAACACTTCATTTCATATAATACCTAGCTGCCTTTTAAATATTATAATTGTACCACCCTCCATCACTTCTTCTCACACATTGTTCCACACACGCACAACCCTGTGCTCAAAGGAGTTACCCCTCAGGTCCTTTTTAAATCTTGCCACCTCACCTTAAACATATGTCTAATAGTTTTAAATTTGCCAACCCTAGTAAAAAAGACCTTGATTACTTACCCTAAAGTGCCCCTTGAGATTTCATAGATCACTCTCAGTCTCCAATGATCCAGGAAGAAAGCCCCAGCCAATTCAATCTCTCCCTATATTTCAAACTCTCCAGTCCTGACAACATGCTTATAAATATTTTCTGTAGTTTCTCAAGTTTAAAAACATCCTTCCTAAGGAAGGGAGACTGGAATTGTATACAATATTCCAAAAGCGGCCTCACCTATTTCCATAACAGTTGCAACATCTCAACTCCTACCCTCAATTTTATGACCAATGAAGGCAAACATGCCAAACGCCTTCTTTACTACCCAGTTTCCCTATCAGGAAACTAGGTACCTGCACCTCTAGATCTTTTTGTTCAACAAAACTCCCCAGGGCCCTACCATTAATTGTATAATTCCTGCCTTTGTTTGCCTCACTAAAAGCAACACCTTACATTTATCTAAATTAAACTCCATCTGCTATTCCTCAGCGTATTGGCCCATCTGATCAAGGTCCCGTTGAACTCTGAGATAACCTTCTTGTCGTCAATAAGGTGTGTTTGTTAAGAAATGATGAGAAATTTTGCAAAATATCAAGGTGAAACGATCTCCATGTAAGATTCAACCCATAAAAATGATTTGTTAAACCATTTAGACTTTGTGTTCACCTTTAGTTGTCCTACTTTAGATAGAGTGTCATTGTGTTGAAGAAGGTGAAGAGCAGATTCACCAGGACTCGGTATCTTATTTATCGGAGAATGGGCTCTGGTGTATCTGAGTCACTAATGGGATAAAGGGGTGATATTGCTAACATTGTTACAGTAGATCCTAATCTTCCACTGTAATTTGCAAACCTCACAACGATGAACACCACAGATAAGTCACCAACAATTTGGCTGAAAGACAGTGGTACATTAATGAAAGGACTTCCTCCTGTCCCTCACAAACATCAGGAGGTTAATAGTGAAGCTTCCAGACAGGATCATTCTGGCACTTCAATGAATATTACAGAACATTGGCTCCCTAATTTTTAATTGAGAGTGTGGTATTGGAAAACTAAAGCAGGTCAGGCAGCATTGGAGGAGCAGAAAAGTCGACTTTTCAGGCAAAGGCCCTTCGTCATTTTTTAAGTTAATTCCTGTTCATTGTTTAAGGTTCGCTTTCAAAAAACAAACATGCATTTCGTGGTAGAAACAGTCCCAAGCACAACTTGTAGTTTTTAACACAATTATATGCTGATTGCACTTGTCAATTACCTGTGTTTTTCAGATTATAAAGGCAAAACTTTGTAAATTGCAACAGGAATAGTTGCATCAAATTGCAATAAAAGAACAACACTGCTGGTGGATGGTAAGATCACCACTGCCCACATTTGTTATAACTGGAGCTCAGTTTGTCTGAGTGCTGGAATATCTGATAATATCTGCTTTTGGAAAGTGATTGCTGATTGGTTAGCATGGCCAGCACATTTTCCACTAAAGTCCATTGCATATTTCATTTCCCAACACACAAGGAGTCATTCGTTGCCAACATGCATTCAACTTGAAGCCTTGAATAATATGAGTGTGGCATGGGATTAACTGAACATTTCCTCTCGACTGAAGTATGCATGGACATGAATAGGAATGAAGTACTGTGAGTTTATAGGAAGGTGGAGAATGGGGAATTCTGGAACAGTGTCGGGGCTGTCTAACTGATGGAATTGTACGGGGTATGAAGAGATCCAGGCATTTTAGGTGAGTACAGTGAAAGGACATTAATGCATTTTTAATTCAACACGGCACCCATCACAACCAGAAGCATTATTACATCTTCCTGCTGATTTTATGATATTATCTACAACCATATTTTGTTAATTACTTTTAAAAATGCAACTGGTAAAAAGAAGAGCTTTGCATGTACAATAGTTAGATGTTAATGGAGCTTTGGCCATTTAGAGAAGGAGGGTCTTGGAATAATGATGGATCTTGAGGGCACCACCTGTCATGTAGCAAAAAATAAATTGAGAGTGTAAATGCTGCATAAGTACTGAACCTTCCTCTTTCCAGTCCCATATCACTCACAGAAAAGGCATCCATGCATTAAAGAGTCTTGCATTATCCTCACAGTTCAGGTCGTCAGGGAATCAGTTCCATGACACTTTGCATTAGATGTGCACATCATGGCCTGTCTCTTTTAAGGTCACCTGATATTACTCTGCTTCACAGAGATGTCTATCTTTAATTTGCAAGGGCAACGCAATGACATGATCAATATTGCTTGTGAACAGCATTTGTACTGCATGCATTTGTACACTGCATACATTTTCGATGCACACTAACATAATCACAAATCATTTCAACATCCAACTCTGAAAGTGCATGATGGTTACAATTGCCCCGTGAAGGTCTCCTGTTGCTCGGAAGTGGTTATCAGACAGACACTGACTCCACTCACTCCATGTCTGGTTGCAGTTATTTTCCATTTGTCAGCCCTGTTTAACACTCAGCAAGTCACAGAAGGCAGCACAGGATGCGCTCACAACCGTGGCTAGTAGGCTCGGCCTGGTCGTCAGGTCCTCCCATTCTCTGTGCCACTTTCTTTTTAGCACTCATTGTACAGCTCATCCCTGCGGAGACCCCACGTGTTCCAACCCATCACCCCAAGCTACAACTCAAAGTCTCATCCTTATCCTTTGAGCTTTGACCTTGAATACCATCGTGATGCACAGTCTCTCCCATTGAGGCCACAATGTTGGTAACTACCTCCTTCCCTCCCACCATCTTGCAGCATTCCCTCTCCCATGCAATATTAGCTCCACAGATATGGAGGATATAGGAAGAGATTGATATATATTCCCATCTTCACCTCTTGACTCACCATCCCATGTTGGTGCCTACAATTCCTGGTGCTGAGCCTTCCCACCTAAAATAACAGTGTACCCCCAGCACACACCCATAACAAGTATTCTGCTAACCTCAGAACTGTGTTTCACCTCCGAACTGACTTGGATGGTCAGACCCAAATGATGACTGATCTCTGTGCATTCCCCCCACTGACAATCTCCTGACTGATTGCCCTGGATTTGTAGGACTGACTGTGGCCTATTCCTCAGATTATACTGAGACAATTAAAGCAACATCTCAATGCAGAACTGAGGACTTCTTCACTTTGACGTTGAGACTTGTTCATTTAGATGATGGACAGGTCTGAATACCTCTAAACAACATGACAAGCTAGCTGGCTTTGTTTCTGAGCTAAATTGCAAGATAAGACAGAAGTACTCTGAGCCTTTAAACTTCATCTGAGGGAGGAATGTGCTAAAAGTAAGGCAAGGCAATACTATTATGAACATCCAGGAAAGTCCTAAGTAAGTGACCCCTAAGGAACCAAGGAACCACCCTTGAGATGAAGCCTGATCCAATCTATTTTAATCAGATTATAAGAACAGGGAGGTTATGTTGAGGTTGCAGAGAACTTTGGTTAGGCTAAGTGCAATTTTGCTCACCACACTGTAGGAAGGATGTGATTGCACTGGAGGGGGTGTAGAGGTGATTCACCAGGAGGCTGCCATGGTTGGAACAGTTTAGCAATAACAACGGTGTAGCATGGTGGCTCAGTGGTTAGCACTAATGCCTCACAGCACCAGGGTCCCAGGTTCGATTGCAGCCTTGGGCGACTGTCTGTGTGGAGTTTGCACATTCTCCCCGTGTCTGCATGGGTTTCCTTTGGATGCTCCGAAGATGTGCAGGTCAGATGAATTGGCCATGCTCAATTGCCCATAGTGTTAGGTGCATTAATCAGAGGGAAGTGGGTCTGGGTGGGTTACTCTTCAGAGGGTTGCTGTGGACTTTTGGGCCGAAGGGTCTGTTTCCACACTGTAAGAAATCTAACCTTTTTGGTTCCCATTCCTCATACAAAGTGTCCATTCCAATGAAAGATTTTGGTGCACTCCAAAGAAGTATGCTGGAAGTGTATTGGACATGCACCATGATGGTGTGGATACGCTGACATGTGCCAGATTCCAGTGTCTATGTACATGATGTGTGAGTAGCCACTGCCTGTATAGTTTGCCCTTTAGACATGACGTGTCCAAATTGGTGATCCAGAGAAATAAGTGGCAATCTGGAGTTATCAGGTACCTGCTCAGACTTATAGTTGGGAATTCTTGACGTTGAGTTTCCTTTTGTGCAATGGGAGAATAGGATTAGAATAGGCTATTAATCAGGTGAGAAGAGAGGTTGATAATAAGTGATAACCCCTCCTTAATAGGCCTCTTTCCATTCATTAGTAGAATCTCATCTCGACTTCTGGAACTTAATTGGAAAATGTGACTGGTTGCTACTGATCTTGAGAAAGGCTTCACTCAATTTCTACACGATTGTCACAAGTTTCTCGTGATAGCTGAAATTGGTCACGGCCTGGAAGGAGTCTACCCTTAGTTACTGAGTTGTCAAATAATTTATCACTTGAAAGAATGCTAATGCTTTAACCAGTCAATTCTCCTTTGTAACACAGGATGTTTATTGGAGACACTTTTTCCACATTATAGATATGGACTTAATTGCATAGATGTTTCAGAACACATGCTATTGAACAAACCAATTGAAAGATTAAATGTTCTTTTAATATAAAAGCAGACAGATTATATTGTCAATGAAGCAGCTCATGGCTAACAGAGTAGATTAATCATAAATAGGCCACAAAGGTTCGTAATGTTTGTTAAGCATATTGAATAGAATTTAGTCAGTACATAAAATCGACACAGAGCACTGTGATTCCAAGCAGCCATGCTAATCTAATTAAAACACAAAGGTACAACAGAAACAATAAATGTTCTTTGCTCAAATCATATTTTACAAGCAATGTTGTGCACGCTTGTGCTTTCTATTTGTGACAATTTCCATGTAACCCATTGCAATTATGTCTCTTCAGGATCATTCATACATGCATTTGCCACCAAATAAAGTAGAAAGTATGCAGTGATATTGATGAGTGAAATGTATGGGGTCCAGACTGAACCAGACTGAAACACAGAAGTCACATGCCACCTCAAGGTAAGCAGTAAATTCTCTATTTGCTCTCTATAGTTACAGCCTTTGAAAATGTCAAAACCTGGTTACGTCATTTTTGAAAAGGCTTCAATATTTTCTCAGCCATTTCCATTTAATTTTGAATTGCAGCTGTTTTGGAATGGTAGATTTTGCATTTTCTGAGCTTCTATTCCCAATGCTCCTTCTGCAAGGCTCATGAAGGATATGAAAAAGATTCGAAATGATTTGCGTTATGAAAACCTGTGGAGACTCGAGGCCTCTCAAATAACGCAGGTGTATACATTAGTGCAGCGAGTGTGTCTTGGCTATCATTAATATCTAAATGATTCATATTTACCAAAAACTTTCTTTTAATGGAAATACATGAATAATGTTTGAAAATGCAGGGAAAAAATGAATTTGTTTCCATTACCAGTACTTCAACTACTTTTTTAAAAGATGAACAAAAAAAGCGGCCTTGAAATTTGATGAAATGTTGACAAACCCAATGTTTCCAACACAAGCAAGACAAACATTGTGTTTTTATCTTATCTGGATGTGATGTAATCATTGCCCAGACCAGTATTAATCCCGAGTCTAACACGTCTTTTCTATTTTGTGATGCCCAGAGTTAGACATAATCCTCCAGTTGCAACTGAACCAATATTTTATGGAAGTTCACTGCAGCATCTTGGATTTGCACTCTATTTATAAATCACAGGATTTGTATGAATTATTAACAAATTTCTCAACATGCCCTGTGCAAATGCAACCAGGTCCCTCTGTGCCTATTTTGCCTTTGGAACTGTATGCTTTAATTTATATGGCTTCTTCTTGATCTTTCTACCAAAATGTATGTCATTGTACTTCTCTGCATTAGATTTCATCTATCACACATTCATCTCCACCAGTCTGTCTGTGTCCTCTTTAAGACTATTTAAGCCTTTAAATAAGGCTGGAATGCACAATAGAAATGGTTGTTGAACTCCTCCTGAGCTGCTTAGCCACCAAGATTCTTGTGTAAGCACTCTAATGATCTTGTGTGGCAATTTATTTAAATAATTCTTTGGGGGTTAAGCGGTCTGGGGTGTGGTCCTGTATACTGCTAAGTGAAAAGTTAGCATTGCAAGATCAAAAGAAAGCACTGGATAGGCCTTTGGGATCCAAAATGTATGATATTGAACTTATCCATTGACTCATTGGTTGTTTGTGCATACTGTCTTCTCATGGCTTATGGCTCCAGTGCCCCACACACATATAACATGCAGATAATGAAAGGAATCTTACTACACGTGATTAACCAGATCTTTAAGGTCAATTGGCAGATGCTAACATGCATATCAAAATGGTGAGATCCACAAGTCTGTGTTTGTGCTGTAGACGCCATTTTAGAGACAGAGCAGCAATCATAGTGCTGAGAAATAATGCCAATGTGTCAAATTTCATGGCCTTTCATTCTGTAATTTTGAATTATGTTGCAATCTGTTGTAACAATGATTAGAAATAACAAAATGTATCTAAGCTACATAGCTACACAAAGTTTTGTTTCAGTAAGGAACTGAGGGGAAATTTACAAAAAATAACCACAGTTACATGCGAGAGGAAGGAAGATGAACCATTCTTAGTTTAGAGATATACTCGAAAATGAATATCAGCAACAATGACTCAAGTGGTTTTACTGGCAAGTCATGTGGAATAATATAGCGTCCTCAGCTGCTTCTGTATATAACCTTTCAACAGGACTGTCCCCTGAAATACTGGCAGAGCACTTATGTTTGCAAAATCTGACTGGTAATCATAAAGGAGATTGTGTAGAAAATTTAAGAGCAATTGCCAAAACTTTGTCAAGAGAATTTACTGACAAGAATTGCAAATCAGATATTTCCTGTCAAGGATGACTACAATGGAACTTCTGTTCAATAATAGTGGATTATCATTATGTCCCCTTGACAAGAAATAGTAGATTTTCCAAGGTTGGTACAACTTTATACAAGTAGTTGAGTGTTGTGGCCACTATTTTGATTTGTTTACAATGACAATTACTTGCAAATTTACCACCTCATTTCCATGAATAGAGTTTCTTGGGAAGTTTGTCCTCAATTTTCCCATACCCACTGACAACATGCGAGAAATGTGAGCAGGGATAAGGAGACAGAAGCCTGGCTTAATACAAAATCAGGAAAAGGAAAAATATAATATATAAACTGTGATTGACCTTTTGACACTAATGTGGTAAATTTAATCACTCAAATGTTTGACTAATATTATTTAAATCATTGAAAATCATAGCAGCTCAACTAATAATGACCATAATAAAATTAGCACATTTCAGAGTAATATTGATGATTTTCCTCTTTATTGCTTAGATATTAACAGCAGTGCCATCTTGAATTTGTAGAACACCATCAACAGGGTAAAAGCATTCTAAGGTGCTTTACAGGAGCAAATTTACAAAATTGGACAATGAGTTACAGAAAGAGATTTTCAAACAAGTATTTAAAAGCAACAGTAGTTTTTAAGAAATGACATTAAACAGGCAGTAGAGTTGGAGTTCCAGAGAGATTTAGGGAGGCAATTTCAAAGTAAATGGTGTACCATCCCTGCTCCCTAATTTTCATGAAATTTTAAAGATGAAGCTCTGCCCTGGTTTATTCATTCTTTGAGAGAAAAAAAAGATTTTTCTTTTTCATCATGGGATATGGGCATCACTGACATTTATTGCCCATCCCCACCTGGCCAGAGGATGGTTAAGAGTCAACCACATTGGTGGGTATCTGGCGCTATGTGTAGGCCAATAGATGGCAGATTCCCTTCCCCTACCAGTCACCAGTGAACAAGGTGGTGCTTCACACAATCTGGAGTGATTAAACATAAAGTATCAAAGCATCCATACAGTGTGGGAGTAAGCCATTCAGCTTATTGAGTCCACACTGACCCTCTGAAGAGCATCCCACCCACATCCATCCCTCTACCTTATCCCTGCAACCCAGTATTTCCCACCTAACCTACGTATCTTTGGACTGTGGAAAGAAAAATGAGCACCTGGAGGAAACCCACACTGACACGGGGAGATTGTGCAAACACAGACATGAGCCTGAGGATGGAATTGGTCACCTTTAGGCTAGCGTTTTAGCGAATTTAGGTTTCATCATCTGACACGGTAAATTTCAAACCCACGTCCCCACAACAATCCTGTGCTTCTGGATTACTAGTCCAGTAACAATGTCATCATGCTATGGCCTCTCCATAAATCAAATCAGGCAGCATTTGCAAGTAAGTAACTGGTTTTCATTTAGAATTCCTCAGCTGCATTAACAATCCTGTGAAGTTCCAGTATTTTCTGTTGTAATTTTAATTAACACACCATCATGGTGGAGATTTTGCAAATATCAGTGAGAAGGGGATGGTAGCACTGGTAGTGACTCTTCACTCCAGTTCACAATCTCCCCAAAATTTTGTCTTGGCCTGCCAGTGCATGGTGCCAGGTGGTTGGCCATCCATTCAGTGGCTGGAGGTAAGTAGGGAGATAGGTGTCATGTCAGTGGCTCAGCAGTTAGCACTTCTACCTCACCAGTGCCAGGGACCCAGATTCAATTCCAACCTTGGGTGACTACTTGTGTGGAGTTTTCACATTCTCCCTGTACCTGTGTGGGTTTCTTTTTGGGTGCTCCAGTTTCCTCCCACAGTCCAAAGACATGCAGGTTAAGTGAATTGGCCATGGAAAATTGTCCATAGTGTACAGGCTGGTGATTAGGCATGGGAAATGCAGGGCTCAGAACCTGATGCTTCATGTTTGAGCTTAATGATGGAAACTTATCAAAGTTAGCTGCTGATTCAACAATTACTGAAATTTATCAAGGCACAATGTTATAGAATTTGCCACAGACAACAATTTGGTACAATGTCGTGAAGATTTATTGATGCTATCCAAGTTGTTTGTTTAAGGGAGTGGTCAAGCCGCAGAATTCAAACAGAAATATGTGGGGAATTTATTCACAAGTATCAAGATTGGAAGTCTATCAAACAAATAATTGAATGCAACAGCTGTCCCCAGTTGTCAATTTTTTTATTTTACAATTTGTCCAATTTCATGTCCTGGAATTGATCTGAGAATTTTGTATCAGAATTATGACCCATTTTCAGGAATCCTTAGACTGCATTAGTGTGAAACTTTGAACATTTTTGCTAGTAAAATGCAACTATAGCTGATTAGAATGTATAAAAAACAACAACTAAATATTTAAGTAGAACCAGCTATTTGGAACTGATATTTTCAAAAGCTGCTGTAAATATATGACAAATTTATAACAGATTTATTTACTTGCATTTGCTGTTTAGTAAATTTACTTGACAATTTAAGTCTAAAAGAAAATCTTCAGAACGTAATCATATCGATTCTCGAAACCCTGATGATAATCTTGTGATGGTACCGTTAGCACAAATTGTTAAACAATTTTCTGAAAAACGTATTGCTTGTTATTTGGGCCCATATGAAATCTATTCAGAAAGCAAACCAACTGAAAGCACCCTTAAAAAGTTAGGGAGTGAGTGAGAGGTCACCTACCAGAGTAGTTTGAAAAACAGAAGACAAAAAAAAATTAAAGCAACTTGCACTTATCTAGAATCTTTCATAGTTGTTGGATATCTGAAAGCTTTATAAACAATTACGTATTTTTCTAATTGTGTTAAAAGCCAGAAACATGTAACTTAGGTTTCTTCAAAGTGTCCAATGAGATCCTTTACATCCGTGGGAAAAAGAACTCAAGGCCTCTGCTTAACATTTTATTTGAAAATGACTTTTTGGACAATTCAGGGGTCCCTCAGTATCACACAGAATGTCAACCTAGTTAGTATATTTGTTCAAATCGCTGGAAGGGCACATGAATGCATAATCTTTTGATGTAACACCAGCATTCATTTATCTGCATTGAAAAATCTATTATTATGTGGGCGGCACGGTGGCACAGTGGCACAGTGGTTAGCACTGCTGCCTCACAGCGCCAGAGACCGGGGTTCAATTCCCGACTCAGGCAACTGACTTTGGAGTTTGCACATTCTCCCTGTGTCTGCGTAGGTTTCCTCCCACAGTCCAAAGATGTGCAGGTCAGGTGAATTGGCCACGCTAAATTGCCCGTAGTGTTAGGTAAAGGGGTAAATGTATGGGTAGGTTGCGCTTCGGCGGGTCGGTGTGGACTTGTTGGGCCGAAGGGCCTGTTTCCACATTGTAAGTAATCTAATCTAAAACTAAATCTCACCACACCATGTGGAAACCCTCTCGCTTATCTGCTACCAACACAAATGGACATGGCAGTTAATAATAAGCTGATAGGTTGTTTCTGATTAGTTCAGAGAAGCTATGGCATGTGATACTAATCACAGCAGTTGAATTGGCAGTTGCCACAAAACCCTTTTCTCACTGCATTTACAGAGTCTACTTGGTCCACAGTGGTAAGAAACCCACAACGCATTTTAATGAGAAGAGGCTCTTGTCTTCAAAAATATATAGTTTTTTGCATGATAATAATCAGATAGAAGTTAAGGGAATCCATAGCCAAGGCCCCATTTCCTCCTGTATCAGTGGTTTTAGTTGAGTCAGACAGAGAGGTATGATCTCAATTCAACCTATCCAAATCATAACTTAATTTACAACAATTCTACTCTTCTCCCACGCAATCCTAATGAAAATGAGCTCCAATGTCTGTATAATTTTAATCCTAATATAGTTTGGTATTTTCATTCTGATCAAAATGCAATTTTTACACCATTCAGCAGTAATTGACCCAAAATTAGTCCTACCACTCATAAATCCAACATTCAGAAATGTCGCAATGAATACAGCAAAAGACTCCTTCCTCAGAGAAGATGTATGCAGAACAAAGTTAAGAAAGAGGAGTGAGAGCTTTATTCTGCATCTAGATCAATCCCGGTGTCTTTTATTCTGACTATTGATGAAGACAAAATCCCCAAACCCCAGAAAAAGTGATTTCACGATTTGGGGTAGTTCTCCAGCTTTATTATCTTTAACTGCAGCTATTTGCAGAAGATAGTTCAGCAGGTTTCACAAAAAAAACTGTCCTTAGTTCTCTACTTGAAAGCAGGAACTACTGACAGAGCTATGATCTCCAACATAGATAAAGCAAAGAGGTAAGTCCTCAATTAGCCGTAGCTGCCATGGGGACCGAATTCCATGCTATTGATATTGATCTGATCCACACCAGCTGAGCCAAGCAATTCCTCAAGGTTCTAAGGCAATGTGCCCTTTTACATATATGCTCTGGTCTGGACCTATGTTAAGCAAAAATGGAGGCTTCACTTTTCTTGCCATCAGCTGGCTATCCAGGAACTCCTCTTTTCTTACTCCCTGTCATTGGTATATATTGGAAGGATATACAGTTGGCACTCAATCTTTTTGAGAATGTTGTGAATGTACCTTCCTTGCTCATCATATCCAGGAGCGGAACCTGAACATAAAGCTTCTGGCTCAGAGGTAACAATGCTATCTGCACCACACAAGACCTCCTTAACGCAAAAGTGGTTAAAAGGTCTTCAGCTGCAATAAGATCCTTTTCCAGCTTGGTCCTCGTTATTAATAGCAAAATATTACAGATGCTGGAAATATGAAATCAAAACAAAAAATACTAGAAATCTGGAACACAGCTAAAATCAAGGTTCTGGGAAAAGGGCAGAATGTGGAAGTGAGGAATGTTGAATCAGCCATGATCCTTTTAAATGACAGAGCAGCTCATGGGGCAGAATGGCCTTCTCCTGTTCCTACTTCTTATGGTCTTCTTAGGTCTGGCAACACTGGCCGAGAGAGGAATAGAGTAAGTACGTCGAATCAAATATAACTCTTCCTCAAAGTCATCCAAACATCATGTCACAAAATTCTGTTTCTCTGCACAGACACTACCTTATGTGTTGCATATTTCCAGCACTTCTTATGTTCATTCCTCCTCATTGTTTTGCGAACAAAGGATTTTGGCCACAAAATTGGACAGAGCTGAAAAATGGGAATTGCAATGTGGCTAAATGCACATGCATTGTTTTTGAGAAAAATGATGTATTGCCTGAAAATTTCAATGATTGTAGTATAAATCCAGTGCCAACTGCACATGGATTCCAAGCCTGAGCAGAGACCAATTTGAATTAAAGCTAGTTGGTATTATTTAAAGCCAATCTGCTAAAAATGAGGAATATTGTGGCTGGAACAGACACTGAAAGTATTCCCAAAAAGCTAAATTTCAATAATGGCACATCAAGGATGAAAAGAAGACTCCAAGACTTTCTGACATTTTACTGGAGTGCTTGGTGGTATTGGAGAAAAGGAAAACTTTCATCAGTAAACTCTCGGAGTGTAATCCTGAGGACCCAGATTTATTGCTGCAATCGTGACACAGCGAATGTCAGTGAATACATCTTCTCCTGTTTTACCACAGCAAGTGAATCACTGGTCTCTCGCAGCGTTGAATGCAACATTGCCCTGTCGATCAGCTACCAGCAATCTGTATCGATCACCATACTTACTTAACATTGCTACAATCCTCATATCCATATTTCACAACCAGTTCATACTGGCCATTATAGAACCATGAAAGCCACATGACTGAAACGCCACTGATATTAGAAACAGAATTTTGGAAGGACATTGGAGGTGGGAATGTAATTGGTCTGATTCAGATTGGTGGTTTCTTGTCAACTGCACGCTAGTTTCCTGGACTGGTTACTGCACTGACCAATCCATGACTAGAGAAAGGATGCAGCTTCCCAGTGAGAGCTGGAGCAGGGTGGCGACAGCATTCTATGACTACTATTTAAATATCCCGCTCTTCCCAACATCATTCCATTTTACAAATATCTGCAAGACTTGTTATTGGGTGGCTGAGTCCCTTACCACAAAGGAATTCTGGCAGGTGTGGCCTATTGTATGCACAAAGATTTTAAAAGTGCTGAGAGGATGTTGCCATTTTGAGGTGCCCTTTCTCTCTTCTACCTGCAGGCAATGGCTCTGTCACCACTGGAGGGCTTCCTATTGTTTCTCCATTGTCACCAGCCCACCTATAGTCCTTAATTCGACTCTGAATTTAAACACTAGGCATTAATTGGGCAATGCTCCAAAAATGACATTGAGGTTATTACCCAGAAATCATCATAACATCGAGGTTTCAATTCCAAAACAAAATTCCTGAGAACACACATCTCCCCCGCCCACACACCTCCAAGTCACCCACACACTCACAACTACTCTATGAACTTCTCACAGGTGGTTCATTCTTACATCTTTGTCAAAGCAGCATTTTAGTGTGAGCAGCACCAGAAAAGTGTATGCACTCAGAGGTTGCCATTTTGAGATGCTATGATGCCAAGTATTGTAGTTTTTGATACTCTTCTCTTTCTGTGATTGTTTCTACTTAGTTATTGGTCAATCTTTCTGAAATGCTAAATGCAGAAAAATCTTGCTTATTTCAGTCATTCACAGGGTGAAGGCATTGTTGACTAGGCATTTATTACCCATTCTTAATTCCCCAGAGGAGAGCTAAGAGTCAGCCACATGTGGGTGTGGAATCACATATAATCCAGACCAGCTGAGGATGGCCTTTTCCTTCCCTCTTGGACAATAATGAACCAGATGGGCTTTTCCAACAATCAATAATGGATTCATGATCATCATTAGACTCCTAATTCCAGACTTTTATTGATTTAAAATTCCACCATCTGCCATGGTGAGATTTGAACTCAGGTTCCCAGTTCCCTATCTGGGCTTTTGGATTAACAGTCCAGCAATACTATGACAAGACTATTCCATCTCTTTATTAACATTTTCTAGAATAATGTTGGATGAGGGAGGGCAATGGGGGGGGGGGGGGAAGAAGCAATGGCTCTCCATGGACCACACTGTGTCCAAACAGGAGGACAGTCCCTCCAATTCCACAAGGAAGCCATCAAGACATACCTGGCAGCACCCTTACATAGTGGTGGCTCCAAGATGCCCAAAAGATGCCCAAAAGTGATCCTTAATTGGTCAGGTGAGTGCTTCAGGTGATTTCTGATGAGAAGCCTGATGTTAACCTTTTGGACTATTGAGTGAATTATGTGGAGTCAGGTAGACAATAGGCATGCTAGCTCCAGCCTTTGTTCCTGATTCTCTGGCACCCACACGCGTGTTACCTACTTCAAACAACCACATTCAGTTCTGCCCAACTGCTCAAATCTCAGCGTAGCCCAGTCATCAGAAATGCAGCATTTTGTATCCGGAAATGAGAAAGAAGTGTCCATGAAAGTAATATTGTGCAACCTGCAGTGGAACAATTAGAAATTCCGAATAACACACAGCATTGCTTGATTTCTTCTGTGCTTATTTCAGCCAGAATAATTTTTTATTGTAGTGGTTATTGAAAGTGTTAAATATGGAAATCACAACTGAAATGACTCACTTGCTCATTTTGGGGAAGTGTGTTGGGTCAAAAGTGATCTGATTCAGTAGGTTGTAACAAAATAGAAATGAATGACAGCAGATAAAGGAAACAGAATGAGACATAGAGCCAGCTGACAAGCTGTACTCAAGCCAAAGGTCTATGAACCTGATCTGATGACTATTGGAAAGTTCCATTTAGAAGATTTCAGCTGCTGCACAGATGGTTCACTTCAGTTTTATTTAACTACATTAACTTTTTTTTTGCTTGTCGTGCATTTTCCACTTTAGGGCATGCCTGTTATGTAACAAACTGACCATTGTCCATTTAATTGCTGCTGGATTATAAATGATTTGCTGATGCAATAGTCTAATAGAGTTTAGCAGTTCACAATATTATTTAGATTGTTTGGTGCTGCACTTCTTAAATGAGGTAAGTATCAAAATGCATAGAGCTAACTGGGCGTTGATATTTTTCACTTAGTCTGCACTTCTTTTGGAAGTTTCACACAAGTAATGCAGACTGCGTACAGCCTGGCTAGGAATAAATATGGACTCATCTGCTCCATTCACCCATCAAGAAATCGTAAAATATATTTCGGCTTGCTCAAGGAACTGCAACAGGATAGATACAGCCTTATGATGTAAAGGTTAAATTGTACTTTTACTCTGAGTAAACTATTGAACATGTATAAAAGCGGGTAGATCAGATATCCTTTATATACAGATTGTAATGTTTCTCTTTTTAACTTTATTTCTTACTTTTCTAACCTATACTATGAATCGCTGATGTAATCTAACTTTATTCCTTTATTTCTCTATTTTTGTATCTAAAATTTGTTCCTGGATACTTTGTACCTAAGATGGCTCTATGTGTGGTGACATGGTAAACTTTTCACTGTACTACTGCACAGTGACAATAAACCTAAACCTATCAGATTGCATCGAACTGAAACCTGAGTTTGTAGAGTTTCAGAAGATGCCTACTCTTTCCATCTCTTCCACATATTGAATAAATCCTGTTCACTCAGTTCACTGAGTGTAAATATAGCTTGTAAATACAAGCACTAATGTATTATCTGGGAGAGCTTTGTCACTGCCAGAAAGGCCACAGACTAACCACTGAGTCAGCTGAAAGTAGGTAGATATTGCTAGTTGAGATGTACCTTCAGTTCAAGATTATCTGTGATACGGATATTTAAGGCACAAACTCAAATGCAAGTTAGGTGCTCATCACAACTGAATCAATAGTATTTGTGGTCGATATTCATAACTTATGTCCAATTGTACTAAAAACAGGTGCATCACAAGATAACCAGGGCACTGACATTACAATGTGACATTTCTCATACTGAAATGGGAAAACACTTTTAAAAACCTTGACTCTACAGTGACATTATTTGAAATGTGCCTTTCTGCAGATGTGCTGCAACACTTTTCAATAGAGCAAGCATGTTACCCAATTTGGTCTACTGTAACTACATTGGGACATTCAACCCATTTAGCCCATTTTCAATCATCCTGTATTTGTGGTTGACTTGAATTTCTTAGCTTTAAAAGTTGCTAGAAATAATTAGGCAGAAATGTTTAACTTTGTGTAAGAAGGATTGGCAATGTTTTTTACTATACTTGTTTTTTTTTGTCTTTGTGAAGTTTGCTGATTTTAGAAATGAATATAAAATCCTTGTTCTTGTTGTTTTCGAATCATGTTTTTGGATGCATTTCATAATTACCTGATGAGCATCTTATCTCCATCGCCACCTCATCCAATCACATTTTAATTGCTTGTACATTGCTACCTGACAAGCTTACCCAAAATATGCATCAATATATGAAGAAAAGTCTTTTTAAAGTATATTTATACAATATATTTAATTGTTATGAATTTAGCGGCGTGTCCAGTTAATGAAACATTAGATATAATATTCAGCTTCATTGCCAGGTTGGTAACCTGGTGCAAAGGGTCTTATTACTTCTTTTATTTATTCATGGGATATGGGTACCACTGACTGGGCCAGCATTTATTGCCCATTGCGTTACATTGACTATTCTTTCCTCAGTGTTTTCCAACAGGATGAACTGGATTTCTGTCAAAGCAACATTTCCACAACCCTACTAAGACATTCCACATGATATAATAAATCAATGAGATAATAAGCACTTTTCTAATGAAGGTGGGCATAAACCGCCCCGTGTTTACCGTGGAGCAAGGCCCACATCGGGAAAACCAGCAGTATCCATTTTAAACCAGCAGTATCCATTTTAAGCCGGCAGTATCCATTTTAAAGCAAACAGTATTGGGAGAAGGGACCCAAAGACAGATCCAAATACACACCAGACCAGACACTAGTCAGGACTCCAGGCAATGGTCATGACTCACAGATCGAAACCCACCTTATAATCTCGTCAAGACTCCAACTGACACACACCCATAACCTGATCATGTAAAACAGTCCTACACAAAAGGATGAACCTAACACTTTGGAAGTAACAAAGGGGGGTGCTAGCCTCCAGCCCTCATGGAGATACAAGCAGATAGCACCCGGACCCATCCACATAAAATGAACAGCACACCTTTTGTGTATGCTGCCGACTCTCCGAGGACGGCAGGAAGCTTGACATTCACACATACTCCAGCCATGATTACCACCATTCACACTCATTCATACCCAATCTCCTACATCCTGACTCATGAAGTGTATAACTTGTAACATCGCGCGGGAAACGTTAGAGCAATCGAGATTCAAACCTCGATTGGTCTCCACTGGCGTTACATACTTTAATAAAGTTACTGATTGTCGAACCGCACTCTGGGCTCGGACTGAAGATCATTTCATCCGTGCTAACACTAATATGAAAAATAGTGAAAAATGAAGTTTAAAAAGTATGTTCTACCAATTGCAGTTCCACTGGAGTTTTTGTGGAACTAAAATGAAATGATAAAATTTAGCTATTATAACATCGTTGGCCAGAATTTATTATGAACAACTTATTCTACAAATTATTCCAGACAGAAAATCAAGCAGTGGAGCAAAACTGGCCTGTTATGCAAGTTACATTTGCAATAGGGTTAAATGTGCTGATGCTGCATTTGTAACCCAATCAGACAACATTGACGTTGCTCATTGAAGGAGCTATTTGCCGAGTCAACTTGATGAGAAGGGCAGGTTGTAAGGAGTGTCTTAATGAAGGAGAAAGAAAGGATGAAGGGGAGAGGGGTAACGATAAGGACGAAATTCCAGAGATTATATCTAGGAAGATAATGAGGTCATTGATATTGGAGATAAGGGAGATGCATAAAAGGCTAATACATCAGAATGTTCTAGAACAGTGGTTCGCAACCTTTTCAATATTAAGGCACACTTCAGTGAAACAGACAAATTCATGGCACACTCATTAATCTTATACCACTTTATTGGAAGTCCATGTGGTGCACGACTCTGGAGATTTGTGCGTGCCATTCCACAGGGGTACTTGGTGTCAGCTGATGCCACAACAATAGATTTCAGAGGAAATTGGAAGCACAGACATGATCTTGACACTCAGGGAAAGTGGAACTGCTTCCTGAAAATTTTGTGGCACTCTTCCCACACTTGTCAACACAACACCAGCGTGAAAACCAGTTGTAAACCACTGCAAGAAGACTGCAAGTCAGGAGAAGATTAAAGAGCCAGAGAGGAGGTGGAAGAAGAGAGGATACACATTTTAAATTGGGGGCAGTATGGATAAGGCGTCAATATTGATCAGCAAGCAAACAATTGTTGGGGTATCAATGGAAGGCAATACAGGCAAGTTCAGTGATCAAACTTGTCACAGGCAGTAGAGATATTGAGAAAGATGAGGAGATTTAACAGACATGTCGTAATCACAGTCACAAGGAATGTGCTTTGCAACTTTCATTTTGGCTGCTGTAGGGAAAACTGCAGGAAAAATGCTTTTAGGACTCAGCAGAACATTCAAAGACATAGGGGAGGAAAGACTACTTGAGAATGTGGCGAGAGTTTGTAAAGACAGGCGGTAAGGATTAAACTTTTCAGAAGGACTGTAGTTCCATTAGGGAGGAGAACAGAATGTAAGGAGTAGGGATAATTTACAATGACAGATACCTCTGTGACAAAGGTGGTCAAACATTTTGAGGGAATTATCTCAGCGAAGTAGGATGCAGACATGGACAAGATGAACTCAAACTGTGAAGCTGGAAATGAAACTTGAGCAAAATGTTGTTTCAGTGTTGAGAGAGTTTTCTGGGAAGTTTGGACTGGTGTGCAAGAAAATGAAGGGACAGAGCAGAACCAAAGAAAAAGAGTTGTTCACTCTTACAGCTTTGAATACCTGGAGGAGATGATATGGAGGCAAGGGACAAGGGCTTAAGAAGTTTGCTGATAGTGGAGCTAAGAGTCCAGAGACTGTTTTTGCTTTCTGAGCTGATACTGGGATAGTGAATGGATTTGGTATGACAGCATTTAATTTGGTTCAGCTGTAGTGCTTCATTGTGCTATCTGTACATAACACAGATTAGGTACATGGATCCTATTTACTTGAAAATCTTTCATAAGTGTATGTATGGCTAAAACTAATACGTACAGCAAAGAGTAATCTCTAAACCTATCCATGGCCTAGGGTGCTGCAATACAGAGTGACTGTAGCCTCTGGTCACAAGATAATATTTGAGGCCTTGATTCATCTTCATAATGAGTTTGTAAACCAAGACATCTCTAAAAGTGAAAGTACAAAGTGACCACTTTTCCCAAGGTAAATCTTGCACATGAAAAGTGAAAGCATATGAACATTGAGTAATAGCAAAATGCAATTATTCAGAAATAAAAATAGAAAAATCTGTTGGTACAGAGATAAGGGTTGTAAAATTTACGAGTACACAAGTCTTAGAGTACATATATCATCTCAATTGTTTGACAACCCTTCCAAACCTTCTTATGATGTAATCTTCCAGACATGTGGACTATGCCCTGTTCTTAATTTGCAAATATGTCAACTGTGCATTGATCATTTCCCTGGAGTTCCATCACACTGCAGTTTTCTGGTTGAATTCCTTCGTGTGCAAAATTTGCATACTACATTCCTCCCTGAACTGGTTTCTGTTCTTCCTCAATATTGCTCTGTTATCATACTCACTGTACTCAATTCACATTCTGGGTATTTCATGGACAGTCAGGTTTCTGCTGTAGAGTGTATAACTCTGACCTGTAATCCTATGTGTAGTTGAGGTCATTCTGCACCTAAATGCCAGTCATGCACCACCTTCATTGTCCCTTATTTGTTGATCAGTGTCTCCTACATTCTTGGAGAATACAGATAACTGGGATAACGTAGCATGATCACACTTACCTTCCGAATATGATGTCTGCTGGCAACGGTATCCAGTGGTGTAGCCCTGGGGTGCAACATGGTGACAGAAAAATATTGTTTTGCAGTTCTACATTTCAGGATGAGTTCATAGTGCAAACCATTTGCTCAATAAGGACTGTTGATCTGGCATAATATGGTGAGGATGTTCACATAGTTCACAACCCATTTGTCAAGTGTGTCCCTGAAGAATCTGTTCATATACTATGGCTTATTGTCAGAAATATTTGCTTCAGGTTTGCAAAATAGATTGAATATGGCACTTAATATGTCTACTCCCGTGCACCTGAAATTTTCTTTACCTGCCTGATAATTGTAAATTTGGAAAAATAATCAACAACTAAGATAAACTCATCCTCATTTGTTGTAATCAACTCAGTCTCAATTTTGGATGAGAGGACTGCTCGGATCTTGTGGCGTGTCAATGTTCTCTATGTTGCTGGGGCTGGTGATTCTGGCATGCCTCACACATCCTCAATAACTTATTGATGTCACCATTGACAGACCAATCGAGTTGTCTGCTCTATACTCATATTTCTTTAGAGTAGTTGTGACATTATGTCCTAGAAGAGTGCTTCCCTTTGAAAATTTACATCCTTTGAAATACGAAGCTCATCTCTACAAGGCCAGCAACAACTGAGACTATCTGGCACCTCTTTAATCATAGCTGAAAATGTGTTGCTGGAAAAGCGCAGCAGGTCAGGCAGCATCCAAGGAACAGGAAATTCGACGTTTCGGGCATAAGCCCTTCATCAGGAAAGCCCTTCATAAGCTCCTTTCCTGAAGAAGGGCTTATGCCCGAAACGTCGATTTTCCTGTTCCTTGGATGATGCCTGACCTGCTGCGCTTTTCCAGCAACACATTTTCAGCTCTGATACTCCAACATCTGCAGACCTCACTTTCACCTCTTTAATCATGTCAGGCCACACTACTAGGATGTCTTTCCACAGAGCCTTTTGTGGTGGGCCATTAGCTATTGCTGATTGCTGACTGTTCATGCTCAAATTTTGTGAGAAGATTTGTGGTATGGGAGCTCATTGCTGTGGTCCTGTTCACCGAGCTGGGAATTTGTGTTGCAGACGTTTCGTCCCCTGTCTAGGTGACATCCTCAGTGCTTGGGAGCCCCCAGTGAAGCCCTTCTGTGATGTTTCCTCTGGCATTTATAGTGCCAGAGGAAACATCACAGAAGCACTTCACAGGAGGCTCCCAAGCACTGAGGATGTCACCTAGACAGGGGACGAAACGCCTGCAACACAAATTCCCAGCTCGGCGAACAGAACCACAATGACTATTCATGCTAGCAAAAGTGTAAGTGTGAGCGTGTCTTCTACCTCAATGCTCATACTGGATCTCACAGAAATTCTGCATCTTTCTTTTAATTTGACAAGCTGCTCAGCAACACGACGGCTGGAGGAAGAGTTCCTCATCTTCCGCCTAGGAACCCTCCAACCACAAGGGATGAACCTAGATTTCTCCAGTTTCCTCATTTCCCCTCCCCCCACCTTGTCTCAGTCAAATCCCTCGAACTCAGCACCGCCTTCCTAACCTGCAATCTTCTTCCTGATCTCTCCGCCCCCACCCCCACTCCGGCCTATCACCCTCACCTTGACCTCCCTCCACCTATCACATTTCCAACCCCCCTCCCCCAAGTCCCTCCTCCCTACCTTTTGTCTTAGCCTGCTGGACACACTTTCCTCATTCCTGAAGAAGAGCTCATGCCTGAAACGTCAATTCTCCTGCTCTTTGGATGCTGCCTGACCTGCTGTGCTTTTCCAGCAACACATTTTAAGCTCTGATCTCCAGCATCTGCAGTCCTCACTTTCTCCTCGAAGCTGCTCAGCAGATCCAAGGTGATAATTTTGGTAGCAGGTTTATAGCAGCTTTCAAAGTCATAGTTTGTAAACTGTTGTTGCATGTGGTGTGATGCACTTGTCAAAGGTTTGCACCAAATTATCTTCAGTGCCTTGTGGACTGTTTCTACAGTGATTTGCTTACCATGGAATATTGTGACCCAAATACCAAAGCAAGTATTTCATTTTTGAGTAATTGGATGATGCATAAGCAAGGTGTTTTGAATCCAAAGCCAAATTAGTTTGCTACCTTGTATGATCAATGTTCCTAGCCCTATTGTTTACTGCTGATAATGCTTATATCAAAGACTAAAATATATATATGATGGTCAGCCTCCCCAATATAAGGTATATCTTTCTTAGGCAATTTCTCAATGTTGATGCATTATTGGATAAGTTTGGTGTCATGAAGAATCCAAGGCATTCGATGTAAGTCTTCTTTTGCCTTGTAAGATGGGTATATGTCTTACATTTTCTACATTACTCCAGTTGGGATGAACTTCGCAACCTGAGCCAAATTAATTTGAACTGACGTACACTCAAAATGCACTTTTGCTGTTAAAAATAAGTCCTTCATGCAGTGCAACATATCCGAGAGGAGATGCAGTGGAAAATAGAATAAGTGACGGGCAAGAGAGGAAACATGGAGAAGTGTCCAAGAGATAAAAGAAAAAAAAGAGAGGAACAGAAGTAAGGGCCTCAAGATCTGCTAGCAAGTATGGCTATGTAGGTTAGCTGCATTAATCAAAGAATACCATTGCATTGCATGAGTAAGTCAAAGAACAAAGAATTGTATGGGAACAGGCCCTTCAGATGACCAAGCCTGCACCGACACAGAATGCATTTTTAAATTAAAAACCTTTTGCCTCTAAACCAAACAATAACCTTTTAAAACATTTCTGTCCCTCTCCAAAGCCTCCACATCTTTCTGCTTTTGTGGTGATCAGAACTGTAGCCAATATTCCAAATGTGGCCGAACCAAAATTCTACACAGCTGCAATATGACTTGCCAATTTTTATATTCTGTGCCCCAGCCAGTGAAGAAAAGCATGTTATAAGCCTTATTGAAGTCACTGCTGAGTATCCCTGCTGTCAGCAAATGGATTTTAAAAATCTAGTCTAAAGCAAAATATAAATAAATATCCACTTAAAACTGAATATCATAAAATGTGAAGGAAAATGAACTGATGGAAAATGCCCTCATCACTACAATTCAGAGTCCACCCACACACATGGACGAGATGTAGCCAAGTTGTCAATCCTTTCCAAGAATCAAATAAGGCAGCCCCCATTAGAATTATTTGTACTTGAGCCAAATTGCTATATTTCTAGCAAGAACATAAGAGTTCATAAGAACATAAAACATGGGAGTATTCTCCCAAATGTGAAGTACATTTTTCATCTTCAACAACGGAAGTGGAGATTGTTAAGCTGAAATCTACAGCCCCTCTGGATTTTCTGTTTGGTCAAGAGACTGGAGTTTAAGGGCTCATGTTCAGGAGTGTGACCCTTCACAACATCCTGCTGTGGAAAAGAACTGTGCCATTGAGATAGAATCTTTGAGGTGTAGAGGCAGTTTCAATTCAGTAGAGTATTAGATGACTGTTTCTGTTGAAACAAAGTGCAGGGATATAGGGAAAGGCAAAGTGATTGGCACTAAATCATAGTTCTCTTTCAGAGAGCTGGAGCAGGCAGAAAAGGCAAAAATGAGCTGAATTTTACTGTTTTTGGCAAAGTCTGAGTTGCACCAAGACTTTTGGAGGGTTTTACAGTGAGGCTTAGAGGGTTTTCTTGCCTCAACTTAGCACTTCCCAAACTTGCCATATTAACTACCCCAAGTTTACCCCATGGTACCCCTTCACATCTGATTCCAGTCCCATATCACTACGCAATGTTCCAAAGCAACTCATCACTCAGAGGAAATGCCAGCATCCCTTGCACCCACGCCACTTTTAAAAGGCCACTGTAAACATGGACAAACACCGTATTCCGAAGCTGCCAACTTGTCCATGGACACAACCTGAAATTGGCAGAGAATGGGGAAAAATTTCACCATGATTCCCAGAGAGAGATCTAGAGGCTCTGGTGGACAAGGTGGCGTAATGGAGAGAAGCCCTCTCTCTGGAGGACCAGGAGGGGATGCCATTCCACCAGACCTTGGCAACCTGTTCAAAGGTCATCACCCAGATCAGAGCAATCTTCAGGGGGTGGAGGAATGGTCAGCAGTGCAACAAGAAGAGCTGTTTTGTCAGTGTAAGTTCAACATTCCTCTCTCTGTGATCTCACTCTCTCTCTCTCTCTCTGAGAGGCAGCAGTGCTGACCACTGTGCCATTTTTACCAAGCAATAGTTCCCCTAACTGGTAGTGCACTGCTGCCTCACTACATGAGAAAAGCATAAAAGATGGAGTGAGTTCCTCCCAACATTGAGATGATCCTTATTTGGCTTTTCAATCTGATTCTGCCACAAGTTTCACCACAGTCACTCAGAGCCCAGTAAAATATCGATCCTATGGCTCTGAAACCACTGTAGAAGCCCTTGAATTCCCCCAATGTTCCACACTGGATGTGATTTGATCAGTAACTATGCTAAATGGTACAGAAGCAAGTACCTTTCCTGGACAGGATTTAGCAAGGTATGACAGAAGTTTCTTGAGCACTCTCCAGATGTAGATGATGCATTATATATTTTCAAACAACTAAATTAAAATGTTCGCAAGCGGAAACACTTTGGCCATTTATTTGAAGAAAAGGGAAATCCTGGACAGTCTCATATTGGCAGGTTTTTAAAAAGGCTGCCAACATTTTACTTCTCACCAGCACCTCTGGACATTGGATACAACATTCATTCTTCTCAGCAGCACCACCTCCCAGGCAGTCGGAACAGCTCTTGTGTTGGCAGAAGGCCCTGAAACACTGAACTTCCTGAAACAGAAGACCCACAGCTGCCTTTGTGCAAGTGTGGGCTCCCAGCCTGCCTTAACTTCACTGTTCCATTAATTTTCTGAGCTCTGTAGCATTTTTGAACTGCCAGATAAACAAACCTTCCTCTTGAATGGCTGTTGCGGTCCATTTAAAGGCAGCAGAATGTTGGAAGTTCCACAAGCCATTCAGCAAGCTTTTCAGAGGGAGGTCCAATGTAGGCTGTGAACACATCAAGAGTATTACTTTGTTGGTCAACCTGGGAAACTCCAGTGGCACCAGCTGTGTACAGGATGTGCAGGTACAATACCCACTGTACAGCAGTCTGACTCGACCAATAATTGCCTATGGAAAATCTTCTCAATCATTTACAAGTGAAAAAAAATACAAAAAAAGCACAATGGAACTGTGTTAAGAATGTATCAGCTTTGTGTTTCCTCCATTCATGTTTGCTCTAAATTCACGAAAAGAGTCTCAGTTCTTTTAAGTGGGGAAAGTAACGAGATGAAAGTGCTCACATCAGTCACTCTAAGTGACATATACCATTTCAGACTGAATTTATTGCAATGACTTGAAGTGTGAATGATTATTTACAGCAAACAACTCTCTGAAAGTAACGGCTTTGTTACTTCTCAATTATCCCCACTTTCTCTGCTGGCAAATGAAAAGTGCCAATAAAACAGCGTCACTTGACAAAGTAAAAAGGGAGTAGTTGAGGCAGTTAGCTGTCTGCTGCATGCGGTTCAGTTGGAGCTTGTCACTCACACTTATAAGTGATCTCTTTCGTGCAAGTGCAATTAATGATAATCAGGCAGTGCTTAATGCAGAGTTTGAAGTGGTCAGTTCAATTTGTGCGTGTGAACAGCATATTAATTCTTAGGCAGAAACTACTTTAATGCATGCATGGAGAAGCTGTTCCAGCCCTGCACAGTGCAGGTGGAAGGGAAGCATCCACTCCATTTAGTTCTATGAATCATCTAAACAATCAGCAAAGCGCAAGTTGGGGGTTCGAATCAAGTTTCAGTAAAGCCTGAATCAATTTGTTTTGAAGCCATTATGACATCAGGATATTGGTTCCCACTCTCCAAAGTGACACCAACATTAAAAAACTTATATAGTTGTTTGTCTGTTCAATGGATTGCACATTTAAATAGTTGCCATGGTAGTGAAATGCCACAAATATCATGGCATTAATTGCACGCTTTCACCGTTCAAAAACTGATTGGCTACAAAAGTGAACTCGACAGTGCCTGGATGGGAGGCAGGGATGCCATCATGTACTGTTGCACAGATCCAGCTGAATGAAGGGCTTGCACCCGAAACCCTGATTCTCCTGCTCCTCAGATGGTACCTGACCTGCTGTGCTTTCCCAGCACTACACTTTCAACTCTGATCTCCAGCATCTGCTCCCCACTTTCTCCCTGTTAGCTGTAAATACATGTGTGTGCTTAAATGCTTAGGAATTCTGATGACTGAAGTAGGAGGAGGATACAATCTCTGTTTAAACTCACAATTTTTGTGGTTACAACATAAATATAAATGCTTTATGTAGTTCCTGACTTTATTTATTCACTCATGGATAGTTAACATTCATAACCCATCCCCACTTGCACTTGAGAAGGTAGTGATGAGCTGCCTTCTTGAATCTTGGCAGTTCATTTGCTCTGGGTGGGTCCACAAGGCCGTATTCAGGGGATTGTCAGGATGTTGACCCAGCAGTGCTAAATGAACAGCAATATATTCCTGAGTCAGTATGGTGAGTGGCTTGGAGGGAACTTGCAGATGGTGGTGTTCCTGACTATTTATATATTTGATCTCCAATAGTTTTAAATGATAAAAACAAGCATGCTTCTTTAATAAATGACACAATTTGTTGATTTATTGCGATAAAAGGACTTTTAGCAAAGATGCAAGTCTGGTTATCACATAGTTTGAAATAGGGAAGAATAAATGTTTCTGCTTCTGAATTACCCAACAAACACATACACCTCAACAAACATACACATGCTAACTTAAAGAAACAAAAACTTTGAGAAAAACAACTTTGGCCAATGTTTGTTCATCCTTAAAATAACTGTTCTGGAAAACATTTACATTGTTTTAATTCATTCATTTGTGGGATGTGGGCATTGCTGGCTGGCAGCATTTATTGCCCACCCCTAGTTACCCTTGAGAAGGTGATGGTGAGCTGCCTTTTTGAACCACTGCAGTCTCTGTGCTGTAGGTTGATCCACAGTGCCTGAGGGAGTGAATTCCAGGATTTTGACCCAGTGACAGTGAAGGAATGACAATATATTTCCAAGTCAGAATGGTGAGTGGCTTGGAGGGGAACTTGAAGGTGGTGGTGTTCCCATATATCTGCTGCCCTCATGGTTTTGACAGGTGCTGTCTGAGAACCTTTAGTGAATTTACATTTACAAGATTCAAGCATTTCTTTTCCTTCTCTCTTCATAGACGCTGCTGGACCTGCTGAGTTTCAACAACATTTTCTGTGTTAGCATTAATTGATACTTCAAAGGGCTTCTTGAACTGGACTAACCAACTAGGGATTGTAGGTCAAAATTTCTTTCTGCTGCTCAGAAGATGCTTTAGCACTCCCGGACCTCATACAAAGTTTGTCAGTGGAACAGCTTTAGTGCTGACATGTGTTTAACCGTATGAAGAATCCACACATCCTAAGTCATCAAATCATAGAATCCCTACACTGTGGAAGAATGCCATTCAGCCCATCATTTCTACCCCAGGTTTGTGGGCCTTCCAGAGGAGAACAAGGAAGCTGCATACAATGCTATCACTTAGCCTGAGCAATTTCATGATTTACTGACTTACAGTAAGTGTTTGTAAATCATGTTTAATATTCTTTCACCCCAAAATAAAATTACCTTGAGAGCGTAACTTAGAAATCACTCATAATGTTTAACATGTTATAGTTTGAGTGCTGTAGGACTGAATAACACTTAAGGGAAATGATTCTTAATTGATCCATGCGACTCAGGACAGATAATTGATCTTAGTAACATTGGTTTGGAGTTTGTAATATTGATTTCAGTTACATCAAACTGTAAACTTTTGCTATAAATTCTGCGATTTACAATCTTATTCTCCACAACCGGCTGATGAAGGAGCAGTGCTCCAAAAGCCTGTGCTTTCAAATAAACTTGTTGGACTATAACCTGGTGTTGTATGATTAAACTTAATAACATTGTGCTTTGGAGTGTAAAATTTAAAATTCAGCCAGAGTGTTTAGCATTAATTGAAATAGATAGATAGATAGATAGAAATTTATTATTACTTGTATTTGTGTGTAGATGGACTTGAGGTGAAGGCTGAATTAGACTTAATTATATCATGGACAATCTGCAGAAACCTCATACTTTGAATTAATATGATGGAAAACTAACTGAGCAAGCTGTCAATGTTTTTAACTCTGTTATGTAGAGCTCATACGTCAGCATTTATCATGCAATGAGGACAGGGGGATAGGTAAGGTGCAAGGGGTTTCTACTGGTAGCTAGACATAAAACATTTGCAGTCTGGGCGGTCTAGCCATGGGAAAATGCAGAGTTGCAGTGGCAGGGTCTGAGTGGGAAGCTAAATCCTGCTGATACTTAGTCTTAGGGTCTGGGAAGTACAGTAATGCATATATTTTTGCTGTTCTTGAAACATTTGTCCTTGCCTTACAATATGCCTTAGATTGTCTACCAGACATTGCCAAATTCAGTTTTGGCAACATTTGCCACCGTATCAGCTAACTGCATTTTTCTGAACAGAACTTTTGGTTGTTCCATGTGTTATGATCCTAGCTGATGATAATATTAGACAAATCAGATCCCAGAGTGAAACCTGGCTCAATTAAACATAAGTTTGATTTTTACAATTTGATTATCATGCTGATTAGTCATTGATTATAATCATAAACCTGTTGGACTATAACCTGGTGTTGTGTGACTTTTAACTATATTCATAAGAGGCTCCTTTTTAAAAAAACAAACAAAAGACTTTTTTACATTAAAAAATGAAGTAAAAGGTTCTCTCACTCTTTTCCTCTCTCTCACATTCTATAATTATTAACAGCAAAAACATCTTCACAAAAACTCAACAATATATGAAATTTCACATCTATTTTTACCCTTTAATTTTTTGTTCAACTGATGACACACTTGTGCTTCACTTTAATGAATTTCTGTACATTCACTAGATGTGATTCTCTCCATTACTGTCTCTGCCCAAGACACACAGACATAAGCTAACTCAGAACCTGAATAAAAGCACTCCACAATTCTACCAGCCTTGTCTACTTAGACTGCTACAACAACTTAAGACTTTCTTCCAGCTCTGATGGCCTGGAGACTGACAAAATAAAATGGTGTTTTTGCTGGAATAGTTTTTAAACTCTGTTTTCTCCCCATAGATGCTGCCAGACTTGATGAGTTTTGCCAGCAATTTCTGCTTTCGTGTGTTTCAGATCTCCATCACCTGCAGTTCTTAGTTTGACTTTACAGTTTTATGCATTAATATTGGTGAATGACTGAAAAAGCCAATAAGAATGAAAAATCTAGACTTAATGTGAAAGAAGAAAATTAGTGATCATTTAACATGGAAATTTTGCAGATGTTTGTGGCAGGCATTACTGAAGTGAAATATTCTAATTAGATACCAGCAAGTTTGCTAGATTGATGTTATAATTACAGGCAATATACTATTTAAAAACCATCTTCTCTTCGCAGAATTTCTAACACTGATTTATTTTTAGCAAGGGGACTACAAGCAGCTAGCTTTGGACAAAATGTCACTAATCTTTGAAACCAAACTAATAAAAATATTGGTTCTTTAAAGGCGAATGAGTATTTTAGACATTAACTCCAGCTCATGTTAATCTGGTGAAGTCTTTGTTTTAATTGCTATTCGGTGTCAAAAGAAAGTCAAGCCATACTTCAGTTCATATCTAATTTGTAATATTGTTAAAATGGTTAACCTCAGGTTAATTACCTAATTGAGAAGAGATTGTTTAATCAGCAAATGGAGCTGCTTTAACATGCAAAATAATACAACCAAAAACAGAAATAAAAGCAGAAAATGCCAAGACCTAATTCAACAGGCCAGATAGCAGCCGAGAATCATCACTGACATCTTTCCATTTGCAGTAGACACTGATTACGTAGAAAGTCAAGCCTCTTCTTAGTTGGGTAGTTTTGTGTGGTGCCTCATTGTGGAACAGACCTTTCCACGAGTGTGGGATGTGATGTAATTATTGCATGTCATTGCAGGATGTTGTTTTCAGTTTGGTACCTGTTGTTAAGTCTCAGTAGCCATTGGCAGCTGCCGGAGCTGGTAAGTATTTCCGGCATCTTTTGTTTTAATTTCAGTTTTTCTGCATTCACGGGAACTCCTGTGATTAAAGACTTGCAGGATTAGAGCAGGCTTGCCCAATAGGTGGCCCAGGGACCTCAATGTGACATGTCCAGAGGTCCTGTACTGCCCATAACCTGTGTTCCAAATTTAGAAAGTACAAGTGGAAACTGGACAAAGAAATGTTCCTTCTATCAAAGGCCATTTCTCACCAGTCAGCCTAAGAGCAAACAAACGCAGGAGGGAAGCGACCTCTCTGGTGGAACAGTGGGGTGTGCAACTGAGTATCTTGAGGCCTTGAGGCCTATGTAGTGCATGCAGTGAATCTGCTGGGGTGGGCGAAAGTGCAAAGTTTGTGACATTTGCCAGGGCAAGAGGCTCCAAGTTCGAAACAACTGATGGGGGAATTGGAGGCTCTCTCTTGTTTCCAAATAGGAACGCAGTCAAGGTGGAGGAGCAAGTACTCAGGCCCGGGGGCTAGTGTATATGGGAATGAGAGGGACAATGGTGTGAGAAAGAGAAAGTGAGTAAGATAATGTGAGTGAGGGACAGTGAATAAAGGAAGGAAGAAGAAAGTGTGAGGGATGAAAAGTTCATGAGGGAAGGAGAATTCATCAGGGAGGGAAGGGGCACTGTGAGGGAGGGAGGAAGGGAAGGAGGGTGAGAGCATTAGGGAGAACAAAAGTGTGAGGGAAGGTGAGGGTAAAGATTTAGGGTGTGGAGGAGGGGGAGTGAGGGGAATTGAATGATGAACCAGAAAAGAAGGTATGTGGAAGGGATAGAGTGAGAAGGAGAAGGAAATGTTTCCTACTCACTACTCGGGGCACTTCAACATTTTGCTGGAACCTGCACCAGCACTAGCAGCTGTGCCAGACCCTTCATCTCATTCAATCCTTCTCTGTCCCATGTCAGAAGAAGAGGGCTCACACTGGGCTGAATGAACCAATCTTCAACTCTACACCTTTACAGGAAACAACCCTGACTATGACCTCCTCAAGCAGCCCAAGGACCTGGACTGACATCTGGCAATGCTCCTGGCTTTCTATGCTGGGATCCCCAGATAACAATGGTGTCTCTCTTGACTACTGCACCCCTTAGTGACTTTGAGATAAAGTCATTTGATTGAATCACATTCAAAATATGTGCCATGTAAACTGCTAGTACATGGCACAATTGTGACATTGAGATAGTATGGTGACATACAGCAGCATATCCAACTTCCTTGACTGATGACAACTGCCAAGCATGATATGTTGCCTGGTTTTATGTTTGCACTAAAAGACAAAACAAGACATAAGTACAATGAGCCTTTAATGTTTGGCTAAGGGAACAAAGCATAAAGATGGCAAAGCAAGGCAACACAAGGCAGGGATGCTGCATGTATTGAAGTGGACACAAAGTGAATTAGTACTAAGAGATCAGGATAGAAACACCGTGGTCTAAATCATGAGCTAGATGCCTGTATCTTCATTGAAACTGTTCTTGCATCAACATTGCAAAGAGAAGTGCTGGTGGAATCCATTGGAGCATTGAAGTACAGTACCACATTATAAGTAGATCAGGGATGATCGCCATGAGATGCAGTGCGGCTGATACATGTTGGATGATAATATCCATTGATATTGGTTGTATATAGAGCTGCCACTGGAGTTGGAGCTGGATGTTCAAGATAGAGCCCCTGTAGGACAAAGCAGTGAGCTGGAGTCATCAAATAACTGGTTTTCATGTTGGAGGTTCTCAAATTTCTAAATGATTGGTGAAAGAATTGAGCTGAATGTTAAAGAGGTGAGATTAAGTTGTAATGAGGGGGATAATGAACCATAATGCAAATAAAAACAGAAATTGATGCAAAAACTCTGCAGATCCTGCAGCATCCATGGCAAGAAATCAGAGTCAACATTTCAGGACCAGTTCTTTCAGTTTTCATCAATGCAAGTATACCTCTCACTACATACTAGCGAGAATTTTGTCTCACTGTGCAACATTTGGTCAGAAAATTGTTGTTCCAAAATGATGTGAAGGTACTTGCCAAACATCTCAACTGATTTTTCCAAATGTTGCCATGGCCTGCGTCATTCAGGGTCTGGGAATATTCTGTTAACTCTTTTCCAAACTCAAGTAGGCTCACTCCTTTTAAAACTTAAATTCATTTGGTCTGGAAGAACTGTATCCACAAGGGAATGAATTTTTTTTTGTAAAGTAATTTTATTGTGACCAATTATGGGTGTGGGTGAACAGAGAAAGGCTGCCACTTCATCCCTCCTCAGCTTAACAATTTGGAATTGGATTGTATCTGGAAGCATAATAAATTGGGAAACCTCACCAGAGACTGATCACATCAGCCTAAATGGGAAAGGGTGTGGGCAATTGGGAGAGAGAATGAAAGATCCCGTGTCCATCAATGAGCGAGATAGAGAGTGTAAATGTAATTGGAAGAGGGAGAGAGGGCATGAGAGGTGGGAGATAGAGATGTACTTCAGTGGGAGAGGGAGTGGAAAAAGAAATGTTTATAACTCAAAGGGAAAGACAGTTTGTGAACCTGAGATTGAGTGACTCAGGCACAAAACACAGTCTTCCATTTCTTTTCTTTCTCAGCAAAACTGTCCATAAACAAGCTGAGACAATAGAAACTGAGTCTGAAAGACAGCCCACAACCAGCCACCACACTCATAGAATTCTGCTGAGGTCAGCTCAGATTGTGCGTGCCACCAGAGGTTGATGTTAGTTCAACCCAATTCGTTTACTCAATCTCAGTCCCCACTGACTTCCGGGAGGTCAGACCTTGGGTCTGCCTCATTCCTAGTCCTAACTCAAAAGAAGTAGAAAAAGATGTGACTATTTAGCTCTGCTGTTTGGTCCTTTTTGTTGATCACTTTAATTAATTACTCACTTTAATTATTGGTTGGATGCATAAATTTGTGTTTATAAGAGTTCATGACCTTCAATGTTTCTCCAGAGGATGTCCCCTCCACACTAGCCTGAAAGCAGTTCACCCACCAACAGGCTACCCATTTGGCCTTGCCATCCCTCTATCATGAGCAAAATAGTGGTGCAGATAGGATTAGTCAAGTAAAGTTTTCATGAGTTGATCACCATCTCCAGTAAAATCATAGACATGCCCAGGGCAGGCAAGAAGGCAGTGCGTTAGCCACGCATTGAACTTTACAACCCTCTGCCTTAAACTATTCTAGCAGAGAACGGTAAAAAATGTAGTCTATGATTACGTTTGGATGAACTAATAGGGTGGGAATTACTAATTTTGTATTACGTTAGACAAAACCGATAATCATCTTTGTAACCTCCAGTATCTTATAATATAGCAAGGAAATCATTGTTGGCCCCCTAAAAAAACTGTCAAGCCCTGGAATATGTTAAGGAATTGCACTTTCCATTTATACAGAGTCAAGACTGGCTTTTCCAATATGGTTTAAGCTCAAACAGTTAACCTATTTACTTAAATTCAGGTATGAATTTGGAGGGGTGCAAGACACATGCCAGTAGCAGGAGTGAAATACTGATGTAAACTGAAATGTAAGAAGAAATCAAATTTCACTTGCAACTTGAAGGAAATGTCAGCCGACCTGCCCCTTCCCAATGTCCCCCTTCCCAACACCACTCTCTCCCTCAATCCGCCCACCCCATGGCTCCACATCAATTGGTTTCTCACTTGGAGACTTTGGAAACCCTGTGATATTTGTTAACAAACTTGAGGCTGGAATATCAGCTCAAATGGAAAATCTATCACATTTGGGAGGTTCCCCAACTACATAAGGGTGGGAAATCCTGACTGACATCTGACACATTCTGACCTGCCCAAGCCTGTGCCATGAGGAATGGGTAGTAAATGCCCATAACATGTTAGTGATGCCCATGTTCCATGAACAAATAAAAAGGATATGAAACCATATATGTCTGTCTTTACTTCCGTCTTCGTTTTCAGTGGTTGGCTCATGGATATCCTTTGGATCCATCCATACTTATGGTCAAATGGCTGCAGTGGCTTATCAGTGCCGACTGCAGGATGACTGAACAGGAGACTGTCTCAGTCATACCACCTACTGTCAGGCAGAATGGAAGGAACTTATTTGGCCATAATATAATGCACTTGCTTCGGCTAATAATTCTTGTCATGGAAATTCCTGCCAAAACCGCAGCTTCCGGCCTGCATACAAAATTGATGAGCTGCATTCGAATACCCAAGATGTTAAAGCTCCTTTCTTCTGCCTGGCTGCTCAAATGTCTTGTTGGCTGAGTTGAAGTAAATATTAAATTCAACATTTTAAAGCAACATTCCCATGATTCTTCTCTAACTAGTATCTAGTTTCATTAGGCCAGATCAATAATTTTTGTGCATAATTTCAAAACAGTATGGTGTATGTGCAAATTGTTGTGTTATGAGCAGGTCCATTGCATAAAGCAAAAGGCATTTTTTGGATCCAAGTGATGTAAATGAGCCCTAGATCAGCCTGACCACAGGTACACATAGGAATTGGGAGAATTTCAGTCACTCGAGCCTGTTCTGTATGTTCATGTGATCACTAAAGACACCTTTTTCCATTTGCATGACATTGCCCAATTTTACCCTGATTCAGCTTATCTGCTGCTAAATGCCTTTGTTACACCTAGACATTTGCAAAACCAATACACTCGGGTTATTCTCAAATATTGTGTTCCATAAATGCGTGTTCACCCAAAACTCTGTCTGGGTCTCAACTTAAACCAAGTCCTATATATCTATCACCCTTGTGCTCACTGACCTATATTCAAACCCAGTGATGCAATTCTTGTTTTTAGTATTCTTCTTCCTTATTTCCAGATTTCTCCATGGTCTTGCCCCTCCCTATCTCTATAATTTCCTCCAAATCCTAAAACACCTCCAAGTTATCAGCATTTATGTAACACTGGCTTTTCAAACATGCCAAACTTGTGTTCCCGTTGATTGTCATGTCTCCAGCTGGAACTTAAATCACTGGAATTCTCCCTCTAAATGCTTATACTTTTCTATGTCACTTTACTCCTTTGAGGAACTCCTGGAAAAATCTTCGGTCAAGCTTTTGGTTATTTAACCTAATTTCTCCTCAAACAGCTTGGCATCATGTTTTGTTTAGGTTTTTTGACCTGATTTAGAATTGCTAAATCTGCTCATGGTCAACTGTTAGTCACTCCATGTTACATCATTGGTAATTAATTAATTGTTTCAATTTCTCTTTCTGAATGTCATGGAGGTGAATAGCTATCAGATAGGAGAAGAAGGTTATTTAAAGGGCAAATGCAGCTTTCTGTGACTGTCGTAATTGAGTCTACAAAATAATGACTGTTCACTCTTTTGAAATCACTGATATTCCCATGTTGTATTTTATATTTTAACGTGTGAATACATGTGGGCAAAATAATCTTTTCATTATAATTGCAAACTGTGGAATATATGCCTTGTTTTCACTTTAACAGTAAGGAAAAACTGATTTCTCTAGAGAAAATAAAACACATAGATATTTTGTAGTTGGCAAAGGAAGTTTCAGTTTTCTGAATAAATCTGGATATGAATGGTAATAGTTACAGTGCTTTACTCTGTTTGTGCTCTATCATCTTGATTTTAATTAAAAACTTTTAGTTCCCAAGGGCATTTTTAGTAAATGCAAGAGTTAGAAGAGAAAGAACCAGTTCTTCATATTAAAATATGGTAAAAAGATCGGCAGTACCTGGGGACTGCCAACTGCTCTGAAAATTGCATTAACAGAAATTTAAGGAGATAAGGATATACATATTACACAAAATGTTATTCCTTTTCTGGTGAGGAGGAGCAAGGTGAAAAGAAAGAAACACCCTATTATTCTTTCTTCCTAACACACAAAACTACTCCTTCAAATTGGGACAGGAAGAGAGGATATAGGGATTGCAGGAAGGGAAGTACAAAATGAAAATGTCTCTCTTTGTTTCCTGCTCAATAACTCTGTTAACATTCCTTTCTTAGATCAAATGTTCCAAGGATTGAACTGTCTGTCCAGAAGGAAATTATCTTCCTTGCAATTCAGCTTTACAATGCAATGATCCAGTTTATCAATGACTGCCAAGCTGTGGTATCATCAGTCTTCTTATGGTCTCTTATAATGTCATGATGTTGAATCATAACTCAAAAGTACTTAGGGGCATATTGAACTTTTTAACAAGATATACAGTCTAAAAAAAAACAGCAAGTCAAGAATGGCTGTTAATGCAACTTCAAGAAATGAAATTTACTGACTGCTAAAGATTTATTGTTCTCGTGTGCAGGTTTGGAATGTTGACCCTTTAGGATCTCAATGTGGTTTCAAAGAGAGAAACTTCAAAAGGAGGAGATACAACACAATCTAATTGCCTCCTCTCAGCAAGAAAACATCATCTGTGAGTCATATCCCAGACTGAATATGTGAGTTGAAAGACATGGATGTGTTTTATCCTTTGAGAATTTTTAAAAAATGGTTTAAAAAACATGTACAACCACTGATCTGTCTGTATTAGCATGCTGATGTGTTTGTGGGGACTAGTGTGTTCTGAAGGTCACAACTTGTGACCAGCCATTAGACTGTCCTGTGCACCAGGTAAAATGAAAAGAGATTCTCTTGCTCTGAATGCTGATAGCTGGTCAGCAAACAAATCACCATTGTAAAGGAAACAGGACAAAATAATTTTGGTGTACTTCAAAGCCAAGAATCTCAAAATCAATTGCTGATGTACCATCCAACATAATGGCACATCATTTCACTATCTGCTCTTGACAAACATTGAGAGACTGATACGTATAGTCAGTTCTGCTATAACGCGTGTTTCTTCAGCGCGAATTCGCTTCAACACAATTGAAGAATATAGATCATTATTTGCAGAATGCAATCCATTTTTTTTAACCTGTATTGGCTATAACATGATTCCAGTCCCATTGGTTTAAATGGCATGGCTATTGCACAATTTTCTTATAACGTCAGATCGCACATGAAGGGAACAATTGCTTTACCTCTGAACTGAATGTGTACTGTATATTGTACTAGACAGCCACGTGATTTTTAATAAAGCAGCATCAACACAGATTGCTACAGAACCAAGTATTGTAATACCTTTTAAAAGGGTCTAATTCTGCCGCGATTTTGGTGAAGCACATCAGAGATCCATGTATGGCGGTTTTGTCTAGAGCATCATTCCACATATCAGTTCACATTCTGGAAGCTCCCCAGGACCATCCAAAGAAGATGCATCCCAGGAAATCTTTTCCTTGCCATGCTGAATTTGCCGTAGGTTATTGTGGTTTGTGGAGAATCTGTTCCAATCAATAGTTGGATCAATGGGTGAGATTTACATACCAGTCTATTGCCCAAAACTTAAAAAATATACACTCCAGCTCATTAAAATAGCAACATGTGGGGTAGGGCAAACCTCCACTGCCCTTGTATGAAGCCAGTGCAGTATGGTACTCCATTTAAAGTCTTACTTTTCTGCTTTCTCAACGCCTGTATCACTGTGACTGAAAGTTGTAGGTTGAGCTCCTATGTGTTCAACTTTGAAGGCTGCAATGTTAGAATGTAAAAACATAAGAACCAGGAGCCGGAGTAGGCAATTCAGCTCCTCAAGCCTGCTTCACCATTTAATCCAATCATGACTGATTTCATCTTAGACTACATTCCACTTTCCTGTCTGCTGTCCATAACACTTCAACCCATGACTAATTAAAACTTTATCGATCTCGTCCTTAAATTTTCTCAATGCCTCAGTATCCACCACATGCTGGGGTAATGAATTCCACCCATCCATGACCTTTCGACAGAACTAATTCCTCTTCCTCTCTGCTTTAAATCTGGTACCTCTTATCAAATCGATGACCTCTCTTTCTAGATTGCCTCACATGAGGAAACATCCTTTCAACATCTACTTGTCAATTTCTTTTGTTATATACCCCAATTAGATAGAGTCATAGAGATGTCCAGCAAGGAAACAGACCACCCAGGCCGACCAGATATCCCAACCCAATCCAATGCCACCAGCCAACACCCGGGCTTTCTCCCTACAAACCCTTCCTATTCACATACCCATCCAAATGCCTCTTAAATGTTGCAATTGTACCAGCCTCCACCACTTCCTCTGGCAGTTCATTCCATACACGTACCACTCTCTGTGTGAAAAAGTTGCCCCGTAGGTGATCTTTTTTACTTCTAAACTCCAGATAGTATAGGCCTAAACTGATCAATGTGTCTTCATAACATAAACTCCTTATTTCTGGAATCAATGTAGGAAACCTTCTCGGAACTGCCTCCAATACAATAATATCCCTCCACAAGCAATGCGATCAAAACATTGTAGGCAGTGCAGTCTCACTCATGCCTTGTAGCATTGCAGCAACATTTCCCTAAGTTTATACCCTATTCCTGTAGTAATAAAAGCCCAAATTCCATTTGCCCTTCTTATTACCTGCTGTACCTGCATACTAGTTTTTGGTGACGCCTGAACGATGGCACCCAGCTCCCTCTGCACCGCACCACTTTGAAAAATTCTCTCCATTCAGATTATAAGTTTCATTTCTATATCTCCGACCAAAATGGATAACCTCACAATTAGCCACATTAATCTGCCAAATTTCAGCCCATTCACCTAACCTATCCTTATCTATTTATAAATTTCTTATTTCTTCATTGTACTAACTTTCCTGTGTATTTTAGTGTCATTTGCAAATTTGCCGGTAGTATCTCCTACCAAGTGACCAAATCATTAATATGGGTTATAAGTAGTTGAAGGCTGCAATGTTAGAATGTAAAAACATAAGAACTAGGAGCAGGAGTAGGCAATTCAGCTCCTCAAGCCTGTTTCACCATTTGATACAAATATAACTGATCTCATCTTAGACTGAACTCCAGGCTCAAGGAATGAAGCCAGTGAAGCCCCACTAGTTACATCTTACCAACTAGATAAAAGACTAGTTTATCCTGAATCTCTGATTTTTTTTGGTTAATTAATCCTTTCTCCAACTAATAAATTACCCCAACTTCATTTAATCTCACTTTATATATTAGATTTTTGTGTGTGGTATATTTTCAAATTCTGGAAGTCTAGATAAACATTTACACGATTCTGAGTTGAAAGTGTGGCACTGGAAAAGCACAGCAGGTCAGGCAGCATGCAAGGAGCAGGAGAATAAACTTTTTGGGCATAAGCCCTTCATCAGGAACGAGGCTTGTGGGTCAGGGGGCTGAGAGATAAATGGGAGGGATGGTAGGGGTCGTGAAAGGTAGCTAGGAATGTGATAGGTAGATGAAGTGTGGGTGGAAGTAATAGGTTGGAGGGGCGGATGGAGCAGATGGATGCGAAGGAAGGAAAATGGGTAGGTAGGACCGGTCAAGAGGGCAGTGCCGAGTTGGAGGCTTGGGACCAGAATAAGGTTGGAGAGAGGCGAAATAAGGAAACTGGTGAAATCCACATTGATCCTGTGTGTGGTTGCAGGTTCCCAAGGTGGAAGATGAGGCGTGCTTCCTCCAGACGTTGAGTGGTAAGGGTTTGGTGATGGAGGAGGCCCATGACCTGCATGTCCTTGGTGGAGTGGAGGGGGGAGTTGAAATATTCAGCCACAGGGTGATGGGGTTGGTTGGTGCAGTGTCCCAGAGATGGTCTCTGAAATGATCTGCAAGTTGTCGTCCTGTCTCCCCGATGTAAAGGATACCAAATCGAGTGCGATAAATACCGTAGATAACGTGCGTGGAAGTTCAGTTAAATTTCTATTGGATGTGGAAAGATCCTTTGGGACCTTGAATGGAGGTGAGGAGGGAGTCGTGGGTGCATGTTTTGCATTTCCAGCTGTTGGGGCGGTGCGTGGATCTGAAGAAGGAATCACGGAGGGAATTATCTCTCTGGAATGCAGATAGGGGTGGAGAGGGAAGTATATCCCTAGTGGTGGGATTTGTTTGTAGGCAGTGGAAGTGGCTGAGGATGATGCAATGCATATGGAGGTTGGTAGGGTGGAAGTTGAGGACCAGGGGAATTCTGTCCCTGTTGCGATTGGAAGGGTGGGACTCAAGGGTAGAGGAGCAGGAAGTGGAGGACATGTGCTGGAGGGCATCATCGATGACGTGGGAGGGGAAATTGTTGTCTTTGAAGAAGGAAGCCATCTGGGATGTTCTATGGTGGAACTTGGCTTCCTGGGAGCAGATGTGAAGGAGGCAGATGAATTGAGAATAAGGGATGGCATTTTTGCAGGAAGTAAGGTGGGAGAAAGTGTGGTGCAGGTTGATGAACTGTTCAATCTCCTTGTGGGAGTACAAGGTAGCACCAATACAGTCAACGATGCAGCAGAGGAAAAGGTGGGGAGTGGTGCAGGATGGCTGGGGAGCTACACTAGCACCATTCCCAATATTTTCCTCCATTACATCAATTACTGTATCGGCGCTACCTGATTGCCTCATGAGGAGATTGAATAGTTCATCAACACAAACACCTTCTACCCTCACCTCAAATTTACCTGGACCATCTCAGACACCTCCCTCTTCTCCCTGGACCTCTCCATCTCCATCTCCGGCAACTAACAAAACATGAACATTTACTGCAAACCCACTGACTCGCACAGCTACCTGGACTACACTTGCTCCCACCTTACTTCCTGTAAAAACGCCATCCCTTATTTCCAATTCCACCACCTCCGCCACAACTGCTCCTAGGATCCATGCTTCCAACCAGCACATCCACACCCCCCAACCCCCCAACCCTTGTACCTTCCCACAGCATTGCAAGAAATGTAAAACCTGTGACCACACCTCTCTCCTCACCTCCGTCCAAGGTCTCAAAGGATCTTTCCATATCCATCAGAAATTTACCTGTACTTCCATTCACATTATCTACTGTATCTATTGCACCCATGTGGTCTCCTCTGCATTGGGGAGACAGAACGCCAACTTGCGGATCATTTCATGACATCTCTCAGACATCCGCACCAACAAACCCCACCGTCCTGTGGCTGAACATTTCAACTTGCCCTCTCACTCCAGCAAGGACATGCAGGTCTGGGCCTCCTCCATCACCAAACCCTTATCTATCTGATACCTGGAGGAAGAACACATCATATTCCGCCTTGGAGCCTTGCAACCACATGGGATCAATGTGGATTTCACCAGTTTCCTCATTTCTCATCCCCCCAACTTATCCTAATCCCAACCCTCCAACTCAACACTGCCCTCTTGACCTGTTCTACCTATCTATCTTCCTTCCTTCCCACCCATCCGCTCCACCCTCCCCTCCGACCTATCACTTCCACCCGCACCTTCATCTAACCATCACATTTCCAGCTACCTTCCACCCAGCCCCCTCCCTCCTTCCCCATCTGCCCTACCACCCCCATGTATCTCTCAGACCCCCGGCCCATAAACCACATTCCTGATTAAGGGCTTATGCGAGAAAATCGATTCTCCTGCTCCTTGGATGCTGTCTGACTGGCTGTGCTTTTCCAGAATCACACTCTCGCCTCTAATCTCCAGCAACTGCAGTTCTCACTTTCTCCGAGTTGATTTACAGAATTCCCATTATGTACTTTACTTGTTATATCTTCAAAGAAGTATAGCAAATTAGTCAAACATAATTTATCCTTTATAAAGCCATACTGACTCTGATGATTAAAGTTTGGCTTTAACAAGTGTCCTTTTATTGCTTTCTTAAGAATAGATTCTGACAATTTCTCAATGACACATGTTAAACTAACTGGATAATTGTTGCCTACATATTGCTTGCCTCCCTTTTTGAATAAGAGTGTTATATTAGCGTTTTTCCAATCCACTGTGAAATTTCCCACGTCCAGGCAAGTTTGGGATATTAAAACCAATGGACCATGTTGTTTACAGCCAAGGTGCTGTCTGCCTGAGATGACGTATTATATCACAAGCCTAAAGCTTCAATTAGAAAAATGTCTGAAAATGTGTTACTTCAGTGCGTTGACAGCAATGATTGCCTTTAGTGACATATATGTCTGAATAAAAGTAATAGTATGTGATTGGAACACTCCATATGAGTTGAAGAAAATGTATTCTATTTATTGTGAATTATAAACATTTTTTTTGCTATTGCACCAGAATGGTAACATCTTAAAATAGCTATTGTTGAATAACCATATTTTATCCATTTCCTTATTTGGAGCAAAGTGCAAAAAGAAGAAGTAGAATAGTTTGCAACTCATAGCAAGAGCATAAAGGGGAAGAAAGATAAATGACTCTTTCCTATTGATCACAAGGAGAATGCCGAGTTAATGGGGAATAGAAACAGAAAATGCTGGATATACATGGAAAGTCCATACAGCTCACAGATAGTAGCTTAACGTTTCAGCTCTCTAACCTCTTAACTAGACTGGTGACTTGCTCAATGAGAAACATAACTCTATTTTTCTCATATTACTGGCAAACCTGCTATGTATAATATTTATTTTTTTTTTAACGTTTTATGCTTACTTAGATTGTGAATGTCCATCAAAGCAAACCTTGATTTTCAGAAACTTGTTAAAATGTTTTATATATTTTCTGACTAAAAGGAGGAGATTTTTATATTTTGTGAGACGAGAGTTGTTTTTTTAAACCTGGAAGCCAATGGATGCTTCAAATTAAATTCAAAATGTTAGTAGTTATGAGTTTTAATTGCTTGGCACTGGGGATCTGACAATAAGAGGGTTGTAGATATATAGTCAGATAAATGGCAAACAGTTTGAGTAAAGCTCAATAGGCGCGTTCATTTGTGTCAATTTTTTTTTGATCTCCTAGAAACTGTTTTCAAACATATACAATTTATTTTTCCAATTTACTTGAAATGCATCAGTTGTGTTGCCAGTTTTATTTAGGGTGGCTTGGGGGAACCTCACAATAACAAAGGGTGGACATGATTTGGAGATGCTGATGTTGGACTGGGGTGTACAAAGTTAAAATCACATAACACCAGGTTATAGTCCAACAGGTTTATTTGGAAGCACTAGCTGTCAACCACCTGATGAAGGAGCAGTGCTCTGAAAGCTAGCGCTTCCAAATAAACTGTTGGACTATAACCTGGTGTTGTACGATTTTTAACAATGGGTATAATTTTTCTAAGACTTGAACACTGGTGAGAAATCTGGGAGAATGGAATGAGATGTCAAGAGAAGCTTTTCGTGACACACTGATGTCAGACCACTGGGGAGGTGATGACCTAGTGGTATTATCGCTAGACTATTAGTCCAGTGACCTATATTCTGGAAATCTGGGTACAAACCCTGCATGGCAGATTGTGGAATTTGAATTCAATTTAAAAATAATCTGAAATTAAAAGTTTCATGATAATCATGAAACTGTTGCTGAATGTCAGGTAAAACCTACCTGCTTCACCAACGTCCTTCAGAGAGGGAAATCTGCCATCTTTACCTGGTTTGGCCTGCATGTGACTCCAGACTTACAGCGATGTATTTGACTTTCAACTCCCCTCTGGGTAATTAGGATTGGACAATAGATGCTGGCCTGTCCAGTGACATTCACATCCCATGAAGGAATAAAGAAAACAAACATACAAGTCCTAGCTGTTGAGATGAGATTCTCACTAGTGAGTGGTGAGAGGCCTACTAACAGGTATTATCATTGATTATTACAATCTAATTGTGCTTCATTCATGTTCAGGCTTCCAATTGTCTGACCTGCTAAGTAGAAATTAGATGCCAATAATCCCCAAAACAAAAGTCAGAGTGGGTACTTGGTCACTCCAACTCACTGCTTGATACTCGAGACCTCCATAGAGGACATAGGGCATCAGTCCCATAGGCACACTCCATGGACAGTAGGTGCATGCGACAACCATTCAGGGATGTTGGTTTATGACAACTGCTGCATCATGGCACAGCTCTGATCCACTTATAGTGTCTTTCTTCAGATTGATGATGTATCTTGGGGTGTACGAGCACCTTTCATTGGAATGTATGCAGGGACACTCACCAGCTCATGGAATGACCAGGTTGCATTTCAGGGCTGCTTGTTTGCTCCTTTAGTACGGACTCACTTCGCACCAACATGCATGCTTACAATATCACTGCTTTGCCTCACTTTCCTTTATGTTTTAGAGCTTTGCCCCCTCAGCTGCTCCATAAAAGCTCCCAGTATTCCTGCTTTGTCTTGCAGTTTAACACAGCTGCAACAGTAGGCAATTTTTCATGCTTGTTAGCAGTCATCAGTCAAAGTAGTGGACATTCTGCTGAATGGCACAGTTTTAAATCAGTCTCACAGCTGCGCTATGTGTTTGCTGTGTATATGCCAAACACATGTAAATAAATTATCTTTTCTCATATTCTAATGGATATTGCCTTTTGACAAGTCCAGGGGAAAAACCTTCAGGCAGATGTCTTGGCACAGTAAGTCAAGGGCAGATTCCAATAACAATCCAGAGGATTGGGCACAGTCAGGTGGCTGGTTGGGGTGGTCAATGTCATTGATCAATACCTCTGTGATCCAGCCCTGTCAATCCAGTGTAATCAGCTTTGGCAATGTCAGTCATGCAGTCAAGCAGCTATACAGGTGTCAGTCGGCAGTCTGATCACTGACGGACTAGGGATATCCAGTAAGTTATTCAAGGATGTAAGCTATAGTCAATCCTGGAGGTCTGTCCACTGGACATCAATGGTGGTGAGGATAATGATGGTTATTGGGGTTGAGTGGTTCATGAGAGATTAGTGCAACAATCTTATTGGCTGCAGGGACATGGAAGTTATTGTGTCTCCACTCGAGCAGTCTAGGTCTTCGCCTGCAAGGGCAAAGTTTCTATCATCAAAGAGAGTAGGAAGACAAATGTCCAGTACTCCATCACATGTCCTGGCTCTTTCCACTCTTTTATTTATTTCCCTCCTGGAATGAGAGAAAGTGAGTCATTGATTGAGAGGAAAGTGAACAGCCCCGTTGATGGTGTTGGTAGTAGGTGAGGGACAGATGGTGAGGTGTCACAAGTAAGTAAGTAGGTAGCACAGAGGATATGCATGGTAAATATTATTGGGGTTTTAGGGTGAGTGGGAGCAAGTGAAAGAAGGTGTTGAATGCAATAGTGAAGATGGGAATGGAATAGCAAGATCTTTGCTTAGAAGCGTACAGAGCAAAGAAAAAATTTGATCTTCCTTCTGCATTGCTGGACATTCCTCTGAACACTGCACTGGCATAGGTAGAGACCTCGGATCAGGTTGGCATGGTTTCATGTCCTGCTCTTCTATACCAGTCATGGGGAATGAGGAGGTTCTCCTCTGTTTCACCCTGTCCGCAAGAGCCTCCAAGCCCCTGATCCCAACAGTCTGCCAATTTCACGTTGTCTGCCATATCTGGAGCTCTGGACTACCAGTGGTGAACTGAGTTTATAATGACTTTTTAAATGTGGTGCTGGCTTTAAGAACTATGAGTATGTACTGAGATGTCCTAACAGTGGCAAATAGTTCTGGTTAAGTCAAGTGGGAAAATTAGGTGAGTATTTGTCAAGAAGGATGTCTGAGGGTGTATAGTTAATGAAGTAATAATGGGATGATCAAGCAAGAAAATGCATTAACCTTTACATGAGACTTAATGAGACTTGACAAAATAAACACTGAGCCAAAATATCAGATTTGATTTGATTTATTATTGTCACATGTACCAAGATAAAGTAAATTGTTCAAAGTTTGGGAGAAGATTTGTAGCTCGGGTGCTCGTTGTTGTGGTTCTGTTCACCGAGCTGGTAGTTTTTGTTGCAAACATTACGTCCCCTTTCTAGGTGACATCCTCAGTGCTTGGGAGCCTCCTGTGAAGCACTTCTGTGCTGTTTGCTCCAGCATTTATAGTGGCTTGTCTCTGCCGCTTCCGGTTGTCAGTTGCTGTCCGCTGCAGTGGCCGGTATATTGGGTCCAGGTCAATGTGTTTGTTGATAGAATCAGTGGATGAGTGCCATGCCTCTAGGAATTCCCTGGCTGTTCTCTGTTTGGCTTGCCCTATAATAGTGGTGTTGTCCCAGTTCGATGTAACAGCACTGTTCATCTCTATCGACAAAACCCTAGCCAAAGAAACAATATCCAACCTGCTGGACATACAGAACAGACAACAGGACGTGGAACTTATTAACAAAGACGGCATACTTAAACTACTGGACCTGTGCCTCACAACACACTTCACATTCAACAACCAGATATACGAACAAATCAACGGAACACTCATGGGCTCACCGATCTCTGGACTCATAGCAGAAGCAGTGATGCATAAGTTAGAACAAACAGTCTTACTGCAAATATAACCCAAACTCTGGGTCAGATATGTGGACGATACCTTTGTAATCATTAAAAACACAGAAATAGAGAACACACACTGGATCATCAACGCCACACTCACCGGAATCCGATTCACGAGAGAGGAAGAAAAGGACAACCAGCTCCCATTCCTAGATGTGATGGTCCAGAGAACACTGAACAGAGAATTCAGCACGAAGGTATACAGAAAAGCCACACACACAGACCAAGTCCTGAACTATGAAAGCAACCACTCCAACACACAAAATGAAGTTGCATCAGGACACTATTCAAAAGGGCCACAACACACTGCAGTACACAAGAACTGCAAAAAGAGGAAGAAGAACACCTATACAAGGTATTCACCAAAAACGGATACCCGTGCAATTTCATCAACATATGCCTAAGGAAAAGACAACGGAACGAGGACATGCCGCAACACAAAGGACTAGCCACACTACCATACATCAGGAGTATTTCTGAACTGACAGCCAGACTGCTGGGACCACTACGACTCATAACAGCACACAAACCAACAGCCACTCTCAGACAACAACTCACCAGGACAAAGAACCCAATACCCAGCATGAGCAAAACCAACGTAGTGTACAAAATCCCATGCAAGGACTGCACAAAACACTACATAGGACAAACAGGAAGACAGCTAACAACCCGCATCCATGAACACCAACTAGCCACGAAACGACATGGCCAGCTATCCTTAGTAGCCACACACACAGATGACAAACAACATGAATTAGACTGGGACAACACCACTCTAATAGGGCAAGCCAAACAGAGAACAGCCAGGGAATTCCTAAAGTAAAAACAATGACTGCAGATGCTGGAAACCAGATTCTGGATCAATGGTGCTGGAAGAGCACAGCAGTTCAGGCAGCATCCAATGAGCAGCGAAATCGACGTTTCGGGCAAAAACCCTTCATCAGGGAATTCCTAGAGGCATGGCACTCATCCACTGATTCTATCAACAAACACATCGACCTGGACCCAATATACCAGCCACTGCAGCGGACAGCAACTGACAACCGGAAGCGGCAGAGACAAGCCACTATAAATGCCGGAGGAAACAGCACAGAAGCGCTTCACAGGAGGCTCCCAAGCACTGAGGATGTCACCTAGAAAGGGGACGAAACGTTTGCAACAAAAATTACCAGCTCGGCGAACAGAACCACAATAAATTGTATTGTCTTGCATGTTATCCAGGCAAATCATACCTTACATAAGTAATGGAACAGAATACAGAATATAGTGTTATATCTACAGAGAAGGTGCAGACAAAGTCCAACTTTAATCTATGAGAGGTTGTTCAAAAGTCTGATAACTACTGGGAAGAAGATGTTCTTGAATCTATTGGCACGTGTTTTCAAACGTTTCCAAGCTTCAGGGTGGTATTTCAAATATCATTCTTCTTGAAACAGAATTCTCCTGGTTGATGTAACATGTTTATTTTCATAAATAAAATTTATCAAAAGTTCATAATAGGTGAAATGAACAGATATAAATAGATTGTTGTAAACAAATGCATTTTTACTTAAATTTGTCCTTTAAAGTTGTGGTCATATTCAATAAATTTGGAAAATAGGTGGTCAACATTTGATTTTGTGGTTGATATTTTCACCAAGACAGTACAAGCAATATACTAATCAAGACATCCAATGATTGCTTTCTGAGAAAATACAACTTCTTTATCATTTTTTTGGATGAGGACATCATTGTCCAGGCCAGCATTTGTTGCACATCCCTAATTGCCCAGAGTCAATTGATTATTGCTGTTGGTCTGGAATCACATGTAGAGCAGATAAGAATGGCAGATTTCCTCCCGTAAGACCATAAGACATAAGAATGGAAGTTATGCCTTTCAGCCCATCACGTTCACTTCACCACTTAATCATGCTGATGAGCATTTCAACTCCATTTAACCACAGTCTCCCCACATTATTCCTTACGAGATCAAGAATTAATCAATCTCTGCCTTGAAGACATTTAACAACCCAGCCTCCACTGTGCTCCATGGCAATGAATTCCACAGGCCCACCACTATCTGGCTGAAGAAATGTTTCTTCATTTCCATTCTAAATTAACCCACTCTAATTCTAAGGCTGTGCCCACAAGTCCTAGTCTCCCCGCCTAACGGAAACAAATTCCCAGCGTTCACCCTTTCTAAGCCATGAATTATCTTTTAAGTTTCTATTAGAACTCTTCTCAATCTTCTAAACTCTAATGAATACAATCCCAGGATCCTTAGCCATTCATCATATGTTAGGCCTACCATTCCAGGGATTATCCATGTGAATCTCCGCTGGACATGCTCCAGTGCCAGTATGTTCTTCCTGAGGTGTGAGGCTCAAAATTGGACATAGTATTCTAAATGAGGCCTAACTAGAGCTTTATAAAGTCTCAGAAGCACTTTGCTGCTTTTATATTCCAGCCCTCTTGAGATAAGTGACAACATTACATTTACTTCCTCAACCATAGACTCAGTCTGCAAGTCAACCTTTAGAGATTCCTGGACTAGCACTCCCAGATCCCTTTGTACTTTGGTTATATGAATTTTCTCACCATTTAGAAAATAGTCTATGCCTGTATTCCTTTTTCCAAAGAGCAAGATCTTCTATTTGATCACATTGAAATTCATCAACCATTTCCTGGACCACTCTCCCAAACTGTCTAAATCTCTCTGCAGCCTCCCCGCTTCCTCCAAACTACCTGCCCGTCTGGCCTAACTTTGTATCATCGGTGAACTTCACCAGAATGCCCCCAGTCCCTTCATCCAGATCATTAATATATAAAGTGAACAACTGCGGCCCCAACACTGAACACTGCAGGACACCACTTGTCACTAGCTGCCATTCCGAAGAAAAATCTTTTATCCCAACTCTCTACCTTCTGTCAGACAGCCAATCCTCAATCCATGCCAGTAACTCACATCGAACACCATGGGCCCTCACCTTACTCAGCAGCCTCCTGAAGAATATTAATGAACCAGATTTTTTTTAACAAGAAGCAACAATGGTTACATGGACACTATTATGCTCGTGTTTTTTCAGAAATTCAAGTTTTGCCATCTGTCATAGTTGAATTCAAAACCATGTCTATAGAACATTTGGCTGGAGCTCTGGTCACTCGTCATGTGACATTACCAATATACCTCCTACCATGAGGGGAGGCGATAGCCTTGTGATATTATTGCTGGGCTATTAATCCAGATCCCCAGGTAATATGCTGAGGACCAGTGTTTAAATCCTGCCACAGAGTTTGATTTCATTAAATATCTGAAATCAAGAATGTCACGATGAGAGTGAATTCATTGCCAATTGTCAGAAAATCCCATCTGGTTCCCTAATGTCCTTTAGAGAAGGAAACTGCCATCATTACCTGATCTGACCTACATGTGATTCCAGACCCAAGACAGAGTCATTGACTCTTAACTGCCACCTGGACAATTAGGGGTGAACAAGAAATTCTGGCCTAGCCAGCAACATCCACATCCTGTAAATGAATTAAATTTTATAAAGAGCCAATTAATGATTAACTGATTTAAGGTATGGCTAGGTTTATAGTTGCTCATTTTTAAGCACTGGAAGATTGGGTGGGAAAGTTGGATTTCTCTTTCACTTATGCCTTTCTTGCCTTCATCTTTGTTAGCTGTCATTTGTATTATGGAATTTGTGATGTTCATTTGGCTGACTGTCAGTACTGACAGATTTGAAGTTCTGAAATTAAAAGTTAGTCGGCTGCATATAATTGAGATTTGTGTGTTGCTGGTTTCTTCAGATTTATGAAAAATATTCTACTTGCAACTTGCATCACTTGATACGCCATCTATATATTTATGAAAACTTTTTAACTGTTAAGAAAAGTAATTAGATATTTGTATTTCTAAACTGTTTCGATAATATTTCAACTGTTCAAAATATTTTAAAATTATGGATCAATCCTGAGTCGCTTGCTAGTAAAGGATAGAATCATCTCTTGGAATTAAAATTAAATCTTCAGGTTATTTTTGTGTAACTTCTGCTGCAATACAAATTATCTTTGTTGAACAAATATTTTAATATTGAAAATTAATTCAAAGTGTTTCACCTCAAATGGCTAATGATTAGGTTAATTAGTAACTGTAAGATTTTCAATGCATGTTAATTTGTGATTTAATTGCCTTTAAACAATTGTGAGGAAGTAGCATAGATTACAGAATGTGAATAAGAACAGAATTTTACCAAACAAATTTCCATTTTCTCTCTCACCAATTATTATTGCACTATGGAAAAAAATAGCCTAAAAATGTACTCCTGCAAGTCTGGAAGCTGTTCATTTGTGTAGCCCTGAACTGAAAATTTTGTAATAAAGTCATTCTGTTCTGACCGCCCAGGGGTACAGACCAGGATCTTCTTTTGAAAGCCTTCTAAATGGAGCTGACAACTTTTCAATATAATGTACAACACTGTCATGGTGATAAGTGTGACTCTGTTGTCTTTTAAACCTGCTTCATGTTTGAATTAGCAAAAGTATAATCCTTGTCCAACATCAAACATTTTACTGAAAGTGAAATTCACTTCAATGAGCATAAAAATAAAGTTATTATCAACTCTAGATCGCAATAACTTCACCATTCAAGTTGATAAACTAAGATAATTAAAGTCTGACTCATGGAAATAGTAATTGTAGTTGAAGAACTCAAACACAGGTATCTCGCTTAACATCTCACAAGACACTCATCAAACATGCAATGCTACTGGGAAAATGTTACAGATTCCAGCTATTTATCTGAACTGACAGTAATGTTTACAAAAGAATAAAATACATGCTAGGTTTGGCTTATTATTTGTAACCCACTTTCTAAGTTATGTGAGTATAATCAGAAACAGAGTTAACATTTCACATTAATGACCTTTCATCGGAACTGCAGATTTTCAACATATTTCAATCTTGGTTGAGTCTAATCATTACTCAGCTAAGCTATGAGCTGGAACATCAAATGAAAATGAGATACTGTAGGCTGAAATATTGTCTCAGGATAGGATCTTGATGAACTCATAGTACATATGGAAACTACTAAAGCAAACAAGAGGGAAGGAATCCTTTATGTGCTGTTGGAAATGAAATTGTAAACCATTTATAAAGCGCTCTTCTACAATTTCATTCCATATAACATACAAAGAAATCAATCACCCCTCCTCCACTGTTGGCTGCATAACTCAAGGAAAAATGATTATTTAGGCCTGACTCAGTGGAATTTTATTTCTGAAGACATGAAGTCCCATAGTGTAATAAAAGCAGGAAATGCTAGCAATAGAGTGCAAATATTTCAATGTTTGAAAGGCAAGATAGATTTGACAGTTCACATAGCGGATCAGTGTTTGTGGATGGTAGGGGTTTCAATGTTAGTCTCGTGATAGCCCAGAAACTGCTGCAGATGAGAAATGATGGACAGTAAAAAATGAACCAACATTATTTCTGCCTAACCTCTATCTACTTTATATACATTCACTTTTTAAAATAGAGTTTAATTCTGTCAATTAATCTGAAGTTCTTCAGAAAATTGCACAAATTTCCTTTCAAAGTGGGAATTAGGATGACATGTCCTATATGCAGTATCCCAATGTCCATGAATGTAACAATGATTGCAATACTTCTATATAGAATGTGAAGTAGATATACAAATGCAAAAAAGCACTGTAACAAGGTCTAACTCTTAATACCGAAGAAGGGCTTATGCCCGAAGCGTCGATTCTCCTGCTCCTCGGCTGCTGCTTTGCCTGCTGTGCTTTTCCAGCACCACACTTTTCAACTCTGGTCTCCAGCATCTGCAGTCCTCACTTTCTCCAACTCTTACTACTGCAAATTTAATCTTACATAAACCATATACTGATTTTTTGAATGGAAATGTGTTATACCAGACACCAGTAATAAATTCATCTGTTTAAAGCAGAGTCTAATTCAAGTAGTTCTGGGTTTACACTCCTCAATACTGACTAGTAGGTTCTGTATGTGTTTATATTATGTTGTTAAAGTACTGAGAGGGAGTGAGACAGAGAGACAGAAAGGGACAAATTAAAGCAGACTACCTCCAATGATATGTGATACAATTTAGTAGTCAATAAGACTGGAGAAATTGTGAGACATTATAGATATATAGAGTAATTCTTTTATTAGTTTTTGAATATAATAGGTTATGTAAAGCTGCTGGTGCTTACATCAGCATTAATGAGTTTATCATTTTAGACTATTACACAGACTGTACCCTGCTGATTTGACTCAGATATGTGCCCCAGCTATTTCCATTTATTTTTCTCCTAATGTTCTTATAATCTTTTCGAAAATCAGATGGTGGATCAGATAAACAGAACCAAATTTCAATCTAAGTTAAAATGAGTAGGATTTTTCTATGGTGGGTTAGTCTATATATTTTAACACATCATCCTTTGTTAGAAGCATATGAAACTGGAGAACAAACATTTCCATTTTGAGTACAAGCCTTTTGTCAAGTGAAAATCACAGCATCTAGTCTGCCATGGCTTACAGCAACGTTTCTCTCCCAATCGGCCATTCTTCATCTAGATAATTGTGCATTTGGGCCCCTAGACTGCCTTTCTCATGGAACCATGCAGCAGAAGTGGTGGAGGTGCTTGCTGCTGTCATGACGTTCCAGTGTTACACCACTGGCTCCATACCTAGAGCCCAGTTGCACACTGCTTCAGATACCACAAGCCAGGACCTTCCCTTCACACTGTGGTGTTGCATTGTTTTCAGAGAAAGTGGTGTAGAAAGGCACGACAGAGACCTATGGATTGGTGGAGAGGTCAGCAGTACCCTATCCTGAAGACCAGCAGTGGCCGTGCCACCAAGCCAGCCAGCTATGTTTGAAATCTCCTCTCATGCTGTCTCAGATGTTTGCTTAATTTGCCTGGATGCAATCCTCCCTGATTAATACCCTGTAAAAGTTGTAAAAACATTCCTCTCAGGATAGTCCAGAAATGACCAGCTCCTTCACCTTCCCGTTCTCTGTGATGCCAAAGACTGCAAAAGATATAATCTGCATTCTGGCCGGAATACTCCCAGGAACGCTAAGCCTTCTAGACCCATTCACCCCTGAGAAAACCAACTTGACCAACTACAGAGCAGGCTTCTTCCACCTCAACTACAGACATTGGGACTATACCTAGATGTGCCGGAAGAGTAAGGAAGAAAAAAATCATATTGTGGGTGCATCATTGGAAGTAACCTTTCACTCCTGTAAATATACCTGCACACTTAAAATTTCTGTTCAAGTGTCTATGTCGCTGTCAGATTCAGTAAAGACACATCCCTGTGAGAAATGAGCAGTCTATTCAGTCAGCACAAGGAGGAAAGGATTTGCATTTCCATGTACTGCTCATCTCACATGAGCGACTGACTCCTTGATTCAGATCGCATCAGATGTCTGGGACCCTTGCACCATGATGTTCATGGATGCAACCAAGACATCGCACTTTAATGTGAACAACACTGAGAATAAATGTAATGTGCAGATTTTTAAAAATTCTGTTGTGGGATGTGGATATCGCTAGCTGGGCTGATATTTATTTCTTGTCCCTAATTGGCCTTGAGAAGGTGATGGTGACTGATCTTCTTGCGCCGCTGTAGTCCATCTGCTGTAGGTTGACCCAAAATGCTACGAAGGCTTGGTCTGGACACATTATTCTGTTCTGACACCCGTCTTTTGAGCAATAGTATGAAATCAGTGATGGCAATGTGCATCTCTGCAGGGAAAAGTTCATTCTGTTGATCAGCTTTTCAAGAGAGCACATTGCCATTCAAGGCCAGGAGGTATACAGTGAACAGCTCACATGCCCAGGCTCCCTTATTGTGCAGTAGTCTGCTAACTAAAGCTGTACAAAGTGCTGCCTCGCACAGGGTACTCAAGTATTTCAGGGACATTTAGCAACTTATGTGCACTTTGATGTCTCAGGATTCCTCTCAATCTGCTACCAATCGTGATAGACTTCACTGTACAATGCTCAAAAGGCATATGTTCACTAAAACCATAAAAACAACATTATCTGAGCACCATTTGATGTGAGTGCCTTGTCTCGCTGACTGCTGCTTTTCACTGCAACGGGACATGTAATGTGTCAATACTTGAAAGTGGAATCAGACGAAGATATCTGGCATATAATCAGATGGATAACAAACAGTTATGCAGCAATGGAACAGGCCAATGACTGCAAAGATAATCAAGCTATGTGCACTTTGCACCGAGCAGTTGCTGCTTGCTATATAACCAACAGAAAGTTTCACAATTAAAAGAAGGCTGAATGTGCCTAATGAAAGTGGGCTTCAAGTTGGTTCCCTCTTCCTACCCCCAAACAAAAGGCACTCTTACGCATCATAAACCATGTCCTTGCACAGTTAAAGTTCAGTGTGTGAACGTGGCAGCTCTGAAACATTGTCTCCATTTGATAACTCTGGCATAAGTTTCAGAAATACCAAGCGCAAGTTTGTAAGTTAGTGACACAGAGGGAAATAGTGGTAATAACAGAATGGGCACGATTATTTGATGTCATAATTTATAAATTGCAATGTTGTATTCTTTGATAATGAATGACCTGCCAATGAATGACAATTTGATACATGATAGACATATTAATGAAACAGTTGATCCTGATTCATGCAATTGCAACCAGCAGGTTTTCACACTGACACAATTTTACTCTTGTTTTGAAGATGACAAGTGGCCAATTTCATGTCAGATTAGATTAGTTTCCCAGCAGTAGGGAAACAGGCCCACACTAACCCTCAGAAGAGTAATCCACCCAGACCCATTCTCCTACCTTATATTTACCTTTGACTAATGCACCTAACACTAGAGACAATTTAGCATGACCAGTTTACCTAACCTGCATATCTTGGACTGTGGGATAGAACTGGAGCCCCCGGAGGAAATCCACGCAGACATAAGGATAAAGTGCAAACTCCACACAGACAATCGCCCGAGGCTGGAATATCCTTGTGACTTGCAGGCTCTCATCCTTCATATTCCCCTACATCATTCTGTCCTCGATGACCTTTCATCTTTGTCCTATACCCTTTCCATTCAGTCCGTTTATAAACTGTCAATGTCCCCAGTTTATACTTGAGCCCTTGGTTTTCTGAATTGATAGGCCATTGTTTAATATAGATACTTCTCAAGTAGAGCCCAGAACAATACTGTCTTGCGAACCCCCATCCTCTTCCTGAAACTCATGTGCTAAATGAGATCTCAGCTCTATATCTTAAATTGCACTCTATCATTATAATCATTCCCACAGTGACCCAATCCAAAGAAGTCAATCTCCAGACTTGAGACACCCCAGGACTCCAAGGACTGTCCCCTGACCATTATTGTCCAAACTCTCAGGACTGGCTGTGGCCCTATTCTCAAACTGCAAAGAGATGGATCCCTAGACTCTAAAGGAACCAAGGACCTGTGTGATTATTGCCAATTCCATGGATTAGAATCGAGCGACCCCTTGACTGATGGTGATGATATCCCCTGACTGACTACTCTCCCACTTGATCCCTTTTGGAACCGCATGCCTTCAGTTTTCAGACATCGTCATCTGATGAACACATGTAGCATCTTTACTGAATAAGCTGCTGGCACATGCTGTCGGTTTCAGACTGGCATAGCACGGACCTTATCATTTTGTGTTTGATATTTTATTCTTTTCATCTATCCATTTTCATCTTATTTGCCGTACCTTAAGTCCAATAGAAATTCCTGTTGCTGTTTTTCTGTTTCTGCTCCATTCTGATCAGTTGAACTATTCAATTTTCATACCAAACCTATGTTTGGAACATCTTCATTGTAGGGGGCTGCAGTTGGTAATGAGAAACCTGCAAGTTTGAATTTTGCTATTCTTCAACCTTTTAATTGTTTTGTTCATTGGTTTCCCACCAAAATCTCAGGCTGCTTGTCAAAGCTGGTTGGGGCTCTGATTACTGTGTGTAGTTGGGGAGAGTAGATGAAACATGGGATGGTGTGCTTAAGAGCACATAGATAGGTTTGATAGGCCTGTAGGAAACATCTGTTCCTCCTGGCCCAGAAGCAGTCCAGTCGAGACATTTACCCAGTTCTGGTCGTCTTGCCATTTTTTAACTGCCAGGTTGCCCAGGCCAGGAGAAATCTGGCCACTTGAGCTTGAAAAGAAAATCTCTGCTTTAATTAAGGCATGCAACCACATTAAAATATTTGAATGACCAACCAATTTCCTGAAAGCAGTTTGGTAATCTTTGCCTTACCCTGCTTCCCCCTAATATTGGATGTTTGAGTGGGCTATGTTCTTCTGAAAGACTTTTCATTGTGTTATTCTCCCATCCAAATCAAATCCATAGATTTTTTGGGTTTATCCAATTTAGTTCTGTCTACCTGGGGAACACAAGTTGAGAACGTCTAGCCTGACCATATTATGATTGGGTTGAAACAGCACAGAGCACAAGAAATGACATTGGAAATCTCTTTGTATCGATGAATCCTTCTACATGACATCCATGCATTGCGTGTGTGTAACCTGCAATGGATAACTTTGTGCCTGCTGGAAACATTGGATGAATAGTTACTGATAGTCAGGCATTCATTTAACAGGTAGATTTTTGTTACTTGTGGAGATATATATGCCCTTGAGATGTTCTTTTGCAACTCAGCACGTAAAGGCAAGACCATTTTTATCAGTGGTCAGCATATTTATTTCCGACAGAAAAAAGAATGTATGGTGAGTAAGAAATGATTGCAGTTTAAAATTATGCAGAACTGCTTTTTCAGTTGGAGGCAGTTTAGGTTTCAAGTAATCATGACGCATTTTCCCACATTTAATCTTTCATTTAAATTTTCCTTTCAATATGCAGTCTGTGAATGTCAATGATACACATCAACGAATCCAGACAGTTGTGACTGGAAGTCTTATTTCACCTAATTCTGTCACTGCTAGGCAGGCTAAAAGTAATAAGAAAAAACTGAAAATGAAACATTAAGGCTGCTGGGCTTGGCTATTGCAGTGCTGAAACTTTGCCAGACAAATTGCATAACCCGTTTCAACATAATTCTTTTCAAAAACCTTAATCAATACTGAAACAATGCAGAGATGGGGAAATCAGAGAATAGCTTCACTTTATAATTTTGTGAAAAGGGCAAACTGCTGATGGTAGTTCTTCATAATTATGGCTCCTGGCTCAAATTGTTGTCAACCCAGAAGGTTATTGGATTTGGATTGATTCTTGGGGTGAGGGTGTAAAAGGGACAGTGCTAAACAGCCAGCAGTTGAAAGGACAATAGAACAAAACAAGCACATCATCCCTCGCATTTATACCCTTTAACACCCCTCCCTTCATATACTGCCCATGCGCTGTACATGCCAAATCATGTTTCACATCCCATTATTCATTCTAGTAATCTCTTATAATTTCCAGAACAACCAAGCCCTATTGCCCATTTAACCACCATGCAAAGAAAAAGCATCTCTATCTACACCCCCAAAATCCTTTGCAGGCCCTTCACTAGTTAGAGCTGAAAAATGTGGTGTTGGAAAAGCGCAGCAGGTCAGGCAGCATCCAAGGAGCAGGAGAATTGACGTTTCGGGCATAAGCCCTTCTTCAGGAATGAGGAGGGTGTGCCAAGCAGGCTAAGATAAAAGGTAGGGAGGAGGGACTTGGCGGAGGGGCGTTGGGAATGCGATAGGTGGAAGGAGGTTAAGATGAGGGTGATTGGCCGGAGAGGGGATGGGGGCGGAGAGGTCAGGAAGAAGATTGCAGGTCAAGAAGGCGGTGCCATCTCATGCCGACTCATAACACCCCTTACACGTCCATGCTAACTCACCCAATCCACAATAGACAAATTTCAGGTCCCAAGATGAAGATTAAAACAAACTATCATAACAGAACAGTTTATATTTACATAGCTATGTTAATGTAATAGAATGTCTGAAGGAAGTTCACAGGACCGTTATAAATGAATGCATATCATTGAGCCGCATAAGGAAATAATCAGATCAGATGGCCAAAATATGAATCAAAAAGGGAGGGTTTAAGTAGAGTTTTAACAAAATTTGCGAAATAGAAAGGTGTATGGATGAAATTCCAGAATTTGCATACTAAGCAACCAAAGACACGTCCATTACAGAACAATTGAAAATTCCAGATGCACAAGAGCCCAGAAACACAAGAGAGCCAATATCATAGAAGGCTGTAGAACAGGTGGAGATTACAGTGCTGAAACTATGCATAGATTTAACGAAAAGGATGACATTTTTCAAATTGACATTGCTTGACTAAGGATCAACATAGGTCACTGAGCACAGAATTGTTAGGTAAATGGGACAAGAAACGAGTAAAAATGAAGCAGCAGAGTTTTAGATGACTAAGTTTACAAAATGTGGGAGACTAGGAGTATGTTGAATATTCAAGTCTACAGTAACAAAGGTGTAAATGAATGTTTTAGCATAGATAAACTGAGACAGACATGAAGTCTGGCAAAATGCTACGGAGGTTGCAAACAGACTGTTTTGTTGTTACACTGTTGTCAGGGAGAGGCGAGGAGTTGATGGTTAGGAAGGAGAGTTTGGAGCCATAACCATAAACCATTTAATTGGAGAAAGTTTTTGCTTATCTAATATCGATAACTTAACAACAATGGAAGAATTGAAAGAGGTGGCAGTGAAGTATAATTAGAATTAGAATTAGGTTTTATTGTCATGTGAACTCAAGTACAAAAGAGAGTACAGTGAAGAGTGTACAATGACATCACACACGAGACCACCATAGGTACAAAGTACTTAGCCACAAATCATAGGTACTAAAATAGATTAGGTACAAAAATAGAGAAATAAAGGAAAAACTAAAGTTCCACATTTCAGTTCTTCATTGTATAAATTCAGAAAATAAAGAAATAAGTTAAAAGATAAATCTTATAGTCTTTCTATAGCCTTCTATATTGGGCGGCACGGTGGCTCAGTGGTTAACACTGCTACCTTACAGCACTAGGGACCTGGGTTTGATTCTAGCCTTGGGTAACAGTCTGTGTGGAGTTTGTACATTCTCCCTGTGTCTGACAATAGACAATAGGTGCAGGAATAGGCCATTCAGCCCTTTGAGCCTGCACCGCCATTCAATATGATCATGGCTGATCATTCCTAATCAGTATCCGCTTCCTGCCTTATCTCCATAACCCTTGATTCCACTATCTTTGAGAGCTCTATCCAATTCTTTCTTAAATGAATCTAGAGACTGGGCCTCCACTGCCCTCTGGGGCAGAGCATTCCACACAGCCACCACTCTCTGGGTGAAGAAGTTTCTCCTCATCTCTGCCCTAAATGGTCTACCCCGTATTTTTAAGCTGTGTCCTCTGGTTCGGCACTCACCCATCAGCGGAAACATGTTTCCTGCTGCCAGAGTGTCCAATCCTTTCATAATCTTATATGTCTCAATCATATCCCCTCTCAGTCTTCTAAACTCAAGGGTATACAAGCCCAGTCTGTGTGGGTTTCCTTCCACAAGATGTACAGGTTAGGTGAATTGGGCATGCTAAATTGTTCATAGTGTTCAGGGATGTGCATAAGTTGGGATAAATGTAGGGGAATGCGTCTGGATGGGTTACTCTTTGAAGGGTCGGTGTGGATTTGTTGTGCCAAATGGCCTGCTTCTACACTGTAGAGATTCTAAAGCTGTCTCGCTAGCCTGCAGTCACTCTACATTGAGAGCTTTCCACACATGGCCTCCCCCTCCCCCATGCTGGGCCAACCCTAACCAAGCCACCACCTGTGATAAGCTAATCATATGGGGCTCCAGCCTGCCATTCGCCAGCTTCCCCAGTCTAGGTCCTCAGCCTGCTGGTCACTTTGGGCCTGCAAACCACTGGCCAATCCGCTCTGCTCCAGGTACACGGACCGCTGGGAGAATTTATTCTTGTCAAGTTTTATGTGAAAATATATACTTCCAGATAATGTTACTGGGGGATGCATGTTGGTCAGAATTAGAAATGGACAGCGGATAGAATCTTGAATATGTCAGAGTTAACAGATTAGGAGCAGTGAGTGAAACCATTGTAAGGGTTTCTCTGACCATGATTAGATAGATAAGAATGGGACTAGATGAAAATAGCCCCATCCATTTGGACAACAGTGGAGACATAGATGATCGGTTATGTCAAAGGCTGAAGGCAAGTTGAGAGCATCATGAAGAAAGAGATATCAACTTTTTAATAGTCACAGAGGATATCTTTTGTAACTTGAATAAAGGCTGTTTCTGTCATAATTACAAGAAACAACAATTATTCTTTACGTTCTAGATAATGGTTTTAAGACAAGATTCAAAGCAAAAATGGTGGTTGTGACTGAATGTAGCCAACAAGAAAAAATGGTTCCAGATGCTGATTCAAAATCTAGCCCCTGAATATACCAGGGCAATAGTGTTTGGGTGAATATATGAGTCACTTCACTGCATGTTCCTCATATATAATACATCTATGAAACTAATGAAATCCTGCTCAGTCATTATCTTGTACAACTTAAACTTTTCTGTCAGGTATTATTTAGTCATTTATAACAAATTTCTCATACAAATACTTGCAGCTAATATACTTACGTCATTAGAGATGTGTTAAATTAGAAAATCTAATTATATAAGCTGTAAGAAATGTTGATCCAGGTTCTTCTGGGTTCTTCTAGGAGAATAGATTTCTGTCATCAACAATATGGCAGAATTCTGTCAGTGATATTAATATCCCCATGGTAATGATAACAATATATTTACTTCATTTTCCATTTTTCTCTAACATTTCTGTTAATTGTTGTGGATGCAAGCTTACATATAGAAGACTTGTATAGAATTACCACAAATTTACAGCACAGAAAGAGACCATTGATGTTTATGCTGCACATGAGCATCCTCCAACCCATATTCAGCATATTCTTCTATGTCTTTCTGCCTCATGCACTTAACTATCATTCTCTTAAATATATATTTTATTTGCTTTATCAGTATGGTAACAATTTGATATTTATTTTACACTTTGTGTTGAACCCTTTTTCCCAAATTCTTTATTGGATTTGCTAATGAGTGTTTTATGTTTATGACATCTAATCTTGGACTCCCTCACAAGTGTAGATATCTTCTCTATATCTACCCTATTGAACGCTTTCATAATTTTGAAGGAGTTATATTCAGTCCCACCATAGTCTTCTCTTCACGAGAACAAAAAAACTTCCCAGCCAGTTCAGTCTTTATAATGATGATTACGAGAAAAACTTATTAGCTGAGCTATAGTTCGTGTAAATCTTTCTTGTAACATTGTTCAATACCATTTTACTCTCTCTGTAATGTGAAGATCAGATCTAAGCCCAATACAGTCTAATCAGAGTTACTAAGCTTATAATAGGAAGTTTTTAAAACAAAAATCACAAAGAGGTTTTGAATACTGTCCTTTCATTTGGTTTTAGGAGAAGAAACTGGATTTGTGCCCACAATAAATGACAAGTCAATGAGGCAATTGAATTGCATGCCAGAATGTGCCAGCATCGGGCCTCATTTGAATGAAGTCAGTGAGCAGCATGTGTCAACTAGGCATCAATTCAATTTAAGCCCTGTGAATTCCAGCCAGCTTTCACTGCCGAACCAACATGCAGGGAGGGCAAGTGAAGAGGACAGAGCACTGACACTGGCCTGAATTACTTCTGTGGAGCAAGGTGGAGGAACAACTGTCCTCATGGTTTGACTGAAATGGGAAAGGCAACTGTCCAAGGCCTTTCAGCCAGGTTACACCGAGAGGTTGGAAACTGTGCTGAACCCCTCAGTTTGAATGCTAAACATTGAATGGACATGGTGAATATTAAGAGGATTGAACTTATTTTGAGGCAACTCACTTGGGAAACCTATTGTGTGGAAAAATGCTGAATTCGGCTTGAAATGTTTTGTCCTTGGGTTGTTTTCCTGACAAGGAATGTATACTGTAAATAATAAGTTAAAAATCCCATAACACCAGGTTATAGGCCAACAGGTTTATTTAGAAGCTCTAGATTTCGAAGCACTGCTCCTTCATCAGGTGGTTGTGGAGGTAAAGATCACGCTGACAGAATTTATTACCAAAGGAGTCCAATGTCATGGAAATGTGAGACAGTAAACAATCTTAGATTAAAGCTTTCATCTTTTATAATGGGATATACTGGTTTCTGTTCTTTGATATGTAAATCCCAGAACTTCTTTTAAATTACATTCTCAGGATAGCTCAGCTTTTCAAACAATTGGTGTGAAGTCTGTCTGAGTCCCAATGCTATATCAGACTGACAAACCCTCAGTATAGTTCTACAGAGTTTTATATGGATTCATGCAGCAAAATAAAATGCAATTCTGCAAAAACAAGTTCCTCCCATAAATTTATATATATATATGCACATAGGGGCAACAGATTGAGTGTGCATGCGAGTGTGTGTGTGTGTGTGTGTGTGTGTGTGTGTAGACACCATTACATCTGAGGACACCTCCCACCATGTACACTGCGAGTACTCATGTGTGTCAGTCAACATGGTCTACCTCATACGCTGCAGGCAAGGATGACACAAGACATGGTACATTGGCAAGACCAAGCAGATGCTACAGCAACAGATAAATGGACTCTGCACAACAATCGGGCGGAAGTGGGTACTGCAGATGCTGGAGATTAGAGTCGAGTTTAGAGTGGTGCTGGAAAAGCACAGAAAGTCAGGCAGCATCCGAGGAGCAGGAAAATCGACGTTTCGGGCAAAAGCTCTTCATCATAAAGCCTTCGTTCCTGATGAAGGGCTTTTGCCTGAAACGTCGATTTTCTTGCTCCTCGGATGCTGCCTGACCTGCTGTGCTTTTCCAGCACCACTCTAATCTTGACCGCACAACAATCGCCAGACAGGGGTGTTCCCTCCCAGTCGGGGAACAGTTCAGCGGTCCGGGACATTAAGCCTCGGACCTTTGGGTGGCCATCCTTCAAGGCAGACTTTGGGACAGGCAACAATGCAGAGTGGCTGAGCAGAGGCTGATAGCCAAGTTTGGTACCCATGGGGATGGTCTCAACCGGGACCTTAAGTTCATTTCACACTCCAGATGACACACACACACACACACACACACAAACACACACTCATATGCATACACATAACTTCCCACACTCACACTAACATACACACCCTCTCACACATACCCCATCACACTCACACAATTAACCAAGCTTACACACACTCTATCACATGCACTCGCACCAAACGCACACGCATGCACACTTAATCTGTCATCCCGACATGCACATACATATAAGCTAATAGGATGCATTTGTTTTTGAAGAATTATGTTTTATTTTGCTGCACAAATCCATGTAAAACTCTGTAGAACTATACAGAGGCTTTGTCAGTCTGATATAGCATTGGGTTACAGACAGACTTCACACCTATTGCCAAAACCTGAGTTATTTTGAGAATGTTAAAAATCGCACATCACCAGGTTATAGTCCAACAGGTTTAATTGGAAGCGCATTAGCTTTTGGAGCGATGCTCCTTCATCAGGTGACAATCACTAATGAAGGAGCGTTGCTCCGAAAGCTAGTGCGCTTCCAATTAAACCTGTTGGACTATAATCTGGTGTTGTGTGATTTTTAACTTTGTACACCCCAGTCCAACACTTGCATTTCCATATTTTGAGAATGTAATTTAAAAGAAGTTCTGGGATTTATATATCAAAGAACAGAAACCAGCATATCTCATTATAAAAGATGAAAGTTTTAATCTAAGATTGTTTACTGTCTCACATCTCTACGACATTGGACACCTTTGGCTATAAGTTCTGTCAGCATGATCTTTACCTCCACAACCACCTGATGAAGGAGCAGCGCTTCGAAAGCTAGTGCTTCCAAATAAACCTGTTAGACTATAACCTGGTGTTGTGTGATTTTTAACTTTGTCCACCCCAGTCCAACAACGAGACCTCCAAGTCATGGCAAGTAATAAGTGTACAATAATTATATCGAAGCACATAAGAAGGCATGATATGTACTGTATAGAGGCAAGTGAAATTTAATTTCATATTCTGTAATTTGCATGTGTAAATGTTGACAATGTACCCTTGCAATCTTTATGAATAAATATCTTTTGAGGTAGGGGGGAAGCTTCTGAAAAGTGTTCCACCTAAATTTTAAGCAGCTTCTGGAAGACCATTTTAAGAATAATTGGAATTTAATTTTTGTGTATATAAAGAGTACCAAATTCGAATTTTTTATAGGTGTCTTGGCTATCTAAAAGACATTTATTTCTAATGATGACCAGTAGGTGTATCAGATACAGGAAGTTTTCAATTTTCAAGACCAAGTGACCAACTGATGCCAGAAAATGAACAAAATTAAAACATTGAATTAGAGTCATAGAGTCATAGAGATGTACAGCATGGAAACAGACCCTTCGGTCCAACCCGTCCATGTCGACCAGATATCCCAACCCAATCTAGTCCCACCTGCCAGCACCCGGCCCATATCCCTCCTATTCTTATACCCATCCAAATGCCTCTTAAATGTTGTAATTGTACCAATCTCCACCACTTCCTCTGACAGCTCATTCCATACAAGTACCACCTTCTGTGTGAAAACGTTGCCTCATAGATCTCTTTTATATCTTTCCCCTCTCACCCTAAACCTATGCCCTCTGGTTCTGGACTCCCTGACTCCAGGAAAAAGACTTTGCCTATTTATCCTATCCATGCCCCTCATAATTTTGTAAACCTCTGTAAGGTCACTCCTCAGCCTCCGATGCTCCAGGGAAAACAGCCCCAGCCTGTTCAGCCTCTCCATATAGCTCAAATCCTTCAACCCTGGCAAGAATTGATCCAAGTAAAAATACTATCAAGGTTTGCTCTGTCTCATGGGTCTTCCATAAAATGAGGTTGTTGCAGGAAGCTAGTTATCATTTGGCAATGTAAGACTGAATTTTGTGCTTATTTGGCTAAGCAGACATTTCACTGAGTTTTTGGAGTGATTCTTACTATGAGGCTCAGTGAGATTTCTTGCAGGATCTTACCAATCACTTCCATCACTTCCAATGCCATCATCATCTTAAAATGCATAATTCCAGAAAAGGTCACCTCTCACCAGATATATGCAAAATGACCAGCATCCCTGAGGGCTGTGTCACTTGTAAAAGGCCTCTGTGCACTGAGAGAGGTACTAGCATTCTGAAGCTGCCCTGCTCATTGATGGAACCATCTAAACATTACAGAGAAGGAGAAGATGGTGTTGCAGAACTCCAGTAGGGTCCAGGCAATTTTCGTGAAGGGGATGAGGCAACAATAGGGTGTCTGTTCCCTGAGGCAAAAGTGAGGACGGCAGATGCTGGAAACCAGAGTCTAGATTAGAGTGGTGCTGGAAAAGCACAGCAGGTCAGGCAACATCTGAGGAGCAGGAAAGTTGATGTTTCGGGCGAAAGCCCAATGAAGGGCTTTCACTCGAAACATCGATTTTCCTGCTCCTCGGATGCTGCCTGACCTGTCTGTTACCTGAGGGCTAGCAGTGGAGGACTCACCACCAGATCCTGGCAGCTTGGCCTGAAGACACCAGCTGGCTCAGTGCCAGCTCAGTGGTGTGGCGGGATAGCCACCAGCACTGTTAGAAGGTCAATGAACACTTCTGTTCCACCAAAGGAAATGCCACATTTCACTTTGTGCTACCTCACTCTCATTCAATCTCAGCGACTGAATGTACCTCCTATCCAGGTTCATACCGTCTCTGTTGCATCTCACAGTTGTATCTTCTCTCACTCATTCTTACCAACACCCCTTGCCACCACTCCTGCCTCCACACCCTCCAATCCAAGCCCCATCCTCCCACTTCACTGACACTGCATAGGTTCTACACCCTAACAGACAGCCACTTTTACTTTCACTCAATTCCTCCTTTTCCCTCTTTCCAGGGGAAGACAGCCCACAAAACGGCAGAAAGATGGCTGAAGGAGTGCCAAGACATCCAACTCTTCAGCTGCTATTGGGAGAGAATCCTTTGGAGAAGACTGGGACTGCTCTTTTGTGCAATCTGTGACATCCATGTCCTGCCTACCACAGTGGTAACACGTTTTTGTTTCACTGCAATTCTCACGGTAGCCCTGCTGTCAATCTCATTCATTGGGAAGTGCATCACTTCTAACCAATGGCTGTGACATCTTCACTCCCTTATATATTGCAGGGTTCAATGGGATGCCCACCACCTCTGTGTAGAAACAATCAGCTCCATCAGAAGACCCTTCCTTGAGCTCCAAGGATGAGAGTACCAAAGCCTCAGGGAAGCAGGGACACAGCTGCCTCCTGTACCACCAGCTCAACTACTGACACCTGGGTGGGCATATGCAGCTTAGGATATATGTGGGCAAAATCTGATGAGTATCTCACTGTGACAGCTCCTGAGCTGGCTGAGGAAGAAACACTAAGAGAAACTGTAGCTGGATAAATCCAAAGGCTGTCATCAGGCAAAACTTCCATGAACTCATAAAAAACTACGGTGCCACTCTGTGTCAATATTATTAGTCCTAGAGCAACATTGTCTTCCTTGGCTAAAAATTTGCAGAGTTGGTTCTCCACATTCCAACGTCCTAGTACTGTATTTCAGCTATTTAGCAATCTGACTTCTATTCCAGTTAGTTGGCCAATAAAGAAAATTACATGATTCCCTATAAATTATTTATTCTGGTATTTTATAAGTATCAAAAAAACAAATCTTAAAAATCATCCTGCATTAAAATAATATGTATGTATAGTGTTCACGCATTGCATTTAAAATGAAAATGACAGCATAACAATGCTTGGTATTATTATTGTAAGAACACTAATAGCAATATGTATTCAATTAGATTTTGTATAGACTAGGGATAACTACATCCATATGAAGAGTTCACCATCATGAACAGCCATGCTGTACCCAAATTTGCAAAGTATTATCCTAAGAAACTCACATTTTGCCTAAATTCAACAACAGAGCGGTGCAACACAGATGGCAGAGTAGAAAGACACTTCAAGCTGAATTTATGAGGGAATTCATCATCCCAATTTTGGGATAAAGGATTGATCACCAGCCCACATTTGTGAATGGACCCATCTGCAATTTTACAAAAGTTGACCATTTGTGCATCCAGTTGAGCATGAGAGAAGTTGATCGTGAGCAGTACCCTGGCTTCCGGGATAGTGGGAGGTCAGAAAGCTATCAGAGCTGGCATTTCACCCCATATGTCTGAAGCCTGGCCATTTCAGAGCTAGCTGTGTTGCTATGTGTCCATAATCATATTAAAGCCAGGCTGTGTAAAAACAGCAGATCTTTGTTGAAGACATTAGGGAACCAGATGGATTTACATGACAATCAGTTATGCTTCTTTGCTTCCCATTACTGATATTTTTTAATAAAATGCAGATTTATTTAATTAAATTTAAACTCCCAGCTGCTGTGTTAGGATTTGAACTCCTGTTCTTGGCTTGTCAATTATTAATCTAGTAAAATATCGCTACTACGCGACCATTCTCCCATCCAAATAAAGGCTAAGTTGCCGCGGATCTTTATGGCTGTTAACAACTAGCTCCAGAGGATGATTAATGAACGCTTGGAGTTCATTCCATTCTCCATTGCCTTGATGGTGAGAAGTCTCATAAAAATGAAGTAAGGTTCTATGGTAGTGCTTTTGGAAACCGTCCAATTTCTTGAAGATGTCGGATAATAGCCCTTGCCCTTGGTTTAGGATTTATACTTCCATAGTTTCAGTAACAATGAGAAATGTAATTTGGCTTCTAAATAGCGAAGTGCATAGGATGCACATTATAGTTCATCTCTATAGACCTCAGTAGATTTCATAACTTTGAAAGTGATTGGATATATATTTAAAAAAAACAGAGCAATACATGCAATTCATCTATACAATCATTTTCATGTAACCTTGTTTCCTATTGTAAGATCTATTAGCCTTCATAGATTCAGTCAGTGATAAGACAGTTTTGATATAAGTGAACATATATTACCTGAATGGTGATTTTTTAAAAAATTACTAAGTGACAAATAGTTATCTTCAATTACTGTTAGTGTTGTAGTAATTGTCAAGAGATTAGCATTCTTTTCTTGTTGACTTCAATACAGAATTATATCTTGGAATAGTTCAGCTTTGTTTCCCTGTCCTGCTGTGGACTGTAGATGTGCTGGATGAATTTTTTTTACTTACATTCCATAATTCCCAAGAGAAAACATACACTTCCTTAAGTAAATGAAAGTCAGGAAAAAAAAGAGGCAATATACAGAGAACGCAACACACTTTCTATATTTTCTGGGGCTTTTTCAACTTCTCTAAGTGGTTCTCATTCAGAATAAAGTATGCTCTTTACATGTTTGTCATGTTAAACAGTCAAACCAAAAACTAATTTTTACCACTCGTTCATGCTTAGTAATATTTGACTCAATTTTTAAGATATAATTCTTCATAATCTTGCTGAGTATTTATGTGCAATGGTTGTGTTTGATGATAGAGTCAGCTGTAAATAAATAAAGCATGGAGATGTGATGACATGCTGGGGTAATAATCTGGTCAGGCTATAAACTTTTCAAATTTTAACCATCTGTAATAAATGGGCATGTCAGTGAGGAGAAGGATTGTAGTATGGAGTGCATACTAAATTGAGTAGGATTTATTAAAACAGGAAAACATATCTTATTCAAATTGTTTAGTCTAAACTTGTCCACCCGGGCGATAAACCAGCAACATTTAGACATGAATGTGAATGCTAGCAGTCCTCCATTTTGAAAAATACAAGTTGGTCAAGTACTTGTCATTTGCAAGTTTTACCAATTTTTCCTCTTGGGCAGCAGTGAAATGATTTTTTTCATGTGTTTCTTTTGTTTACTTATTAATATGACTCTAATCAAATTATAATTAAGGAATTTTTTTGTCATCTTTTTCCCACTTATTAAAATTCCATCGCCCTCATTTAAAACCATCCAAGCAGGCAGACTCCATCAATAACTTTCTTTTCTATGTTGTTTATCCCGGTCTGTCCCAGAGTGATATCTAGCGAGAAATCAAAATCAGACATGTGGATAATTTTTTTTAATTGCAATGAAAGGAAGAATCAGGGATTAAAGAGTCTAATATTAACTATAAATCCATTGCCAATTGCCAGAGGAAACCATCTAGTTCACAAATGTCCTTTAGGGAAGGAAACTGCCATTCTGACTGGCCTGGCCTAGTGTAACTCCAGATCCATAGCAATGAGGTAGACTCTTAACTGCCCACTGGATAATTAGACATGGGCATTAAATGCTGGCCTAGTCAGCAATGCCCACATCCCATAAATGAAATTTTTAAAAGGTGCCTACTGTAGCTCTTCAATGGTCTTTTTTGTTGATATTAAATAACAAAGGACTGTAGGAAAACAACCAGACCACATAAAGATTAGATTAGATTACTTACAGTGTGGAAACAGGCCCTTCGGCCCAACAAGTCCACACCGACCTGCCACCCACACCTAACACTACGGGCAATTTAGGATGGCCAATTCACCTGACCCGCACATCTTTGGACTGTGGGAGGAAATCAGAGCACCTGGAGGAAACCCACACAGACACAGGGAGAACGTGCAAACTCCACACAGTCAGTCGCCTGAGGTGGGAATTGAACCCAGGTCCCTGACGCTGTGAGGCAGCAGTGCTAACCACTGTGCCACCATGCCACCGCGTAACTCCTGTACTGTATTCTATTCAGGGGGATCAAGACTGTTCGGTCACTGAGCTCCCTTTAGTTATCTCTGCTCTCAATAACTTTGGTTAATAGAAATCTATCAACCTCAGATTTAAATTGAACAATTGGCCCAGCTTCAGCCGCTACCTACAGAAAAATGAGATGAATTTTAATGAGAAGAGCACTGTGAGATCAAAGATAGTGTGAATGTTTGTCTCACATTGTACACTTACAGCAACCTTGTGTATGACTACATGATCCACTCATGGGTACACTCTTCTCTGAAGGCAAAGATTCATTCTATTAACAGAGAGGTGTGACGACCATTGCTCAACAACAATCTGAACTCTGCCTCATCGAACAAATATGCCCACTTTCTCCCACAGATAAAGAAAACTTATTCAGCACACTGTGAATATGTTGGCAGCCACCTGAATACACAATTGAGATTTTGTCAAAAGTGTTGTCCAGTTCACGCTCCTGTGAGTGAGTTACATGCTTTATCTGACATGCAAGACTATCCCTCCACCCTTCATGCTCAATTTATGTTGCTGTCCCTGTCAATATGATCAGATTTCAGCATCCCTATGCTTCCAGCAAACCTTTTATTTGACAGTCGGTATCAGCAATGTGCTACCTCATCCTTTGGTTTCTCACAATGGCTTGGCTGTAACTGCAGACCATTGTCCTTCCATTGAAGTTAAGGTGATGACTTGTAAATATTTCCCTCCCATAGCACCCTGTGCCCTCCTGTGCTGTTTCTAGATTAGAGCGGTGCTGGAGAAGCACAGCAGTTCAGGCAGCATCCGAGGAACAGGAAAACCGACGTTTCGGGCAACAGCCCTTCATCAGGAATAGAGAGTTCTATTCCTGATGAAAGGCTTTTGCCCAAAAAGTCGATTTTCCTGCTCCTTGGATGCTGCCTGAACTGCTGTGCTTTTCCAGCACCACTCTAATCTAGAGTCTGGTTTCCAGCATCTGCAGTCTTTGTTTTTACCTCCTATGCTGTTGCAGATCCCACGCTCAGATTTGGCATTGACCCCTTTTACAGTCATTATCTTCTCAGTATCACAACACTTCACATCTGTCTATCCCCAGATTCCCACTTTCCATTACATTGCATGTATCTCCCCTTATTACCCCCCCTGACATTTATTGCCCAAATCCCAAGAGCAATGTGACCCACCCACCATCTTGACTTGTGAGGACAGCCCTGACTGAGAAAGGTTGATCTCCCATCATGATATTTTCACAGTTCCCTGGCTCACCTATCTCCAACCCTTAGACAGGATGTTCTTTAACTGTAGGACTGACCATTACCCAATTCACAGAATTCCTGATGAAGGGCTTATGCCCAAAACGTCAAATCTCTTGGATGCTGGCTGACCTGCTACGCTTTTCCAGCAACACATTTTCAGCTCTGATTTCCAGGATCTGCAGACCTCACTTTTTCCTCCAATTCACAGAATGCAAGGACACAGAGCTCTGAACCCTGATCAGATCAAACATTTGAATGCCCATTGTCAAACCCCTAGACTGAGATCGGAAAAGTTCCCTAACTGAGTGTTGTGGCACACCCTTGACTGATGTACTCCCCCTTCACTAGGCAAAGGACTGGTCCTTTTTGACTTTCAGACATAGCCATTGTTAAAGTCCATACATACTATTTGCTGCATAAGCTGTTGAAACATGTTGTAGGTGTCACTTTGACGTAGCACAGTGCCATGCAGCAATATGTCCAACCCCTTGACTGTTCAGTGCTAGTAACCATTCAAAGTTTTCTTGTTTCTCTTTGCTAAAAGGCAATGCTAGTCAGAGATACTGTGAGCCTCCAAATAAGCATAAAGTGTTTGAAGCTTAATATAAGAGTAGATTGAGCCTATACTGGTTGAAATATAGAAGAATGAGACACCACCTTATTGAACTAGATCTTAGGGAACTTGACAGGATGGATGTAGAAAAATTCTTTCTCCTTTTGGAAACCAAAGGGCATAATCTCAGGGATTGCACATTTAAGACAGAGATGAGAAGGAATGTTTTCCCTCAGCAGGTTGTGAATCGGTTTATTGAATTTATTTCAGGGCTGAGATAGACAGATTTCTAATCAGTGTAAAGGAATCAAGGGTTATAAGTGAAAGAGCTGAAAGTGAAGTTGAGGATTATCATATTCGATGGGCTGAATGGCCTACCTCTGCTCATTTGCCTTTGGATCCCATAAAATGCATCCTGTGCAGATGAACGGGATGTGAGTGCATAGCTGCATGCAGAGCAACCTGGCAGGAGTATTAAAAGGTAAGGTGTAGTGATTTTTCAGGTCTGATCTCCAGCATCTGCAGGCCTCACTTTGTCCCAGAAGGTGTAGTGATGACCAAGATGCAGTGATGAAGTTCTGAAGTGTTTGTCTGGTGTCCAAAATCAGTCAATGCCAACTTCCATATACCAAAGGTGGAAGCAGACACTGAACATAAAGCATTTAATGATATTTTAGTGAGTGGACCTTAAAATGGAGGCCTAGAGAAGTAAGTGACTCTCTTTCTCAGTGACTGGGTAAATCATAAGTTCCATAGAAATGAGGTGGGATGAGCTAATAATGCAATGCAAATACGTGGAAATAAGGTCGTCTCTGCATATTAGCAAGAATCAGAATTTGCTGGTGATACCTAAAGAAAGAAATTGGAATTCTTTACGCTTGATATTGAGATTCATATTTTATTAAATCTTAACATATTTTCTCACATTTCTCACCATTGCCCACATCACCCAAGGACTGGGAAAACTCTATCTGAAGTTTTAACATTCTATTATCCTTTTTCTGTTTCTTAACTCCACTCCTGGCAAATTTGGCCCTTCTGTTTTAATGTAATTCACCACTAACTCAAGGCAATGAAAATACTGAACTCAAATTCTTTTATATGCATGAAACATACAGCATTGGCTGGTGGATGGAGTCACCCTCCCATCCCAGACCACACTGCAAAATCAAGTGAGCCCACTCCTTTTCATCAAAAGTAATAAAACTGCAGTTACTACATTGAGAGGTCTATCTCCGAGGTTTAATAAATGTGCATCATTATGGCTTACACTGAGGTCACTGGCAAAGGCACTTGTTGGATACTCTGCTATCTCCCAGCATTTTCAGTGATATGAGTTTAACGTTTACTAGATTGCAAAGCGTATCAAGGTAGAACTAGAAGGTGAGATACAACTTGGTCAGGACAGCCAGAACTTATTGAGTTCCCATTTTAAAATCTGAAAAGGCTGGTTTTGTAATTTTATACAATTATTATCATAATCTGGTAAGTAGCCAGTAAGTGGGAAGTGGTTGGAGCACCAAATTTTCTCTGAGCATCCACTGGGCAGCTGGCAGAGGCAGAACTGCAATGCTACAGAGCCGTCATAAATATCTGGGCATGATTTCAGTTTAGGTAGAGTTTCCATTTTAGGTGCGAGCACAAAAATTACTAACAGAAAAGAAATCTGACACAAAGTTTAACAAAAATCATGGCAAGGAATTTCAGTGGATGGAAAAGAATTGTGTGCAGGTATAATTTTTTTTTAAAAATTGAAGTTTTGAGTGTTACAAAAAGAAATGCACATTTCTTTAACAAGCTAAAGATGGCCTGCTGACCATATTACTTCAATTAATGCACAAAGGAATTAATCATGATTATTTCACAAGTCAAAAATGGCTAACTCCTCTGATTTCACTTTAGAAAAATGAAAGTTGCTAAGCGAAGGTCTTGTGTTTCCTGACTCAACTTTTCAACATATCCTTTGGCTCAGTGAGTGATTTTTCTCATGCCCATGTGAAATGTCAGGAAATTATGAAGCTGAGGACGATACCAGGGAAATTTCCAGGATTGAGGCTGTACATTTATCTGTAAAGCAAAAGTTGTTGCCGGACTGGCAAAATTTGTGTGACTGTTTTATTCAGTCATGGGATATACATACAATTGGCTAAGCCAGAATTTATTGCCCATTGCTAACTGCCTTGGAGAAATGGTAGTGAGCTTTCTTCATGAACCACTGTGATCCTTGGGGTACCAGTACAATGTTATAAAGGATGGAATGATAAGATTTTGATCCAGACACAATGAAGGAATAACGAAAAAGTTCCAAATCAGGGTATTTGGAGGGGGACCTGGCAAGTGATGGTGTCTTTATGAATCTGCGGAATTTGTCCTTCTAGGTAATGGTGCTCAGGTATTTGGAATGTGCTATCAGAGGAGCCTTGATAAGTTATTGCAGTTCATCTTCTGGATAGCACACACTGCCAGCAACTTGTGTCAGTGATGAAGAGAGTGAATTTGGTAAATATAGGCCCAATCAAGCAAGCTCCCTTCTACTATTTGGTATAGGACATTTTGCAAAAGAGAAATCTCCCTTCACCTCTACTTGTGTCATGTTTACACCATGTCTCCAATTTTATGCATCACTACTGACCAAAAACTAAAATAATCTGGCATTGAATGGCTAAAGTCCTGCTCTCTCAAAATTTCTCCAATATTGACAAGGCTTAACTCAAGAATACTTCCCAATTGCCTAGATGAATAGAGATACAATGATATTCAAAGTTTCACACAATCTAGGTGTGTATTGTTTGTTTAATCGATGTCTTTGCCTATGGGTTCAATTTTGCCCATTACATCTGTGTGTGTGCAGTATATAAAATCTAAAATGTACACTGCAGCACCTTCCCAAGGTCGCATTAATGGCAGTTTCCTTGTGATTTCTACCAGCATGAAGGGTAAAAGTGTCAGTGTCTCTAACCTTCCTTGCAGCTTGAAGCTTGCATTTGCCATCCTGATTAGGACAAATATTGCCATCCCTTCATTATTTCTCATTGATACCCTAGAATTCCCATTTAACATCATGTAGAGCACCATCGCCATAAAAGCTGCAGCTGTTAAGGAGACCTACAATTTTCAGGACAGGTAGGAATTTATAGCAAATGTATTTCCTTGCCAGCATCACTCTCATCCCAAGAGCAACTAAAAATAAATGCCAAAGCTGTTGATTTTATGAAGGTGCAACTCTCAGTTGCAATTCAGAAGATTTGACTCAGCAATTACAAATGGCCTTACAATCAATTTGGGTGTCCTCTGATATTGCACAATATTGTAGATCATTCATCTCATTTTCAGACTGAACCTCCAATGCCTTCCCTTTGTGGATAAATGAAAGACGTTTCAGTCCTGTCTAACTAAAGACATGATATTTTAAAAACTAATAGGCACTCATGATTTGTCACCATCACTAACAATGTAGCACTGCATTTACTATTCATTCATAATGAAGACTTGATAATTCCTGATAATACCCATCATCATGGCTGAAAATGTGTTGCTGGAAAAGCGCAGCAGGTCATGCAGCATCCAAGGAGCAGGAGAATTGACGTTTCAGGCATGAGCCCTTCTTCAGGAATCTTCAGGAATACCCATCATCATTCCTTGCTACTACTGCTACAATAAATAAAAATAAATGTGGTTTTGTGTTATTGGTAACGCCAGCATTTGATTGTCCTTGAAACCACTGCAGAGGTTTGTCAAGAGTTAATCATTTTTTTTATATTCACTCACAGGATGTGGGTATCTCTGGCTCGGCCAACATTTATTGCCTATCCCTAATTGCCAAGAGAGCAGTTAAGAATGAACTGCATTGCTGTGGATTTGGAGCCACATTGAGGCCAGAGAAGATACAATTGACAGATTTCCTTGCCAAAAGGATATGAGTGAATGACTGTGCTTTTCTGACAATCAACAATGGCTTCATGATCATAATTAGACCCTTAATTTCAGATTCTTTATTGAATTCAAATTCCATCATCTGTCAAAGAGGGATTGAACCCATTTCCCCAGAATGTTTCCTGAGCTGCTGGATTAATAGTCTAGCAATAATACCAATAGGTTATTATCTCCCAAGACTGAAGTCACATGTAGACAATACCTAGGAGGAGAAATTGAGGACTGCAGATGCTGAAGATCAGAGTCGTGAATGTGGTGCTGAGAAAGTACAGCAGGTCAGGTACCATCCAAGGAGCAGATGAATCAATGGGTTGGGCATGAGCCCTTCATCCTGAACCATCGATTCTTCTGCTCCTCAGATGTAGGCAATACCAAGTAATGACATTAGTAAACCAGGTGGATTTCTTCCAATAATTGATACTAGTTTTAATCAAGCTGAAAGTAGCTTTTGATTTCAAATTTCCAGTCCTGAAGAATGGTTACATCCTAAAAGTTGACTGGCTTTCTGTCTTCTTCCAGTCTGTCTACCTTGGATTCCAGCACCTGCAGCTTTTTTTTCTCTAAACTCTACTGGCTGCTACATGGGATTGATCCATCTCTCAGATTATTAGGTTGAGCCTCTAGATTATTGGATTTGTAATAAAACCACTTCTCCACAGATATCCACTTGCATTTCATTGGAGGTGATGTAAGATCCCTGGATGGAGCAAACAAAGCATCAACTCCTACTAATTTAAGAGTCATCACAGCACATATCATCAACGAAGGTGTCTCCTCATTTCAACAAATGTAAAGTTGACACCACACTTTTCCATTATCAAATAGAAAGTATTTTCATATCATGACCCATGCTATGAAACAGCAACACATGATGCCACATTGTCCCTTCTCAAACTTGTTAATCATAATTTTACAAATACAAATTTTCAGCCAACACACAGCAATAATAAAGTGCAATGTCAGTGCACAGCTTGTTTTAATACAGTAACATTCAAAATACACACAATTAACCTCGTCTGCCTGGGATAGTGTTTGTTCCATTGAGAAGGTAAATGCATTGATTGGTAACACAAGCTTTGTATGATCCCTGGACCCTGTGATTGAGACAAAGATGAATTGTCTGTCCATATCTTTTGACATGGGCGATCATGCCATAATCATCCGATGCCTTTCCAGCTCAGTATGGCTGCTCTTAATCAGTTCCAATTTTAATTAACTAATAAAAGCCAGAACATTAATTACATGTTTTTTCCTATCTCTAGAATTGACTACTCCAACACAATTCTGGCTGATCTCCCAAAATCAATCTTCCATAAATTTGACATAACCATAACTCCTGTGACTCCTGTTTAATTTACGCCAAGCCCCTTTATCCCATTGTTCCTTTCAACAAAAACTTGAGGGTAAAACTAAATCGTAAGGTTATGAGGAAAGGAGTGAAATTGGGACTAACTGAGTGACTCTTGCAGAAAATCTGCAGTTTGCACACACCTCCTTCTGTACTGTAACCAGTTAATGATGAGGATTTTCTAGGACCAAGTGATAAGAGGTGAGAGAGATGAAAAGTTGGTGGGAATGGTATACTTGTTGGATTTCTGCTGTTGTTAGCATGTTCCCAGTAGTGAGGAATGGGCTGAGATGCATATAGCACTTGGGGATATAGCGATCAAAGGATATTGGGTAAAGCGGGGATATGCTATTGAGTTGGATGGTCAGCCATGATCATAATGAATGATGGATTAGGGCTGAATGGCCTCTTTCTGTTTGCAATTTATGTTTCTATGACGAGCCTTACCAGCTTTGTGCCAACTGAGGTGCTGGTTAAGATATTGGTGCTTCTCATCCTCCTGTCAGTTGAAGTGTTTTAGTTAAACCTCTTTTTTTTCCTCTCTTGTCTCAATTCCCAGTGCTTGTGAGCTAAAGCAGCAGAGTGGTTAAGTACCAATCAAGAGCATGATTCCTATTTCAAATGTGCCCTGCATAGTTAAGCTGACAGCACCACCAACTTCACCCAATACTGACCCCAACTCTGAGCCTCACCAGCCTTCCCCAGAGGGAAATGTTATCACTTATTGGAAAGATCAAATAAGCAAGCGGAAATCTCATACTGCTAAGTTTAAAAAAAAACAAACAACCAGGCCATATTCTGGGATTTAATTCATTAGTTTGGAAATGGGAATGATTTCTGAGCCTTTCTTCAGTATATTAAATGAGATTCATCTTATATGTAATAAAGAATATTATACTTTTCTCTTATGCTTAATGGAGCCTTATACTGCATGCACTTTGATGACAAATAAACAAGCAAATAGAATAAAATCCAGAACACAGCAGATAAAGTAATAAGCCAAGTATGGGTTCCACGTAAGAGATAATTCCCAATCAGATTAAGTTTTTAAAATGTGAATCCTGAACAGAATAAGAAACTTTCTCATGCCATGAATTTAGCAAGGAAAGAGGATTAATTTGGGAGAAAGTGAGCACTGCAAATCCTGGAGATCAGAGTCACGAGTGTGGTGCTGGAAAAGCACAGCCGGTCAGGCAGCATCCGAGGAGCAGGAGAATTGGCATTTTGAGCATAAGTTGTTCATCAGGAATGGTAGGGAAGTGCTTTTAGAAGGCCTTGGGGATGTGAAAGTTACCAGGTAAATTGATTCTCTTTGTGGAGCAGGAGAATCAATGTTTCGAGCATAAGCTGTTAATCAGGAATGAAGGGGTGGACCAAGGGTGCTGATAGATAAATGGGATGGGCATGGGACTGTGGGGAAGGTAGCTGGGAATGTGATAGGTAAATGAAGCTGGGGGTGAAGGTGATAGGTTGGAGAGAAGGGCAGAGCGAATAGATGGGAAAGGTAATGGACAGGTGGGACAGGTCATGAGCGCAGTGATCAGTTGGAAGGTTAGATCTGGGGAAAGGTGGAAGGAGGAGAAATGAGGAAACTGGTGAAATCCACATTGATCCCTTGTGGTTGTAGGCCCCCAAGGTGGAAGGTGAGGTGTTTTCTCCAGGTGTCGGGTGGTGAGGTATGGCAATGGAGGAGGTCCAGGACCTGCATGGCCTTGGTAGAGTGGGAGGGGGTGTTATAGTGTTCAGCCACGGGTGCTGACCTGACATGCCTTCCGTCACTCCCTTGCCAGGTCCACGTCTCCCAGCACCTTCCCCTGCCACTGCAAGAATTGTAAAGCCTGCACCCACACCGCCCCCTTACCTCCGTCCAAGGCCACAAAGGAGCCTTCCACATCAGTCAGAGATTTACCTGCACTTCCACACTACTGTATCTATTGCTCCTAGTGTGATCTCTTGTTAACTGGGGAGAGAGGATGCCTACTTGCAGAAGATCTCAAGGAACATCTTCAGGACACACGTACGAAACAACCCCACTGCCCTGTGGCCAAACACTTTAACTCCTCCTCCCACTCCACCAAGGACATGAAGATCCTGGGCCTTCTCCACTGCCAAAACCTTACCTCTGTCCAAGGCCACAAAGGAGCCTTCCACATCTGTCAGAGATTTACCTACATATCCATACATGTCACTTACTGTATCTATCGCTCCTGATGTGATCTCCTCAACACTGGGGGGACAGGATGCTTACTTGCGTAAGTTTCAAGGAACATCTCAGGACACATGCACAAAACAACCCTACCGCTCCATGGCCGAACACTTTAATTCGTCCTCCCACTCCGCCAAGGGCATGCAGGTCATGGGCTTTCTCCACCGCCAAATGCTTACCACCTGACACCTGGAGGAAGGACGCCTCATCTTCCACCTTGGGACCCTCCATCCATAAGGAATCAATATGGATTTCACCAGTTTCCGCATCCGTCCCACCACCTCCCCCCCTCCCCCCGTACCTCCTCACCCCCCCCATCTTATCCCAGATCCAACATTCCAACTTGGCACCACCCTCTTGACATGCCCTACCTGTCCATCTTCCTTCCCACCTATCTGCTCCACCCTCCCCTCCGACCTATCACCTTCACCCCAACTTCACCTACCTATTGCATTTTCAGCTACATTACCCCCAACCCCAGCCCTCTCCCATTTATCTCTCAGCCCCCTTGGGCCACCCCCTCATTCCTGATGAACAGCTTATGCTCAAAACATTGATTCTCCTGCTCCACAAAGAGAATCAATTTACCTGGTAACTTTCACATCCCCAAGGCCTTCTAAAAGCACTTCCCTACCATGAATTATCTTTGAAATGCAGTCACTCTGTTGTAGTAACTCTTAACTACTCTCTAGATAATTAGGGACAAGCAATAAATGCAGTCCTGTGAATTAATTTTTAAAAACACAGCATCCGGAGAACAGTAATTGGATGAATAGGGAGTTCATCTGTTTCGCACTTATTTTTGAGAGGTGACTATTGACCAGGATACTAGGAAAATGTTCCTTTTCAAACTATCATGCATTCTGCTTACATTGCTATTTCTGCTGGGCAATTCAATGCACATATTCCAATTAGTTGTAATGTCCTTTTCAAAAAATAAACTCTTGCAGTGAAGATACAAGGGTAGTGGACCATCCCCTTTGAATGTTTCAATTCATGTCGAATTCTTTGCAATGGTTTGACACAACTGAGTAGTTTATACTTCAAAGTCAATCATTCTATTATGCAGGACAGGGAAGAACAGCATTTTTTTGTAGGCCATTTTTAATGATTGTAGCTTTAAAATAAATCCACAGTTTAAAACAGAATTCAAATTCCCAAATAGTCATGTTAGGATTTGAATTTATGCTGTCCTCATGATTAGTGGAGGGATCGGAATTTCAGGTCCAATAAACTAACCACAATCGTACCATACCATACTTTGCATTGCGTAATTATGTAAAAATGCGGCTACGTGACCCTGTTATTTTGAAGCCACTTCCTCTTGCCTCAGGAAACCTTTCAAATTTTAAAATTGAAACCATTCTGTCTTAGGATAGCTGGAGATGGAAAGCAAGTCTAAAAAGGGGGCCCTTTCAGGAATACATGTCTTTGAACTCCTCAGCCTGAAATTCCCCTGGATACCAGTGTTCTTTCTTTTCCTGATTACGGACCTCTCTGCCATTCTACTTGCTGGGGATGTCCCTCTAGGTCTGTAGTGAAATTAGCATTGACAGTTTCTGTGCATTCCCTCCCTCAATTGCTCTTGGTCTCACCCACAACCCTGTTGAAAGTTAAGGCTATAGATCTTCATCAGACTGCAAGATGTTAGAGACGAACAATCATCAAGGAGGTCAATATTTAGAAAATGGGGTAACATAACGAAAATGAGAGGTCTTTAAATGTGCAAAGGTCAGAATATGAATAAATAGAAGTGATGATAGTGAAAGGTGGAAAGAGACGCTGACAAGAGGAATTAAAGAAGTGAAAACTGTATGTAACTAATATGGAAACACTTTGTTTAGAACCAGATATTTTACAAATATTATGTAAATTGTTTTAATTAAAATTGTTCAAAATATTTAGTCAGTGAAATACAATTTCAAATAGAATAGTTTGTTTACATGTTGCTCATTATCAGGGCATCAGGTTCTTCACATTTTAGAAAAGAACATGCTTTAACATCTGAATATTATTTTGTCAGAAATTAAATGATCCAAATTTGATGAATATCCTTATCATTGGATCAATATTTCAGGCTGCTGTTGTCCATAAATAATTTCATGTCAGGATGGTGAGCACATGAAATATTAATTCTTCAGCTATGGTTCTCAGGCTGAATCATGTGCGTGCATCTTGCTGAAGTGTACGCATTACACACAAATATACACATGCACACTGCCACACATATACAACTTCCAAAAGGCGGAACTGGATAGTGATTAGAAGCAAAACATTTTTGAAACAAAAATATCTTTGTCACAGATATTATATTATAATTTCCTTAGATTTCAATCATTTCAAAGACGTTAACATGCTTTCTTTTTTCAAGGCAGGATGTTGATCTTGATGTAATGTTTCAAACAAATTTGACTACTTCACTTGATTATGATTTGGAGATGCCAGCGTTGGACTGGGGTATACAAAATTAAAAACCACACAACACCAGGTTATAGTCCAACAGGTTTAATTGGAAGCACAGGAGCGTCGCTCCGAAAGCTAGTGTGTTTCCAATTAAACCTGTTGGACTATAACCTGGTGTTGTGTGATTTTTCACTTGATTATGTCACTATACTGAATGCACGATGTAGCTCTAACTGTATAAAAATGTTCACCAATGAAATTATCACATAAAACTGCATGATCTCATAAACCTGAATACTTTCTTTGAATAATTGGTTAAAACAACACATCTCTCTGTCAATAATTACACTTTCCAGACATTTTGCTGTAGTAATAAATTCAGTTTCCAAAAAAAGATTCATGTCTCTCTTCTATGGCTTTGTTTATCCCATCAAGTGAGATTTTTTTTAGGTTTCGTCATTCAAGTCTACTAAATATTGCTGCCTCCAGAACATACAAATCATTATTCCATGCCTTGATTTAATCTTAACAGCAGGTAGAAAAAATGATGGATTTGTGTGACAATGTATACATTTATATGGTAGTTGAGCTGCAAGCTGGGCTAATGCAGTCTAACTTAATTCAATGGATACCTTTCAGTAGAAGTTTCAAATTAATTAGCAAAATCTCTCAATAACAGTTTTGCACTTGGAAAACCCTTACTGGGCATGACAGCATGGATGTAGACAAACTGCTTCACCCGACTAAAGAGTTTAAAACCAAGTAACATAAGTGATATGCAAATGAAAAAGGATGATGTTAGAAAGGACTGATTCACACAGTGAGTAGTTAGGGTATGAAATGCATGGCAGCTTCAATTGAGGCATGCGAGAGGGTATTAGATATCTATTTGAATAGAAATACCATGCAGCCATCTGGGCAAAGGCAGGAAATTGGCACTAAGTGATAGGACTGGCACAGGCATATTGGGCTGAATGGCCTTCTTCTGTGACATAACAATTCTGCGATAATCTCAGGATAAGGGGTAGACCATTTAAGACTGAGAATGAGGAGGAATTTCTTCTGTCAGAAGCTGATGGATCTTTGGAAATCTCTACTCCAAGCCTGTGCAAACTTAATTGTTGAGATATTCATTTCTGAAATTGATTAAGTTCTAGAAGCGAATGACATCAAGGAATAGCAATGGTGTTGGAAAGTGATATTGATGTAGATGACTAGCAATGTCTGTCAAACGGTATAGTGGATCTTGATGACTGAATAGCCGATTACTATCCCTAACCTTATTGTGTATTTAGCAATCCATTTTGATTAGGTATATGGATTATGAGACTAATTTATATAGGCATTATCCCTAACAATCAAATTTGACTGTCTTGATCTAAATTTAAGAAGAGAAGCATCCAGGAATGAAGCATAATTATTTATATCACACTGGGAGAGCTTTTCATTTCTAGATGTGGAATAATGATAATAATGACACGATTGACAGTTCACCACCTGAAGTGCCAGCCCAATCCCAGAACTGGGAAAACAGGGTCAATGTTGGACCTTGTTTAAATTTTTTTTCCATTGTCGGTGTTGAGTATTGGAAAACCAGCAGGCTATTCTATGGACTAAGCTGTCAGATTTGGCCCTTGGGACATGCATGGGGAAGGTAGCTGATTGTAGGGATTGATGACAATTGGATGCTAGTTTTCTTAGGGCAGTGATACACAGAGACCCAAAAATCTTTAACTTTTCCTAAAACACTCTGACACTAGTCAGTCTGTTAATTGCCTGGAAAAACTGTCATCTGTATTTCATAGGCTTCACCCATTTAAAAACAAAAGTTTCAACCACTGTCCCAGAACTGACAGAAGATCCGACTGGCATGTAATTTAAGTCATGTTTTCCTATTTGTCATTGGTGCTGGTGTGCTGATCATTTAAAGCTTTGCCTGAGAACTGAACCTGGTAGGCAAATAGATGTCCAAGGTGCCTTCTAGCTGAAAAGCAGATAACAGGCATTTGGATACTCCACCTATTATCATAATGATCTGTTTCATCAACAAAGGAAACATTGTTTTGCTACTCTGAATGCTGAGTTTTGTAAGGTTTGCAAGTTTTTTTTCACTTATTCTTAGAAAGTTTGAGAAGATAAGGAAAATTCAAGAATAGGGTGAAGGCCAAAGAGAATAGAATAGAATAGCCTTTATGGCCAAATAAACTGAATAAATATAGTGAAAAGTTTAAACCGCACCAATTACAGCTCTGACTTCCAGACAAAAAGTACCTAGGCACAGCTTCCTTTAGCTACAAGATCATAGACAATAGAGAAATAAAATGTCTAGCATTACAGAAATAAAAATTCAATACAACGGACCATGCTGGCACCTTGCTTCCAGTTCACACTCGGCCCTGGCACCACATCTCACTGTCAATAGTTCACACCGGGAGGCTGCTGCAGGAGGCTGAAAGTTCGCCACACCAGGAGGCTCCTAAAGGAGGCTGGGAGGTCGCCACACCATTAGGCTCCTACAGGAGGCTAAACGTTTGCCACACCAGGAGGATCCTACAGGAGGCTGGGAGGTCGCTAGGCCAGGAGGCTCCTACAGGAGGCTGGGAGGTCGCTAGGCCAGGAGGCTCCTACAGGAGACTGGAAGTTCGCTACGTCAACAGGATCTATGGAAGACTGGGAGTTTGCAATACCAGGAGGTTCCTACAGGAGAATGAGAGTTCTCCATGTCACATCTGGAGAAGAGTAATTAGGAGAAATAATAGACAGACCATGAAAGGAAGGGATAGAGTGTGCAAATCTAGGAGTCACCCAACAGATAAGCATAGCGTTTAGAAATAGAGCAAAGAAGAAAAAAGCTAAAGGCCCATGTCTGAATGCAGATAGTATTTGGAAAAAATAATATGATTGGAGAGTGCAATTAGAAATAAGGATGATAATGGTAGTTATAACAGAGGTATAAGTCTGAATAAGATAAGAACATAAGAACACTATGTTCCTTTGGAGCAGGAGTAAGCAATTCAGCCCCTTGAGTTTGTTTTGCAATTTGATATGATCATGGCTGGTGTCATCTCAGCCTCAACTCCACTTTCTTGTCTGTTCTCCACAACCCTTCAACACATCGCTAAACAGGGCGGGAGGTCCTGGGCCTCCTTCACCGCCGCTCCCTCACCACCAGATGCCTGGAGGAAGAACGCCTCATCTTCCGCCTCGGAACACTTCAACCCCAGGGCATCAATGTGGACTTCAACTGTTTCCTCATTTCCCCTTCCCCCACTTCATCCTAATTTCAAACTTCCAGCTCAGCACTGTCCCCATGACTTGTCCGGACTTGTCCTACCTGCCTAGCTCCTTTTCCACCTATCCACTCCACCCTTTCCTTCCTGACCTATCACCTTCATCTCCTCCCCCACTCTCCCATTGTACTCTATGCTACTCTTTCCCCACCCCACCCTTCCCTAGCTTATCTCTCCATACTTCAGTCTCACTGCCTTTATTCCTGATGAAGGGCTTTTACCCGAAACGTCGATTTCGCTGCTCCTTGGATGCTGCCTGATCTGCTGTGCTCTTCCAGCACCACTGATCCAGAAACATTGCTAAACATCTGTCTATCACCTCCTTAAATTTACTCAACATCCCAGCATCTACTGCACCGTGGAGTAGTGAATTCCACAGATCCATGACTGTTTGAAAGAGCAATTTCTCCTTTTCCCCTGTTTTAAACTTGCAACCCTTCATCCTAAATCTGTGGCTCCTCATTCTGGATTGTCCCACATTAGGAAACTTTCTTATATATTTACTTTGCCAATGCACTTTAGCATCTTATATATCACAATTAAATTTCCTCTTATTCTTCTAAACTCCAGAGAGTATTGGCCCAAACTGTTCAATTTCTCTTCATAAAACAACATCCTCATCTCTTGAACCTTCTCTGAATTGCCTCTAATTCAACTACATCCCTTTTCAAGGGTAAGGGAATCAAAATTGAAAGCAATATTCCAGGTGCTGTCATACTAATGCCTTGTACAGTTGCAGCAACACTTTCCTGCCTGTATACTATGTTCCTTCAGCAATAGACTCCAAAATTCCATTTGTCTACCTTATTTCTTACTGTTTCTGCAAACTAGTTTTCTGCAATTTATGCATGAGGACACCCAGTTCCCTCTGCATTGAAACATCTCTCCATTTAGATAATAAGTTGTCTTTCTATTCCTCTAACCAAAATGGACAACGTTATACTTAGGCACATTAAACTTTATCGGACAAATTTTGGCTCATTAGCTTAACCTATCCCAATACATTTGTAATTTTTAAATTTCTTCATTGCAATGTACTTTTCCAGCTATTTTTGTGTCAGCTGCAAATCTGGCTATAGTACTTTACATACATCCACAGCCAAGTCATTGACATAGATTGATCATAGATTGACATGGAATGGGATTTGAATTTTGAAGGGTAAAGGATATTTAGGACAGTGGAAAAAAATAAAGGGATGGCTCCTTTAGCTAATGATGCATTATCCAATTATATCAAACTAATACATGTGATTGTATCATCCAAACATATTACTATATGTTTGCATGACAAACTATTTACACATATTTGCTGTTACAAGAAACTTGCACTGCTTATTTCTCCCCCGATTGGTCCCTTCTATTGCCAATACTATCTATTTTCCCTTTTAAGGGGAATTGAACATATACGTGGGGAGTGAACGCAGAGAATGCAGGAGAAACTCAGCAGATTTGCCAGCATCGTTAGAGAGAGAAACAGTTAAATTTTGAATCTGGTCGGGTCTGACGTTTCTTCAGAACTTAGCCTGCATGATAACCTCTGATTTTATTCTGAAGACTCTTGGGACTTTGGTCCTTGACAAATACTTAGATGGTGTCTCATATTGTCTTTCAGTGTTCAATTAAATCTATTGCTAAATCCTTTGCTCTTTCTCTCTCATCGTCTACTGTATATTTACTTAATTCAGCTGAAGTAGGTTTTTAATGGTGTAACCTATAGCCCTTCTTCAGCTCCGACTAATACAGCAGCACGTGAAGCATCTATCCACTAAGTCATTTGAACAGCTGAGGATACAAAAGAACTTGGAAAGTTGGCTCAGTGATAATGTTATTGCTACTCATTAAATGAAATAAATCTAGTTGTCACTATTGCTTTATAGATAAACAGCACTTAATAAATGTAACCTTCTTAATAGTGTACCATTAGATAGCTGCCAATACATTGTGCCTTCATGTGTTACACTGATCAATCAAATAACAAATATATTCTCACTTAATAGATTATGAAACAGTTTTCAGATTTTGTTGGAAATGCTGACTATTAGAAACAATCATGGAGACTCCTCTCTAGAGAAATGACTAATTATCAGTTGCTTCTGTGAGCTTTATCCTTATAATTCAAGGAGAATTGATTTCTTTGAATCTTAGTCAGTTAATGTTTTACAATTAGAATAATTCCATCCTCAAAAAAATTCTTATATTGCATTTTCTTAACACAGCATTGATTTAAAAACATGAAATGAACCTCAAAGTACTGATTAGTATTTGTGCAGTCCATTGGCTCTTGAGCTAAACATGAATAATTTAAGAAAAATCTAATTGAATGAGAAATGGGATGAACTTCACTTTGACAAGTTCATTTTTGGAATATGGCTTACAAGTAAGCTACTTTACCAGAAAATTCATCATTAATGGGCAACTCAAATTTTCTTGGAAATTTGTTTTAACTTTGCAAATGTTCCTGAAGCAACTTCTTAACAAATGCCAATTACAAACAGAGGAGCATGTTTATCTTAACACTGGGTGCAGCCAAAACTTGTCAATACATATTTGTAAGCAACACAAAATTGTGTAAACTCTTCAGACTTATAATGTCTGATTTGTGCTCTGACTCTCAACATTTCTGTGAGAAAGTAGAGTAGCATTCTTTACCTTTCAATTTAATTTGCATCACTCTTGCAAATTTTCCTCTCATTACAGAAATACATTAATAAATATTCCTCTTATAGAGTTGTAAGAATTATTGTAGAATCAAACTAATTACAAGAAATAATCTTCACGCTCCCACGAGGAGAATGAACAGCATAGCAACTTTGTTTCTTTATTCTCATATGTTACATGGATAATCATTGTAATATCTTTAACATTATTTGGCCTTTCACTATCAAGTATTCCTGAATTCAGCTTGAAATATGAATTTTAACACCACTCACATTGTAAAAGATTTGTGGTAACTTTGAGTGTGCTGGTCACACTCAGAGAGCAGCTGGGTTACCTGTTGGCCGGGGCCTTGCACCAGAGTGAGCAAATTCAGCAGATAAAGTTACAGGGAACCTAAAATGTTATTTGAAATATTTTTGCACCACTGCTGAAGACAAGGTTATATGGATTATTACATTAACAATCAATGCTTCCCCACTGATGGGTTCAGGATCTTTTTATTTATTCAACTTGAGTCAAACTTGCAAACCTCTTAGCTTTTATTGCAACAGTTAAACAAGACATATTTGTAGTGTGCCTGCTTTTTCAACTGTTTTATAATATCTCATCTTTACTGCAATCTAATTGAGTTTTCTCTGTTGCTACACTGGCTGAGTAATATATTATGTCTTTCAATGGATAATGGCAAATTCTATTGCAATGATATACCAATCGTTGAATTCTACCCATTGTCAAAATCCTTTTTAACTATTGATGTTAAGTCAACCAGTATTGCTAACTCTTGCTCTTCTCAATCACACATGTGTAAAACAAGTATACTGACTGCCTGATAGGGCACAAAGCCTAAAACACAGACAGGCTGAAAGTGTTCTAGGGTTTAATCAATTATTTGAAAAGAAAATTTCTGGTATTGCTCTGCAAGTGCTCTTGCCAAGTACAGATCTACTGAATGTGATATACAACTTAAACTAAAAGGAATTTGCATTCATATAGTATTTCTCAAATCCACAGCCTGTGAAGTATTTTTGGAAGTGCAGTTTCTGTTACAATGCAGGAAAAAATGCAACTAATATGACTACAGTAATTTCCTACCAACAGCAAGGTAATCATGAGTATTATAGAACATAGAATATAGAAATAGAACATAGGACAATATAGCACAGAATAGGCCCTTCAGCCCTCAATGTTGTGCCGACCTGTGAACTCATCTAAACTACACTATCCATCATCATCCATGTGCTTATCCAAGGATTGTTTAAATCTCCTTAATGTGGCTGAGTTAACTGTATTGACAGGCAGGGCATTCCACACCCTTATTACTCTCTGAGTAAAGAACTTATCTCTGACACCTGTCTTAAATCTATCACCCCTCAATTTGTAGTTATGCCTCCTCGTACACGCTGACGTCATTATCCCAGGAAAAAGATTTTCACTGTCTACCCTATCAGATCCTCTGATCAGCTTGTATGTCTCTATCAAATCCCCTCTTAGCCTTCTTCTTTCTACTGAGAACAGACCCAAGTCTCTCAGCCTTTCCTCATAAGACCTTCCCTCCAGACCAGGCAACATCCTGGTAAATCTCCTCTGCACCTTTTTCAATGCTTCCACATCCTTCCTGTAGTAGGGTGACAGAACTGTACACAATATTCCAAGTGCAGCCGCATTAGCATTTTATACAGTTGCAGCATAACATTACGGCTCCAGAACTCAATCCCTCCAAGAATAAAACCTAACACACTGTATGCCTTCTTAACAGAACTATCAACCTGGGTGGCAACTTTCAGGGATCTACGTAAATGGACTCCAAGATCCCTTTGCACATCGACATGACCAAGAATCGTTCCATTGACCCAGTATTTTGCCTTCCTGTTACTCTTTCCAAAGTGAATAACCTCACATTTAGGAAGCTTCAATTTGATTTCAGATAGTCAACATGGTTTCATCAAGGGCAGGTCATGTCTCACAAACCTCATTGAGTTTTTTGAGAAGGTGACCATGCATGTGGATGAGGGTACAGCAGTTGACGTGGTGTACATGGACTTCAGTAAAACCTATGATAAGATTCCACATGGTGGGCTATTGGGAAAAATGCAGAGGCATGGGATTGAGGGTGATTTAGCAGTTTGGATTAGAAACTGGCTTTCTAAAAGAAGGCAGCGAGTAATGGTTGATGGAAAATATTAAGCTTGGAGTCCGTTTACCAGTGGTGAGCTACAAGCATCTGTTTTGGGACCACTGCTGTTTGTCATTTTGATAAATGACTTAGACGCAGGCATAGGTGGATGCCTATCCCTTATAAAATTTACCAAAGCTTTTCCTACAACAGACGCAAGGCTCACTGGTCTATAATTACCTGGGTGATCTCTACTGCACTTCTTGAACAAGGGCACAACATTTGCAATCCTCCAGTCCTCAGATACTAAACTTGTAAACAATGATGACTCATATATCAAAGCCTAAGGCTCTGCCATCTCCTCCCTAGCTTCCCAGAGAATCCTCAGATAAAAATATTGATTGAGAGACAAATGTTTATCAGGGATAACACTCCTAAATTTTTTCATAGAAGACAAAGATAGTTTACATTTACCTGAGGCAAGCAGGGTATCAGTTGAATATCATATCAGAAAAACAGTCCCTCTGTCAGAAAAGCATGTCCTTAATACCACACTACCCAGTAAGCTTTGACTTGCATTTTCTGAAGTGAAATTTGAACCCAGACTAGAAGGCAAGAGTGCTACCAACTGACTCTCAGGTTTTCTGATATGGTAATGTTATGAAGCTACATTCCTGAGGGAGGGTTTATGCTCGAAACGTTGATTCTCCTGCTCCTCGGGTGCTGCCTGATCTGCTGTCTACCTAACATCAATAGTATGGAAAATGTCAGAGTCTATTTTGTAGGTTGTGATAAGGATGTTTAGAAAACATCAAATAGTCAACTTAGTGATATGAAAGGGAAATCTTGCTTGTCGAAACAACTGAAATATTTTGAGAACATAACTTGGAGAATAAATGAAGGAGGACCAGTAGGTGTGGTGTTTTGAATTTTCAGGAAGCTTTTGATAAAATCTCACTTAAGAGGTTTGTGTGCAAAATCAAAGCACGTGGAATTGATTGTAATACACTAGCATGGATTAAGAATTCTCAGCATTTCAATAAACCAGCCTTCTGATTGATATACTCCTTAAGCCAGATTTTAAGGAAGTATCCAGTGCTTAATTTGATTTCTATGAGTGATGTGACAGATATTTCCAGTGGGTACAAAATTACTGGCAGAATTTCAGTTCTCTGGAATTGGAAGCAGAAATATGCATTGGAAGAAAGAAAGTCATGCTTTTGTATATTGTTTTTCACAACCATTGACTTCATACTTTATGGCTAATTAAGTGCTTTTGAAGCACTTAAGTAGGCTATTGGTATAAAAAGTTATACTCTTTGACAAATAGCCATTTTCAAATGGCATCCTCCAAATTCAATGACAGAGGCACATCTTTATAAATATAAATCATGTACCATCAGGTGTCTTGCCTCGCTTCACAACTAGAAAAATATTGACATCTGAGAGCCTTTCATCAAAAGGTTGTATAGGAAATTGTATAGGACTTCACCTGACAAAGGAGCAGTGCTCAGAAAACTTGTGATTTTAAATAAACCTGTTGGACCATAACCTGGTGTCATGTGAATTCTGACCTTGCATAGGAAAAGGGATACAATCACTAAGCATTTTGAATTGAGACCTAGTTTATTTTCAGTCTTGCTTCATTGCCCTAGTCAGGTTTGCTGGCATCAGTCAGGCTTGTGGGCCTAGTCAGTTTTCATTCTGAACAGCTTAGTTAAGAGGAGCTATATGTCTGAATAAGCTTGTATTCATCAGAGCTTGGAAGAAGAAGTTGACCCAACTAAGTTCATGGCTCATACCTGGCTTGTGAAAACACATGCTTCCTGTTTTGGCAAACACAATTATGCTACAAACCTTATTCCAACAGGGTGTTAATGAGTATTCATGATATACTTATGAATGTAAAGCAAAATCCCAACCTCATGACCATTATGTTCTGAGAATTTAATAGCAAAGGTTTAAACTGCCCTCAGGAAGCTCATTTGTTGCCTTCTGCCCAGTTGAGTTCCTCAGCCTAACCTCCTAAAAGGCCTGAGTGAGCCCAGAAACCACAACTCCAAGTCTCAAGCTTGGAGCTTTTCTCGTCTGGCATCCTGCAGAGCCACAGTAGGTAAAGCAGCCGGAAAACAGACATCACCTAGTCATTCCATCAAGTTTGATCTGCTGTTACGTCAGCCATGGTGGCTTTTAAGAATCCTTTTAAAACTAATTCATTATCTGTTTTGCTTAAAGTCTTGCTTCTCAAATAAATATCTGACTCCTTTAAAACAGCCCTAAACTGATTCTGCATGTATTACTCCAGGGGCGAAATGTGTCCTCACAAAATTACATCCCGTCTGACTGAGAACGCAATATTGCAAGTCGGCCAATTCTGCAACATCGGTGCACGCCTTTACAGTGGTGATACTTATTCAAAATATGCTAGACAGGAGGAAAGGTTGAAACATTTCCATCCTTGCTGTTTCAGACATCTCTTGGAAGGACAGGGTCACCTACTAAGAGGCAAAAGTGAGGACTGCATATGCTGGAAACCAGAGTTTAGATTAGAGTTGTGCTGGAAATGGTTGGCTTTTGTCCAAAACGTCAATTCTCCTGCTCCTTGGATGCTGCCTGACCTGCTGTGCTTTTCCAGCACCACCTACTCAGAGAACCAGGAATGTATTAATTCCATCAGCAAACACTGCTTGTTCAACCAACAACATCTGTATTGGCTTGGCCATGTTCAATGATAGCTAACAGTTGTATATTTAAAGACCATCTATTGGGTGAGTTGGCTGACTAGATTATAGTCCTCTGGGTATCCTTATCTCAGCCACAAGGACATGTGGAAGTAAGATATGTAGATCACAAATATTGACACTGACAACTGGGAAATGGATGCTGCTAGTTGGGATCACTGGAGGCAGATTATTTAGAAAAGGAGAGGTGGTTTGATAAAGCTCAGCTCAGGCCCAGAGAAATTAGAGGTCAGCAAGTACTGCACTTTCTCAACACATGTCTTCCCCCTCAGAAAATGCAGCAGAGACTGCCATGCCATAGTAGTGCAGTGCTTAACATAGGCTAACCACCACAGTGCAGACCATTGTGTAATGAGACTGAAGTTTGCCACAAAGATATCTGTATATTCTTGATTCATGTTATTGGATGGAAGAGTTGTTCCTTATTTATTTCATTTGTTTCAGATCCCTGCATCATTTCATCCATTAATCTAGCCTCCATTGAACATAGGATATTTAGATAAGCTTTCATCACAGCTGTTTCCCCCTATCCTAAAGTGTAATTCTTGAAAGCTTTATCAGGCCAATGATGATTGTCTGTTAGGGATTCATTTAAGTTCTCAATTTTGAAGGGAGACCAACAAATCTATGACTTTTTTTGGCATTGATACCATTTTTCCAGGGGGTTCTCAAGTTTTAGTAGGAGTTACAGAAAATATCTACAGAATTTCGCCCTCTATATCCTCCTTAAGCTTTCCTCCACATTTAATTTCACATTGAAGTCCCCTATGATTATTATAATTATGCCTTTGTTACGTGCCTTTTCTATCTGCTGATGTATTTTCTGCGTCATATCTTTTCTTTCCCTTTGCAATTTCTTCAACTCTACCCATACAGATCCTGCACCTTCTAACCCTATAGCACTTCTTCCTACTGATTTAATTTCATTTCTTACTAACAGGGTAACTCACCCCTCATCACATCTGCTGTCCTTTCGATAGCACATGTATCCTCGGACAAATTGGCCCACTGAATTTCGTCAAGTTTAGGGTGGTGCTGGAAAAGCACAGCAGGTCAGACAGTATCCGAGGAGCAGAAAAATCAATGCTTTAGGCAAAAGCCCTTCATCAGGAATGAGGCTGGGAGCCTCCGGGTGAAGAGATAAATGGGAGCGAGATGGGGCTGGCATGAAGGTAGCTGAGAGTGCAATAGGTGATTGAGGGTGGGAGTGAAGGTAATAGGTTGGAGAGTAGGGTGAAACAGATAGATGGGAAGAAAATTGGCAGGTAGGACAGGTCATGAGGATGGTGCTAAGCTGGAAGGTTGGAACTGTGGTAAAGTGGGGAGAGGGGAAATGAGGAAACTGGTGAAGTCCACATTGATGCCCTGGGGTTGAAGGTTCACGAGGCAGAAGATGACGTGTTCTTCCTCCAGGCGTCTGGTGGTGATGGAGTGGCCATGTCTCTGTGATATCCATAATATTGTACCAGCCAATTCTAATTAATGTTGCAAGCACATTTAAGTATAACACCTTCAGTCCTGCATTGACTGACCCCTTCTCATAGTTGTCTACTTATCTCTTGTACTGAAATTAGATTCCTGAACCTTTTCATATTCTCGGTCTTTTTACTTATTCTGGAAACTTCCCTCCTTTAACTTTTTCCATAATTTTCCACACAACTGAGTGACTCCAACCACAGTGAAAGACACTCCAACTGTTTATGCCCAACATGACATCCTCTGAAGGGAAAATTAAGTCCATTGGTCTCTGCTAAGTAAGCTCATAGCAGTCACAGAAGCCTTTGAGGCTCTCTAGTTGACTTTTAGTTGTCTCTGTAAAGTATGCATCCACATAGACAAAAATAAGATCTCTTGACTGTTAGCTACCCTATAAATAAATGGATTTCCACTAAACGCAATCTAGTCTCACCCGTAAAGAGTCATTACTTGGGTGAGATTTCATATTCTAGCATAAAAGCAAAATTGTACTCAAGCAGCTTAGGTGGACTGGAAAGATAAATCTGCATTACGTACAATAGCTGTTGCGGGATATTTTGGGGACACATTAAATTTTATAATTTTAAAATTGCGTAACAGATTCAAAGAATGCAGATGACAACGTAAAGCATGTATATCCTTGATCATCACATAAAGAAGATTAATAACTAAAAGTTTGTATTTTGCTTCCTGATTAAAAGAAATGAGATACTGGGTTGGAAGAAATGGTATAATTTTGAAAAGATTCAAAAGCAACCAAAACTGTTTTATTGTGACCTTACTCATACTGTTACTTACAGAAAATTCTAAACCTCAGTAATGTATTAACAATCAGACAGCATTCAGCCTCAACAGAAGATGTGAGTGACAGAATAATGCATAACCTTTCTTTTTGCAAAAGTGGGAGTTTTGATAAGAATATCCAATTACAATGTCTGCTTTTACTGGGATGCAATCACTAAAATACTGCCACTCTAGTTATTCTCTATATGATGTACTGTTAAGTTGAGGATATGTTAACATAATCTCACTGCAAATCTACCACATGTTGTGGTCATTTGCAAGCTAAATTTAAACAATTTTGATTTTAAACAAAGTATGTTCGAAAGAAATTCATCTTGTGTCAGTAGGATTTCCATTTGCCTTTATCATGGTTTGCCTATAGTACAAGGACAGGTGTGGCAGAAAATTGGTTGATCAAAAATCACATACATCCATGTCATTAAGTATTATTTAGATGAAAGGTAATTATGTAGCAATCACAAAGTGATATCAAACATCACACTTCATGACATTATTGCCCAAGAATACACCAGGAATGCCAGCAATCAAAAGGGACAAAATATTGTTAAATGCCAGTTCTGCCTTGTGTTACAAGGTTTATAATAAATACATTTCAACAGTACAAACCAGGTCAATGCAAGGAACATAGATTGCTAGATATTGGCTTGATTTATTGTACTTGATTCAAATGAACAAAATTCTAGACATGGAGGATATCTGTCTCTTTGAGTTGCTTCTTATATTCAAACTTGGCAGCAGCAACCACTTTCATCCCTCCCACTGTCAAACTCTGCTGGAGATCAAAAAGGAACAGCTTGACAATGGATGATGCTATGTTCATGCAGACATTGTCACTGAAAAGGAATGTCCCAAACATTGCTGACTTTGTTTTATCAATACTTTGGTTAGGTTTCCTTTTGCATTGCTGCCCATTTTGAGCTCATTTTAGAATGCAAAATAGAGTGAACTAAGTTTGTAAAGACCAGCTTTAAAATCAACTATTTAATATGTCGGCCTAGGATAATTCTGCCAAAAGCAAAACTCCCATTTAAAGACCTACTAAGATCCTATTTTACCACATCTAAATAGAGGGCAGAATTGTATAGCTCACAGACTATGACTTTCCCTATTCAACTTCCTGGTTACCTTCCTGCCATCCTCACATCCGTCCACGCCCTTTCTGCAATCATACTTAATGTAGGCAAGGCTTAGGATGTTCCACTTGCCCTCACTCATATGAGGCTCATAAGTAGCCAATTATTGGCCACTTCCCAGTCAGCTTCAGTTTTGATGATGAATGGAGGAATTCAGGGCAGTCAGAAAGGATTGTATATCACCCAGCTAAGGCCTTGGGCAGGAAGGAGAGGTTGCTCCTCTCCTTGCTCCCCCAAAGGGTATGCTCTGCATGCCTTATGCGTTCCCTTCCTCCTTCATCTATCCCAGAAACACCTGCAGCCCCTGAGCCTCACCTCCCCTTACCACCATGAGCCACCAACCCCTTGCCCTGTGCTGCACTGACATAGTCCTGGGCTCCAGGCCTTAAAATCAGCGGATAATTTGCAATCCCAGTGCTGGTTACCGTCTCCATTAATGTTGCTGGATTTACAGGGCTGCTGAACAATCAGATTGGCTGGTGGCACTCTGAGGAAGGACTTCCTCAGAGAGAGGCAAAACTTTTGTCCCCAGCCAATCAATGCTCCTCAGAGTGTTAAGTGGTGGCAGGCCGTTGTGAGCAGCAAGAATGGGTTTCTCACCAGCAAAAAAATGCTGTCCAGAGTCAAGAGCTGTGGTTCACCTTTATAACTCATTTTCTGAATTTCAAACCAGAGATCTACCAGCACCAGCTAAGTGTTGCAATGCGCTATAGGAACATTTCCTTAATGTGTACCACATAAAGAAAGAATTTTATGTGCTACCATTGAGCATTGCTGATGTTTATTCTGCAACAATTTTTTTTTGGCATTTTTGCTGTTCAGTCAGCACCTTTGCCACAGTCAGCTGTGCTCAAAATATTGGCTTGCTTTGGAGATACGGAACAGCACTTCCGAAAACATCAGCAGGATCACATGGGTGGGCAGTAATCCCAACAAATGCTGATCGGTCCTTCAAAGGAAAATTCAAGCAGCATTCAGATTGATTTATTAGGTGCTGGATTAACAATACTGTTAACCAGAGACTTGAGTGCAGGTCGCCTGCCTGTCCATTCACCGGATAAATGCAGTAGCGATCGTAAGAAGGGAAAAAGAATCGGGATTCTAAAATGTGCACAAACCCAGAAATCAGTTTTAGTCAAAGCAATTACGTCATCTTGTGCAGTGGCAGTCTTCCCTTTCTTCACTACATAATCACTCACAAAATGTTAAACATTACAAATTTAATTAAATTTTACATTAGCTGCAATTGACAACCTAGCTTAGAATGCTAACAGTGCAAAATGTATCGTGTTAGTGGTGAAAATGCAATGATGCCATGGTCCATTGTCAATTTTATACTACTTGCCTCAGAGTTATTCAAGTGACCTGTTGACTCTGAAAATAGAATTCTGTTAGACTGAACCTACTTTATCATTCCCAGTCTTTAATTGCCATCATTAAAACTTTTATCCCATAATTTTCTTTGTGAAAAATTTGCAAAATCAGAAGGATTGCCATTATCCGAAAGTACCACTTACTCTATGCAAGAAATGGCCCAAAGCATGCTTAATAGGCCATTTGCCATAGTATTTGTTTATTTTCTTTACAACTCATTTTCTTACCAAAACCATTTAATCCCACCCACAGAGATGAGAGAATATGACTAGGGCAATATTTTCCTCTGTTGCATAATTTCAAATTAAAAACAGATGTGAGTCGAAAGATGTAATTTTAAGAGAAAGCTTGAACAAACAATTCATCTTTATTAATTCTGATTAATCAATCAAATTTGTACCCTTCCAAAAATGATTCATAAATATTTGTGAGAGTGAACCAAAGCTTGTTCCAGCTTCAAAGATCATTAATGAGGTATTCAGATAGCTTCCTGCAGCTAAACAATCAAATTGAAAAGCTAATGTTAGATTCCAGGTCAGGCCTGGTATCGGTAAGCTGAGCAAAGGGAAAGATTTCAAAGTGTTGCCACAGTTTCATATATTGGAATAGCAGTGGGCTCTGTAGGTTCAAACGTATCTTGTAAATTTGTTACAGATTCTCCTGTTGTCTTGACTCACAGCATAAATTCCAGGCCCAGTCCCTTTATTTTTACATCATTATTAAATTAGTACCAGAACGATAGAATGCCAAATATGTTGAAGTGCAGTGCCTTATAAAACACAGAGAGAGTTCTGGGATTAATACAACAGAAATGATAGACCTCCCAAGATTTATTGTAAGAGGTTAACTTGGAAAACACTTGCAGTAAATTAGGTTTTATGATCTACAGTGATTAACTTGTGTAGGAAGCACACGTCCCAATTGATTACACTGAAAATAGCAAACTTCACTTAGGCACTTTGATAAAATTCTGTGAAGTAAAATAATTGAAGTGAAGTAAGACACTTTTCATTTGGCAGAAACTGGGCAGATGGTTAGTTAAACACAAGGTGGCGTGGTGGGGGGGCACATCCACCAGCTGGCACATCAATCCTTCACCAACATTGATGATTTTCACCTGCAGAGTTCTCAGGGGAATGAGGCGTCTACTTAAGGATGTAAATCTGTGTAAGTAGGTATCTTGTGGTATCACATGGACCCAGAGTAGTTGTGGGTTTGGTAGTCTCTTGCTCTTGATCGGGCTGTGCTTTCTTTCTCATTTAACGTTTAGTGTCCCAGCAATTTGCTTGAAGAAATGTTCCAGTTTGCAGCTTCCCTCTCTTTACATGAACCTATGTCAAAGATTTTTGTCAGTATTAGCAGCCTCATCAGTGAAACCGCAGATCAGCTCCTCACTAGTTCCTTCTATTGTCAGCATGGGTGACTTTTCTTTGACCGTTAACCCCTGAGAATGACTATTTTTAGATGATTAGTGCATTTTCTACATTGGATTTTGCTGCCCCTATGTATAATGAGCCAAGAAAGAAGAACGTATAATAATTACCATCAACAAGGTAAAGGTGCTGAAAAAGCATTCAAATTAAAGGTTTAGCAAGTGCCTTGGATCTGATGGCCTCTACCCTAGGGACTTTAATGAGGTGTCTGCAGAGAAAGTACAGGCATTGGTCATAACCGTTCAAAATTCCTTAGATTCTGAAACCATCTCAGCAGAAAGCATCCTTTTTATCAATGATGTTAGCCACAGAAAGTCAATTGGGAGAATATGATGAGATTAATTTCTCAATCTTGTGGGAAAAGAAGTCCAATTTGCATCTAAGGTTTGACTGCAGAGATAAGAATCTTGCTAGTTTACAGATACCTGTAATTATAGAACACAGCATTTGAAGCGTATGCAGTGATCAACTATATGGGTCACAGTCATTAAGACAAACAATTTTGACCATGTTATATGACATTATAAATCGATCCCAATCATCTCTACAAAGCAGAGTAATTACAAATGTTCTCAAAAGTGGCACCTGCAGGCGACAATTAACAAAAACAATCCGAGGTCTCGTAGGCGACAAAGACTGTTTTCCTCCTAATTTAAATTGGAAGTATTTCCCAACATTTTCATATTTCCATGCCACGGTCTTTGGGTGATTTGGGTGACAGTAATCCTACCACTGTCTCTGACTGTATTTATATGACATGGCTCGCATTGAAAACATCAGAAAAATGTTCACAACATCAAAGGTCCATGTACAGTTATTCCTTGGCTCTCTGTGAAAGAGCCGTCCAATGTATGGAGGACGATACTGAGCTGTCACTTATGAATGATGTGAATGTTGAATGTTCATATGACCAAGGATCTACTGTACAGTTCGTTCTGCATTTCGTTAACATAAATATGTTACAACATGTTTGACGAATTGGTGACACTGTTTCTAAACCATGGAGTTTTAACGTGTGTATTGGTTATAATGTGATTCCAGCCCCATTAGCTTAAATGCTGCTGCTATTATGTGATTTTCTTATAACATGGGATAACACAAGAACAGAACTATCGTGCTATAGTAAAATTGACTGCATCTTGCTTTCAATTAACCAAAGGACTTATAGACCAGGCCATAGTAGACGTGATCATCAATTTGACCACAGTACTACAAAAGCACAGAGAGTTTAAGAAGGAACAAATTAACCAGCAAGCCCAGAACCATTAGCCACTTGCAGTGGTAGCTCCACAGCCTCCATATAAGGAAATCAGAGCTGCAGGTTCCCTCAGGCCGAGGAGGAAGTGCAGGAGTCCCAGATACACACTTTCAGTATTATTTCTTCCAGATAACTCAAGTGAATTGCCATTGTAGACTGAGAATATAACAGATCTCTGTCATGGATCTTTACTAACTGCAGGAGTGGGATGTTTGACCTGAAGAGATGGATAGCTATCCTATTCTGGTGTCAGTCAATGTGACAGCTGCATTAATTTTTTTGCAACTGTTTATTTCCAAGGATCTATTGAGGACCTGTGTGGGATCTCAATCTTCAACTCTCAAATATGTAAAGGTTGTTACTGATGCAATTTGTGACAGATCACGCCTCTGCATTTTGTTTCCCTGTGATAACACCAGAGCTACAGTCTGAGCTCAAGGTTTTGCCAACATAGCTGGCTTCCCCTGCTGCAGGATATGATACACTGTGCACACGTTACATTGAGAGAGCCAATTAACATGGCTGACGTCATCAACAAAAAAGGGTTCCACTTTATCAGTGTTCAAGTCACCTGTGATCATTGGTACATCTTGGAGGTCTACACTGAGCACCCTGGGGCTGCCATGATGTCTGTATCCTTGAAAGCTTCTTGTTCCTGCATCGTTTCAAGGGCCAAACGTTTTATTGAGAGAAAAGGCTGGTGACCTCTCTGACTCAGGCAAAACATTGACATAATGTAGCCCATTCTTCCAGCAGTTGTATTGTGAAGCAATAGGTCTCTTTAAGACAAAGTTCTGATACTTGAATCAGTCAGAGGGAGAGATACTTGCATACAGTTCAGACAGCATGAATAATCCTTACATTTTATGTTTTGTAAACGGTAGCAGGCAAAGAGGAATCTCATAAACAGTAAACAGCAGTCTTCCAGGGAGGAAGATGAGGACATTGATCAGGACAACTTAATTTTCTTCATGAGAGAGTGTTTCTGCATCAGACACAGGCAGGAATTAATTGAGTCTGCTACCTAATATATCGGAGTTAGGGAAAGCAGTCATGCCTTCACTGTAAGTTTGTTGCTGTGTAGAAGGCAAGCAGCCCCTGGTTATTCCCAGAAGCCAAGACAGTCTTTTATTGCTTGTTTATTCTTTGCTCCTTCTGTTGTTTAATCAACCTACATAATATTATTATGTTCAACTCTGTGAAGGCTTTTCAACAAATTATGCTCCTACATTAAACAATTAAGAGTGTCTCTGGGCATGGGGGAAAGAATACCATTCCCATGGACTGGCTTCTAACATGGGATGGCACTGAGGATGCGTAGCCTCTGTATAATTAATATGCTTTCAGATATCAAGTGGTTATGGAGAGAAAGAATTGAGTTAGATTATCAGTCATGATTGTTGAATGCTGGAGCAGGCTCAAAGTACCAAATGGTTGACTCCTGCTCCTAGTTTCTGTAGTTTTTATTTAGCAATCAAAGTGGTTGATTTAGAAGCAATTCTGTACCTAAAGATCTGCCGCATCCATGAAATCACATCTTGTGATCTCCATGGTGTGCGTCTGACTTTGAATCAACCAGAAAGTGTTGTATCTTTCTCCAATATGCTGATTCATCTTAACATTGTGAAGGTATTTTAAATCCATAACATTTCAATGTTGTTTAAATCTTCGGTTCTTTAAGCTTGCATTTTTATATTCCCCAATGCTGTTTTCACCTAAACTATGGAAGAGCTATGCAGCATTATCTTTATTTTATGTTTAATGCTGGATGTCAGTTTTAACACTTTAATGAAACTTTAAATTGTATTACTGGCAGCTCTGGACTGGTTTACAGCTTTCAATTTTTCAACAGTTTGTTCTGTTGTAATTTCTATGGTGCTTAAAGGACAGACATGCCTTTTCAGGGATTTCCCATAATGCACAATGATCAAAATTGTTACTATGTACTTCATCTAGGGTTTTTCCACTCTTTGCGGTGAACATGGAGTTTTTCAACTTCCTCCTGAGTAAAATTTGCACTTTCCACCTTTCACACTTGAAAGCACCAAACATTTCCTTCGACACAAATTTGAAAATAAATTTCTTTGACTATGTCCCTTTAAATTTTCCCACTGAGATCACTGCTTAGCCCCAGTCTTGTCAAATCGTTAACTGCTCCTGACTATCTTCTGTTAGAATTCTTCACTATACTTCTTTGAATTTGTGCATTTTCAGCCTAAACAAATTCTGAGGCCTTTCAGATGTTGTAGCGCTGGTCTAAATTTCTTTTCTGGCCTTTTCATTGTTTCTTGAAGCTGCACGTTATGGATTCTAATGTCAATGGTGGTGATACTTGTTGCAAAAGGTGAGAGCTCTCTTTTATATTCCCTTGCTTTCCCATTCTGGTCTTTATGTTATTTTTCAAAAAGCAATTTCCTTTTCCCTTAAAGATCTCTAATTTTGCTTCCTAGTGCCTTCAATTTCTCCTTTCAGAGCTTCTCTCTCTGAGGCCTCAGTGTTATCTGAGTTTTTTGTTCTGTTTTCCTCGTCCACTCTCTTGCCCCAACACTTTGAGTCATTGAGTCATAGAGATGTACAGCACTGTCCATCCCGTCCACGCCGACCAGATATCCCAAACCAATCTAGTCCCACCTGCTAGCACCTGCTACTCCTCCAAACCTTTCCTATTCAAATACCCATCCAGATACCTTTTAAATGTTGCAATTATAGTAGCCTCAGCCACTTCCTCTGGCAGTTCATTCCATACACAAACCACCCTCTGTGTGAAAAAATTGCCCCTTAGGTCTCTTTTATATCTTTCCTTTCTCAGCCTAAAACTATGCCCTCTAGTTCTGGACTCCCTCACCCCAGGAAAAAGGACTGTGTCAATTTATCCTATCCATGCCCCTCATGATTTTATAAACCTCTATAACGTCACCCCTCAGCCTCCAGCTCTTCAGGGAAAACAGCCCCAGCCTATTCAACCTCTCCCTGTAGCTCAAATCCTCCTGGCAACATCCTTGTAAATCTTTTCTGAATCCTTTCAAGTTTCACAACATCTTTTCGATAGGAAGGAGACCAGAATTGCACACAATATTCCAACAGTGGCCTAACCAATGTCCTGTACAGCTGCAACATGACCTCGCAACTCCTATATTCAATACTCTGACCAGTAAAGGAAAGCATTCCAAATGCCTTCTTCACAAACCTAACTGACTGGACTCCACTTTCAAGGAGCTATGAATCTGCACTCCAAGTTCTCTTTGTTTCTTCACACCCCCTGGGACCTTACCATTAAGTGTATATGTCCTGCTAAGATTTGCTTTCCCAAAATTCAGCACCTTGCATTTGTCTGAATTAAACTCCATCTGCTATTTCTCAGCCCATTGGTCCATCTGGTCAAGATCCTGTTGTAATCTGAGGTAACCCTCTTCGCTGTCCACTACACCTCCAATTTTGGTGTCATCTGCAAACTTACTAACTGTACCTCTTATGCTGGCATCCAAATCATTTATGTAAATGACAAAAGGTAGAGAACCCAGCACCGATCCTTGTGGGGCTCCACTGGTCACAGGCCTCCAGTCTGAAAAACAACCTTCTACCAACACCCTCTGTCTTCTACCTTTGAGCCAGTCCTTTATCCAAATGGCTAGTTCTCCCTGTATTCCATGAGATCTAACCTTGCCAATCAATCTCCCATGTGTAACCTTGTTGAATGCCTTACTGAAGTCCATATAGACAACATCTACCCCTCTGCCCTCATCAATCCTCTTTGTTACTTCCTTAAAAACCTCGGTCAAGTTTGTGAACCATGATTTCCCACACACAAAGCTATGTTGACTATCCCTCATCAGACTTTGCCTTTCCAAATACATGTACATCCTGTTCCTCAGGATTCCGTCCAACAACTTGCCCACCACCGACGTCAGGCTCACTGGTCTGTAGTTCCCTGCTTGTCCTCACCACCCTTCGTAAACAGTGTCACCACATTAGACAACCTCCAGTCTTCTGGTACCTCACCTGTGACTATTGATTGTACAAATATCTCAACAAGAGGCCCAGCAGTCACTTCTCTAGCTTCCTCCAGAGTTCTAGGGTATACCGAATCAGGTCCTGGGGACTTATCTATGTTTATGCATTTCAAGACATCCAGCACTTCCTCCTCTCTAATATCTAGACATTTTTCAAGATGTCATCATTTATTTCCCTACAGTCTATATCCTCAATGTCCTTTTCCACAGTAAATACTGATGCAAAATTCAGTATCTCCCCCATCTCCTGTGGCTCCACACAAAGGCCACCTTGCTGATCTTTGAGGGACCCTTTTCTCTCCCTAGTTACCCTTTTGTCCTTAATGTATTTGTAAAAACCCTATGAATTCTCCTTAATTCTATTTGCTAAAGCTATCTCATGTCCCCTTTATTCCCTCCTGATTTCTCTCTTACGTATACTCCTACTGCCTTTATACTCTTCTAAGGATTCACTCCATCTCTCCTGTCTAGACTTGACATATTATTCCTTCTTTTTCTTAACCAAACTTTCCACTTCTTTAGTCATCCAGCATTCCCTGCACCTACCAGCCTTTCCTTTCACCCTGACAGGCATATACTTTCTCTGGACTCTCCTTTCTGAAGGCTTCCCATTTTCCAGTCATCCCTTTACCTGTGATTTATTTGCCCCCAATCAGCTTTTGAAAGTTCTTGCCTAATACCATCAAAATTTGCCTTTCTCCAATTTAGAACTCCAACTTTTAGATCCAGTCTATCTTTTTCCATCAATATTTTAAAACTAATAGATTATCAGTTTCTGAGTTAATTTTGGCCTTTGGAGTGCTAAGTTTACCTTCTTGCTGTTTCCGGGGCACTGGTGTATCAGAAATCACATTTCAGCTGCTGACTGAATATCCGTGTCTCCTTAAATTCGTAATGTATCCAGTGCTTAACTCTCACTTGACTTTTTTCCATTTCTTCTCTTTATGATGGTATTTAGATCTGTACAGTTGCAGCTATGTGGCATTTTCCCACTTCTATGATAGTGATCAGGCTTGTTTGAGGTAAGTTAAGAAATCTTTACTTCTGCCTGCAGACTTTGTGTGATCTCTGTAGAATAGATGAGTCATAAAGTCATAGAGATGTACAACATGAAAACAGATCCTTCAGTTCAATGCATTCATGCTGACCAGATATCTCAACCCAATCTAGTCCCACCTGGCAGCACCTGACCCATATCCCTCCAAACCCTTCCTATTCTTATACCCATCCAGATGCACTATAAATGTTGCAATTGTACCAGCCTCCACCACTTCCTCTGGCAGCTCATTCCATACACGTACCACCCTCTGAGGTGGTGAAGAACTAACAAAGACAGTGTTGCATCTCTTGTGATTGCATGTCATAGTTTCATGGGAAGGGCATGAATTATTGTGGGCGATGGAAGAATTGACAAGGGTGCAATGGTGGGCAATGGTCAATTTAGAGTTCCGTTGGAACGGTGAGAGGAAGTGTTTGATGGCAGTAACATTTTGATGTACGATGGAAATGGAAGAGGATGATCCTTTTGTCTTTTTATTATGGAGGCTGATGGGGTGGAAAGTAAGGACAAGAGGATTTTTGTCATTGTTCTGGGTGAAAGATTACTGGTGAGGTCTAAAATTCAATAAAGGAGCCAGCTTTATTAAGGGCCCAGTGCACCACAGCAGGGAGGACTCATTGCTGGAGGGTAAAAGAGGAAGACAGGTTGGAAGCACCCTTGTGGAAGGTAGCAGTATTGGAAAAAATGTGACAGAAACAGAGAAGCTGGGAGAATGGAATGGAATCCTCATAAAAGTAGGGTATGAGGAACTGTAGTTGAGGTGGCTATGAGAGTCAGATCATTCGAGTAAAACGTGAGGTCTGCAGATGCTGGAGATCAGAGCTGAAAATGTGTTGCTGGTTAAAGCACAGCAGGTCAGGCAGCATCCAAGGAACAGGAAATTCGACGTTTCGGGCCAGAGCCCTTCATCAGGAATGAGGAGAGTGTGCCAACCAGGCTAAGATAAAAGGTAGGGAGGAAGGACTTGGGGGAGGGGCGATGGAGATGTGATAGGTGGAAGGAGGTCAAGGTGAAGGTGATAGGCCGGAGTAGGGTGGGGCGGAGAGGTCAGGAAGAAGATTGCAGGTTAGGAGAGCAGTGCTGAGTTCAAGGGAATCGACTGAGACAAGGTGGGGGGAGGGGAAATGAGGAAACTGGAGAAATCTGAGTTCATCCCTTGTGGTTGGAGGGTTCCCAGGCGGAAGATGAGGCGCTCTTCCTCCAACCGTCGTGTTGTTATGTTCTGGCGATGGAGGAGTCCAAGGACCTGCATGTCCTCGGTGGAGTGGGAGGGAGAGTTAAAGTGTTGAGCCACGGGGTGGTTGGGTTGGTTGGTCCGGGCGTCCCAGAGGTGTTCCCTGAAGCGTTCTGCAAGTAGGCAACCCGTCTCTCCAATATAGAGGAGGCCACATCGGGTGCAGCGGATGCAATAGATGATGTGTGTGGAGGTGCAGGTGAATTTGTGGCGGATATGGAAGGATCCCTTGGGGCCTTGGAGAGAAGTAAGGGAGGAGGTGTGGGCGCAAGTTTTGCATTTCCTGTGGTTGCAGGGGAAGGTGCCGGGAGTGAAGGTTGGGTTGGTGGGGGGTGTGGACCTGACGAGGGAGTCACGAAGGGAGTGGTCTTTGCGGAACGCTGATAGGGGAGGGGAGGGAAATATATCCCTGGTGGTGGGGTCCGTTTGGAGTTGGCGGAAATGACGGCGGATGATACGCTGTATACGGAGGTTGGTGGAGTGGTGGGTGAGAGCCATTGGGGTTCTGTCTTGGTGGTGGTTGGAGGGGCGGGGCTCAAGGGCGGAGGAGCAGGAAGTGGAGGAAATGCGGTGGAGGGCATCATCGATCACGTCTGGGGGGAATCTGCGGTCCTTGAAGAAGGAGGCTATCTGGGCTGTACCGTATTGGAACTGGTCCTCCTGGGAGCAGATGCGGCGGAGACGAAGGAATTGGGTAGGCTCTCACCTACCACCCCACCAACCTCCATATACAGCGCCCCTCCCCCCCAGCATATGTTGTTGTTGAGAATTACCCAGGTCTTATCTTGGGTTAGTTGTTTCCACAGGTTTCCTTTCGAAAATAAATTCCTTGTATCGAGACTCAAATGATGTCTAAACTTTGTTTCAGATCATTGACATTTTCAAAATGATTCCTCTGTACTCATCATTATGTGTGTTCTCTTCATCTCCTGTGATCATTCATAATAAAACCCGTTGCTTGTCCAATATTACTGTGTTTCAGCTTGGGTGCCTTCAGTGTTTGAAGCACTCTGATTTAATGGAGTTGTCACTCAGGGGAGGGAGTAACAGTTGAGAAATTATAGACTGCAGCCTGCAATCCGTGCACTAACAAGCTATCTGATGCATCGTCTCAAGGTAACATCATAAACGCGAAGACCCTCAGTTGATTTTAGCTCTTAAATTAACAGTCAAAAATTGGCAGGTGAAAGCAAAGACGTTTCAAAATCTCTGTGCAACACCAAGTTGATTATTTATGGCAACAATTGTTCAACTCAATATTTCAAGTTCAATTCGAAAAAGGCAATGTTTCTCCATAAATAAAATCCTACAAATGAAAGTACATTCTCAGAAACCTATGTTTCATAAACTATACACTTCTATGATACTAATCATTGAATATGTAGAAGTCTATCATTCTCCTGCTTTTATTAAAATGCGTTGAATTGAATTCCAGCAGAGTGCTACATAACACAAGGATTCTCATGAAGAATGTATCAATATGATTATTTATATATCTTTATAAATAAGATATAAAGATATTTATATGTTTATGTTCTAGTTAAATGTCTCCAAACTGACTGAATTACTGAAGACACACAATAGTTATGACTCCAAGTCAGTTTACCCTCCGAGAGATTATAAACATTATTGTCTACAAAGCAGAAATAAAGAGACCACATTATTTATCTCATTAATAGATAGCAAAAAGTGAAAACAGCTGGCATAAATAAAAGATCTACATGAAAATGTGATTTTTGTTCGGTCTTGGAGGGCTTCCAAATTAAAGCATAAACTATGAAGATATTGCAGATTCAGGCCATCTGCAGACAACTTCTAGGTTGAAGGCAAATCTGTCATTTCATGTTCAAGACAGAGAACATTAACATCCTGGAAGTCATCCCTCGAGAATACTGTATTTATTATACCTGTTTTGTCATAAGGTTTTAGATAAGCATTTAAAAGAATTCTGTTAAGCAGTAATATCAGTTTTGAGGAAGAGAAATGAGATGGGGCAGCAAAGCAATTCACAGATTACATATTAAAAGTTAAAAAAATCTAAAAGGGCTGGTTGCAAGTAATTTGTTACAGCCCAATAGATGATAAGAAAACTTGTCAGCCATTAAATAGACAATTGGTTAGTTACTGAACAAAAGACCTTGCTGGGGGTGAGATCCATTTGTTGTTTCATGACATGAAATGTGAGGGGCAACTTGATCTTGCCAATCTAAGGGCCATCATTTTTCCATTCAGCGTGAATTTAAAAATATTTGAATGCACTTATAAAATCACCACTCTTTTGACATATCAAAACAATTAACTTTTGAAAAATACAATTATGAATTAAATTGTTTAAATATTAACATCTGTTATACACCCTATAAACGATAAGATGTTTAATAATCTGCCTGTCATTATATCCTGAGGGGTACATAGACAGCTGTGTTCATGTGGCTAGACATGATGCACAAAATTAGAAACTGAAAACCAGATTGCTTTGTGATTATATGTGTTGAGCATTTACTTTTAATGTACATTTTGAAATTAGATTTTTTACTGCATGAATAAAAAATATTACTTCAAAGATTGTGTCATAACATGAATTGATAAAATGCAATTGTTCTCTATTGCTTTTTAAACTTTGAAATCCAATCAAGACTAATTTGGCAATTTCCACTCTGCGATTTGGCCCCATTTTGTGAAACTTCCATCAAATATACACTAATTTACATGGTTTTGTTTGTTCTTGTCAGTACTCAGAGTCAAGACACATAAAGGTCAAGTTTCTGGGAGGTGGCAATACTTCTGATAGCCCACCAACATCTAAGAACAACAGTATACCACATTGTAGTCAGAGGTCATCACTTTCTAACGTTGCTTGCAGCTGCCAGAAATTGGCATGTGGTTTGTGAAAAAAACAAAAAAAAACAAGTATGTTATCGAGAGTGTGACATAGTATGTATTAAAGTGGATTCTGGATTAGTGGTGCTGGAAGAGCACAGCAGTTCAGGCAGCATGCAAGGAGCAGCGAAATCGATGTTTCGGGCAAAAGCCCTTATTAAAGTGGACTATGTCACAGCTTTCATTGCCAGATGGGACCAATGTGCTTGTAAGTGGAATGCATGATTTGGGATAATCAGAAATATTTTGCAATAATGAGCAAGGCAAGAGCAACTTAGAATTTTGCCCAGTAAATTCAGCTATGTTTCCTTTAGAAGATGAATACAAGATCAGATGAATCAGAACACAATTCATCTGAGGTATTGTCCAGAAAGATTCTCTTAAGAATGTAAGCTCTGACATTTGCTTCCTTGCACTTGGGCCAACTAAGATTAATCAAGTACAGACTGGCATTTGAACATGGTGCCATCCTGATTGGAATACCTCTATTATATCTTCCAACATTTTAATTCTTTAAGTCTTTGGAATAGTTGGTATTCTCTTTGCCAACTGGGAATTTATGCTTTAACATATCAGCTTGCCAAATGTCCAAGAACTTATTAATGATTAGTAAATGTTCAAGATCAATCTTTAGTTCAAAATCATTCATACGATACCGGGCAAGTTACAGGAGTGTGTTTTCAACTCAAGGATTCAACTTAATATTAAGAGATTCACCTAAATAGACAGGAAGGGAAATGGATTTGTATCCTATATTAAGCCTGTGCTAACATTGGGAAACCTGGAAGATTCTATAGCATCAAAATAAAGGGCACTGTGCTGTCAAATATCTGAGGCCATGAACTGTTAGAAATCAGCTACTGACATTTGGAAGTGACTGCCAGACAGGCTCCTCAAGAACATTAATTACATGTTAATTGCAATTCTCTTGCTATGAAACATTGTATGTGTGAAATAATTAGCAGGAGCATAACAATCGTTTGGGGAGTCTGTGGACCTTTTTCTGACATGTAATTTAAAACTTAGAAGATTCAAATATTGTAATTCAGTGGTTTAGATCACATATGCCTGAAAAATAGATGATTAGCAACACAATTCTATGCCAGCGTGGAACTGCTGCTTTAATCGGGAGTTGGGGGTTGGGTGGGGTGAAGGTGACTGAGGAGGCTCTTCAAAGAAACTGGCCATGATTTCAAAGGAGTCCAGGAAATATCTGGACAGCAGTCTTAGAAGATTTGGATCTGGTTTCTCATATGTCATTTGTTTATGGTTCACATCCTGGCAATAAGATAGGATTTTGTGGAATAAAGAGGCATCCACATTGCAAACACTCCAGACTCAGTTCAAAGATTCTGGAAAGGAAGATAAGATTTGAGCATTTTGATGCCTATTAGAGAAAGAGAGGGATAGGGATGGTATTTCAATTTTTGTGCAGTGCAAATGAAAAGCTGAGTTGTGTAAAGTGATGACCAATCCGCTATTGTCTATGTTTCGCTACTGCCAAAGGTAATTTTCACCTCGTTGTTATTGTGAAACAGGATATACATTTATATATTTTTATACACAATTAGATGACTGTATACCTTTACTTCATTTAGTTGCAGATAAATTCAAACACCATGTTGTATAAGGAAATGGCTAGGAAGGGTTGATGTTCATATTACATTGGCTCCATCCATTCCACATATCCCACTGTCTGTGAGTGGTGTCATGAAGATCTCTTCTACCTTGCAGAAGGAACAGATATATCCAAATCAGCTCTTTAATGGCACAGTAATTACACCTGATGAACTGTTGTTCTACTCTTTGCTAATATGAAATAAGCCTCTTGTTACCTAAGAACAGAGTCTTTTCAGGAGATGTTCTATAGGGTATATTCTGTGACTGTAATCACTAGATAGGCCCAAGACAACATAAGAACAAAACAGGTTTGTTGGCAGCGAATAACATTAAACAGCTCTTACACAGCACCACATACTGGTAGAGCTAGCAAATATCGCAAGGTACTGAAACAGGTCTGGATGGGTTACTCTTCGGAGGGTGGGTGTGGACTTGTTGGGCCAAAGCACCTGTTTCCACACTGTAGGGATTCTATAAGCAGTGATAATCTGGAAAAATACCAGATATCTTAAAATACTTGGGATAAGAGTGTGATAGTTTTGACCCTTTGAAGCATACAAATGCCTATTTTGAATTATTTATGCAACAAACAATGCAATATATCCCTATCTCTGGATCAAAATTCTCTCCCTAATGGCATTGTGGGTCTAGACATCAGCAGTGCAAGAAAGCAGAGCACCACTTCCTTCTCAAAGGCAACTAGGGATGGACAATAAATGCTGGCCTAGCCAGAGATGTCCACATTCCATAAGTGAATTAAAAAAGGTTGTTCATTAAGATCCTGTTAAGTAGGTAATGGTAAATTCACCATAGGGCTATTTTCTTATTCAAGAGAGATAACTGGTAGTGAGGGTCAGGCAAGGAGAGAAGTTGAGCCCCTCATGGTCAAGCCAAAAGGGAGGACTGCAGATGCTAGAGATCAGAGTCTAGATTAGAGCAGTGCTGGAAAAGCACAGCAGGTCAGGCAGCATCCAAGGAGCAAGAAAATCAACGTTTCAGGCAAAAGTCCTTCATCAGGAATGAAGGCAGGGAGCCTATGGGGTGGAGAGATAAATGGCAGGGGGATGGGGCTGGGGAGAAGGTAGCCAAGAGTACAGTAGGTGAATGGGGGTGGGGATGAAGGTGATAGAACAGAGAGGACAGTAGATCGGATAGGTGGGAAGGAAGATTGGCAGGTAGGACTGTTCATGAGGATGGTGCTGAGCTGGAAGATTGGAACTGGAGGAAGCTGGGGGGATGGGAAATGAGGAAATTGGTGAAGTACACATTGATGCCTTGGGGTTGAAGTTTTCTGAGGCGGAAGATGAGGCATTCCTCATCCAGGCATCAGGTGCTGAGGGAGCGGTGGTGGAGAAGGCCCAAGCCTTGCATGTCCTCGGCAGAGTGGGAGGGAGAATTGAAATATTGGGCCATGGAGAGGTGGGGTTGATTGGTGCAGGTGTCCCGGAGTTGTTCTCTAAAGCGCACTGCGAGATGGCGTCCAGTCTCCCCAATGTAAAGGAGACCGTATCGGGAGCAACGGATACAATAAATGACATTTGTGGATTTGCGGTGAAACTTTGATGGATGTGGAAGGCTCCTTTATTCCTGCGGTAGCAGGGAAAGGTGCCGGGGGGGTGGCTTGTTGGGGGTTTGTGGACCTGACCAGGTAGTCACGGAGGGAACAGTCTTTGTGGAAAGCAGAAAGGGGTGGTGGGGGAAATATATCCCTGGTGGTGGGGTCCGTTTGGAGGTGGCGGAATGTCGTCGGATGATTTGGTTTATGCGAAGGTTGGTAGGGTGGAAGGTGAGGACCAAGGGGGTTCTGTCCTTTTTGCAGTTGGAGGGATGGGGTCTGAGGGTGCAAGTGCGGGATGTGGATGAGATGCCTTAGTGGGCATGTTCAACCACATGGGAAGGGAAATTGCAGTTTTTAAAGAAGGACGCTATCTAGTGTGTTCTATAGTGGAACTGGTCGGCTATGTAGAACAGTCCACCCTCCGTAGTTACACCGACACCACTCCCCATCTCTTCCTCTGCTACATTGATGACTGCATCGGCGCCACCTTGTGCTCCCACGAGGAGGTTGACAGTTCATCAACTTCACCAACACATTCCACCCTGACCTTAAATTTTCCTGGACCATCTCTGACACCTCCCTCCCCTTACCGGACCTCTCCATCTCCATCAATGACGACCAACTCGACACTGACATTTTTTACAAACCCATCAACTCCCACAGCTACTTGGATTACACCTCTTCCCACCCTACCTCCTGAAAAATGCCATCCCCTATTCCCAATTCCTTCGCCTCTATTGCATCTGCTCCCAGGAGGACCAGTTCCACCACAGAACACACCAGATGGCCTCCTTCTTTAAAGACTGCAATTTCCCTTCCCACGTGGTTGAAGATGCCCTCCAACGCATCTCATCCACGTCCCGCACCTCCGCCCTCAAACCCCACCCCTCCAACCGTAACAAGGACAGAATCCCCTTGGTCCTCACCTTCTACCCTACCAACCTTCGCACAAATCACATCATCGTCAACATTTCTGCCACCTCCAAACGAATCCCATCACCAGGGATATATTTCCCTCCATACCCTTTACTGCTTTCTGCAAAGACCGTTTCCTCCGTGACTACTTGGTCAGGTCCATGCCCCCCGAAATACACCCTTGCATCCTGGCACCTTCCCCTGCCACCGCAGGAATTGCAAAATCTGCGCCCACACCTGCCCCTCTCGCCTCCATCCAAGGTCCCAAAGGAACCTTCCACATCCATCAATGTTTCACCTGCACTTCTACAAATATCATTTATTGTATCTGTTGCTTCCAATGCGGTCTCCTTTATACTGGGGAGACTGGACCCCTCCTCGCAGAGCGCTTTAGGGAACATCTCCGGGACACCCGCACCAATCAACCCCACCGCCCTGTGGCCAAACATTTCAACTCCCCCTCCCACTCTACCAAGGGCACGCAGGTCCTGGGCCTCCTCCCCACCGCCACTCCCTCAGCACCTGACGCCTGGAGGAAGAACGCCTCATCTTCTGCATCAGAACACTTCAACCTCAGGGCATCAATATGGACTTCACCAGTTTCCTCATTTCCCCTCCCCCCACCTTACCCTAGTTCCAACCTTCCAGTTCAGCACTATCCTCATGACCTGTCCTACCTGCCAATCTTCCTTCCCTCCTATCCACTCCACCGTCTTCTCTGACCTATCACTTTCATCCCCACACCATCCACTCTTAGCTACCTTCTCCCCAGCCCATCCCCCTCCTGTTTATCTCGCCACACTGGAGGCTCCCTGCCTTCATTCCTGATGAAGGGCTTTTGCCTGAAACATCCATTTTCCAGCTCCTCGGATGCTGCCTGACCTGCTGTGCTTTTCCAGCACCACTCTAACCTAGACTCCTTCATGGTAAAGTCAGCTGGTGCAAGAATAGAACTCACACTGTTAGCATTACTCTATATTACAGACTAGCTGTCCAGCTAACTGAGATCACCAGCCTCATTGCTACAGTACTTGCAGCATTTATTGTACTGCACAAATAAAGGTGGATGCTTTGAGTCATAAGAAGTGTATTTATGTGAAAATTGAACTTTGCTCAAAAAATAAATGAAGAACATTGTGGAACTTCTGTCATTTGTTTTCCTAAAGTCGTACATCTCATGTCATCTCCATTGTTATTGTGAAATTCACTTCCTAGGAGTCAACTGATGTTTGAGATTCAATCATAGTTCCCCTGAAGTTTTTGTGTACACATTTTACAACGTGAGATTCAGAAGAACCAAGTGCATGCTGAGGAAATTTATAGAACTGATGATCTCTTTAAACTGCATTTTGATGGCCTAGACCTCCCACATCCTCCTTAAAGTAATCTGTGGTTTATTTGCATTGAACCCTGTCAAAACTATGAAAAAATATTTTTGTTGATGGATTTCTTTTGACAATGAACTGTGTTGAATAACAGCTGTCAATAAATATTTTGGCACAATCTTAGCAGCAATGTTTAGCTCTTTATTTGAAAACTTTCCAGTCATCTGCAACTCTGTAGCTCAAGGGAATAACTTGGCTAAGGGAGACTGAGATCATTCTCAGCTTCAATTAAATTTTGTAAAATGACTCAAGTGCATTGATCAGAAATGCAACTGCAGACTTTTGTTCTGATTTCTGTGTTCAGCTGAAATTTTCTCCTGTGTAGTATTAGAAGGCCATGCCATCAATGACCCATTACTTTTCCAAATACTTTAACATGGGTCACAATGTTACTTCACAGAGCATATTTTTCAGTGATTTGTTTTGTCAGGTGGAATGAGGAAAAATAGCAGATGAGACGTGTGGTTGCAATATTGCAAAATATTATTTGCTAACCTTCTGGGGCTTTAACACATTGAAGTGCAGGTTGAATTAAATGCTAATCTTCTTTTCCATCATTAGTCCTGTCAAATTGATCATTTTGGTGGTAATTATTATTCCCAGTAATAGGTTATATTCATGGGTCTACTTTTTGAGCATCTCACGTTAATTATTTAAAACAGAAAAGATCATCAAATAATTAAACAAACTTCAAATATTTTAAGATGCATATTGTCTCACAAGCCAATGAGCTCAAGGAATGTGAGGAAAAGATGTACATACTATAGTGTCAGTTCATTAATCTATCCAACAGCACTTTTATAATCCTTCCTAAAATTTCAAAATCTTGTGGATTATCACCACTTAGTTATGAGTTATTTTTCAGAGTTCACCTTGTTAGGAACTTCTTTTGTCATGAAATTGATGAAAAATATAGGGGATTTCAAAAGTAAAACCTCAACTAGTGTACAAATCAGAAGCAGCATTAAGTTATTTGGCTCGTGTTATTCAGTAAGATCATGGCTGATTTGATTGCTCCATATGGTTTCCTACACCTGATTACCTTTCACCCTGATGCTTATCAAAAATCAATCTACATCTGTCTTAAACATACTTAAAGAGTTTGCTTCCACCAGATGTGGTCTCACTCATGCACAATATAACTGAAGCCCAAACTCTCTGCACATACATCCAATTCCTCTTGCAATGAGTGATAGCATTCTATTAGTTTTTCATGTTATTTGTTGTATCTGCAGGTATGAGTAGATCTGACAGAACACTTTAGTTAGGTCATATTGGCCTTGGAGAGAGTTCAAGAATGATACCTGTACTTCAGGGGTTAATTAATGAGTACAACATGGAAACAGACCCTTTGGTCTAACCAGTCCATGTCAAACATAGTCCCAAAGTGAACTGGTCCTACCTGCCTGCTCCTGGTTTATAATCCTCCAAACCTTTCCTATTCATGTACCTATCCAAATGTCTTTTAGGAGTCCTATTAAAATAATGGGTCATTTGTGCATGTAGGCATCAGTGGCTAGGCCAGAATTTATTGACTGTCTCTATTTGCCCTGGAGAAGGTGGTGGTAAGCTACTTTCTTGAACCACTGCAGTCATTGGGCTGTGGCAATATCCAAATAAGGCTGAAGAGAGAACTGCAGATGCTGGAGATTAGAGTTAAGATTAGAGTGGTGCTGGAAAAGCACAGCAGGGCAGGCAGCGTCCAAGGAGCATGAAAATTGATGTTTCAGACAAAAGCCCTTCATCCTGATGAAGTGCTTTTGCCCGAAACATCGCAATATCCAAAGTACCTTACAGAAAGGATTTTCAGGATTTTGACCCAGTGAAAGTGAAGGAACAGTGATGTACTTCCAAGTCATGATTGTGTTTGTCTTGAAGGGAAGCTTTCAGGTGGCAATGCACCTATGCATCTGCTGCCCTTGTCCTTCAATGTGGTACAGGTTATGGATTTGCATAGTTATGGATTTGCTATGGAGCTGTAGTGCTTTATCGCAGTGCATCTTGTAGATGATACATATTGCTGCCAAGGTGATTATCAAGAGAATGAATATTGAAAGTGGTAGATGAATTGGGAATTAAGCAACTGCCTTGTTCTCGATGGTGTTAAGCTTCTTGAATGTTATTGGAGCTGCACGCATCCAGTATTTCATCATAATCCTGATTGTAGCTTGTAAAGAGTGGACAGGCTTTAAGTTACTGACTGAAGAATTCATTGCCTTCAATCTGCTCTTGCAGCCATAATGCCTATATTTAGGTTTAGATTTTATTGTCATGCATACTCAAGTACGGAAATATAGGAGTTCAGTGAAAAGTGTATAACATTGCCACACACAACATCATCTTGGTTACAAAAGCACTTAAATAAAAAAAAACTTAAGTACGAAATAGTAAGAGAAAAAAAGTTTAAACAGTTAAGCATTACCTTCATAGAAAAATAAATAAAGAAGGTAACGGTTAGTATTAAAGTTCTTCTTAATGAAAATTAGAAAAATTGTGGAATAGAGTTAAAAGTTCAACAGTTTTGGATGAGTCCTCTGCTTAGCTCGCTCTCCGAGAGACCACAGCTGCCCATTCTCGATGCTACCACTGCAGATAATGGGGACAACTCCTTCCCCACTCACTCTTCCCACGTTGGCTCATGATGCCATCATTGCTACTGAATTCCAGTTCAGTTTCTGGTTAATGGTAATCCTCAGGGTGCTCATGGTGGGGATTTAGTGATGATCATATGAATGAATATCAAGGGGTTAAATTGTCCCTTATTTGAGGTGGTTATTTTCTGATACTTGTGCAGCTTGAATATTACTTATCCATTAATAACCCAAGCTTGGATGTTGTCCAAATTCTGTTGCATATAGACATGGACTCTTTCAATATCAAAATAGTCATGAATGGTACAGAACAAGTGAACATGTCCTGATGATAGAAGGATGATAATGATGAAACAGTTGAAGATGATTGAGCCTAAGATATTCCACTGAGATTCTCCTGCAGAGCTGTCCTGAGATTGAAATGATTGGTTAACCTCTAAAACCACAACCATCTTCTTTTGTTCCAGGTATGATGCCTACCAGTGGAGAGGTTTTCCCCTTATTCCCATTAACTCCAGTTTTACCAGGGATCCTAGATGCTACACTTGGTCCCAGCAATGATCCCTGTCACACTCCACTGGTTCCAGGTTGTCATCCTGGAAAAGCTTCACTTATCCCAACTATATTATTTTCAACATTATGGGCTCTTATTTTATTAAGTAGTCTTAATGAAGATGCCATTCATTTTTTCAGCCAGTTTAATATTGACACTGATGAAGGGCTTCCTGTTGGGTCTTTAGCCAGAAATGTCGATTCTCCTGCTCCTCGCTTGCTGCCTGACCTGCTGTGCTTTTCCAGCACCACACTTTTGACTCTGATCTCCAGCATCTGCAGCCCTCAATTTCACCCGCTTAATATTGACACAGTCAATCAGTCTCAGGTGATCACACAAGGTCTGATTCAGTAATGAGAACTAGATGGTATGGGCAGTATCAAACACACAAGAAGAATCATTACAAAGAATGGAAGTGATGATTTATATATTGCAAAATATCTTCATTCATTTGCTGCCACCAATGTACTAGTACTTGTGCCTTCTTTAGAGCCTTTCCAATCCTCTTTTGAACTGCTGCATTGCTCTATGTGAACTATTAAAGCACAATACAGTAATCTTTATTTTGGAAAATAAGGTAGTTAATGGATAGCAAAAACATCACTCAAGCTAAGACATTCCAGCCATGATATTAGCTGCTAAATTCAATGCATAGCCACAAAACTGAGTATTGTTGTGCTTCGAGTATCTGCGAGCAGCCTTTATTGAACTAACTTTATTTACACCATCACAATAGGAAAGGCATCAGGGAGAGCAATGCAACAAAATATTCAGCTTTCACAATATATAATATTCTCGCCACATTTAAAAAACAACTTACACATGAGAATATAAAATAGTACATATGCATAAGTTTCCAGTATATAATGAGACTAAAACAAAACTAACAATATCTGAAAATTTAACAGTTTGGATTGCCTGTTTGTTTGTAAATGTAACTACAACCAAAATATATATGACCAAATTTATCAAAGTGATTTAAAATATATTTTAAAAACACTTTTCCTTAACAACAGTATGTTTTGAACAAAAAAAAATTACCATTTGATAATGAAACAAACATTTCTTTTCCCGTATTTCCTAAATACATGCAATTGATTATGCCATTTGACTTCTTTCTCTTTCTGTCCAGGGATCTTTTTCCATGTTGATTAATATGACTGTCATTTCAGCATCCTTGACTGTGTCAAACCTGAACTCTGACACGGACAACCAGTTCAACTTAATGGTAGGAACTGTGATATTGTTGACTCTGTGATACTGGAAAACTACTAGCTTGCTTTTGATTTTAAATTTCTGACTTTCATTTAGGACTGTAGGGGAATCTTTGACTATGGGAAGTTTCTTTCCCTTGCTCTACCTTTATCAAATTTCCTTCTTCAAGCAACCGCTTCATCACACGACCGCTGATGAAGATTCTCTGCAGTCTCCACAAGATACGTGAATGCACCTAGTCCCTCTACAAGAAGTGGTTAGCACTGCTGCCTCACAGCGCCAGGGACCTGGGTTCAATTCCCGCCTCAGGTGACTGACTGTGTGGAGTTTGCACGTTCTCCCCGTGTCTGCGTGGGTTTCCTCCGGGTGCTCCGGTTTCCTCCCACAGTCCAAAGATGTGCGGGTCAGGTGAATTGGCCATGCTAAATTGCCCGTAGTGTTAGGTAAGGGGTATATGTAGGGGTATGGGTGGGTTGCGCTTCGGCGGGTCGGTGTGGACTTGTTGGGCCGAAGGGCCTGTTTCCACACTGTAAGTAATCTAATCTAATATACTTCTCCTTCTCGTCTCAGTGGTAAATCACCATGAACTTCCAACCTGCACCAAACTCACCAAGTTTCAGACCTTATGGATCATGGCTTTATTTTATCTTGCTTTTCTGTTAGTTGTTGTCCTTGTTCTCAGAGTTTGTTTAAATACCAACTCTCAAGGTGAGCAATCTTATGTAGATTATGACATTATTCTGTCAGAAAACTGCACTTTGTCAAGTCTGGGCATAATGTGTCACCTGGCGAATAGCCCCATGAAGACCTCTTCACTATCTTTATACTGCTTTCTACAATACCACTTGAGGCTAAATGATCTGAGTGAATTACTTTGGACTGCACCTTATGTTGTTTTAGCTCTGTACAAGTCACACAGACTTTTATGGAGAGATTCTCACCAAAAAACTTGTGAGCTTTCTTACCCTATCTTACTATTATGAAAGAATTGTAACTGCAGTGTAAGAACATATGTAAGAATCAGATGAGGAGGACGAATGCTATTGTACATGAAGTAGATGTGGGGAATACTGCTCCGATAAAACAACATCCCTATCGGCTTAATCCTTTCAAAGCCGGATAGATCCAGATGGAGATGGATGCCATGCTCAACGAGGATATCATCCAACTGAGCCAGAGCAAGTGGAGTTCGCCAAACCGGACAGGACTCAATGATTCTGTGTGGATTACAAGAAGGTCAACGCCATTACAAAATTGGACTCATATCCAATTCCTAGACTGGAGGACTGTATCAAGAAAGTCGGACAAGCCAGTTACATCACCAATTGGATTTAATGTGTGGTTACTGGCAGGTACCTTTATCAGAGATGGTGAAAGAAATTTATGCATTTGTAGCCCCAAATGCGCTGTATCAGTTTAAAATGATGTCCTTTGGAATGAAGAATGCACCCTCCACATTCCAAAGACTCATGAACAGAGTTGTGACTGGGTTAACAACTGTGCAGTCTATTTGGATGATGTAGTGATCTTTAATAAGTCCTGGCAAGATCATATGGTGCAGTTGGCAGAGCTCTTTGAATGACTACGAGAAGCAAAACGAGTGATAAACTTAAACAAAACAGAATTCACGAAAACAGATGTGACGTTCTTGAATACAACGTCGGTCATGGAAGGTTGATCCCACGGAACGCAAAGACGAAGGCCATCGAGGAATTTCCACCGGCAACCTCGAAAAAAGAGGTGCTTCAATTCTAAGGACAAAGCGGGTTCGACCGGAAGTTTGTTCCAAACTTCAGCAGTGTGGTGGCACTGTTAACCAATTTGCTGAAGAAGGACATAACGTTTCGATGGAAAGAACAATGCCAGGAGGCATTTGATCATTTGAAATGAATATTAATCCCCCAAACCAGTTTTAGCTACACCAAACTTTTCAAAACCTTTTAAAGTCACCATCGATGCTCGTGACAAAGGAGTTGGAGCTGTACTCCTACAGGAAGATGAAGATGAGATTGAACTGCCAGTAGGTTACTTTTCGAAGAAGATTGACATCCACCAGATCATGAAATACTCCACGATTGAAAAAGAACTATTGAGTTTAGTACTGGCCTTACAACATTTTAGTATGTATTTCATGAATAATGTGTTGGAGATGGTTGTGTACATGGATCACAATCCTCTTACATTCTTCGAACGCTTTAAAGACAAGAATATGATACTATTTCATTGGAGTCTTACAGATTTTAAGAACCGTACATGTTGCGGGTCATAAGAATGCAATCACAGATGCATTATCGTGAATTTAACTGATAGAGTTTAGATGAGATTTGTATTTATTTAATGTTTGAAATATATACATATAACATAGGAAGAAGTTATGCAAATTTAAAGTTATCGGTATGTTAGGGTAACGTTTTTAAAGACTAGAAAAAAATTAAGTCCTTATAATGGTTCATTTTTTTCTTAAGGGGGAAGGTGTTATGAATGTGTATCTTTGAAGAGAATGAAGGACTTAGAAGGCACACAGAGTGCTGGAGAACTTATAAGTTAACATGTGGTCTAGCAGCTAGAGTAGCTGGTTGCCTGAATACAAAAACAGATTCAAATGCAGCCAATCAGTTTAAATTATACCCCTAAAATTACCAAACTCCAATCAAGTTTGAATTTCGTACATTGACAATATTAAAGGCCAATGACACAATTCGATGCTTTGGGGTATAAGACCGGGTAAACTTGAACAATTGAGAGAGAACTGACTAGCATGTCCAGACAGCCCAAAAAATTAGCTCTCTTAAAGGTACATTTATTTATCAACGATTGGTGAAAGAGAGATCCTAAGAAGAAGAAAATCTACAGATGAAGATACAAAGAGAAGATTCGACTGCTGGTTGATTTTGTAATTTTGAATTTTTTGGAGATCTTAGTCAGGGGTTTTATTGGATTGGTATTATAGAAGAGAAAAGTAAAAGATAGATTAGAGGAAGGAGTTGTAAATAGCTGTTAGTTAATTATTCTATACTTTAAGAAATAAAGTTGTTAATTTCTACTTTAAGTAGTTCTTAGCCTCTCCAACTTTCACAGATTACAGCACGGGATGAATCTTTTCTGTGTGCTGGGTTTAAATTAGCAGAGGGGTTTACCCCATGTCATAACACTTACCAAACATGCTTCATTAACTACCTAACCCCCCCCCCCATGTCATTTCTAAAATCTGATTCTAGCCCCATCTTACCTTGTGCCATTCCGAGAACAACATGCCACTTCAGATGCCCATCAAAAGACTGGCATCCCTGTGGCTATCCCACCTTTGACAGGCCTCTCTTTGGCAATCCAATATTGCCTTTCATTGGTAACTAATTGCACAGCAGCCACAAAGCCACTCTGTCCGTGGCATATATGTAGCTAAGTACGGCTGATACTCATTCACACATGCAATCCAATTCTCTCACCCTAACCATAATTTATCACACCACAAACTTCAGTTATCATTAGACATGACCCATCTGTAGGTCCTTTCTGAGGTTCACTACTCTTTTCCCAATATCCAGAGGTGACCCAATCTTGGCATTGTCCAGTAGGGAAATATCACATATAAGCAAGCATTTGGACAAGTTCTGATGTAAGTTTTTATTGACAGCTAGCAGAAGGTAAATGAATAGAGGTCATAGTTCACAACCAAACCATAAGCTAAATGTTGCCATCTTCAGCTTGAAAGTCTATGATGGTCTTCTGGGGCACCCAGGAGCAACTACTGGAACTGGGTGTCAATCAGATCTTGTCCATCTTGTAGGACCCAATACAAGTGGGCTCTGTCATCCACATGGATTCCTCCTCCTCCTCAATGTCCTTACCCTCACCTTCAGAAGGCTGCTCCCATTCTTCTGCTCTTTACCTCAATAATTATGCAGTCGTGGTCCTGAGCACATTCCTCGAGGACTTCAGCAGCTGGAAAAGTGCTTGTGGTTAATGTTGCCTGGAACAGTTTTACTCTGCTGACTCCATTATTAAAGCCCAGCTGTAAACCACATCAGGTACTCACACTGTGGTTCTCATGCCTCTGAGTTCCAAACTTCGCATGGGGAAACAGAAGTTCACGTGTGGCCAGGGACCTGGAAGCCATGGTGGATGTTGTGGTGGAGCAGAGTACTGTTCTTTTCCAGTTAACCACCACAGGCGACCATGCCACCAGACCAAGCCAGCCTGGACACTGCCTGACTCAGGGTGGGGTCATGTCTGGCACAGGGCATCCAGCAGTTCAGGAAGAAGGTCAATGATTTTCTGTCTCCACAAGTATATCATCTTCTCTTTCCAGTCTCACACTCACAGGAACACCACTCGCTGTAACTCTGCCATAGCATCCACAAATCACCAAGACTGGTGGATTACAACCCTCACTATTACATATCTCCTGTCATTCTCACTGACCTCTTCCTCCCAAACTACTGACTCTTCCTGCTCTCTGCTCTCCCTACTCTCTCACTGGGGAAATCTCACCTCCTTCTCTTGCTCCTGCATCACCAATGACTGCTGTTCCAAACACTTCCATTACACACAACTTTCATCTCATTGCAGAAAAAAAGTCTATGAACCCCATGGACTGATGTCTCAACGGCATCCCAACTTGGAATTCCTGGATTGCTTGCATTTGCTGAGCCTGGCCCAAACCCTAGACTGCAAGGATATGGTTCCCTGGACTCTGGTCACACCAAGTGCCTGACTGGCTCTGGCTGACTGAAACTGGACCAGCCCCTTGACTCACTGTGGCAGTGCTTCCTGACTGACCATAGTCCCCCTTCATCCCATAAAGGACTACATCTGTTTGCCCTTTGGAGACACCCATTTACTTGAAGGATATGCAGTATGTTTGTCATGTAAATTGTGGGCACACACTGCAGGTATGAATTAGCTAGAGCACTGTGACAAGTCCAGCCCCTTGACTATTCAATGTTCCCCATTGTCACAAAGCTGCTTCCATTTTTCTCCCGACTAAAAGTTGATGCAAGTTTCAATCTAGCAGCCTACCATTAAGTGCTGAAGACTCTGTGCACCAAGAAAGCAATGTGACCCATACAAAGCCTGGCAACTCTTAAGCCAGTGCTCAAGTCAATGAGGGTGGCCTAATAAAACAATGTGAAGGATACGCGGGCTGATGACTCACAAGCAAAGTTCTCTCTAAGCTGTATGGTTGTGTGTGCACAGAGCCCCTCCATTGTTCCACGCATGATGATCGCTATGAGGATGTCGATCTTTGCATTGACTTCAGATTCTGGAACTTGCTGCTATACATCAGAGGCTGTGCTGTCAGGAAGGAAACTAGAGGGAACACTGCCCCAAGTAAGCCAAAGTGAGTCAATGCTAAAGTAGCAAAGCACCATAATATCTCGAGTAGCTGCATTAGATATGTGTGTGTCCCTGTGACTATGTCAGTGAGTCCCAGCAGAAGCATGCAAGCCATAAGTGCCACTGATTTCCAATGTAATGTGTTGAAGGATTGAAGTGGTCTGAAGGTTGGTCAAAGAGCACACATCATGATGTGGTGAGTCTGGTGATTTGCCAATTCTTGACTTATGTGGTTGAGGAGAATGATAGCCATTGAGCATGCAGGGACATTGTTGTGAACAAGCAGTTGCTTGATGCTGGCTGGGGCAATCAACTTGGAGCAGTATGGTAGCTCAATGTTTCACACTGCTGCCTCACAGCGCCAGGGACATAGGTTTGATTCCACCCTTGGACGAATGTCTGTGGAGTTTGCAATTCTCCCGTGTCTGTGTGGGTTTCCTCTGGGTGCTCTGGTTTCCTCCCACAGCCCTAAGATGTTAGGTGGATTGGCCATGTTAAATTGCCCAGTGTGTCTAAGGATGTGCAGGCTAGGTGGATCAGCCAAGAGAAATGCAGGGTTACAGGGATAGGGTAGAGAGCTGGGTGAGATGCTCTTGGGACGGTCATTGGACTTGATAGGCCAAATGGCCTGTTTCCACACTGTAGGGCTTCAATATCCAAGAATCATTCAATGAACTGCAGCCACGAGCTATAGTTTGCATACCATGATATTTAGTTTCTCATGGAAGGAGAGGGAATTGGAATTGATATAGAAATGACATGTGTTAGAGCTTTGATGAGAAAGGTAAAGATATGAAAATAAGATAGTTACTGCTCAGTAGTGAGATTCTGAAGTCTCCATTTGAGGGCTTGAAGTGAATGTTGGAAAAATCTTACTCGACATCATTATTCTGATATTTTTCACTGTCACCATATTTTCATATCTTTCTCACCATTGCTCACACTTCACCTGAAAGGAAATGCTTCATATTTTTCCCCTATCAAAATTATGTAGTTGGAAAACGTTTTCATCCAGTTGAAATATGTGAAACCAAATATTTCACTAACTTTTAATGTAGATTACCTTTCCAAAAGCCCACCATTTTACCTTGCAAGATCGTGACTAGATATAACATTTAATTCGGAAGGAGTGACTGTGCACCCATAATTAACTGAAACTATATTGCATCAATATATGTACTTGTGGTGTCTCTTTTACTTTTTTAATCCCAGTAACATTTCCACAGGCAATTGAAGTGAACTAGTGAAAAATCACTCAAGCTCTACTTGATGAATTTATTCAGTCATACTTCACTTTTTTTAAAAAAAGCTAAACTTATCCACTATTCACAGGGGAATACACATTAGAGAAGGCAGCAGGGTTTGACAGCGCTTTATTAATTGTTGCACCTTGCATAATAGAGCAACTCTTTTTTTTGGTAATACTAATGGAATATCAGAGGTAGAGCATGAATTTTTCATTTAGTAAATAACATTAAGTCTCACATTCCACAGAATACAACCAAGTTATTTATGAATATTGTCTGAAAACTTGAACCAAATGACAGAGTTGCACTATAATTAAGACATTGGAAGCATAAAGAGGGCACAATACATTCAGAGTGCAGTTGAATGCTGCAACCACACAAATGCTGAATTTGCTAACACCAAAACACCATAACAGTTCCATTTTTTTCTTTGACAGATCAATAGGGAAAATCATTTGAAAACTGTATTGCTCAGTTGACCTTCAGATGAACTTGTGGATAAGAATTGGAACAGTCGCTAGCATTATTAGTGACCTTTTGTTGATTTTTGCAGGTGATACTTTGCAGATTATAGGGCATCTTCAGCACTATCACTGAGGTGTATATGTTATTAGCATATGAAGATTACAGAGTATGAACAAGTTGCTCCTATTACAAATGACCATCATGAATGCAGGCATCATGGCTTTGAACACCTTCCACAATATTACACTATTAGCAAAACAAAAACAAATTATCTGTGGCAGGCATCACAATGTCACTGTCCATTTGAAGAAAGTTTGACAAGGGCACCATTACTGTGATAACAATAATCTTACATTCAAGCCACAAATAAACAGTTGGAAACTATTATAAATATTTGCTATAACCAAAACAGTGCCCGCTGGGTGGATGAGACAACTGACTGAATATGATAACATTTTCCAGGAAGCAATTCAAGTGGAGTGAGGGTAAAGGAATATAGTAGTACTAGGGGATGGTATAGTGAGAGGGATTGATGCCATTCTCTGCAGAAAAAACATAATTCTTAAATTTTATCAGCATGGCTTTATCAGAGAGAATTCTTGTCAAACGAATTTGAAAAAATTTTTCAAGGAGATGATCAGGTGTATAGATGATGGTAGTAAGTTTGCAGATGACACGAAGATTGATCGCAGTGAGGACGAGGGTCTTAGTTTACTGAAGCATGTAAACTGATTAGTCAGATGGAATTTTAAAAAACCAAAAGGACAGTGGATGCTGGCAATCAGAAATAAAACAGAAATTGCAGATCTGGCAGTATCTGTGGAGAGAAATCAGACTAACGTTTTGGGTCCAGCTGTCAATTGTAAGATAAAATCGCCACAAAGTTCAAGTATTTCATCCTTAATGCTGCACTCTAGCATGTGGCTACTGCTAGCGAGTGGGTACATCACTCCTGCAAGTGATGTTTTGCCTTCACCATTTATCAGCTCTGAGCAAAACATTTCCACATCCTAGTTTCCCAGAGTTAGATCATCTCTCTCTATTATGCTAATATGATCATTAGTTAGCTGCGCCACACTTCCACCAGCTTTCCATACTTCCTAAATGTCTGGTACCTTTTAATATTCTGGTACCAATCTGTATCATCCCAGAGCCATGTCTTTGTCAATAACCACTAGATCGTACTTAATTGTGCTGTTAATTCAAATGACAGGATACAGAAACTTTAACTTTATTCCTTTTGTAACTTCTAGTCCTATCTGTTGGTTTACTGTTGGGTTTGTGCTCTCAGTCCCTTTCTGTTTCAGTTGTCATTTCCCACATTAATTTTCTTTCTCTTTGACTTTGCTTCCATTTTTTAAATTTATTAAACCTTCCCCAAATTGATTACTTACCCCCAGCCATTTAGTTTAAAATCACCTCTGCTTCTTTAGTTATGCAGCGCACTAGGTCACTGGCATCAACACACTTAAACATGAAACTATCCCATCTGTATAGATCCCACTTTTCCCAATATTGGTACAAACCTCTCCCAAACTGTAAATCATTACACTCACACACATTTACATCCCTAACCTGATTTGCCTTATGCTGGTTAAAATATAGAACATAGAACATTACAACACAGTACAGGCCGTTTGGCCCTCGTTGTTGCAATAACCTGTGGAACTATTCCGAAGCCCAAATAACTACACTATTCCATTCTTGTCCATATGCTGATCCAGTGACCATTTAAATGCTCTTAAGGTTGGCAAGTCTACTACTGTTGCAGGCAGTGCGCTCCATGCCCCTATTACTCTCTGAGTAAAGAAACTACCTCTGACATCTGTCCTATATCTATCACCCCTCAATTTAAAGCTATGTCACCTCATGTTAGCTATTGCCATCCAATGAAAAAGACTCTCATTGTCCAACCTATCTAATCCTCTGATTATCTTATATGTCTCAATTAAGTCACCTCTCAACCTTCTTCTCTCTAATGAATACAGCCTCAAGTCCTTCAGCCTTACCTCGTAAGACCTTCCCTCCATACCAGGCAACATCCAGTAAATCTTCTCTGAACCATTTCCATACCTTCCATATCCTTCCCACAATGTGGTGACCAGGTGGCTCAGTGGTTAGCACTGCAGCCTCACAGTGTCAGGGACCAGGGCTCAATCCGAGCCTTGGGTGACTGTCTGTATGGAATTTGCACATTCTCCCTGTGTCTGTGCAGGTCAAGTGAATTGGCCATGCTAAATTGCCCATAGTGTTAGGTGCATTAGTCAGAGGGAAATGGGTGGGTTGCTCTCCAGAGGGTTGGTGTGGACTTGTTGGGCCGAAGGGCCTGTTTCTACACTTAGGGAATCTAATCTAACTGTACGCCATACTGCAAATGTGGCCACACCAACATTTTGTACAGATGCAGCATGATCTCATGGTTATATTTGGTCAGGTAATAATCCAGAAATTATAATATGATTTTTAAGGTTCTTCTTCTTAGTTGGCTGCCTAGCTTCTCATACCTATTTTGCAGAACCATCTTTGTCCTGCCTGTGTTATTGGTACTTACATAAACTATGAAGACTGGACCATCCCCTCTCCAGTCCTCAGCAGATACTCGGGGTCCAGAGACTGGGCAGGCAACACAGACATAGAGCCATACAGCACAGAAGAGGCCTTTCAGCCCATCAAGTCTGTACCAACCTATCCCACTTTACAGTACCTGACCTTGAATATATGACATTTCAAGTGTCTATCCATGTACCTTTTATTATTTATGATGTTTTACCTTCTGAGTGAAAACGATGTTTCTTCAAATCCCCTCGAAACCTCATGCCCTATACCTTAAACCTACTTATCTTTGTTAGCGACCCTTCAACAAAGGGGAACAGTTGCTTCTTAACACCCTAGCCTGTGTCCCTCAAAGAGGGTCCCTTGTCTGACACTATCCAGCTTCTCTTCATAGCTAAATACTCTATCCCAGGCAAAATTCTGGTGAATCTCCTCTGTACCCCCTCCACTACCACCACATTCCTCCTATTGTATGGTGGCTCGGACTGCACACAGTATTCCAGCTATGGCCTAACCTAAGTTTAACACCACTCTAATATAACCTCCCTGTTCTTATAATCTATGCTTGCCTTCATTGCTCAGACCAGTAAGTATAGGAGTTGGGCATCATGTTGAGGTTATACAGGACATTGATGAGATCACTTTTGGAGTTCTGTGTCCAGTTCTGGTCACCCTGCTGCAGGAAGAATATTATTAAATTGGAGAGGGTTCAGAAAAGGTTTACCAGGATGTTGCTGGGACTGGAGGATTTGAGTTGTAAGGATAGGCTGGGACTTTTTCCATTGGAGTGTAGGAGGTTGAGGGGTGACTTTATAGAGGCTCATAAAATCATGAGCAGCATAGCTAAGGTGAATAACAAAGATCTTTTCCCTAGGGTGGGTGAGTTCAAAGCTAGCAGGCATATTTTTAAAGTGAGAGGATAAAGATTTAAAAGTGACCTGGTGGGCAATGTTTTCACACAGAGGGTGGATCATGTGTGGAATGAACTGCCAGAGGAAGTGGTATGTGCAGGTACCATTACAACATTTAAAAGACATTTGGATAGGTACATGATCTGAAAACGTTTAGAGGAACATGGGCCAAATGAAGGTAAGTGGGACACATTTAGTTGGGGAAACACTTCAGCATGGGTAAGTTGCACCAAAGTGTCTGTTTCCATGCTATATGACTCAATGGGCAAAGGTAGTCTGGATAAGTAGTTTATGGGAATTGTGTTTTGGTACAGTTTCTTTGAATGTGCTATGAAGCTGACCATAATACAATTGAATTTTACATTCATTGTGTGAGAAGGAGGAGTGGGTCTGAAAGTACACATTTTGAAAAGGCTAAGTAAGGACAATTGTGACGACATGAAAGCAAAACTGTTGAAAATGAATTTGCAAATAAGGTTAAAGGATGAATCAACATAGATGCAGTAACTGGTATTTAACAGGGTATTTCAGAATACACAGAAGTTACATTTTAACAAGTAAGAAAAATCCTCAGGGAACAGTCTCAGCATATGTTATTAACTTGAAAAGTTAAACACGGTATCAAACTTTGGAAAATGCATTTTTTAAATCCATTCATGGGGCTTGGATGCCATTGAGTGGGCCAGCATTTAATGCCCATCCATACTTGCCCTTGAGAATGCAGTAGTGAGCTGTGTCATTGAACGGCTGAAGTCCATTAGGTGTAAATAGATCCACAATGCTGTTAGAGAGGGAGTTCCAGGATATTGACCAGTCAAGACTGAAGGAAGGGTAATATATTCCAAGCCACGATGGTGAGTGTGATTAGAAGGAAACTTGGAGGCAGTGGTGTTCCCATGTATGTGCTGTCCTTGTCCTTCTATACAGAAGCAGTCATGGATATGGAAGGTGCTGTCTAAGGAACCTTGGTGAATTTCTCCAGTGCGTCCGAGAGTTAATGGTGGACTAATTGGATGCTTGTGGATGTGGTGACAATCAATTGGGCCACTTTTGAAACTGCACTCATCCATGCAGGAGGAAGTATTCTATTACACTCCTGATTTTTTCCTTGTCGATGGTGGACAAGCTTTGGGAGTCAGGAAGTCTGTTACTCGCTGCAGAATCCTAGCCTCCTATGTCCTCTTGTAGCTACAGTATTTGTGGCTTCTCAGTTCAGTTTATGGTCAATGCTAAGCCACCCCCATTTGCCTCCAGAGTATTAATAATGGAGGCTTCAGTATTGGTAGTTGTCCTCGAATGCCATGGGAAGATAGTTAGATTGTCTCTTGCTGGAGATGGTCATTGCCTGTTATTTTTGAGATGTAAATGTTACTTTCCACTTGCTATTTCAAGCCTAACTATTGTCCAAATCCTACTCCCATTGAACAGGGATTGCTTTGGTATCTGAGGAGTTGTGAATGATGCTAAATGCTGTGCAATAATCAGCAGACATTCCCACTTCTGACATTATGAAGATGGGAAGGTCAGTGATGAAGCAGCTGAAGATGTTGGGGCCTAGGTGACTACTCTGATGATCTCCTACAGAGATGACCTGAAATTGAGATGATTAATCTCCAATAACCACAACCATCTTCCTGCATGAGTGTTCCCCCTGATTCCCATTGGCTCTAGTTTTTCTAGGGCATGTTGAAGACAAGTTCAGTCATATGTGACTTTGATATTAAGGTGAGTCACTCTCACCATACTTCTGGAATTCTGTTCCTTTAATCATATTTGAACCAATGTTGTACTAAGGTCAGGAGCTGAGTGGCTTCTGTGGAACCCAAACTGAGCAACAGTGAGCAGATTATTACAAAGTAAGTTCTACTTGACAGCATTAATTATAACTCTTTCAATCACTTTATTGATGATGCAGAGTAGACTGATGGGGCAATAATTGGCTGGGTTGGGTTTGACCTGCTTTTAGTAAACTATCAATACCCCGGCAACTTTCCACACTGTTGAGTCGACGTCAGTGTTGTAGCTGTATTGACTGGCTGTGCAGCAAGTTCGAGAGAACAAGTCCTCAGTACTTTTGGTGGAATACTGTCAGGGCCAATTACCTTAGCAATATCCAGTGCATTCAGCCCCTTCTTGATATCATGCACAGTACATCATATTGGCTAAAGACTGGCATCTGGGCTCCTTACGGCATGGAAGGTGACTGAGATGTTTCTGACGCTTCTGGCTGAAGATTGTTGCATATGTTCTAGCTTTAGGTTTTGGGCTGCTCTTCCGGGCTCCCTGATCATTAAGTATGGGATTATTCTTGGAACTTCCTTCATTAAATCATTTAGTTGTCCACCACTATTCATTATGCAAATGATGAGAGATTGCAGAGTTCTGAGGTACAGAGGTATCTAGGTGTCCCAGTTAAAGAATCACAAAATGCTAGTGTGTGAGTAAAACAAATAATAGAGAAATCTAATAGAGTGTTCTCATTTATTGCAAAAGGAATTGAGTGCAACAATAAGGAGGTAATGCTTCAATTATAAAGATACTAATGGAACCACATCTGGGAGTACGTATACAATATTATTTTCCTTATTGAAGGAAGGATATAAACATTTTGAAAATAGTACAGAGAAAATTCAAAGACTAATAATTGGAATGGGTGGGTTTTCTTACGCAGAAATGTTGGACAAGCTAAGCTTGAAATCTGTTGGTGTTTGAAGGACTGTAGCATATAAATTCCTAATGGAGCTTAACAGGTTAGGTGCTGTGTGGATGTTTCTTCTTATGGGAGAATCTAGAACTGGGGATCAATGTTTAAATACAAAGCTTTGCCAATTTAAAATAGAGAAAAACTGAATTTTTTTATCTCAGATGGTACGTGTGTTTGGTATTGTCGTTCTGAAAAGGTGGAAGCAGAATCCTTGAATACTTTTAAGGCAGACCCAAGGACATTGAGGCCTCCAAGGCAAAATGCTCCCTTATTAATTTATTGTTGGTGGACAAGATGAGGACTGTAATGGAGCATTGTAGATACCTGATTGTCCTTAACCCGGTTAAAACATGGAAAATGATACGACAAAGCTAGGACAATTTATATAAAACTTCCTTAGTTTTATATTCCTATTATAGTAAGAATTCCAGGATTTCAGTTGGGATCGATGGATTCTGGCTTTAGGCCCTGGGAGTCTAGAGGAATCTTATTGAAAAACTTATTTGAGGAGGAGATCATGATGTCTTTCGATCAGATGAGCCAGAAATATGAATTGTCCAGTGGGGACCTCTTTCATTATTTTCAGATTAGGAATGTTATACAGAAAAAGAACACATTACAGGTTAATTCTTATAAGGCTGACATGGAGAGGAGAGTACTTTTGTCCTCAGACACTCTCTCGACCCGTACTCTCCATCTTTACTAGAAGGTAGTGTCGCAAAGGACATTGATTGGCTATGCGGGATCTGGATTCAGGAATTGGGGTGGAGATCTTGTCAGAGACATGGGAGGATATTTGGGAGAATGTGAGGAGCCAGTGGTTAGCGCTGCTGCCTCACAGCACCAGGGTCCCAGGTTCGATTCCAGCCTCGGGTGACTATCTGTGTGGAGTTTGCACATTCTCCTCGTGTCTGTGTGGGTTTCCTCCAGGTGCTCCAGTTTCCTCCCACAGTCCAAAGATGTGCAGGTCAGGAGAATTGGCCATGCTAAATTGTCCATAGTGCTTGGTGCATTAGTCAGAAGAAAATGGGTCTGGGTGGGTTACTCTTTGGAGGGTCAGTATGGACTGGTTGGGCTGAAGGGCCTGTAGGGAATCTAACCTAACCTAATCATTTAAATTTGTAATAAGATGCGGGCTATGCAACTGAAGGATCTATTTGGCTCTGGACCAGATTGCAAAATTTAAAAAAGGAATGTGTCCCAAATGTAAAACAGATATTGGTACTCTTACTCATTGCTTGTGGTCATGCCACAAGCTTCATCAGTATTGGGACACAGTGGCAAGGGTTTTGGAAGGGATCTTGGGAACTGAGGTCAAGATAGATCCAGTGTCCCTCCTGTTGGGTCTGACAAATTTGCCCTCTTTAGATGTGCACGGGAAGAAACTGTTTAATAATCTTTCACATTTGTGTGAGGAAGAGCATTCTGATGAGCTGGATATCAGAAAATCCCCCAGGAATTTCGGGATGGCATAGGTTAGTTATGGAACATATCCCCTAGACTTCCTTACAAGTATGATGCACCAGGAAACTGAACCATTTTAGAAGACAAGGTGGCCATTTTTGAATTATATGGATGCAGACTTGTTGGCTATATTGATTTGGGCCTTTGTGTAGCTGCGAGGGCTGTGTCTGGTGGGCTGGAGGCCCCGGGAGGAAGAATTCCGAATAAATAAGGGTATGCCTACTGATGCTCCCGGTGATGGGGAGCTTTGGTGGGGTTGTGCTGAGTGTTGTAATTTAACTTAGTTCAAGCTAATTTTAATTTAGTTTATTTAGTTTAATTATTTATTGAATTGTAGTATAGGTAGATTTTTTTTCTAATGTGCTTGTGAGTATTAGTTCCTTTCTTGTTATTGTTGTTATACTATAAGTTTGTTAGACTATTTTTATAGTAATTTTATAATTTTTTTTTAAAAATCAAAATCTTTTTCAATAAAAAAATGAAAGAAAAAGGCAGACCTGGATAGACTTTTGATAAGCGAGGGGTGAAAGATTATCAGGGATGGATAGGAAGGTGAATTTGAAGTGATAATCAGCTCAGTCATTAACTTATTGAGTGATGGAGCAGGTTCAATGTTCTAAATGTCACATTCTTGCTCATTATTTTGGTGTTTTTAAATCTTTCTTTACTTGCATTGAATTTGAAATCTTCTGGGAGTTACCTGTAAAATACGTAAGGCAACACTCTTCACTGTACCTCGTGACAGTAATAAATCAAATCAAACTGTCCATTTAGCAAGTTTGGTGAAACAGGAAGAAAGAAAAGATTTTCATTTATAAACCTGACATACTTCTCCAAGAATAGTGTTGGTTCTCACAAACTAAATCTTCTGCCTGTCTAAATAAAAAGGCAATGCATTGAACAGGATTGTCTTGCTTGCTTTATATTTAAACCAAGCCCCACAATAATGTACATCTTATTCTTCAAGAAACAGCTGGACTTAAAAGAACTGCATTATTTGCATTGCTTAAATGCCTTAAATTTATGTCTGTTTTTACTGTGCCTTTAGACCATTTCCTGTCTGGTGAAGATGAAAGCTGGGAAGTAGTTTTAAAAATCTTTGATTTTAATGAAAGGAAGAAAAAGTATTTGAGATGAAGTCTCATATATGTGGTCTGGAACCTGATTTTAACTAAAATATAAAAGTACGAAATGTATGTCAAAATAGTTACCTTTACTTAATGGATATTCAATCTTTACCAGGCTGCAATTGAAACTGGATGTCTAGATTATAGGATGAGACTTTGGAATGCCTCTTTTGTTCAAACTTCTATATTTAACTGAATTTATCAACACCCTTATTAGTACAATTTGGCTACAAGAATAAAACGAGTTAAATGCTTGCAGCTTTAAACTTATTTTTTTCCCTCAACGTATGATCGCCAAATGCAGAAAAGGAACTCATCAGCATCTGAAGTGGTACCTTATTGAAAGCTGCCTGTGACACTAATGTTAGGTTGCAGATAGAAATTCTTGACAGCATTACTATATTTACCATAGGATATTAAAGCCTCTGACCCTATTAATTCTGACTCTGTGCTTCTATCAAACAGGATACAAGTTATTCTGTGTGGTACAGCAAAATGGTTTCTGGTAAATCAAAGAATAAACAAATCAAATGAATGCTAAAATATAACGCTGCAGCTCCTTGCATATTAATAAATGCATATATGTGATTTAAATTGATGGTAGGATGCCAGCTATGTAGGCAATACATCCCAATGACTGGCAGATTGTGTAGAAGAGTATGATCATTCGATTGTTCACAATAGGCAGATTACTGTCTGGGCTCAACCAGCTCAAGCTTGCAAGGTAGGAACATGATATTTGATGAAAGACATTCTGCGATTGGACGAAACCTGCTGAACGATCCTAAGCATGCAAACAATTATACTAACAACCAACTAAAGATTACCAGTCGTGATTGTACTTTGGCTCACTTAGACTACATACATTGATATGCAAGGATTTGTCATCTGTAGGAGAGAAGGGAACATATTAAAGCATTACATCTTTATTGAATTAAAGAAAAATGTGGAGATGATAGTTGCCTGGTTTATTCTGCATGTGAATGCCTCGATCATTCAGAGTCAACTGCGAGTATCTTGGTATCCTTTTCTCATGCAATGTAAATTGTCGCTCCCTTCAAGCATTGACACACTTGTATTTGTCCTGAAGAGTGCAAGACAAAAAAATAACTTTGACAGCATATCTTTCTTAACCAGTAATACTCATCTTCAAAGATATATAAACATTAAAAATGAAATTTATTATTTAGTCCAGGAATGCTGTTTATTAACTGACATTTCCTTTTAATTCTGTTTTGTAATATTCACTAGATGGAACACATGGAAATAGGAAATATGCATAATGAATGCATTCCTCATTGAATGATCACATATTTCACCCAGTTTTCATCAACTTTCTGTCAATGACATGATTTTTTTTTTACCTTTGTAACTTGTATGTTCCCTTACACCCTAGTCAAGAGTGGGTGATTGAAAGTGCAGCAGGCCAGGCAGCATTTGAGGATCAGGAGAATCAACGTTTTGGGCGATTCCTGATGAAGGGTTTATGCCCAAAATGGCTATTCTCCTGCTTCTTGGATGCTGCCTGACCTCCTGTGCTTCTCCAGCACTACATCTCGACTTGGATCTCCACCATCTGCAGTCCTCACTTTCTCCTCCTTACATCTTAGTGTGCTGTTTTGAAAGAACAAGCTGCTTGGAGATATATAGATTTGCTCTTTGTGAAAACGTCTTCATGGTAACTAGAAACAGACCAAATTTTCCACTCAAAATTCTTATGCTGTGCCACAAAGAAAGCAGATTAACACACAGATTCAAGGAACCCTTATTTAGGGTTTCCAACCAAATATGGGGCTTCGGGTGAAATTAAGTGGTTTTAGTTAAGCACAGTACATTACAATGATGTGCTTTTTTAATTAAGATGGTGCAGAATCCTCCTGGCTCATGTAGTTTGCTACATATTTATTTATTAGTGGATTTATTTATATAGTTGTAAGAGGTATGTAACGTGCTGCCAAACCGACTTGGTGCTGAATGCCCCAACACGTCATAATTATATTTTGCTGTTAGCTTGCATTATGTTTTAGAAATTTGAAAGGAATTCACAAGACTGAAACTAAAACACATTTTAGCAACATTTGGCAACACGAGCTGCTTGCTAGTTTTTCCCTTGTAGTAAATTTGTGCTGAAGCAATAAAAGACATAAACCACTTCTTATTAATAATCTGTTGGGAAACCTTGGTTTGATATTCCAACATATACTCATTGTGAAGCCAGTTGGTGTTAATATGGGGCAAGTCAGATCCCAGAGTGAAACCTGATTTGATAGATCATATATTGCATATTTACAGTTTGGTTATCATGGTTAGATTAGATTAGATTAGATTACTTACAGTGTGGAAACAGGCCCTTCGGCCCAACAAGTCCACACCGACCCGCCCAAGCGCAACCCACCCATACCCCTACATTTATCCCTTACCTAACACTACGGGCAATTTAGCATGGCCAATTCACCTGACCCGCACATCTTTGGACTGTGGGAGGAAACCAGAGCACCCGGAGGAAACCCACGCAGACACGGGGAGAACGTGCAAACTCCACACAGTCAGTCGCCTGAGTCGAGAATTGAACCCGGGTCTCAGGTGCTGTGAGACAGCAGTGCTAACCACTGTGCCACCATGCTGCCCACAGTCATTAGTCACGGAATATATTCTCATGAGCTAACCAAAGTTCATTGAATAAAAAACACAATTTTATGACACAACAGAAAAAAAAATCAAAGCTATATGACAATTCAGAAACATCTTAACATAAGCAACAAAAAATAATTTAACGTTATTATCAGCAATATCCTTTATAGATACTCAACCCCAGCTAAATACCATGCCTATTTTATCTTTAAGATTTCTTAATTATCTTTCCAATTTTGATGCCAACCCTGACAGCCTAGACTTGCTTCCAATTCTCACAGCTTTGAGGCTTCTAAAGAGTTCTTATAATTTAGAGATTTCTGTAAATTAGAAACCTTATTATGTGGAGAATTTTACAAACTAATCTGCTTTATTGCCTCGAGGAAACTATCCTTCTAAATTGAAACCTAATTCTGATTGCTGACCTCACAGTATGTTACAAAATTCAGCAACATTCAATAATTGAAATTATTGCTCCAGACATCTGACTGAAGCGTTTGATGTAAATCGCAGGCCTTCTTAGAAATGACGTATTTAGTTTGTTGTTTCATATGACTTTCTGACTTCTTAAAATAAGTCAGTCACCTTTTAGACTGTAACCAAAATTCAAGTTCTCATAATGCCATTATTTATGTTTGTATATTTGAGCAAATGTCTGTATTGCTTATAGTGTTAAAATATTTTAGGAGAAAGTGAAGACTGCAGATGCTGGAGATCAGAGCTGAAAATGTGTTGCTGGAAAAGCGCAGCAGGTCAGGCAGCATTCAAGGAGCAGGAGAATCAACATTTCGGGCATGAGCCCTTCTGCAGGAATGAGAAAAATGCGCCAAGCAGGCTAAGATAAAAGGTAGGGAGGAGGGACTGGGGTGGGGGGGGGCATTGGAAATGGAGTTCTGTCTCCACTGGTCCTCACCTACCACCCCACCAACTCTATATATATCTTATCATCCATGGTCATTTCTGCCACCTCCAAACGGACCCTACCACCAGGAATATATTTCCCTCTCCTCCCCTATCAGTGTACCGAAAAGACCACTCCCTCTGTGACTCTCTTGTCAGGTCCACACCCCCCGCCAACCCTACCTCCACTCCCGGCACCTTCCCCTGCAATCGCAAGAAATGCAAAACTTATGCCCACACCTCCCCCTCACTTCCCTCCAAGGCCCCAAGAGATCCTTCCATATCTGCCTCAAATTCACCTGCACCTCCACACACATCATTTACTGCATCCGCTGCACCCGATGTGGCCTCTTCCATATTGGGGAGACAGGCCGCCTACTTGCGGAAGGTTTCAGAGAACACCTCTGGGAGACCCAGACTAACCAACCCAACCACCCTGTGGCTCAACACTTCAAGTCCCCTCCCACTCCACCAAGGACATGAGGTCCTTCGACTCCTCCACTGCCAGACCATAGCAACATGATGGCTGGAGGAAGAGCAGCTCATCTTCCGCCTAGGAACCCTCCAACCACAAGGGATGAACTCGGACCTCTCCAGTTTCCTCATTTCCCCTCCCCCCACCTTGTCTCTGTCCCAACCCTTGAACTCAGCACCACCTTCCTAACCTGCAATCTTCTTCCTGACCTCTCCATCCCCACCCCCACTCCGGCCTATCACCCTCACCTTATCACCCTTACCTTAACCTCCTTCTGCCTATCTCATTTCCAGAGTGTTAAAATATTTCACATCATTGGTACTATTTCTCACGATAGTCAGGAAAGCTAGAATTCTGATGATAGATGTTCCAAAATAGCATTCTCATCTAATGTCAATGTAACACAGGAATGTAGTACACTGTATTAAATATTCAAAAATATTCATTCATGAAGGAATTCTATGGTCAGTATTTCTGACATATATAAATGTGTTAAAAATGAACGTGATGACTATTTTCCATAAAATCTGTTTTACCACTTCAATATGACTTATAGGAAAATGGTTTCTCTTCACTGTGAGAAAGATGTCAAGACGATGGAGAACAAATTCTCAACTCTTGAAAACTCTTGGTCTCCAAAACCAGTGCAAGGCACATGTATCCAAAGAATACTAAGACTTTCAGTGACCTTTTTATATTCATTCATGGGCAGTGTGTGGTCCTAGCTGGCCAACATTTTACTGTTGTCCCTAATTGGTCTTGAAAAGGTGGTGCTGAGCTGCCTTCTTAAACCACTGCAATCCACATGTTGACGGTTCACTGCAATGCCATTAGGGAAGGAATTCTGGGATTTTGACCCAGCGACAGTATAGGAAGAACAACATATTTCCACTTCAGTATAGTGAGTGGCTTAGAGAAGAACTGGTAGATGGTGGTATTCCCATGTATCTGCTGTCCTTGTCCTTCTAGATATAAGTGGTCATGGGTTTGGATGGTGCTGTCTAAAATCTGTTGAATTTCTGCAGTCCATCTTGGAGATGGTGCACAGTGCTACTATTGAGCATCTGTGGTAGAGGGAGTGGATGCTTGCGGATATGGTGTCAACCAATGGACTGGATGGCATCAAGCTTCTTGCATTTCAGCCAGAGACAAAGACTATCCATACAGTTGTATGGATGAGCTCTGTTGTACAGATGTACAGACAGATTGCTTGTCAGTTGGAAACTGTCCAGGTGGAAGGAGCTCCTCAATGTACAGCACACTGTCATGTCAGGTCAACTACAGAGTATGCTAACTGTCTGCATGGCAAGCACACTGAACATGCATGTAACCAAATATCAATGTTGGAAAAGGTTGTCGGGGGAGGGATGGGGGGAGTCCAGAGTCCAGTTAACGGGGAACCAATCAGTCAGTCGTTCCTGGAGCTCTCAATGCATTGTGGGTGTGAACTGCAGCCTGTATTCATTTCATTTCAGAGTCGCTAGGTGTGGGAATAGGCCATTTGGCCCAACAAGTCCACGCCAACTCTCTGAAGAGCATCCCACACAGACTCACCCCCTACCCTAACCCTGTAACCTCATATTTCTCATGGCCAATTTATCTAACGTACACATCCCTGGGCATCATAGGTAATTTAACATGGTCAGTCCACCTAACTTGCACATCTTTAGACTGTGGGAGGAAACCGGAGCTCCTAGAGGAAACCCACATATACATGGGGAGGAGGTGCGAACTTCACACAGATAGTCACCCGAGGCTAGAATTGAAGCTGGATCCATGGCGCTGTGAAGCAACAGTGTTAACCATTGAGCAACTGTGACTTTTGTTGGCTGTCAATGAGCGTTCAGGTTTGAACTTGTCCACGTGGTTTCCTCTGTGTGATGTTCCCCTACTATGCAATGACAAGGTTGCTCACTAGGTATTGGGAAAATGATTAAAGAGAGGTCCAGACATTGTCTTCAGACAGGATATTTTTAAGCTGAAAATGTGTTGCTGGTTAAAGCACAGCAGGTTAGGCAGCATCCAAGGAACAGGAAATTTGACGTTTCGGGCCAGAGCCCTTCATCAGGATTCCTGATGAAGGGCTCTGGCCCGAAACGTCGAATTTCCTGTTCCTTGGATGCTGCCTAACCTGCTGTGCTTTAACCAGCAACACATTTTCAGCTCTGATCTCCAGCATCTGCAGACCTCACTTTTTACTCGAGGATATTTTTAAGGACAAGTAACCAGGTGGAGGGGTGATTAAACAGCAACTAAGTTTTGGGTTGTATGTGTGAGACACTTGCAGCCATGATGGTTATGTATCAGAAGCATTGTGTTTTTGTGCCTGGTTGCTATTTCATTACCATGAGGAACAATGCTGAATTGTCAGCACTTCTCTGGGTGTATCGCAGTATCTCAAAGGCAGTGTGGGCAGAAGGGATGCTGGTATATTAGTGGGTATCCTCTAAGCGGTGAGTTGTTCTAGGAAAGGCTGGTAGTTTGATGGGACTAGAATTGAACATGATGGCTGGTTTAGGGGGTGGGGCAGGTCATTAATGAGACACATTTGGCAAGATTTGGCAAAAAGTCTCATTGAGCTTTGTGGCAAAACTCCTTCCAAGCAACTCAGTCCGCACTTAGGCAAAAAGAAATCACAAATTCCAGCCCAATGTCTTTGTTGTCTGATGACTTTCAGTGTATTTCAGGCTACTATTTCTAGTTAGCGTCTGAATTTTCCAGTTTTGAGTAAAAGCTGTTTTTTGTTCTGTGCCCTGATAGCAGCACACATTGTCAACAGTGAACATGGGTAAACGCTTGTACTCCAATGACAAATTAGGCATTAACTTTGAAATGGGCTCACGCCTGAAACTTGGATGCTGCCTGACCTGCTGCGCTCTTCCAGCAACACATTTTCAGCTCATTATCTTTGAAACGTAATTCACAAATCAAACAAGTCATTCAACCATTTCCACATCATTGGTTATCGCATTGTTGCTACACCTTCAAGATCCAAGATAAATCCTTGCACTGTTAGTATATAACCTCAATATTGATTTCAAGCAACTTCAATTCCATCTTTTTCTCATTCAGCTTTGGGTTGATCCAGAAAGATCTCTCTAGCAGTGGCACTAAATTCTGACTTTGGTCTTACATCATATCTCTACATCCATTGAATAACAGATTATCTCTGACAGCTTCTATCCTTGGAAAATCATTGTTGTCTGCACTGGTATGCTCCAAGAGCAGTGGAAATGTCAAAAGTACATGCAGCTACCTGTAACTCCTAAATGGTAGCCAGAATATTGTTTTGAAAATGCTCATTTCATCTAGTTTACCTTTTGTACAACTATATATAGAAAGTAGCAATAATCTTTGCCTAGGCCCGTGGTGGTAAAGTTTCTTCAGTATTGATATTGGACTTTATTGAGAATCTTTGAAAGAATACATCTTCTCAACTTTCCAGGTTTCTCACTGCTATCATGCTGTTTATATTGGGAGAGAGGTGAGGGGAGATGGGGATGAATTGATGGCAAAGCCATTGTTTGTCAGTAGCAGGTAGTTAGATTCACCATTGTTACAGATTGTCATTGCCTGGTAATGTGTGGTGTGTTTGATCAGCTCAAATCTGAATGTTGCCTCAATTTTGCCACACATTGACAAGGAGAAGCTTAGTAGCTGAATCCTGGGAATGCTGCTGGACGTTGTGCAGTCATCAGCCAACATCTGCAATTCTGACCTTATGATGGAAGGAAGGCGATTGATGAGCCAGTTGAACGTTTTTTTGCACAGGAACCCATGGGATTGAGATGACTGGCCTCCAATTTTCTTCTTTTGTGCTGGGTACCCATCAGGTACTTAAGTGACTGGTCTTCTCCAGGATGGAAATCCTACCCTCTCAGAACTGTCGCCCAATCAGGGGCAGGCTGGCAGCCCTCCCCTTTGCAGCAGCAGTACCAGTGGATGATGCACTCAGGAGGGAGCCTAGTATTTCTGAGAGATCAAGGTCACATGTGAATGAGGATATAATGGGAATCATGGGGTATGGCTCGCAGGCGAGACTGGGAAGTGTAAGGGAGATTGGAGGAAAAGATGGGAGTGTGGCTTTCAATAGCCCCTGCACCTTCCGAACGTACCTGCCTCAGGCACTTAGTGACTTTAAACAAAGCGTTTCTCTGCTGGGTAGCTGCAAGCAAACCCTTCAAAATATTCTTGTCGGTTTCCCCAAGTGAAGAGTAAACCCGCCCCTCTCTCAGCAGTTGTATTAAGCCTAGCAGTCTATGGATGAGGCCCTTAGGGAGACATTAATTGCACATTAAATCCCACAATTAGAATCTGGATAGGGAGGCTGTCCAGGAGTATTTCTGTCTCAGATTTATTTGGGTAAAGACTTCTGCACGATAGAATGAACCCCACCCCCACCCTTCCTCAGTCCTCATTGTCTCCAAATTTGCTTCTGAGAGGAGGATTACATTTTGTCCTTGAATCACATATGATTTTATAGCACAGACACAGGCCATTCAGCCCATCAAGTGTTTGCTTGTGCTTATACTTATACTGTACTTCAGTTTCCTTCCACTTGAAATCATTTTGCCCCGTCACATGATCAAAGAGCCAATAAAGATCTTTAAAAAGTAATTTTCTTGCTGGTGTCTGTATTGGGCAGATTTGTTCCGTAAATATTTTAATGAGGCAGACATTTGCCTTGCTAGATGTCATAAACAACATAAAGTCATTTGGTGTGTGTCAAAAGTGAATAATGTGCTTAACTTTCTGGCTTTAATGTAGCTGACAACATATACAAGCTGAGGTAAAGGTCCTGAATTTCTCAGGTGGATTTACAGTACGACAAGTTGTTTTTTTGCTTCTTTTCAGCAAATGTGAGCAAGCTAAAAATATTTGCAAAATATCTGGTCATTAGGCTAATTTTAAAATGTTTCTTGTTCTACAGTGCTCCGTGTAATCATTAACCATTAGTCAGTGATCTTTTGTAATTGAACTGTAGTTACTACATCTGAAGGTTGGCAAATCACAAATAGCAGTCGAGAGCGTGGTGCTGGAAAAGCACAGCAGGTCAGGCAGCATCTGAGGAGCAGGAGGATCAATGTTTTGGACATAAGCCCTTCATCAGTAATCACAAATAGCAGTAGATTGAACAAATCATTACAGAACATTTTCTGTAATATTGTACACATGTTGTGCCACTGGGATAAATATAACCAGCATACAGCTTAACTTTTTCCTGCAGTTTAATTTACTTCACAATCTCCAGGAACTGCTTATTGAATACCAGACAAACATTTTGTGTTGGATTTGAAATTGCTCAATGCCTATGAAAAATTTTCTGTACTGTCCCACATATCATATGCACTATTTATGGTTTGGCCCTATGTGGGAAATTGTTCATTCTCATTTTCAAGCCTGTGTGAACCCTTTCTACATACTCCCAGCAGGCTTCAGAGGAGAGCTTGACTGGTACGTTGGAAATAATCAACAGACAGATGGAAATGGCATGTATAAATTCCCAATGAGGTTTGGAATCCTAAACTCAGCTAACCTGATTTCACGCACAGATGGAGAGTGCAGAGTATCACTGCCAGCCAAAACGTGTGGGTCATGTCTCCATTATTAGGGCTTAAGTGACTATCTGTAGGGCACATGCAGGCGGCAGGAACACCTTACACCTTTTAGCATAGAAAGGCCTTCTGGCATATGTATTATCTTTGCAATGCATTGAACTGCTGAGCTGCAGTTAGATATGCGAGGAATGCTTGCATGTGTACAGAATTTCAAACTTGTTATTACCATAATGACAGTGATCCTGCCAGCTTTAAAATGTTCCTTTCCACCTACTGCACTGATACCAGACACGCTAGAATAGTTCCAATTAGGCTCAGTTGTCGAAAGGCTCATTCTGGCTTTCACCTGCAGGTGTGGATTTGTCCATATGGCTTTTCTCTGAAAAGGTACGTTCAGAAAACTAAGTCAAAAAGTGATTGGAGCTTTGTATCTGCAACCATCTGGACGGGAACATAAGGCAGACATGGACTAAAGGTAATCCACCTAGTCATGTTTGTTCATTTTCATTATTTTGATATCTTGACCCCCAGTGACAGCTTATTGAAACTGAATTAGACTTTTACTGAAACGCGAAACCTAAATGGGGAAATGAGCAAATGAATATTATATTGTTTCTATTTAACATATGTATATAAATAAGATTTTGCACTGGTGGGCTTCAGTCATGCGATACAGTAGGTTTGCAGCTGAAATCATCCAAGCTGCTAGTGGGACTTTGCCATCTGCATCTGTCCAATAACTAACAGCAAAAATAGATGGCAGACCATTGTCAGACACAAATAATTGAGGAACACTAAGCTCATTGAATATGATGGTTAATGCGTCAACAACTGTTGGGCTACTGGTATCGTTGGCTCAAAAAAGGGAATTTGGTGAAATAGTTAGTCAGCGGAAGGTATTTTAATTTTTGGACCCTGAAGATGTCAGTTGCAACCTTTCCCCATGTCTTTGAAGGAATTTGTGTGGAGTTTCTCAGGGCAAAGTTTCTCCTTTGCTCCATAATCTTCAGTTACTTCATTAGTTCCATCATCAGGTGAGAAGAGGGGATGTTTGCTGATAACTGTTCAATGATCAGCACCATTTGTGACCCATCAGGTCATGAAGCAGACAATTCTTACATCCAGCAAGACCTGGGCAATATTCAGGTTTGTGCTGTCAATTGGCAAGTCACATTTGCCCCAGGCAATTGCCATCTCCAACAAGAGAGTGGCTGACCATCATCCCATGGCATCCAATGCTATTGTCATTGTTGAAACTCCCATGATCAACATCCTTATGGTTACCATTGACCAAACACTGAACTGATTAGTCATATAAATACTCTGGCAAGAAGAATAAGTTCAAAGGTAGGAATCCTACAGTGATTAACTTACCTCCTGACTCAACTAACTGTTGATGATCTACTAGGCAGAAGTCAGAAGTGTAATGGAATACTCCTCACTTGCTTGGATGGGTGCAGCTCCAATAACACTCAAGAAGCTTGATAATATCAGGACAAAGAAGCCTATTTGATTTGCACCACATCCACAAACATTCACTTTCTTCATCACTGACACTTAGCAGTTACAAGATTCCTTGCAATAATTGACCAAGCGTGCTTTGAAAGCAACTTTCAAACCCATGACCACTACTATCTAGAAGTACAAGTGCAACAGATACATGACAACACCACCATCTTAAGTTCCTCTCCAGATATTCAACATTGTGATTTGGGAAGATATTGCTGCTCCTTTAGTTTCACTGGATCAAAATCCTGGAACTTCCTCCCTAGTGACATTGTGGATTAACCTATACCAAATGGACTGTAGTGATTCAAGAAGACAGCTCATCAAGGGCTTCTCAAGGTAAGCTAAGGGTGGGCAATAAAACATCACCCAGCTAGGGATATCCACATCCCGTGAATGTAAAGAAATAAAGATTCTCTTGATGTTGATGTTGGCAGAGTTGACATGCTTATCATGACTTGATTAGGTGATCAATGTCCTCAGCAAATTAATAGACAGATTCCTGTTAGCTAGTATTCTATGCCTATGTCACCCATGTATACATGATCAAGCATATCTTGATATAGACTTTGTAGGATAATCACTTGCTTGCCTTTAAGAATTACAATCCTGGAGAGTCCTAGTTCATCTGTGAATGACCAAAAAGAACATGTTTGGCCAGGGACCTGTGGAATGTGTTCAGGTCATCCACTGATGATGATCTTCTCGAGTTGTTGTAGCTGGACATTATCTGCTTGGCTGTGACCAAAATAAATGAGAATGATGTGTACTCTATTTGTGAACTCAGATTTGACAGTATCTATTGTAAGTTTATAGAAATACCTTAATTGGTGGAAATTGACTAAGAGAATCAGAAATAGCCATCTGAGAGAGTAAATTGCATGGCTTTGTGAAATTATACCCTTTGATCTTCACAAGTAGACATTGTTGTTATGGCAATGTACTTGTGGAAGGTTTTCAACAGATCAATTTGAATCGGTTTGTGGTGGATAGGGACACTGCTTTCCAAATAATTGGAACCTTAGTATTCTAAAACCAAAATGTAAGTTTCTCTTTCTATGTTGGAATAGTTTGCCTGAACTGTGGTAAAGACTTTAGAATCAAGAGCAACAGGTATGTCATCATAGAATATCACATGCTCTGAGTGCTTGTTGGGATGCAGCTGCTGCCACCAAAACAAGCTTGGAGAGGTCACAATATTGAAGAACATATGTACTGGAAGATAAAACATTTTTGGAAATGTAAAATCATGAAAATATGTTGTTGGTCTTTATATCATATTTGGAGTGTATCGTTATGAAATCAATCTTGAAAAGAAATTACTTTGGTTACAAAATTCAGAATATACGAGATTAAAAAGTTGAAGATACAATGTTGGTTATTGTGTCACCTTCTCAAGGTAGTTTTATGTAGTGACCAGGACCATGGTGGGGGAGATGACAAGATGAAGAAAAAGTGGTTATCATACTTGTATCAGTAAAGGGGGTACTCTCCAATGTAATCTGAATACAATATATTGCATCATCTGACAGATATCTACAAGTTTATCAAAAACAAACTGTGCATGACATCTCAGACATGGCACAGTGGTTAGCACGGCTGCCTCATAGTGCCAGGGTCCTGGGTTCAATTCCCACCTCAGGCAACTGTCTGTGTGGAGTTTGCAAAGTCTCCCTGTGTCTGCATGGATTTCCTCTGGGTGTTCTGGTTTCCTCCCAAGATGTGCAGGTGAATCGGCCATGCTAAAATGTCCGTAATGTTAAGTGAAGGGGTAAATGAGTCTGTGTGGGTTCTCTTCAGAGGGTCGGTGTCGACTGGTTGGGCCGAAGGGCTTGTTTCCACACTGTAAGTAATCTAATCTAATCATACAGTCTGAGTGTTATGCTTACTTAGATTACTGTTACACCATGGAAATGGTTAACTAACTGATTGACTGTCCAACTAATGACTTTCTGACTGTCTGGTTGATAACTGTGCAAACTATAAGATAGAGACTTTTTAAACTACAGCACAACATGTTCTGATATCTTCCAGCCAACTTAAGTATATCACAGATTTCTGAGATCTATACAGGATACAATATGACCATTGACAGCTTCAGGGAAGATTAATCAATTCTAGATGTCAGTTATGGTTGTTTCTGTCTGTTAGTTTTGCCTAAACTGTTACCAAACATGTAACTTAGATTAGTCTAGCAGGTCTTATGAGATGCAAATGTCTCTTGAGATTAGATTACCTACAGTGTGGAAGCAGGCCCTTCAGCCCAACAAGTCCACACCGACCCTCCGAAGAGTAACCCACTCAGACCCATTTCCCTCTGATTAATGCACCTAGCACTATGGGCAATTTAGTAGGGCCAATCCACCTGACCCGCACATCCTTGGACTGTGGGAGGAAACCCGAGCATCCAGAGGAAACCTGCGCAGACATGGGGAGAATGTGCAAACTCCTCACAGACAGTCACCTGAGGCTGGAATCGAACCCAGATCCATGGCGCTGTGAGGCAGCAGTGCTAACCACTGAGCCACTATGCTACCCGCTCTCATCAAATGTAATTGTTAACCAGTCTTAAACTGATATAATCTTTTAACCATAAGTTACATAAGTTACTTCATGTTACTCATCTACTTGCCTCTTCTGCCAAAAATTGATTGTTGTGCATTCTTCACCACTTTATGCTAGCAAACGCCATGTTACAATAAGAGTTAGTGATGGCTAACCTACCCAAAGAGGTTCTCAGTCGCAAGGTGACAAGGTCACAAGCATCTCTTAGAGCAGAGAATGGTTTTCAGAGAACCAAGAGAATGATGCTACCCAGGATGGTCAGGAAGAAATGCCATGTGTCACCTTGCCAGCCCTGGTGACCGAACTTCACAGAATCACAGCATTATTGTCATGCAGAAGGATTTGCCTATTGTGTATGCACTGGCTTGATTATATAATGCCAATTTCCTGCCTTTTCCCCACATCCCTGACCCCCATTACATCCAAAAAAAAATTGTACCTCTTTAATGCCTCAAGTGAACTTGCCTCCACCACATTTTCAGGCTGTGCATTAAATCCCCTAACAACTTGCTGTGTGATAAAGTCTTCCTCACATTACACTTGTTTGTACATCACTTTAATTCCACATCCTCTTTTCTTTGTACTTTTTATAAGTGAAAATAGGTCCATTCCACCTAATCTGTCCAGCCTGCTCATGGCTTTGAAAATATCAAATCATACATCCGCCCAGCCTTCTCTCTAGGGAGGACAGTCCCAATCTATCCTCACAAATGAAGTTTCTCTTCCTGGAAAAATTCTTGTAAATCCCTTCTTCACTATCTCCAATATATTCACATCTTTCCTATAATGCAGTGCTCAAAACATACAATATTCCAACTGAGGTTGACAAAGTGTCTTGTATAAGTCCTTGTATTCTATGCCCTTATAAATAGAGCTGAGAACATTCCTGAAGAAGGGCTTATGCCCGAAACGTCGAATCTCCTGTTCCTTGGATGCTGCCTGACCTGCTGCGCTTTTCCAGCAACACATTTTCAGCTCTGATCTCCAGCATCTGCAGACCTCACTTTCTCCCCTGAGAATACTCTATGCTTTATTTACTGCTCTCTCCAGCAGATCTTCAAAGTTCGGTGCATGTACATACCCAGGTCCTTCGACTCCTGTGCTTCCTTTAGAAATGTAGCCTCTATTTTATGTCGTCTTTCAGTGTTCTGATGAAAGTGCATCAACTCACACTCTGCACTCAACCTCAACTGCCATCTATCCATCCACTCCACCAGCTTATCAATGTCCTTTTGGAGTTTCATTCCATTCTCTTCACCGTTTACAATTCTTCCAACTTTTGTGCCGTCTCCAAACATGGAAATTGTCCCATGAAGATCCAGAACATTAATATATATCTTGATCAGTAGCGGAGTCAAGGGTTATGGGGAAAAGGTGGGAAATTGGACATAAGGTATGCTGGAACAGGCTTGAGGGGCTGAATGGCCTTCTCCTGTTCCCCTATTTGTTATGGTCTTATCAGTCCCAATACCCCTGGGAAATCCCACTACAATCTTCCTCCAGCCAACAATTATCCATTAACATTCACACTCTATATCATATCACTCAGTCAATTTTGTATCCATATTGCTGCTATCTCTTTTATACCATGAACCTGCATCACAATTAATGTGAGCCACTGTGTCAAATGCTTTTTGGAAATCTATGCATACCACGTCAACAGTGTTACACTCACCAGTCTTCTTTTTTCCCTCTTTAAATCTTCCAGCAAGTTAGTTAAACACAATTTCCTCTTTAAAAATTCATACTGACTCTTCCTAGACAACACACCTTTTTCCTATGTGACTACCTATTCTATCCCGTATAATCATTTCCAAGGTTTTCTCCATGACCAAAGTTAAATTGATTGATCTATAATTGCTGAGATTATTTTTACAGCCTTTTTTGAAAAAGACCATAATGTTTGCAATCCAACAGTCTTCTGGTACTGAATGCTTATGTCCAATGCCTCCACAATTTCTACCCTTACTTCCTTCAAAAATCTTGGATGTATCTCATCCAGTCCTGATTACTGTTTCTCCCTCTGTCATCATGGTCTGGGCAGCATTTTTTTAGATTTTGTTTCTCTTTTGTGGAGATGGATTCAGAGCATTCATTAAATATCTCAGTCATGACCCTGCCTCCATCCGTAAATTTCCTTTTTGGTCTCTGATGCCCCCCTGGTCCTTCTTTAATACTCTATTGCTATTTACAGCCCCATAGAACACTTTCGGATTTCCCTTTATGTTACCTGCTTGTTTTTTCTTATTGTTCCTCTTCGCTTTCATTTCATGTTTGTTTTATCACCTCCCCTCTAAACCTTCAGTATTCCCGATAAGCACACATTTTCTTTCTAATGTTACTTTCCACCTTCTTTGTCACCCAGGGAACTTTGGATTTGTTTGTCCAACCTCTTGCATTGACTGATCTGACAGCCAGACTGTTCTGCAGTTCTTGGGACTGAAGATGTTGGCTTTCTGTGCAATTATCATCTCTTTCTGGGCAACTTAAGACACGTGCAAGTGAAGTTTTTTGAAACGTTCGACAAGAAGCCTGTATTTATTCCCTTTAACCTCCTCACAGAGGCTGTGGAATTCTAGATCAATGTTATTCTCCTGGATCAGGCTCTGCCTTTGGGTTTAGATGGTGTCTTCATAATCATAACTTTTTAGCTCAATATTACAAGGAATGCAGTGAGGTCATTAGAGTGTGAAATTAAAGAGTTCAGGCTGAACTGTCTTTTAAAAGGTAATTCAGTTGGCTGCACCTGTTTTTTTTCATGGATTTTAATCCATTGAAATAAATTGGACCGATCCAAGAAATTCACATGACGTTCATTCTGCAGACCACCTGTAACAACAATAATTTTTAAAAGGTGCCACGATGTACTTTGAAGAATTTCTTAGACTCAGTGTGTACCATTCTCACGTCTATGTCATAAGGTACAATGTAAAGGCTCAGAAATGAATAAAGTTACCCTGACAAATTAGAATTACATTTTTATAAAATTTAAGTGATACTGTGGGGAACAACATAGAGTGAAGAGGGAATTCTGTTATCCAGTGTTCCATGTGGTGAAAGGCAAGGCAGGGAAAAAAAAGACAAATCTGCACTTGGAGATTTTCTAAGATGCAAATTGCAAATGCTACTCCAGACAGGAATGGAGAGACACAGGGTGGCACGGTGCCTCAATGATTAGCACTACTGCCTCACAGCATGAGGAACCAGGATTCAATTCCTGCATTGGGTGACTCTCTGTGTGGAGTTTGCATATTTTCCCCGTGTCTCTGTGGGTTTCCTCCAGGTGCTCTTGTTTCCTCCCACAATCCAAAGATGTATTGGCCATGGTAAATCGCTCATAGCATTAGGTATGTTAGTCAGGGGTAAATATAGGGCAGAGGAATGGGTCTGGGTGGGTTACTCTTTGGACGGTCGGTGTAGATTTGCTGAGTGGAAGGTTCTGTTTCATACTGTAGGGAATCTGATCTAAAAATCTAAAGGACAAATCCATACTGTAACTTCAGAGATTAACCTGTGGCTATAAAAATATGCTCACCAATCAGATGGCTGGATGTTGAGTAGTCCCACCAGTGCCACAAGGTGCAGAGGCCACTCCTGGGATGACCAGCAGTCCCCACTTGAGAAAGGCTATGTACCAGATACCCAGGCAAGTGCAATGATATTCCAGGGCCAGGCTGGTGCCTGGCAATATCCAGTGAAGGGGAGTGCAGAGCTGGGTTCAGCAGGGCAGAATGGGCAACATGTGATGGGGGTTGGGTGCTATCTTGGTGTGCATGTCTCTATTGGGCACAGGTTTCTTGCAAAAGTGGTGGCATAAATGGCAACAAGGCTACCAGGTTCTATCCTTGGGCCACAGGATGCCTATTACTGGTAAAATACGACAGACAGACAGTAGTGAGGAGATGATGTCACCTCATGGCACCTCAGGTGCCACAGCTCACCAGCAGGCTCTGAGGTTTAGGGGTGAGGGATGTAAAATTTCACCGGACATTGTAACCCCTAAAGTGGCAGTACTCATTAGGCAGGTTGTAGTGAAGCCATCAATCAACACAGTGCTCAATTTTGCTCAAATTTGAAACTCTTGCCTATAATGTTTTATATACCACGTAAAACTTCAAAATCATGAACTATTTTCCCCAGAGTTTTTTTTATTGGCATTACTTTGACACTTAAAAGCATTAGGAATTTTAAACATCTGGGTAAATGATGCTTTGAAACATTGCCCAAAATAAATAGGGTTGAGAGAGTTGAAAGAGAATATTGAATAGATTTGTGTTCTAATGGTTCTAAAATTTCATCAATGCAGACCAACGGATTGTACCATCTTTAAATCATTTAGAATAAACAAAACCAGCAGCAGTGAAAGAGCAGGGAATCGCGCAATTCCTTGAAGATCTTGAACAGTGGATGGCCAATTGAACCTTTCACTGAAAAGAAAATATTGATGCTATAAGCCAATTTTAGTTTCCCTTAGTGATATATTCCTTACATTTCTTCAGGAAGGTGGCCTTTTCTGGTTTGTGCTGACGTATAGGTTGAATGCATCTGCGACATTGGATAAAATGAAAGCATGTTGAGAATATGAATTGAATGTTTGAATGGAAAGATTTAAATTCATTTTGTTTTAATATATATTAGTATGCGTGCTTTGACTGAGATTTGACAGCTTACTATTGTCAGATTTTCCTGGCAGGAATTTCTAAATAGTTTTGCTGGTGAAGTTCATTATGTCCAAATGCAACACAGCAAGTGCAAGGTTTTTTGTAGCATTCAAGGATTTGAAACATTTATCTGGACATTAGTTTTCAGTTCTAGCAGTTTGAGATTTCCATAACAATATAGTTACTGTGTGTCGTGGCTTAGGTTGGGTTGAAAAAAAATCTCCTTTCCTTACATCTTTCATTGTCATGCCAGTCCAGCATGCTGGTAGCAACTTTATTGTCTGTAACCAAGAGAGACTATTTACACATTAAAAGTCAGCTTCTTATTGTTGCACAAGATCGCATGTTAATCTTTGTGTTTATTAGTTGAATAGCTATTCACCGTGCATTTATGGTGAAGGCAAGTTTATTTTAAGGAAGTATTTTAAGTCAGGGCCCATGCATTTTCAAAAGGAGAGCCATGTCCTGCTTTATGTTTGAATGCTATATTGAATGTTACATTATTTTCCAAACTGGACACTTTAATAATTTACTTAAATCATTTCATTGTTTCCATACAATTTGCAAGTCACCAGACTCCAGTAGTTCACAGTTAAAACTCTCTATAAATCAAAATGTAGACCATAATTTTTGGATATGTTGCAGACAAACGGCTATGGAAGGTATAGATTAATTACAAAAGGAGAAAAATCAATGGTAAAATTTCTGAAAAAAGTTATTGAGCACAGAACCACTCTACTCTGGAAGCATGTGTCAGATCCTATTTCATTGTTGCCTTATTGGCCTACATCACATCTTTTGTTCCACATTTTCAGTTGTTTATAGGCTATTAAATGCTCTTGTGATAGCCTGGCAGTCTGTTCTACAGTCCCAAGTAATGAAATCTGAATGTGTTTTGCATTATATGCTAACGTTTATCTGGCATCTAGATTTGTAGAATTGAGCCTATTTGCATTCTGCCTTTAGCAGCTGCAATGCATCGCCAAAACAGAGTAAGTGATTTATTTCACACTCAGCCATTTTTGAATCAAAGAGACTGTGCTTCATATTAACTGCATTTTAAACTGTCATAAGTCATATCCACATAGCATTTCTTTTCAGAGCAGCCGCAGACTTTTTACAAAGATGCCAGCAGGTATGGAATTTAATTAAGAGAGCTGACAGCAGCATAAGCAGCTATTTGATTTACCACTGGCTTCTTCTGGATTCACAGAAAACAATGCATCAGCAAAAATATAACTTTTGTGGGAACGAAAACATGAGGCATTTGTGAGGCGTGTGTGCATTCTGCAGGGATTTTTTTTAAGATAGCTCTATTCCAGTCACTTTTAAGGTTTTATGAATTCCTTCAGTAATTTGCAGCATTAACAAGGGATTGGAGATTCTTGGTCATGAAATTTCCTGCCGCTTCTAGTCACTGGCGTGGTACACTTTGAATGGTGAGGGTGTTAATTGTGTGACATGATGTTCATGTGTCAGAAATAGGTAAAAGGTGGTGTCACTCAGCATGCTAAGATGATTTGATGCCATACTTGCCATTTTAGACCTTAACATTCAAGTTAACAACATTTTAATGTATGTTCAACAATTTGAAGAATTCCTCCACGAGCACTATTTAATGTTATTATCATTCCACTTCTAGGTTTGTTGCTTACGCTTTTTAACACTGATTGAATTTAAGGAAATGCTGGTTGTTTTGAGGAGTTGCCGAAAGATGCTAAAGCCTGCAAGAAGTGGTGCTGCATGTGAGGATGGACTTTGTTGTTACAGCAAGGATTCTGGATACACTGCATGCTAACAGAGATGGATGTTATAGCAGCATTGCCCTTGGCCTGCAACATGGCAGAATACCAATCTGAGATGCTTGCTGTTTTTGTTAACCTCGTAATGATCAGGTTATAATCCTTTGTGGCAACTTCAGGAGGAGTAGGGAGAGGTGGTAGAAGAGGAATAGAAGGAAGAGAAGAGGCAGCTGGCACTGTACATTCCAAGTGAGCTCGGTGTGTATATTTAATCAGACACTGGTTCTCCTGAAAGAAAAGCCAGAAACATATTTTCCATTCCAATTCCATCCATTCCACTCTTATGGACTATTACAGCATTTCCTTGGCCAAATTCCTGAAATAAAGCCATCACAACAATTTCACACAAACCTTAGGTAAGAAGACATTCGATAGTCCAATCAAATCTGAGCTAATCATTCTTGTGCATTCCATTTGTTTCTATATTGTCAGTGTTTTTGCCTGATCTAGTGCTTCCTGGTGTCCTAGTGGCTGCAGCCCCTTTTCATCACTGATTTTCATTCAGGGAAACTGCAGGTGATTTTGCAGGGTGAACTTCAGCAGGTCATGACCTTAAAGAACTGGCTTCGGCAATGCTGCCTTAGGATGGGTAGTTATGGTTTGCAATGCCTGACTGACAGACAAGAAAACTAGTCAGGTGACAATGTTGGAAGCATCAACACTATTGTCCCAAGAGGGAAGTGGATTGATGTTCCCCAGAGCTACTGTCACTTCCACTCCCACAGAGCAGACTATCAATAATCGTAGTCATTATAAATTGCCTGAGCCACAATGAGAGCTTGCCTGCACGTCCCTTTAACCACAGCCATGATTAAAAATCACACGACACCAGGTTATAGTCCAACAGGATTATTTGGAAGCACTAGCTTTTGGAGCACTGCTCCCTCATCAGGTGGTTGTGGAACAGGACCATAAGACACACAATTTATAGCAAAAGATTATAGTGTAATACAACTGAACTGATATATTGAGCAAACCTAGATTGTTGTTAAGTCTTTCATCCTTTAGCAAGTTTCAGTTCATTAATATGTAAATCCCAGAATTTCTTTTAGGTTAGATTCCCTCCAGTGTGGAAACAGGCCCTGCGGCCCAACTAGTCCACACCGACCCTCCAAAGAGGAACCCACCCAAACCCATTCCCCTACTCCTGCACCTATCACTATGGGCAATTTACCATGGCCAATTCACCTGATCTGCAGATCTTTGGATTGTGGGATGAAACCAGAGCACCCGGAGGAAACCCACGCAGACACAGGGAGAATGTGCAAACTTTACGCAGTCGCCCAAGACCGGAATTGAACCCGGGTCTCAGGCGTTGCAAGGCAGCAGTGCTAACCACTGACCCACCGTGAGTCACCTTCTCAATATAACTTAAGGTTTTATATTTTAAAAAAGGTGACATCTCAGCTCAGATAATGCATTAAATGTGTGAGGTTAGAGTCTGGCTGTATCCCAATCTTGAGTCAGACTATTTCTATTTCAAAAGTGGAATTTACAAAATATTACGTGCATTGACAACCTGCATTTATTGCCTGCAGATTGTGTATTTTTTGAGCAAAATAGAATATATCTGCAAATATAATTCTGCAAATACAAATTCACCCTGTAGACTTATATGTATGTGCGTGTGCATAACAGAGACAGAACGAGTGTGTGCATGTGAGTGTGTGTGTGTGTGAGCGTGAATGCACATGAGAGAGTATGTGTTGGTGTGTGCGCAAGCTTGGTAAAGTGTGTGCATGTTTGTGATGGAGTATAAGCCTGTGATAGAGTGTGTGCATGGGTGTGAGAATCGGGGGGAGTGCATGTATGTGAGTGTGTATAAGAGAAAGCATGTGTATGAGAAAGGGACTGTATGAGTGTGTGAGTATGTAAGAGTGTGTGTATGTGTGCTTGTGTGTATGTGTGAGAGCATGTATTATGTAGTGCGGTCCTCCACACTCCTCCACAACATCATTGCCATGATGGCAGCAGTCTAAGCCTATATAGAACCAAACTGAGTTCTCATGACCTCAGCCTATACTTCCATTGCAGAGTTCAGACAATGTGTTGCAAAGGTATTGGCCATCAGACACCATGTGCTAAATCTTCTATCACCTTTAGAAGAATGAGCTGGAGACTTAATTGGGTGGAAGACAGAAATTTGGTTACCCCATTACAGGTTGAAGTTTTGGTGTTATGTCCTCTGAATCTTTCAGGAAGGTCAACTTTCTCGATACTCTTTTGCATGTTGTGAGCACTCACGCAGCAACACCCAGCTCACTGGAATTAAGATCACAGGTTCATGTGCAGCAACAGGAAACATGAGCTTTCACAATTGGCTCCTTCATAACAAAGCCGTTAGTTTGCTCAGATGCTTACAGTGTAAGAATGAAGCCTGACTAGGTCAAGCAATGACGGCAGATGCTGGAAACCAGATTCTGATTAGAGATGCTGGAAAAGCACAGCAGTTCAGGCAGCATCCGAGGAGCAGTAAAATCGACGTTTCGGGCAAAAGCCAGGCCTGTATTCCTGATGAAGGGCTTTTGCCCGAAACATCGATTTTACTGCTCCTCGTATGCTGCCTGAACTGCTATGGTCTTCCAGCACCACTAATCCAGAACCTGACCAGGTCAACCAGCTCATGAGAACACTCAGTCCTACTTGTTGCTTTTAAACACTAACGATATAAGAGATGAAACCTGATAGGGGCAACAAGCCTGCCCATCCCAAACAAGACAGCCTCACTAACAGATAGCAGGAAACCTGACCAGGAGTTAACTTAAATAGGTGCTCAATTTAAAATGCTCAGATTAAGATGGAATGGATAAGAAGAAATTGCAGGGAAATGCTGCTCAAAAGGTGTGGCCTATGAGGGCACAGGGAAAATTATTGGAATTGGAAGGAAGAATTTTGAATACAGAGGAGACTATATTCTGTATAACACCTCAGAAGAACATAGACAACAGTGAAAATGTCATAAATGGATGGTGAAATTAAGGAGAAAACACACAGAGGCAAATAAGGTAAAGAATGAATAGACTACAAGATAATTCCCTATTGTATAAAACTTGTAAATAGTATAAAATGATTGAGAGTCTAATGAGCTGAACCAGACAAAACAAAATTGATGAAAGTTTATACAAAATGCAGAGAGCAGGAGACCTTGCATTTTTGACCAGACGCCAACTGAGTTAGCCCAAGTTAGGAACAGTTCCAGATTGATACTTCAACTGATTAAACTCCTGAATGAATGTGATGAACTGATTCCCCATCTTTATACACCTTACCCTTGCTGGTTGGTCACAACAAGGTTAGTTTGGAAAGGCTTCCTTCCTTGTGGATGGCTTTCCCCCAGACAAAATGTGTTTATGCTTGAAAGGGAGACAATTTAACCAGGTTTTTTTGAGTCATTAAAAGAGTGAGTTTATAAATTGCTAAACACAAAATAAGCTAAGGGAATACACATATTCTCAGATCAAGGATAAAAAGTGAGCCTAACACAAAGTAAAAGATATACAGATCAGTCTCTCTTGGGTGTTCAGAAAAGTAGACGTGGGATGTTCACAACTGAACAGTGGAGTTCAGGCTTTGCAGTTCATTGTGATCCTGTTATCCTGTTTCTTATGAAGATGGGAGGCTACAGCACAGATAATTTCTGATGAAAGGTTCTTGACCAAAATGTCGATTCTCCTACTCCTCAGATGCTGCCTGACCTGTTATTCTTTTCCAGCACCCCTGCACTCAGAACAGATCAAGAGATTTTCCTACTTTCTCTTCCTGCTTTCGTCCAGCTGGCTTGATTAGTGGCTGATTAATGGGCAATTTTCTGCCTGTGACATTCACACCACAATAATGTTGAATTCATACGAGTACATATGGACGCCTCAGTTCACTAAATCTCACAGAGCAAGCTTGCAACTGATTTTAATCATTTTTGTATATGCCTCAAGGGATAAAACTCAAAAGTATCTGCAAGCTGCGGCTTTCTGATAAGAGGGGCAAGATAGTTGCCCTCTCGTTATCACATTTTATTACATCTCTCTCTCTCTCTCTCTCTCTCTCACTCACTCTTTGAAGTTTCTTTGATAATATGCATGTGTGACATTCCAAGAATTTGTTGCAGAACTTTGCCAGACAGCACTGAAGTTACATCTGTCTGAAGTAATCCTCAATTAATTGCTCCTTCATTAACCCTCCCGAATTGGCCCAAAAAAGGTGGTAGTGAGCAATCTTTTTGAACTTTTGCAGGATGTAGGGAGGAAGTGGAGTCCAGGATTTTGATCCAGTGATAGTAAGGAATAACAATATAATCATAGAATTATAGAGTCATAGAGATGTACAGCATGGAAACAGATCCTTCGGTCCAACCCGTCCATGCCGACCAGATATCTCAACCCAATCTAGTCCCACCTGCCAGCACCCGGCCTAAATCCCTCCAAACCCTTCCTATTCATATACCCATCCAGATGCCTTTTAAATGTTCCCATTGTGCCAGCCTCCACCACTTCCCCTAGCAGCTCATTCCATACACGTACCACCCTCTGAGTGAAAAAGTTGCCTCTTAGATCTCTTTAATATTTTTCCCCTCTCACCCTAAACCTATGCCCTCTAGTTCTGGACTCCCCCACCCCAGGAAAAAGACTTTGTCTATTTATCCTATCCATGCCCCTGTTGATTTTATAAACCTCTGTAAGGTCACCCCTCAACTTCCGACGCTCCAGGGAAAACAGCCCTAGCCTATTCAACTTCTCCCTATAGTTCAGATCCTCCAACCCTGGCAACATCCTTGCAAATCTTTTCTGAACTCTTTCAACTTTAACAACATCTTTCCGATAGGAAGGTGACCAGAATTGTACGCAATATTCCAACAGTGGACTAATCAATGTCCTGTACAGCCGCAACATGACAATAGACAATAGGTGCAGGAGTAGGCCATTCTGCCCTTCGAGCCTGCACCATCATTCAATATGATCATGGCTGATCATCCTTAATCAGTATCCTGTTCCTGCCTTATCTCCATAACCCTTGATTCCACTATCCTTGAGAGCTCTATCCAACTCTTTCTTAAATGAATCCAGAGATTGGGCCTCCACTGCCCTCTGGGGCAGAGCATTCCACACAGCCACCTCTCTCTGGGTGAAGAAGTTTCTCCTCATCTCTGTCCTAAATGGTCTACCCTGTATTTTTAAGCTGTGTCCTCTGGTTCGGCACTCACCCATCAGCGGAAACATGTTTCCTGCCTCCAGAGTGTCCAATCCTTTAATAATCTTATATGTCTCAATCAGATCCTCTCTCAGTCTTCTAAACTCAAGGGTATACAAGCCCAGTTGCTCCAGTCTTTCAGTGTAAGGTAATCCCGCCATTCCAGGAACTGACCTCGTGAACCTACGCAGCACTCCCTCAATAGCCAGAATGTCTTTCCTCAAATTTGGAGACCAGAACTGCACACAGTACTCCAGGTGTGGTCTCACCATGGTCCTGTACAGCCGCAGAAGAACCTCTTTGCTTCTATACTCAATCCCTCTTGTTATGAAGGCCAGCATGCTATTAGCCTTCTTCACTACCTGCTGTACCTGCATGCTTACCTTCATTGACTGGTGTACAAGAACACCCAGATCGCTCTGTACTGCCCCTTTATCTAAATTGATTCCATTTAGGTAGTAATCTGTCTTCCTGTTCTTGCCACCAAAGTGGATAACCATACATTTATCCACATTAAACTGCATCTGCCATGCATCCGACCACTCACCTAACTTGTCCAGGTCACCCTGTAATCTCCTAACATCATCATCACATTTCACCCTGCCACCCAGCTTAGTATCATCAGCAAATTTGCTAATGTTATTACTAATAGCATCTTCTATATTATTAACATATATTGTAAAAAGCTGCAGTCCCAGTTCTGATCCCTGCGGTACCCACTGGTCACTGCCTGCCATTCCGAAATGGAGCCATTTATCATTACTCTTTGTTTCCTATCAGCCAACCAACTTTCAATCCAAGTTAGTACTTTGCCCCAACATTCATTCATCCAAATGGCTTTAATTTGACAGTCCAGATCAACAGCCATCTGTAAGACAAGTCTGGGAAAGCTCGTTGTCGGCCCACCCATTAAGCACTACCCAGCGTACATTGAAATTCTGTCCATAGATATTTTCCTTTGCTAAATTACATTAACAGAATACCTAATTGATGAACTACACAATTTACAAGTTTCACATTTTACATGGTAATGAGCATTGACGGATAGTGACATTTAAGAGAAACATTGCTCACACTCAACTGTGAAGCTGTTCTGTGGTCTTGATAGATAGCCAATGTGTTCAGGGACTAAATTGCTGCCAAAGTCAGATCTCCTGGAAGTAATCATGATCAAAAAGGCAGTTGCCGAAGCAGGACTGCACCTCTAACAGCAATTTCATTGCTCGCATGGTCCAGGTTAATATTATTAATCTCTGTTTAGCCTGCAAAATAAAACTAGAAACCATTGCCACCCCGTTAAACCACCAATTTGTCTAGCTATGCCACAATCCAGGCATAAAGCCTGATAGCGCTCTGGACTAAAAGCTCATCAACCCCCCGCCCATATATAACACCCATGTCTGCCCATGGCCAGCTCTGTAGGTATAAAGCCCATCATCAGTCCACTGGATGCCCACCAGTTCTCCAGGCATAAATCCAGGCAGTGACCCTTTGGCTGCCCCCAGCTCTTCAGGCATAAAGCTCATCAGTCTGCTGAACCTCAACATTCCAGGCATAAAAAGCCCATCCCCAGCTGAGCCAAGTTCTCCCAGGCATAAAGCCCATCAGCACCAGCCCCACATTTCAGGCATAAAGCCCATCAAAAACATTAAAATGCTATTCTTGAATGGAAATGGTTCCTATATTGCAGGCATAAAGCCCAGGAGATTTAATATTGGATCCCAATATCCCAAAATAAACAGCTACACACTAATTTTAAATTACTAGAGCTAAGAGGCATAAAGCCTTGTATGCATAAAGCATAAAGCCTAGAGGAGCAGCCAATTGCAACTTTCACTATGAAGCTCCCAAACAGGCTAGTAAAACCATTAAACCAAGTAATCTTACAAGGAATTCTAACCAGTCATCACCCAGTCAACAAGCAACTGAAAGCTCATGACATGTGAGGTGAACGTTAGTTGGAGCCACATCTCTCGAATACAGATTTGCAAGTAATATTGAATTTCTACCTATTGGCAAGACAGAGAAAGTACGAAGAGCAAAGCAACAACTTTCCAGTTTGGAATTGCACATCAGCATTCGCTGAGACAGCCATGTCATCTTGCTGCAGGAAGTTGGATTTGTTTTTTGAATGAAATGCCTGAAAGATAAAACTAGACAATGTTGCCTACCTGAGTAATCCCTTGCAGACAAAATTACCAGAACCAGCTCAAAACAAACATTACAGTCTCAATTTTATCAAATTACCGGACGAACAACATACAAACCAGGTTCAGTCCATCTTCCTCTGCTCTTATCTGACTTGTTCCAAAAGGCTCCAGCCCTGAAAAATATTCTTCAATTATACGACTACCTCATCAGCCCCTCTGCTCTCAACTTCTGCCAATTTGTGCCTCCAGGAACTCTTCATCTGTACTGGCTATCTCATCCTGCGTTGTTAGTGATCTTTTCCTATCCAAGCCCCTTTCCTCCTGAAGTTCTTCAATCTTAACGTGCGTGTTGTTCCATCTCTTCATTCTGGTCGACTTCCATGCCAGTCCAATACTCACAACAGTCCTTCACAATTTCACATCAAACACGTTTTCAAGTGAACACTGCACCTTCTGCGCAACCAAAGTCTGTCATCTAAAAAGTGGTCCAATGCCAGATTTTGCTTTATTCTGCATCCAAGTATAACGCGTAGATCAGCAAATATAAAAACATACAGTCATGCAGACAATAGTTGCAGCATCACATCTTCAGCCTTCCAACAAATTTCAACTGAAAACCTTTGCATCTTCAGTGTTTGACCAAAACACATTTAACAAACTCAACATTTCAGATGCTCATGAACTTTTCCACTTTTTCCCATTTGGCAATACACCCACACGCAAGTCAGATTAACATATGCAGGAGAATTTCACAGGTGACTATCACACCCACACAGCACTCCATTCTTGCCCACTATTTCAAAGTATAAAGACTTTGTCATCCCTCCCCAAATACAGAAGACTGCTCTCAACTGAGGAAAGACATATAGATTCTACAAAGTCAGTGAGAGCCTTGATATCTAAACAGCACCCCCTAACTCCCATCATTCCTTTACAACAACACATGGGAGCTGGAAGAAAAGTGATTCAACCCGACTGCACAAAATAATGTCGCAGCTAAAGAAACTCCTTCAACCCTCTTGACTCAAAATGTACCCAGCAGCCCAAAACACCTTATGGACCTTCACAAAATTGCAGCCCTACATCGCAGCGACCTGCATAAAATGGCGAACCACCCGCAACTTTAGCGAAATGAGGTGCGACTACCGCCCCCTCTACGACCCTCCCACATGACGAGTGCACCCGCCCGCGAGCCTCTCAGAATGGCGAGCCCAACCGGCGAAAAGCTATTCTCTCCACCCCCCAGCCCTTCTCAAGATGGCGAGCGCAACCGGCGCTATTACCCACCCCAGATCTTCTCAAGATGGCGATCCCACCCGACAAACAGCTATTGACCCCCCATCCCGACCTTCTCAAGATGGCGACCCCACCCATTCACTGACCCCTGCGCCAACAAAAACAAACCCTACCGCTCCGGACCCACCTGTAACAGAACATCCTTCCAGAACTTCCCTAACTCTTCCGAATTCCTAACTGCGCGTTGACAGCAACAAAAACAAATCGCATCACCTCTCCCCCCTCCCGTACCATCACGACCCTTTATATCCTAACGACGGTTGACCCCCACCCTACTCAATGGCCCCACTGCCGCCAAACAAACATCCACCCGTGTCCGCTCCCGCCCCTCCAACCCCCTCCCACGAACCGCCTCACATTTAAACCCCTCAGCGCACAAAGCGAGCCTGACCACCTTAAACCCGTAAAGGCTGACACTAGTTTGCTTTCTCCATCCGGCCCGCACACCCCTCCACCCTCTCCTTCCTCCCGCAGCGATCTGCCTCCCAAATCCTATACTCAATACTCTGACCAATAAAGGAAGGCATACCAAACGCCTTCTTCACTATCCTATCTACCTGCGACTCCACTTTCAAGGAGCTATGAACCTGCACTCCAAGGTCTCTTTGTTCAGCAACACTGCCTAGGACCTTACCATTAAGTGTATAAGTCCTGCTAAGATTTGCTTACCCAAAATGCAGCACCTCACATTTATCTAAATTAAACTCTATCTGCCACTTCTCAGCCCATTAACCCACCTGATCAAGATTCCGTGTAATCTGAGGTAACCTTCTTCGCTGTCCACTACACTCCAATTTTGGTGTCATCTGCAAACTTACTAACTGTACCTCTTATGCTCCCATCCAAATCGAAAGTTCCATGTCAAGAATGTATGTGACTTGGAGGAGAACTTGCATGATGTGGTGTTTCCATAAATCATGCCCTTCTAGGCGATAAAGGCTGTGAGTTTAAAAGGTGTTGCTGAAGGAGCTTGAGTGAGTTAGTGCAGTAATCTTGTAGATCGTAAATGTTGCTACCACTTTGCATAATGAGTGAAATGAATGAATTTTAAGGTAGAAACCCTATAGTATGGATGCAGGCCATTCGGCCCACTGAGTCTGCACCACACCTCTGAAGACCATTCCACCAGAGCCACCCCAGATCCTATTCATGTAACACTGCATTTCCTTTGGCCAATTCACCTGACCTGCATATCTTTTGACTGTGGGAGGAAATCACAGCACCTCAAGGAAACTCATACAGACACAGGAAAAAGGTACAAATTCTACACAGTTAACAATCACACAACACCAGATTATAGTCCATCATGTTTGTGTGGAAGCACTAGCTTTCAGAGCACTGCTCCTTCATAAGTTGGTTGTGGATAAAAACATCATAGGACACAGAATTTATAGCAAAAGTCTACGGTGTGAAATTATATACTAAAAAAGACCTGGATTGTTTGTTAAGCCTCTCATCTTTTAGAACGACCATGATGGGTTCAGTTCTTTCATATGCAAATACCAGAACTATTTTTTTAAAATTGCATTCTCAAGTGAACTTTTACAATAGGTGCCATATCAGCTCAGATAATGCATTGAAGGTGTGAGGTGTCCTGTGTGAGGCTGTCTGTGCCCCAATGTTCAGACTGATTCTATTTCTAGTAAAGGTATTTACAATATCTTACATGGATTTATGCAATTTTTGAACAAAATAAAATGTAATTCGGCAAATACAAATTCACCCCACAAACCTATATGTGTGTGTATGCGTATGGGCGTATGTATGGGGGGGGGGTATGAGTGTCTGTGAGTGTGTGTAGTGTTTGTGTGAGAGTGTAAAGGAGTATAAATCTGTGAGTAGTTGTGTGTGCACGTATGAATGTGGGTGTAAATCTGTGAGCGTATGAGAAGTGCTTGTGTATGAGAGAGAGTCTGTTTGAGTGTATAGCTCTGTAGGAATGTGTGTGTGTGTTTTTGTGAGTGTGCATGCGCACGTTTGTCTGTGTGTGCGCACGTGCGCAGTGGGGTCACCTGTAGTGTGACATGAACTCAAGGTCCCTGTTGAGGCCATCCCCATGGATAACAAACTTGGCTATCAGCCTCTGCTGGCCCACTTTTCATTGTTACCTGTCTCGAAGTCCGCCTTGGGGGATGGTCACCAGAATGTCCAAGGTCAAGCGTCCCAGACCACTGAAGTGTTCTCTGACTGGGAATGGATACTCCTGGCTGGTGATTGTTCTGCGGTGCCCATTCATCCGTTACTGTAGCCTCTGCTCAGTCTCGTCAATGTACCATGCCTCTGGGCATCCTTGCCTGCAGTGTGTGCGATAGACACATTAGCTGAGTCACATGAGTACCTGCCACGTACATGATGGGTGGTGTCCCCACATGTAATGGTGGTATCCATGTCCACACTCTGACAACCTTGCAACATCAGTCGTGGCAGGCTTGTATGGTATTGTCCGGAAAGCTGGGCAGTTTGCTGTGAACTATGATCTGTTTGAGGTTTGGTGGTTGTTTAAAGGCGTGAAGTGGAGACGTGAGGCAAGTCTTGGTGAGATGCTCTTCCTCATCGATAATGTGTTGCAGCCTGCGAAGAACATGGTGTAGCTTTTTGGCTCCTGGGAAGTACTGGACAACAAAGGGTATCCTATCATTGCAGCACGTGTCTGTCTCCTGAGGAGGTCATTACAGGTTTTCACTGTGGCACGTCGGAATTGGCGGTCGATCAGTTGACAATCGTACCCCATTCTAATGAGGACTTGAGTACTTTCAAGTGCCTGTCATGTTCCTCCCCATCTGAACAGATTCTGTGTATGTGTAGAGCTTGTCCATAGAGGATGGCTGCTTTAATATATTTCAGGTGGAAGATTATCTGTGGGTTTGAGGTCGAGTGAGGTGCTGAGGTATCTATCCTTGATGGAGATTCATGTGTCCAAGAATGAGACAGATAGTCGAGAGTAGTCCATGGTGAGTTTGATGGCAGGATGAAACTTGTTGATATCAAAGTGTAGTTTTATCAGTGACACCCCACCATGGGTTCATGGGAAAAAATTGTCATCAATGTACCTGGTGTATAATGTTGGTTGGAAGTCGTCCTGCATAGAGAAGAACTTTTGTTCAAACCTGTGCATGAAGATGTTGGCATATTGGGGTGCACATTTGATCCCCATGGCCGTTCCATGTGTCTGGATGAGGACCAGTTGTCAAAGGTGAAAACATTGTAGTCTAGGATGAAGCAGTTCTGTTATAGGATGGTTCTTGGAGATTGGCAGTTGAGTATTGAGGTTGTTGCAGCGATGCCGTCATTGTGGTCGGATCGGCCAGTAGTTGCCTGTAGTGTTCCCGGTTGTTCTGTTGTTAGTACACTTCCGAACACATTCATTCGGAATCTGTTCTATTCCGAATGATGATGGCTCTTCCTTTATCTGCTGGTTTGATAACAATATTGTGATGCGTTTTGAGAGCATGGATGGTGTCGCATTGTGATCAGGTGATGTTTTGCTCTACCTTGTAAGTGTGGCTGATGAATCTGGCATTTATATATTTCCTGACAGTTTGAATATACATGATGAGCCCAGGATACCCATGGATACTATGCAAACCTAAACGGGGTACGATGTCCAATTCATCGACCGCCAGTTCCGATGTGCCTCAGCGAGAAATGGTAATAACCTCCTCAGAAGACAGACGCAAACTACAACCGACAGGGTACCATTCATTGTCCAGTACTTCCCAGGAGCCAAAAAACTACATCATGCTCTTTGCAGGCTGCAACACATTATCAATGAGGATGAGCACCTCGCCAAGACCTTTACCACGCCTCCACTTCTCACCTTTAAACAGCCACCAAGCTTCAAACAGATCATTGTTCACAGCAAACTGCCCAGCTTTAGGACAACACCATACAACACTGCCACCATAGTCTTGCAAGACATGTCAAAGTGTTGCACGTGGGGACACTTCCCATCATGTACGTGACAGGTACTCATGGGACTCGGCCAATGTGGTCTATCTCGTACGCTGCATGCAAGGATGCCCTGAGGAATGATACTTTGGTGAGACTGAGCAGAGGCTACGGCAATGGATGAATACTGCACAACGGATGGCTACTGCACCACAATCACCAAGCAGGAGTGTCCCCGCCCAGTTGTAGAACACTTCAGCAGTCTGGGATATTCAACCTCAGACCTTCCTCCAAGGCAGACTTCAGGACAGGCAACAACACAAAGTGGCTAGGCAGAGGCTGATAGCCAAGTTCGATATCCATGGGATGGCCTCAACCAGGACCTTGCGTTCATGTCACACTGCAGGTGACTCCACTGCACTACACACACACACACACACACACACACACACACACACACACACACACACACACACACACACACACACACACACACACACACCAACCTTTTATTGAATGAGAGTGTTCTGCTTTCAAGCTATTCTTGTTCATGTTAATGGAGTTACTAAAAGTGATTTAGATTTTCAATTCACAACAGCAAATACCATTGTCTGTAACAAGTTGCAAAGTCAAACTTATCAGATGCAATCCAGTCCTTTTATCGATTAACAAGTAAGATCCCAGGCTGAAATCTGGCTTCATAACTCATATTCTTTATATTTTATCTAACAATGTGCTCATTCATTTTGATACAAGCATTCAAAGATTTGGATTTAGCAATAAAGCAAAAAATTATAATGCAATAGAAAAGAACATAATATCAAATAAGCAAAGATATTTGCATATAACACAAATTCAAAGATTTCAAAACACTGTACAAACACAACCTCATCTATCCCACCACCATCATATTAATTGGATGCCACAGAGAGTTTGCTTCTCCATCACAGCTATAGGTTTAATTTTCTTTAAACTTATTAAAGTTCTCTGTTTTGGGAGTTTGATAGTTTCTTTCTTGATTAGTCACACAACTGATCATATTATCAGAGAGAAATATGGCACAGAAAAAGGCCCTTTGGTCCATCATGTTCGTGCCAGTTAAAACAACTGCCTAACTATCCTGATCCTACTTTCCAGCACTTAGCTCCTAGTATTGTATGTCTTGGCATCACAAGTGCACATCCAAATGTTTCTGAAAAGTTATGATGGTTTCTGTCTCTCCCATCCTTCCATGCAGTGAATTCCAGATTCCCAGGAGTCTTTTAGTATAAAAGCCTTTCCTCACATCTCCTCTAAATATTCAGCCCTTTACCTTAAAAAAGAGGATGGTTTCTTTTTCCCCAGACTTTCTTAACTGCAATAATCAGCAAAGTTCGCCAGAAGAAGCAAAAGCTGAGAACAAGGAATTGTTTAATCCATTCAAAGTCATTGATGAATCTTTGACTAAAGTTGTTTGGACAGTTAGTAGCCCACTGAACAAGTACAACCGCCAGGTTTGACTTTGTTGCCAGATGATGAGTCAACGTAGGTTCAAGAGCAACAATTTTTTTGTCTTTCAAGAAGAACTATCTGCAACATCAACAAATATAGTGCTAAATTAGCAGCAGCCCTCCTGTAACACAACAGAGGATGCAAAAATGTCTGGTTCACTAGCAAAGCAAGCATTGATGGCAAATGAAAGCTTAAAACCTAATCATTAAGTTGAGGTGAAGAGTTTAAATGCTGCAACACAGATGTACCAGTGGATTGGATGTAAAGATCTGATGAACAAAATGGAAATGAGCTTAATGTCACTCCATGGAAGCCAAATCAATGCCCATAGAGTCAAGATGCAGGTTATAAAAGAAGATTGGCTACAGGGAGGCTAGTTGTTGGCTACAAACTTTTCCTCTTTGGGATAAGCTGGCTGCCCTCTTGTAATATTCAGCTGAAGGAGCTCAAGGACAATAGGCATCTTGAAACACAACCAGGCATTGGTTATTTCTTCTCCAAGTTCCACATAACCCTGACTTGGAAGTACAATGAAGTTGCTTCAGCATCACTCAAATTAAAATCTTGATCAGCTGAACTGGCAGCACTGTAGTTACATTAAAACAACTCAGGAGATGAAACAGTGTAAATGGTAACCCATCATCACCTGCTCAAAGACAATTAGGAATAGTCGATAATGTTGGCCTGTCATGGTGGTCTTAAACATCAAAGAAAAGTTAGTAGATTTAGTGTGTTTGTCTGTAGGTTAGAGTGCAACTAATTAATGCTTGAAGGCAAATCAAGGCAAATTAGTCCACAAGCCTCATTAATATGAAAGCAATTAGCAATATTCATCATTTTCAGCCTTCGAGATAGCTCACTGACATATTCAACTGGTCAGAATGATGACTAAATACCACATATGAAGCCTGGGACATGGAGGCAAATGGGAGGAGAACAGCCAAAAGCATTCTGGAGTTATAATGAGGCACTAGGAGAGGGAAGAAGCCTGAATAGAAGCTCAGGCACCTGTCACTTTAGTTCTGGAGGCTAATGTTGACAGGACCCTCATAATTTCTTAGCACTTTGTTAGAAAGTTCATCTTTCAAAGAGGTTTCTGAGGATCCAGCATTATTGCCTTGAGTGATATGCTGGGAGCCACACATACCTCATAATAAGCATTTGTCTTATATCCACCATATTTGAAGCTTAGTATTTTGCTTCCAGCTGAGAAAATCAACAGTGGTATCAGTTTCCTGTTTCCCAAAGACAAGTATGAACTATGAGTGGAGTTAACTGGGTAACGTTGGAGATTATACTTTGTAAGGCTGATATGATTTCCTGCATGACATCCCCAGTGCCATTGCCTTTTAGCCTGAAAAATGATGAGGATTGGATAACAAAAATAATGAAAAAAATAAATGGTTGAGGCAATATTACATAAGATTAAATGAGCAAAATATTTTCATGACAATTCTAATGCACAGCATGCAATAGACTGAAAATCCGACCAATACAAATATGTTGAGAGTGAGGCGCTAGAAAAGCACAGCAGGTCAAGCAGCATCCGAGGAGCAGGAGAATCAACGTTTTGGACAAGAGCCCTTCATCAGGAATGAGTCCTCGTTGCCCGAAACATTGATTCTCCTGCTCCTCGGATGTTGCCTGACTTGCTGTGCTTTTCCAGCACCCCAGGCTCTCGACTCTGATCTCCAGCATCTGCACTCCTCACTTTCTCTGCAATATAAATATGTTCACTGTCCTTACAGGGATGCCAATTTACTTTCTGCAATGGAATACAAAACCCTCATTTAACAATTGGTCATTGGAGATCTTGATCAGGAGGAATACAAGAGTAAGCTTTTGCTTTTAAGGAAAAAGATGTCCCCTGAATCAGCTCCTATGGGAGTGTTGCCTGACTGTTCTCATGCATTTAATTTAAGTGACATTGATGGTCAGGTGCACAGCTTTTGCAAAGCTTCTAGTTTCTAAGTGCTTCCAATTAATTACATACTTAATTATATACAGTTGGTTCAAATTCAGAGGCTCATAAATTCAATAGAGTGAGTATAGTGAATGTTTAAAAAGCATTTTGTAAAGGATCATAAGACAGTGAGCCATTTCTTTGAAAATCATTTGGTAAGTGACTGAGGCATGCAGCACTGAAATGGCATCAATTAGGTTTGCAAAACTCTTCTCCTGATTTGGAAGGATCAGGGCTCCTTGTTATAAATTGCTCTAGGGGAGATATAGAATGGTGGAAGATTACCCCTGTCTTGGAGATTAATGGACCTGTGAAATAAATTATCCACCCCGATATGATCAACACTGCAGTGTTGTATTCTGGCAAGACAGAACTGGACTTGTTTCTGACTGTGGCAAAGATCATTTTGACCTGTTATAGAAATCAAAGTGATTTCCTAGATTTCTGGATGCCTGGAAGGTGTCAGAGAAATTTTGTTAGAGAGATCAGAGAGATGCAGCTAATTTGTTTCTAATTCGTGTTGTTTTAAACTGAGTTATTTTGTACCTGTTCTTGGAGATTGTATGGTGTGTAGGCAGTATCTACAATCTGACACATGACATAACGAAAATTAAGACATGTTGGTTGGACTAGTAGGCTCTTTCCACAAAGTTTTGAGTATCAAGAAAGCTTCTGTACTTATGACCTGAAGGCTCTGCATGAAGGTCTGCAATCGCTCCGCATCACCCAAAACCAGAGGTGTGACAGATATTCTCACAGCAGTTGGCAATCATTTTCTAGTAATTAGATGTGAGATTCTCTCTCATTAGTATCAACAATATAAAATGCACAATCATGACATTGAGGCACTTCCACAGCACTACCCTTTGAAAGTGTTTTTTCCTTGATGCTTCTCAAGTGGAGGTTACAGAGTCTCTAAAGCAGTTTTCAGGTCACCAGGAATTAATAACATCCCACCTGACATAGTCAAGTAAGACCATAAGAAATAGAACAGGGGTAAGCTATTCACTCCCTCAAGGCTGCCATTTAGTAGGATCATGGCTGATCTGAACCTCCTCACATCTACTTTCCTGCCCTATTCCCATAACCCTTGATTTCCCTACTAATCAAGAAATTATCTCAGCCCTAAATATACACAAGGATTCTGGTCCCAAGTACAGGAGAATTTAAATGATTAGGAAACTCATACATCTGTTCTGTCCAAGCAGCAAGAAGGGCACTCAGTCTTCAAGAAAGCTCCCATAATTCATCACTGCAAATGGAAAGAAAACAAGTCCGTCTATGACAATCACTGTGGAATATTACTTCGCTCAAGAGCAGGAAATGTTCTTGCAAAGGTTATTCTCATTCAGCTTGTCTTTGTGTATCGAGAATTGCAATGTGGTTTCCATTAAGTTTAGGAAAGTGTGAATGTGGTTTTACAGCATGTTAAATACAAGGCAAGTCCCCTAAAAAGAGGAAGGACCTCCACATAGTGAATGGTGACTTGAACAAGTCATTCAAGTATCTTGAAATGCATAGAAGTGGATAAATCCCCAGCACCTGATCAGGTGTACCCCAGAACTCTGTGGGAAGTTAGGGAAGTGATTGCTGGGCCTCTTACTGAGATATTTGTAACATCAATAGTCACAGGTGAGGTGCGGAAGACTGGAGGTTGGCTAACATGGTGCCACTGTTTGAGAAAGGAGGTAAGGACAAGTCAAGGAACTATAGACCAGTGAGCCTGACACCGGTGGAGGACTGTTTAGGGGTAGTCAACATGGTTTTCTGCATGAGAAATCATGTCTCACAAACTTAAATGAATTTTTTAAAGAAGTGACGAAGAGGATTGATGAGGGCAGAGCGGCAGATCTGATCTATATGGACTTCATTAAGGCATTCGACAATGTTCCCCATGGGAGAATGGTTAGCAAGGTTAGATGTCATGGAATACAGGGAGAACTAGACATTTGGATACAGAACTGGCTCAAAGGTAGAAGGGTGGTGGTGGAGGTTGTTTTTCAGACTGGAGGCCTGTGACCAGTGGAGTGCCACAAGGATTAGTGTAGGGTTCGCTACTTTTCATAATTTATATAAATGATTTGGATATGAGCATAAGAGGTATAGTGAGTAAGTTTGCAGCTGACATCAAAATTGAAGGTGTAGTGGACAGCGAAGAAGGTTACCGCAGATTACAACAGGATCTTGACCAAATGGACCAACGGGCTGAGAAGTGGTAGATAGAGTTTAATTTAATTAAATGTGAGCTGCTGCATTTTGGGAAAGCAAATCTTAGCAGGACTTATACACTTAATGGTAAGGTCCGAGGGAGTGTTGCTGAGCAAATAGACCTTGGTGTGCAGGTTCATATCTCCTTGAAAGTGGAGTCACAGGTAGATAGGACTGTGAAGATGGCGTTTGGTGTGCTTTCCTTTTTGGTCAGATATGTGAGTGTGAGAGAGAGTGTATATGTATGTGCGTGAGTGTAGAGTGGTCTAAGTCTCTAAGAGGATGCATGTGTCTGTAAGGATGTGTGTGAGTGTCTGTGTGTGTGTGTCTGTGTATATGTGTATATGTGTGTGTATAGGAGCACATGTGTGTGTGCGTGTGTGTGGGTGTGGGTGTGTGTGTGTGTAGGTGTGTCTGTGTGTCTGTGTCTGTGTGTGTGTGTCTGTGTCTGTGTCTGTTGTGTGTATAATGTAATGGCGGTCACCTGTAATGTGACATGAACCCAAGGTCCCAGTTGAGGCCCACCCTATCGATACGGAACTTAGCTATCAGCCTCTGCTCGGCCACTTTTCACTGCTGCCTGTCCTGAAGTCTGCTTTGGAGGATGGTCACCCAAAGGTCCTCTCAGAGACTTAGACCACTCTACACTAACGCACACACATATGCACTCTCTCTCATACTCACAACCCCAACCAAGACACACACACACACACACATACACACACACACACACACACACACACACACACACACACACATATTTTGTGGGGTGAATTAGTACTTGCAGAGTTATGTTGTACTTTGCTCAAAAACAGCGTGAATTCATGTAAAACTCTGTTATCTCACTTTTTAGATTAGAATCAATCTAAGCATCATGGCATAGACAGAGAATGGGCAGCACGGTGGCACAGTGGCTAGCACTGCTGTCTCACAGCACCTGAGACCCGGGTTCAATTCCTGACTCAGGCGACTGACTGTGTGGAGTTTGCACGTTCTCCCCGTGTCTGCGTGGGTTTCCTCCGGGTGCTCCAGTTTCCTCCCACAGTCCAAAGATGTGCGGGTCAGGTGAATTGGCTATGCTAAATTGCCCGTAGTGTTAGGTAAGGGGTAAATGTAGGGGTATGGGTGGGTTGCGCTTCGGCAGGTCGGTGTGGACTTGTTGGGCCGAAGGGCCTGTTTCCACACTGTAAGTAATCTAATCTAATCTAAACACAGGGGGGCTAACACCTTCAACGTAATGTCTAGCTAACATCAATTGTTACAGTTAACCTGAGAATGCAACGTTTAAAAAAACGTTTTATCATTTATACATGAAAGAAGTGAAACTATCATGGTATTCGAACTGATGAAAGACGCAGTAGACAATTAAGGTATTTTTCAATGAATAATTTCAGTCACATCACACTGTAAACTTTTGCTATAAATTCTGTGCCTTACAATTGTGTCCTCCACAACCACCTGATGAAGGAGCGTCACTCCGAAAGCTAGTGTGCTTCCAATTAAACCTGTTGGACTATAACCTGGTGTTGTGTGATTTTTAACTTTGTACACCCTGATCCAACACCAGCATCTCCAAATCATTGCCAAGATTGGAAGATTTGAGCTATAGGAAGCGGTTGAATAGGCTAGGGCTGTTTTCCTTGGAGCGTCAGAGGCTGTGGGGTGACCTTATAGGGGTTTATAAAACCATGAGGGATGTAGATAGGATAAATAGACAAAGCTTTTTTTCCCTTGGGTGGAGGAGCCCAGGACTAGAGGGCATAGGTTTAGAGTGAGAGGGGAAAGATATAAAAGAGACCTAAGAGGCAATGTTTTCACGCAGAGGGTGGTACGTGTATAGAATGAGCTGCCAGAGGAAGTGGTAGATGCTAGTACAATGGGAACATTTAAAAGACATCTGGATGGGTATATGAATAGGAAGGGTTTGAAGGGATATGGGCCAGGTGCTGGCAGGTGGGACTAGATTGGGTTGGGATATCTGGTCAGTATGGATGGGTTGGACCGAAGGGTCTGTTTCGTGCTGTACATCTCTATGACTCTGTAACAGTGGAAATCAGGTCTTCTGTGGAGGTTTTAGCACAAACTATGGCTGCCCTGAAAGGATGATCAGTGACATTCAGTCATTTCAAGATGGCCAGCTCAGTTCTGGACTGACAGTAACCTCTTCAATTTGCAACTGCTCAAAGCTTGCACAATGGCTGCTGAGTAAAAAATGAGGTCTGCAGATGCTGGAGATCACAGCTGCAAATGTGTTGCTGGTCAAAGCACAGCAGGTTAGGCAGCATCTCAGGAATAGAGAATTCGATGTTTCGAGCATAAGCCCTTCATCAGGAAAGCTGCTGATCAGCCATTGAATGAACTTTTGTTTAAGGATGATGTGTTGTCATAGCACATACTCCAGAGGGCACATGGCTGCTTGTTTATTGCCTTACCCCAGCCCGAGAGTACTTTGGCCCAACAATAAGTCTGATGGGAAAAGAGGTCTTGTATCAGCCCATCTATTGACATGGTATTATTTATTGCATGGAGAATTGAATACAGATGAGAAGTCTATATTTCAGTTATACAGGGCATTGAGAGGATCATGTCTGGAGTACTGTGTACATTATTGGTCACCTTATTAAGGAAAGCATATAAATTAATTTGAAATGATTCAGAGAAGGTTTATGAAACTAATTCCTAAAAAGGCAAGTTGTCTTATTTAGAAAGGTTGGACACGCGAGGGATGTATCCATTGGAGTTTAGAAGCCTTGATTGAAATACATAATAGCCTGAAGTGTCGTGATAGGATAGATGTGAAGAAGACATTTTCTCTTATGAGAGAATCTAAAAGCGAGGGTTACTGCTTAAAATAATCAGTCAGCCATTTAAATCAGGGATTTTTGTTTCATCCAGAGGTTTGAGAGTCTTTGAAACTCTATTCCTGAGAAATTGATGAAAGAAGTTTTTGAATATTTTTAACGCAGAGATGGATACATTATTGGTAAACAAGAGTGAGAAATATTATCCATGATAGTCAGGAATGTGGAGTTGAGATTGCAACCAGATTAGCCAGAATTGGAGGCTGAATGGCCACTCTTCCTTCTTGTCTATACGTTTGTACTCCATGACCCCATAGTCACTACCAACAACACACTCCGTAATTCAGTCCAGAGGTTTGGTAATCTTGGAGGTATCCTTTCCAGTAACACAACCCTGCATGATGAAATCAGTCATCGCTTGGCAAAATCAAACACATCATTTTACAGGCTTACTCACAGACTTTGGAAAGAACATGGCATTTGTCTTAGACAAAAATCCAATTTTACCCAAGTAATGATTTTCCAATCTCTCGTTATTAGTATGAGTCTTGGACAAGCTATAGAAATCACATTAAGTAACTAGAAGCATTTCATCTTCACTACTTGAGATCCATTTGCAACATCAGATGACCGAACAAAACTCCAGCACAGAGGCTCTTCATACCTGGCATTGAGACTATCTTCAGAGCTCAGTTTCACTGAATATGTCTTGTGGCTCATAGAAACTATCCTTGCACACCACAATCAATGCTCTGCAAGCAACTAAGCAACTAAGCAACACAGCATGTTGCGGACTTAGACATGTAGACAAACTGAAAGACAACATCAGAACTTGCAAACCTGATGCCAATACATGGGTTAAACAAACAAACTGGCACAGAACCAAAGGCAAAAGTCTCAATCATCAAGTAATTTTGATATTGAACCATCGCCTCTATCCTTCCCGCTCATACTGACTTCAGATGTAGTATTTACAATTTGTTATGTAAATTGAGTCTTTGGCCTCATGCCATACATGAAGTGATAAAAAGCAGACTGTAAATCATCTTTTTTTTTAATTGTTGAATGCTCTTTCTTCAAAGTGATGAAAGAATCCATCACTTTTTAGATGTTCTTTATCAGGAGAACCAGAAACATGACTTGTTGAGGGAACAGAAAAATATGGGTATGAGTCTTGTACAAACTGCGATCATCACAAAAGTAAGTAGAAGCATTTCATCTTCACTACCTGAGATCCATTTCCAACATTAGATGACAGAACAAAACTCCAGCAGTTAAAAATAACATGAAAATAAGATGTGTCAAAATTATTAATAAATGGCTATACGTTGAAACTTAGGCTTTTTTATCATCCCGCCCATGTCAATTTTGTCAGGTTTGACAAGAGCTTCTCTCTGTGAGGCCTAGCATGTTTAATTGGACTATCATCCCAAACAATCTACCCTGCCCATCTGGCAGCCCTTTTGATGCGAACTGAATTCTATCACTCGCTGAACTTGCAACTGTGGGGATATTCTGAATGAACTGACATCTCTGGTGCCTTTGCCATCTTTAAAAGGCTGTTCTATACCCCAGGCAAATGCTGCTAGTCTCGAGTTGCACTGCACAGTTCCTGGCATTTAGCCTGTCCATGGCAGACAAGAGGATATTTACAAGCTGTGTTGTTGGCAGCACTGTGGGTCCTGAATGATTGGATAGTACAAAGCAGGGACATTCCTTTCTCCCAGGACCAGTAGATGATGCACACCATCAAACCCTTAGCAGCCAAACCTGAGATTGCCACCCAGTTCACTGAGGTCTCATTGATTTGGAGGAATGCCCAGCAGTGAAGTGATAAACTCATTGACCTTCACCATTTGTCCAAGGCAAGTGCTACCATCTTCTCTTCACTTCCAGATACTCACTCTTTTTCTGCTCCTCAACACATCTCACACCAATGCTTATACTCTACTCCTTTTATTGTTACAGGCAACATCAGCTGCCTATGCACTTGCTTGAGACACTTTGTCGTCTTTCCCATACCAACACCAGCATCAAAAGCCATTCCACCCACTTCCATCTCCCTCAGTTGCAACATTTCTTTCATTCTAGAAACGTCATCCCACATTAGGAGAGAAAGAGGCAAACTGGGTGACATTTGGTTTCTCAGCCCCTATAAGTAAAATATCCTAATTCTGACAACATCCTGAGTAGCCACCTGACCATGCCCAACCCCCCCGCTGGTATCAGAGATTATGCTTACTACATTGGGACCCCCTGACAGAAGGGTGTTTACCTTGAATTCCCTGAGGACTGCTGGCAACCATGATGAACATTCTGACTTTGTGTCTGTGTTAAATACCAAGACAAGACAGAAGCACCATAAGCCTGGTGGCTCTGGCTGGGGTGAGGTGGTAGAGGTGCCCTCTACTAAGGGGCAAAGTTCCTTCCTGCCTATCCTATCTATGCCACTAATAATTGTATACATCTCCATCATACTCCATGTCAGTCTCCTCTGCGCCACGGAAAACTACTGCAGTTTGTCCAATCACTTTCCATAGCTAAAACTCTCCAACCCAGGCAAATTCCTGGTAAACCTCCTTTGCATCCTCTCCAATGCAATCATCTCGCTCTGTAATGTGGATTCTGGAACTGCACTCAATGTTCTAGCTGTGACCTCACCAACATTTCATACAGATCCAACATAACCTCAACTGTATTACTTGGTTAATAAAGGCAAATACCCCAGATGCCTTCTCACTCACTTCACCTACTTACCCTACTACCTTAGGTACAACAAAGTCCTTCTGAACCTTGATGCTTCCCAGGATCCTAACATCCATCTGCATACATTCAGGTCCGCTCAGGTGAGTGAGTGCTGCAAGAGCATAGAAACAGGCCTGACATGCATACTGGTGCAACCCACCAGTCGGGTGCTTGTTCCTGAGCACAATGTGGCTTGCAGCAGCATTTCAATACTAATTGCCAGTGCTTCTCGAAATGCAGGTTTATAGTGCAGAAGCATTCTGTGTTTGTGGATTGAGGCTGAGTGTGGAAGGTACCATGGTGCACACCTTGAAAAGCTGTTGGCAGGTGTCCAGGATGTTAAGCTGGAGGAGCAAGTCACCATGTACCTACTTTGACTCTAATGTTGGGAATTGTCAATGGCTGGTCTCTTCACAGCAGTTGGTAGGATAGGAAGCTGCATATCAAAGAGGGAAGATTTGCAGGTAGTGAGGCCAACAAAAAGCAATTGTTTATAGACAACTCACTGTTGCCTGGCAAAAATCCCATCTTGATACCTGGAACACTGTTTCAAAATGCAACAAGTTGCTCCTGACATTGAGAAAGCCCTCCCTTGACCTCTCCCACAATTCTCCCACATCTCCCTCCATAGGCTGCATTGCTCAAAGCCCAAAAACATTCAGCTCTATCTTACCAGGAGGAGTTTGATTCATCATGCTCAATTACTTACGGCTAGCAACCTTAATGCAGTGATCTTGAGAACATAAGTAGCACTCCTGGATTAAAAAAAAAGCAGTCATTTATCTTTATGCCAGTTCCTGGAGCTGTTCAAAACAGGAATGGAACTCATCTGCAGCAGCTCAGCAGGTGAATAATTGTGCGTCTAATTTTAGATAACACTCGACAAAAAGCTGTGAAATAAGTAATGGTTGCATTGACACTGAGAGAGATTGAATGTTTTTATCCTTCTTTGTGTTAATTGTACAGGCCAGCCCCAGCTGCATCATTAACGTCACAATAAAACGGTAGGTCATACTCAAGTTCCTGGGACCCTGCTCACAAAGTGACAACTCCAGAAGACTCACTGTGTTCCATTACAAATTTCAAATCAAAATGTATTTGTTTGAAATCTTTTCAATTCAATCAAAAGATTCAGTTACTTATACCGTAGCTGCATATAGAACATCAGTTTATGCAGTTATATAACTGTTTGCTACTGTTTTCCCACAGTTTAGTTTAGTCGCATGTGAAACTAGGTTGTGAAATAGATTTATGAGGTTGCAAGCTGGTGGTACAATACAACATCAGCTCTACAACTGAATTTATTAACCAGCTTCTTCCACTCTCTGAAATCCATTAAGTATTGAGTGATGTATTGTCATGTCTGTTGTGAAATGAGGTTTTAATGTTATTGATATTTTAACCCAAGTGAAAACATTTACATGCGTACATATGTACTATGCATGCATGGACAAAGCATGCAAGAATACACAAAATAGGCATGTATCCAATATTGCCTCTACTAAAATCCCCTTTCCACTTTGTGCTTAAATATAAAAAAAAGGGTAAAAAATTGATGCAGAAGTAGGCTACTTGGTCTTTTAAGCCTACACCACCATTCAATATGATCATGGCAGACCATGCAATTTAGTATCCCATTCCTGCGTTCTCTCCAAACTCCTTGACCACTTTAGCTGCAAGGGCCATGTCCAGCTTCCTCTTGAATATATCTAATGAACTGGCCCCAAGAGCTTCCTATGGTCCACAGCTCTCTGAGTGAAGAAATCTTTCCTCATCTCAGTCCTGAATGGCTTATCTCCTATTCTTAGTCTGTGACCCCTATTTCTGGATTTCCCCAACATCAGGAACATTCTTCCTGTATCTAGCCTGTCCAGTACCATCAGGATTTTCTATGTTTCTATAACATCCCCCTCTAGTCGTCTAAATTCCCAGGCATACAAGCCCCGTTGATCCAAATTTTCTTCATATGTTGGACCTGCCATCCTGGGAATCAGTGTGGTGAACCTTCACTGAAGAAGAACAAGAATATCCTTCCTCAGACAAGGGGACCAAAACTGCGCACACCAAGGCCTCACCAAGGCTCAGTAATACTGTAACAAGACATCCCTGCTCGTATACCTAAATCCTCTCACTATGAAGGCCAGCATGCCTTTGGCTTTCCTCACTGCCTGCTCCACCTGCATCAAATATACAACCAGAAAAAGAAAATCAGCAACCAAAAAGGTCAAGTTCTACAAAAAAAAAGCCCAAATCAGCATTCCCTCTAATTTTTTTTTTCCCTGGGCACATGGGACGCCACGTATGTGTGTGGCAGTGACTTCCAGAACTGGGTCAATGCTGCAGCTAATGTGCTGACACCGATTGCAGTGCGTGGAACCTCGGGTCATGCCATATTGATTCCAATTGTAAATGATGCAATGCATTTCTATTTATTTCTGCAAGCACCCTAAACTGTAGAGTGGCGCAGCTATTGAAACCTCACCATAACAAGGTCTTTGGTCTATTCCACTAAGTTCCTGATTTAAACATGAGCAGCATTATATCTTTAGTCTGTATCTGTCTGAGCCATGATACTTGGAGGTGATACTCCTTGTGTCACAGCAGCCTATTCCTGTTTAGCCCAAGGACCTTGGAAGGAACCTAGAGCTTGTGAATTCTCCAATAGTAGGTGTTATGACAAGGTCCGGGACGTCTGATGCAGTTCTCTTGAACCTAGTATTGATGGTCACATAATTGAACATTGATGGAAGCCTTTTCAGATAACCTCTGCAGGTTGTTGATTGAGCATTCTCAAAGCAATGTATCTTTGATACATTGGATATGGTTAAGACCCTGCATCTGCAGAACACCAGAGATTGTGGAGAGCCCCACTGCCCCAATTGCTTAAGCACTCAATGTCATGGGGGAAGGGCATGAAAGGTTTTGCTCCAGAGAAAATGACAACACCCCAGCTCTACTACAGGTAAGGGATTAGGAGATGACAAACAAGTTTTATTAGCTCCTTAAAATGAACCCCGGGTACAAAACTTTGGTCAAGTTGAACCTTGAAACCCACCATGATTGCCATCCAGTCCTTTAGGGTACAAGTACCTGTCCAGCAGATGACACAGTTATGAACCAATAAGGTGATTCATTCTTAATTCTAACTTCTTTCTCAGACAATAGGGTTATCAAGAGACAAATGGGAATGTGGTTTTTGAAACAGAAACAATTCAGTAACAATCTCCTTGAATGACAGAGCAGATTTAGTTTGGGATTCACCAGGCCTACTTAACTAGTGACCTCATAACAGATTTGTTCCAAATATGGACAAAAATTCTGAGTTCTAGAGGCAAGGAAAGATTGACTGCATTTGATGTCAATCCATGTTTGCTGAATGTGGCTTCAAGGAGGCCTATCTACTTTGCAATCAATACAAGTCAGGGGAAATCTCTCCAATGATTAGCATCATGCCTAGGCCAAAGAAAGATGACAGTGGGGGTTAATCAAAGCAGCTCCAGAACATCTCTACAAGAGTTCCTCAGGGTGGTGTCATAGGCCCAACTATCTTCAGCTGCTGTCCTCATCCATAAGGTCAGGAGTGAGGATGTTTGATGATGATTGCCCAATATTCAGCACCTCCTCAGATACTGAAACAGTCTACGTAAAACATTGTAAGACCTGGACAATTCCCAGGTTTGGGATGGCAAATGGTAAATTAAGTTTATACCAAACAAGTGCCATATAATGATTGTCTTCAACAAAAGACTATCTAATCATTGCCCTTGACAAACAATGATACTATCAACATTGTATCATCAACTATCAACATATTGGGTGTTACCATTGTCCAGAAACGGAACTGGACTATACAATGGCTACAAAAGCCAGTCAGAGGTTAGGAATCCTGCAGCAAGTAACCTGCCTTCTGACACCCAAGGTCTATGCACTATCGACAAACAAGTCAGGAGTGTGACAGAATAGTCTTCTCTCGCCTGGATGAAATCAACTCCAATAAAAGTCAAATTGCTTGATGCAATCAAGGTCAAAGCAGCCCACTTGACTGGCACTACACCCAGATATGTTCACTTCCTTTACCACTCATGTTCAGTCCAGCTCAGTGTTCCTTGTACAAGATGCACTACAGACCTTTAAACAGCACCATCCAAACCTATAACCACTACCATCAAGAAGGACAAGGGCAGCAGATACATGGAAAAACCACCTGCAAGTTTCCCTCTAAGATCTCACCACCTTGACTTGGAAACATGTCTTCAATATTTCAGTGTCATTGGATCAAAATCCCAACTCCCTCCCTCGCAGCTGTCTTGATCTATCCACAGCACATGGACTGCAGCAGTTCAAAGAGGTACCTTCACATGGGAAACTTTGGACAGACAATAATTGTTAGCCCAGCCAGTGACGCCCATATTCCATGAGGGGATTAAAACATAATCATTGCTCCCTCAGGAATAAAACCCTGGAAGCCTCTTCCTTGTGGAATTGTGTTTCTACTTATAGCTAATGAACTGCAATGCCTCGAGAAGGCAGTTAACCACCACCTTTTAAAAGGGAATGAGGGATGAGCAATAAAACTGGCGCAGGCACTGATGCCCACAACCTATGAGTAAGTTTTTTTTTAAAAGAAACTCCACCATACCACACACAGATGAAGGCATGGTTCATTGCCTTGGAATTTCTATATTTTAGGTCAGGTTGACTGAAATTATCAAAATTGAGGTGTTATGATCAATATGATGACCCCAAGTTTGAAAAGCGTGCGAAAGCTGAAAGGTCACCAAAGTACAATTTTTGAATCAGTAGTAAGGATTTTGAGGTAATGGTTGTTATTTCCAAAGAATTTAAAGCAAAAATGGCAGTTTAGATGAATAATGAATTTCATTCTTGGAATTCCATATATCCTGCACTCTGCGGATGTAACTGATTAGGACAGGAAGGCAGGAAGTTTGGGGAATGCAGCATTAAATCTGTAGACCAGATGACACATAGGTACTCATGCCAGGACATCTACAGGCAAAGATGCCACATATGGAGCTTTATGAAAAACAGTGTGTGAGTAAAAGAATACAGTACCTCCTACACTGTCAGTGAGCTATACAGCTCTTGGCTTCAGATGTGCAGTCTTTCTCTTGCAGGATAACAAACTTATCAAAGCTTGTATCCACATTTTGACAATGAATGATGACACCATGCGGGTACCTGAAGGCACAGAAAAATAATAAACCAGTGTGCATTATGTGCATGACTATTGAATAGGCATTCAATATTCTGAAGTTCATTTCCATCACCTGAGTAGTTTGGGGCTCTATATTCCTGTCTAGAAAGAGTATCAAGAATTATAATGGTGTCAGGTCAGAAACATGAAATTAGAAATGTATCAAGAACCTTCATTCTGCAGAAAATGATCTGAAATGTTTGGGCAGTAGTAAGGCATCAGGACCATCATGCTGGGACAAAGTGGAACATCTGTTTTCTTTTTCCCTTATCATAATGAGATAACATGGGAATTGGGCAGGAATTATCAATGACTGTTTCCAGTGCAAACAATGTGCCCATCTCCTGAACTGCCCTTACATTAACCGTGACTCACATTTTCAGCATATTTCATTTACAGGCAATCTCCAATTTACAAACATCTGACTTACAAAAGCTGTATTAGTATTCATTTTAAAAATCCAACATGTGAACGTTACCTCATACTTATGAAGAGCTATTTTATATTGGCCTGCATCGTATTCCAAATTGCATACAATTCAAGTCAGGAATCATACTCCAGAGTGGAACTTGTTCACAACCCAAAGACTGAAAATGTGTTGCTGGAAAAGCGCAACAGGTCAGGCAGCATCTAAGGAGCAGGAGAATCGACGTTTCATTTCATGCCCGAAACGTCGATTCTCCTGATCCTTGGATACTGCCTGACCTGCTGCGCTTTTCCAGCAACACATTTTCAGCTCTGATCTCCAGCATCTGCAGTCCTCACTTTCTCCCACAACCCAAAGACTGCCTACATTCAGAAAAGGGATGCAATACTTTCAAATCATCATCATCCACTGAACGAAAGAAAATCAAAGGCTTCTGCAAAGATGTTCAATAAAGTCATTTGCCAAAGCAAGAATTTGTTGTCTTAACTTTTTTATGTTGCATTACCATTTCTGATTCGCGTGTCTCTGTCCAGCACTGAATCTTTTTATTTCACAAAGAATGTAATTCCCATGCGGTTTCACCACAATTTTGGGAGGTTCTGGGCTGATGGCTGAGATTGTATCATTACAGCTCAGAACCTCCCAATGATACTTTTCCGATGATAGACACTGCATTCCTCTTGATTACTACCTTCCCATAATCCCCACTACCCGGACACCAAGATACCGATTCCTTCCATTTCTGGAAAGATCATTTTCTTAAATGCACTCCTCACACCCAACTCCCCCTCATCATATCAGATCTTCAATATTTCTTCTCTAGCAGGTTGTCCATTATTGTCCACATCATTGGCTTAAAAGAAGTAGGATCTGATGCTTAATGTCAGGCACATCTCAGGCTTGATATTTGGGAACAGAGATTATTCCTAGAATCCATAACATGCCCAAAATGTGCTTTGGGATAACAATACAGGAGTGGAAATGGGCATTCTGGAATTGCACAGCAGTTGACAAAATATTTGTCTAGATATCCAAGAACATTCTTCTTCAGAAACTGCAGTCATACACGTGATTCAGAAATAATCACTTAGCAATGAGCTGTCCCTCCAATAATCAAATTGATTGAAGGCTGTAACTATTTGGGGCACTGCAGATGAACCTTCCCATTTTCAGCCAGAAACTTATGGATTTGCTCTTACTTTCTCACTCTTCTATATCTCTATAGTGTCCCTGCCTAGGGGTTGTTGAGCTTCCTGTCTATTCCTATGTAATGGATTGAAGGTTTTCTTGCTTTCCTCGGAGCACGTTGCTACAGATTGTGGCTGAAAATGTGTTGCTGGAAAAGCGCAGCAAGTCAGGCAGCATCCAAGGAGCAGGAGAATCGCCGTTTCGGGCATGAGCCCTTCTTCAGGAATTTCCTGAAGAAGGGCTCATGCCCGAAACGGCGATTCTCCTGCTCCTTGGATGCTGCCTGACTTGCTGCGCTTTTCCAGCAACACATTTTCAGCTCTGATCTCCAGCATCTGCAGTCCTCACCTACTTCCTGCTACAGATTGTGGCTGAGTTTTACTGTTACAAGAACATATTTGAGATTCATTCAAAACTTTATTTCATCTAGGTTTCTGCGAACATTCCATTGTGGTAATGTTTTCATATACAATTAACTCCACACCTTTCTTTCCTTTTTACCCAAACACCTAGGAAGCAGAATAAGGAATGGTTGAATTATAAGAAGTGATGTGTGAAAATTGGAGGCTGTGAAGATTTTCTTTTCACAGTAAGTGCCTCATCCATATTGTTGTGTGGGAAAGATTGAAGTGAGTCCCACTTCCAACGTTATTTTGGTGCCTTCATTTACTTTGGCCCACTTTGTGACATCAGTAATCCACTTCTAGCACTTTGTTGTGGACAGATTGTGAGCCTGAGTTACTGCACTTGGTTTCCTGCAGTATGCTTTCTGGGACTTCCTGACCTGGTGCCAAAAAGCCTGGAATTATGTCTTCAGGTTCTTATCTCTGACAACATTCCTTCTGCCAAAAAAATCTGTGTCTTGGATCTTTGACTACATCAGTCACCCACGAGATTGGCCTAACTCCACAAACTGTGCGCTTGCTCTGTCTCCGCTCCTTAGGAATTGGCTGCCTTCTCACTGATGAAGCTGGAGCAGCATTTCAACTCTAAATTGTATTGTGTATACATCCCGCAACTCATAATGTGTTAGTAATGATATGTATAGCAGTGACAATTTAACTCTAATTTTCTAATTACACTGCTAGAAATGTAACCAATATCATAGGATTTTTTTCAAGAAAAGAATTTAACTGAATTCTTTCCATGGTCTCAGTTTGGTTAATGTGGCTGTCAGCTCCCTGTATTTCCTCTAACCTCCTGATCCCTGCATAGTTCTACAATGGATGCATTCCTTCTGAGGAAATGAGTGTTATTTTAAAGACTTGTATATATGTGAACCACGCAGCAGTTGAAATATTTTCTCCACACAATTTAGTCTTTGGGAAAGTACTCTTACAGAATGAATAAATGCAGATGCAATGTTTACAAAAGTACAGGAAACTTTCTGCTAATGTAACCATTTCTCTTAAGACTAAGAGCACGCTACAATGAGAGGAACAGGATAGAGGGCGTGTTTAACATTGTATATTAGTGAAGGAACCATCAACAGCACAATGTGATAGAACAGTGAATCTGCTGTGGAAAACGTAAGGATATGATTATGTTATAAATCTTATTTTTATTTATACACAAAATGTTTTAAATGTATTTGGATTAAAATGGAATTTGGAATTGGTAAACTACATTTCATTTTTACATTAAAATTGCTGTAGGGCAATTGAGAATTAATTTTGGATAGTTTATTTGACTTAATTCAAATCCATCATTTCCACTCAGTACAAATACTAGTGAACAATTATTCTTAACCCTGACAAAAGTGAACAGCTATAAGATCTACTACTGTCATGATACAGAGTAACATACATAGGAGTGACAACACATTAAAATAAATTCAAATACTATTGAAAGGAAACATGGCCAATATTTAAAAATTACAATTCCACAAAGCTTTCAGTGGCTAGTAAAATCATCATTTGCTAGCTTTCCAGTATCACATGATATAAAGCAAAACATTAGAATAGTATTGGAAGAAAAACATGGTTAGATTAATATCTTCATCTGGGTTATTTTATTGCTAGCCATCTATTTGTAGAAATGCAGCAGAAATTAATGGGAATTTGGACTTCCACCCACGTTCTGCCATAGAAGAATTTATGAATGAATGGAGGGACAAGTAAATTTAAAGGCTCTGTACCTAATGTGCATTGCATTCATAACAAAAGTGAATGAATTGATGGCACATATTAAAGTAGATGTGTAGGATTTGATAGTTACTATAAAGATGTAGTTACAACATAACAAGAGTTGGGCCATGAATGCTGAGGGGTATATGACAGTCAAGAAGAATAGGAAGCTGGATAAAGATGGAGAGTTAATACTATGAATTAAAAATTAAACTGGCATGATGGTTAGAAGATACCTTGTTTGGACAGATCAGAATGTAGAATCAATTTGAATAGGAAAGAAGCACAGCTGGGAAAGGAGTAATTAATGGGAGTGGCCCACATTACCGCTAACAGTCGCCACAATGTAGGATGAAGTATACAAGAAGAAATATTTGGTGATTATAGTTAAAGGACAGAAATAATATGAGCTGAAAAAAATCAATGTGGCCACAGTAGACTGGTTTTGAGATAGTGTCTTAGATTTCACATCCTGGAAACAACAAAGAGCAAGTAATACTAGACCTGGTGTAGCCTAATGTGACAAGATTAATTAACAACCTAAATGTAAAGGCAACCTGAGGTAGCAGTGACCACAATACAATTTAATATTAAACCAGTTGGAAATGTAGAAGAGTGGGTCTTAGAGTAGCATTTTAAACTTAACTGAGGGCAACACTTTTTTCACAAAAGTTGTTCTAGCTGCTGTGACCTGGGATAGGTCAATAAAGAAGCAGTGACTAACATTTAAAAGTATAATTCAGAATATTCAATACAAGTATATTCCCCTCAGTAAAGAAAAATTCCAAGGGAAAGAACTACCATCCATGCCTGGTTAAAGGGGCAAAGTGGATCAGACTTAAGGAACAATTACGTGAAAATGATTAGCAAGTCAGATGCCTAGGCAGAATGTAAATACTAGCAGAGTATGATTAAAATATAAACATGGAAAAAAAGACAAGAGGAAGCAGGCTAGCAATCTACAAATGTATAGTAAGAGTTAGTTTAAGTATTAAAAAAGGAAAAGAGTAAATAAAGTTATGTTTGTTCAGTGAGTGAGAATGAGGAGTTATCGATAAAAGGAAATAAACCTTTTCTTTCTGTTTTCACTATGGAGAGTAAAGATAAGGGTGGAAGGGAGAGAGGAATTTTGGTGGAATTACAACCACTGACAGAGCGGTACTGAGGAAACTGATTCATCTGTCGGGTGAAAAGTCTCTGAGCAGAGATGGACTTATCCCAGGGTCTTAGAAGAGATACCTAATGAGGTAGTGGTTGCTTTGGCATTTAAGTTCCAGAATTCCTTAGATTAGATTCCCAACAGAATGGAAACAGGCCCTTCAACCCAACAAGTCCACACTGACCCTCTGAAGACTAAACCCCCCAAGACCCATTCCCCGACACTATATTTACCCCTGACTAGTGCACCAAATACTATGTTGAAAATGTGTTGCTGGTTAAAGCACAGCAGGTCAGGCAGCATCCCAAATACTATGGGCAACTGAGCATGGCCAATTCACCTGACCTGCACATCTTTGGATTGTGGGAGGAAACTGGAGCACCCGGAGGAAACCCACGCAGACATAGGGAGAATGTGCAAACTCCACACAGACAGTCGCCCAAGGCAGGAATCGAACCCGGGTCCCTGCCTCTGTGAGGCTACAGTGCTAACCAATGAACCACCATGCTTAGATTCAGAAAATATTCCATCTGATGGGAAAGTAGCAAACATAATGCATCTATTCAAGGGAGTCAGGAAACAAGGAAATATTAGTCAGTTAGCTTGATGTCTGGCATGGGAGGTATTCATATTAAACATTAAGGAGGTTCTAGCTGGGCACATAGAAAATCTCAAAGTGATCAGGTCTAATCAACATAATTTTATGGAAGGGAAGTCATGTTAACCAGTTCGTTGGAATTCTTTGCAGGAGTAACATGCACTCTGGATAAAGCACTGTGTCCATTGATGCACTGTATAAACTTTATAAAGGCATTGGACAAGGTTATGCACAAAAAGTTATTGTGCAAAGCAGGAGTTCATGGTCCATGCAGTAGCATATTAGCATGGATAGAAGTTTAGATGGCTGGCAGAAAACAGAAAGTATGCACAAATACTTGTTTTTTCTGACTAGCAGAAGGTGACAAATGCTCTCCTGTCGAGGTCTCTTTTGGCAATGTTTTTAGAATATATAATCAATGACACAATAAAGGGGTTAATTTGGAAATACTAGCTTTCAAAGCATTGCTTCTTCCATAGGTGGCTGTGTGATTTTTAATTGTGTCCACCCCAGTCCAACACCAGCACCTCCAAGTCACAGTAAAGGGGAGTGAAGATATTGCTCCTGTGTTTGCAGATGGAACAAAGATAGGGCTAAATCTTCGTAAAAATGAACAGTCAATTTTGGAGGGTCTCATTGAGGGATTCCCTCTGTGAACCCAAGCAGCGAGTCTTCCATAATTTCACATTGCTCACCTCACTATGTATGCAACATGCCTCCATGATGCCACTCTTATGCTTTCTTGTGTGCTCTGCATTGGCAAAATGCTGCTTGTGCATGACATTATGGCTTTTCCAGTGAGGGCATCATATTTAAACCTCAGTGTGCACAATAACAACAGCTGCCAGCCTGCTCTGAAGTAGCCACCAGGTCAGTGTGGCATCTATGGTCTAGAGGGATTTGCAACCATGTTTCAAAAAGCTTAATGACTGCTGCACTGTGCACAGATATGTGCTTCCCTGAGCTGCCTCACACTCGCTGTAACTCTAGTATTGTACCCACCTCCCACCAAGGCTCATTGTCTCCCACTTTCAATATGACATGCAGCAATAACTGTCGCACATTCCATCCACCGCTCCCTAAATTAATAACAATTTCTTGTCCTACCTCACTCACTCTGGGCACCTCAGCAACGTTCCTGGCTGACAATGGATGAACTCTTTGATTGACCAAAGTCCCCCTTGACTGTTCTTTGCTGCTAAACATGACAAGATACTTGGCTCTCTATCTATTAAGACAAGGGAAGGCAATGCTGGTGTGAGCATTCAAATAGATGTAAAGTAAGTGAGCACTCAGAAAGCAAGCTAAGATGTAACCTCTGATAAAACCTGCTTTGATTCATGAAACTGCTGCCTCTTCCTGCATGTAAAGTTGCCTGACAGCAGCATTGAATCATAGACAGCCTACAGTGCGGAAGCAGGCCATTCAGCCCATCAAGTCTACAACAACCATCCAAAGAGCATCCCACCCAAACACAACCTTTCTACCCTTTCCTGTAGCCCTGCATTTCCCATGGCTAAGCCAGGTAGCCTGCAAATCTTTGGACTGTGGGAGGAACCAGGGAACCCAGACGAAACCCATGCAAACACAGGGAGACGTGCAAACTCCACACAGACAGTTGATTCAGGGTGGAATCAAATCACTGAGCCAATGTGTTACCCTGAAATTGCAATGTAAATTGAGCTCGAAAGTGCAGTACTGAAGGACTTAAAAACGTGCCATGATCATGTGCTGAGATCATTTGCTGATGCTGACCACCATGAATGAAGGATGCAGGTGACCACTGCTCATGGAGTGGGCCTGGAGGTTTTGAGAAATGCTGGATAAGATGGAAGTGTGGAGAAGATGCTGATAAGCTGTCAGGTGCCCATTCTGACATTCATGTCATGAATTCTTACCATCACGTTTCTCTCCACTGACTGGGAAAATAACAATTTGCATATACACAAGACCATATTAGATAATAATGATGATGTGGCAATACACACAAGTAGGCCCCTCACCACTTACTAGCTAAATTTTCATTCAGCCATTAAAACATTTGAGTGGAAAATAAGATGGTTATTTTGCTTGAATGAGAAGCTGATCTTTCTATTTTTGTCATGGTTTCCCAACTGACTCACCACTGCCCGTATTGATCAAGACCTGGCAAAATTCAACCCATAGGTAAGAAAAAACATTGTGAAGAGGATATGAGGGAGTTGCATACGAATACAGATAAATGAGTGATTGGGCAAAAAATATGGCAGATGGAATGTGATTTGGGAAAATGTGAAATTGTTAACTTTGCCGTGAATAATATACAAGCAGAGTATTTCTAAAATGGAGAGTAACTACAGAATTCTGAAAGATCTTATTGCTCTTGTGCATGATTCACAGGATTACAGTGCAGGTGTAGCAAGGAATGAACAAACGTGGTGGAATGTTATCCTTTTGTATGAAAGAAAGTGAACGGAAATGCAATGAGGCTACGCTTCAGCTATGCAGGGCACTGTTGAGTCCACATCTTGAGTATATATGCAATTTTGTCTCATTATAAACTGAAGAATGTAATACATTGGAGGTGGCTCAGTGAAGTTTACTAGATTTTAGATTTTTTTTTAGATTACTTACAGTGTGGAAACAGGCCCTTCGGCCCAACAAGTCCACACCGACCCGCCGAAGCGCAACCCATCCATACCCCTACATTTACCCCTTACCTAGCACTACGGGCAATTTAGCATGGCCAATTCACCTGACCTGCAGGTCTTTGGACTGTGGGAGGAAACCGGAGCACCCGGAGGAAACCCACGCAGACACTGGGAGAACGTGCAAACTCCACACAGTCAGTCGCCTGAGTCGGGAATTGAACCCAGGTCGCTGGCGCTGTGAGGCAGCAGTGCTAACCACTGTGCCACCATGCCGAAATGCTTGATAAAGGAAGATTAGAAAGAATAAGCTTGTTTTTACTGGAGCTAGAAAGGTGAGGGGATAACTTGATCAAAAGGTTCTAAGATCCTAAATGGCCTTGACAAGGTGAATATAGAAAGTGTGCTTCCTGCCCTGGTTGACTCCTGAACCACAGGGCACCGTTCAAAAATTAGAAGATCTTCATTTAGGACAGAGATGAGGAGACTTTTATTCCCTGAGTGGATTGTGCAACATTTCAGCACCCTTCCACAGAACATGGTGCAGGTTGGGTCATTGACAATTTTAAAGAATGGATAGATAGATTCTTTTTAGATAGGGGAAAGTGAAAGTTACCTGGGGTGGATGGAAATTTGGAATTAAAAAGGCAAGCAGGTGAGCCATGATCATATTGAATAGTAGAGCAAGGCCAAGGGACTTTATGGCCTACTTCTATACTTAATTCATATCTTCATAATTTCTGCAAGATGTCTGGCTGAACCAACCAGATATTTCATCTAAATATTGCTTAGGGGATGGACATTTTGAATGTTACTTCTCCATATTTGGGGTAACTTGTCATCTTATCATCTTACTTGTCATCATCCTCATTCCTGAAGAAGGGCTTATGTACGAAAAGTCGATTCTCCTGCTCCTCGGCTGCTGCCTAGCCTGCTGCACTTTTCCAGCAACACACTTTTCAACTCTGGTCTCCAGCATCTGCAGTCCTCACTTTCTCCCATCTTTACCAAGTAATTGATAAACACTGTCCGGGTGAAGAAGGGAAAGAAAACTTAGCTGGGAAGGACCCGACAGCAATTCCCGGACATTGCTTCTGTTAATTTCCAGGTGATACTTAATGAGCAAATAATTAAGTTAACATTTATTCATTTTTTTCCCTAGGATTTCAATTGACACCAAGTGAGTTTTCCCATTTTGTTACAAACACAGACAGAAAACCTCAAACTGTTGTGCTCCAAAGAGAAGAGGAATGAACTGGCTCACCTTCTTAATTCACCCACCCCCTCAGCTCGTTGCAACAAGGTTAATTTAAAGTGGATCTCCTCTCTTGTGGCCCTCGTTCTCCCAGGTCCGCATGAAATTGTGTTTTGAAGGAACCATTTTAACAAGGCTTTCTTGTATTAACAAAATGTGAACTTATTAATTACTACATGCAGGAAGAAAGACTAACTCAATGTACATACGCACATGTTAGGACTAAGAGATAGGTGCAAAATAAAATAGGTTATATGGATCAGTATCTGAAACATTTGTGGAAAGTAAGTGCAGCCTTTGCAGTGGAGGTTACCAGTAGTGATAACATTGATAGTTGAACAGTCTTGAATATTTGTGATTGTGTAAGCTGATGGAAGTTCTATTGTTCTGATTCCTTTCTTAACTGGTTTGCAGCACTCAAAATGAGAAACAGTCTTTACCTGTAACACAGGGTGACTAGGGAATAGTTTTTTTTATTGTGACCTTCACAGCACACTAACTCTTGAACATAGGCGGGTGGACACAATTCTTCCAGAAGAGATAAAATAGCTTTTTAACTCCGCATTGTATATTCTTCAAAACAAAAGGTGTGCCTACAATTCTGTGGACATAATCCTCTGGGAGTGGCTTGCTGTTGAGCAGGGTCCTCATTATCTTTGTAGCTAAGAGATTCCCTGTTTGAGGTCATGCTGACAATTTGCATGTACAATATTTCATTGGCTTCCCACAGGACTTTGCCAGTCACTGAATTTAAATCCAAAGCTGTTTCCATATTAGTCCTCCTTTTAAAAACTACACATTTTGGAATTAAAACTAAAAAAAAGTTTAAGTACTTTAGGGTTCTGATCCATTGTCATAGTCCACTTGAATAGGTAGCTATCAGGACGTGTAAGATAAATAATTCTATCCTTCTTCCAGTTTTTGCTCATCTTTTTACTGATTCCTTTGAGATTGTAGATTCTCATGGATCTTGTTGCATTTATGCAATTTCATTTCTGTTCCCAGCACCAATACTTACACCAATGAGCTTCCCAGTGTGAATATCCTCATCTGAGTCTCTTGAAGGAAGAGAGATCTGAAAGAGATCAGGTAAATCTGCAGCTGCAAAAAGGAAATTCTTGAAACATTGCACACATCCATCGGAAAATAAAGCCTCATCTGTGGGCACTGTTTTCAAAACTGAGTCCTGGAACATGATTGGTGCTCGCAAAGGCTCCTTCCCAAAGGAATGCATGTTTGATTTGCAGGCAGCATACACTAATTGGTCACACCCAGCAAGGTGCCAAGAACCACATCTGCAAGGCTTAACATATCTACCTGGCAATAACCAGGGGGAATAGCTTTTCAACAGAAACAAAAGAGTACCAGACAGGGAACTGGGTTATTTAATACAAGGACTGCTGCAGCTACTGTGCAGCTGAGGCCTGGCACATGCAGTAATAGCATCAATCATCTGTGGCAGGGAATTTGACTGTACCTCCTTAAAAGCTTGCAGGTATTCTGCAATGCTGACCTATTTCATTTTCTAAGAATTTACATGATCTGATTTACTGATTGTTTGTGGCTGAAGATTCCATATTGTAATAAATCTATGTGTAAAAACATATTGTCCAACCTCCTATTTTTGTTTTATTGTAGCATTGTCATTATTTCTGGATGGTGACAGTAGTCCTTCCAGACCACATTCAATGCTGGAGACCATCTATCCCTAATCATAGAAACATAAAATGCTTACGTGGAAGAAAATCTTTCAGATCAGCATGTCCACACCAAGATTCTGCAAGAGTAAATCAACTGGTTCCATGACTTAGCACTTTCCTCAGACCCATTACAATTTTTTTAAATCTTCAAGTTCTCATCAAGCTCTCTTTCAAAAGTGACAATTAACTCTGCACTCACCACACCTTGGGCAGTGTATTCCTGACCCTGAATACTCATTAAAAGAATGGAGGAGATTTCCTCAGGTTACTGTTGGCCTTTAATCATTCATGTTATATCTGTTTCTTAACATTCTGAACCCTTCCAACAATGAGTACAATTTCTATATATCTCCAGTACTTGTGCAGAATAGATTATTTTAAACACCTCTAGCCAATTATCTCTCTATCCCATGTTCTCCAGCCAATACGCTTAACTAAAGTCCATCACCTCTGCAATCCTCTCTGCAATGCTTTGCTACAGCCTCTCTAAATTCTGCAATTCCTAAAATATATACCCAGGATTGGACGTCATACTGTGGGAAACTTTGAACTTGTTTTATAACTGTTCAGCATCATTTCCTTGCTATTAAACTCCATGCCTATATATAAAAAGCCCAGAATCCCTGTAGCCTTTTTTAACTGCATTCTTAGCCTTCCCTGTCACTTCCAATGATTTGTATACATGCATGAGCTGAAAATGTGTTGCTGGAAAAGCGCAGCAGGTCGGGCAGGAGAATCGACGTTTTGGGCATGAGCCCTTCTTCAGGAATCAATACATTGTATACATGCATGCCAAGATTCTTCTGTTTCTCCGCATCCTTTAGAATTCAATATTTTATTTTATACTTTCTCTGTTTGTTCTTTTTTTTAAAATCATTTTGTACTTCCCTGTATTTCATCTATCATGAGTACATTAATTTTATTCTTGCCTATGTCTTTTTGACATCTATCGCAATCTTTTACATAGCTAACAATAATTCCAAGTTTGGTGTCAGCTCTAAATTTTGAAACTGTGCCTGACACACCCAAGTCAAGGACATTAAAATATACCAAGGAAAGCGATGGTTTTACCACTAATCCTGAGGGATCTCTATCTTTAGACCTTTATCCAGCTTGAGTACTCACCACTACTGCTATCATTCAGGAAACTTCATGTACAAGCTACCACTGACATCTTTCATTCATCAGCTTCAATGTTGGTGACAAGCCTCTTATGGATGCTCTGTTGAATGCCTTTCAGAAATCCATGTACATACCATCAAAAAAAAGTTAAAACACAATTTGGCTTTTCCAAATCCATGCTGCCTTCCCTAAATCAGTCCACATTTGATCAAGTGATTAACTCTGTCTCAGATTTTATCATTAGCTTTCCCTTAAAAGATGTTAAACTGAATGATCTGTATTAGATAGATTCATTCTTAACCCTTATTTGACCGAAGGTGCGAAGTTTACAGTTTCCTAATTACCTCCTTACCTAAAGAGGATTGGCAAATGATGGCAAGTCTCTATGCAATTTTCCGTCTTCCTTCCCTCAATGTCCTCAAATAGTATCCATCTCTATCTAGTATCTCATTAAGTTTAAGTACAGCTCTCCATACAATATTTGCTTTGTATCTTTTTCTTAAAGTATTCAATTTCTCAACTAAATACTTATTCACTATGACTCTGATTGCAACTTATTCCTTAGTAAATTCATATGTAAAAGAATTGTGATTCATCGACTGTGCCTCCTACTTCCATTTGCAGCTTCACTATATGGTTCTTAATTGCCCCATTCTTCCAATATAATATGGGTTTGCCATTTTTATGCCATTAGAAGTGAATTAGTGGATTTGATATCAACATCAATCTCGATTTTGTCTTGATCTTCCATTTTTTTTCACAGTCCCTCCAAATCTTCTATATTCATCCTCACCGTGTACTGCAGATCTTCTCTGCACCAGTTTTCTGCTTTACCTTACTTTCCACTCGTTCATCATTTAGAGTCTCTGGTTTTGTGTGCCCTGCCTTTCTCTCCAGGAAATGTATATTGACTGCACGTGAGCCATGGGAAAGTGAGACTGCAGATGCTGGTGATCAGAGTCGAAGAGTGTTTTATTGGAAAAGCACAGCGGTCAGGCAGCATCCGAGGAGCAGGAGAGTCGATGTTTCAAGCATGAGCTCTTCATCAGGAATGAAGGGGGTGGCCCAAGGGGGCTGAGGGTGGGAGAAGGCAGCAGGGAATACAATAGGTCGATGAAGGTGGGGTGAAGGTGATAGTTTGGAGAGGAGGGTGAAGCAGACAGGTGGGAATGACGATGGACAGGTCAGACATTTCAAGAGTGTGGTGCTAAGTTGTAAGGTTGGATCTAGGATAAGGCGGGGGAGGGGGAAATGGGAAACTGGTGAAATCCACATTGATTCTGTGAAGTTGGAGGGTCCCAAGGCAGAACATGAGGCATTCTTCCTCCAGGCGTCGAGTGGCTAGAATTGGTGATGGAGGAGGTGAGGATTTGCATTTCTTTGGCGGTGTGGGAAGGAGAGTTGAAGTGATCAGCCACAGGGCAGTGAGGTTGTTTGTTGTGGGTGCCCCAGAGACATTCTCTGACACATAATTTGGTGCCCTGTCTCCCCAGTGTAGAGGAGACGACATTGAGAGCAATGAACACAGTAGATGATGCTTGTGAAAGTACTGGTAAATCTCTGTCGGATGTTGAATAATCCTTTGGTGAGGGAGGAGGTGTGGGCGTGGGTTTTGCACTTCTTGCGGTAACAGGGGAAGGTGTTGGGTATGGACGGTGAGTTGGTGGAGGATGAAAATCTAACAAGGGATTCATGGAGGGAGTGGTCTCTCCAGAACACAGATAGTGGTGAGGAGAGAAGTATATCCCTACTGGTGGGATCTATTTGTAGGTGGTAGAAATGGGGGAGGATGATGCTATGCATCTGGAGGTTGGTGAGGTGGAAAGTGAGGACCAGGAGTGTTCTGTCCTTGTTGTGATTGGAGGGATGGGTTCCATCTTGTCTTTAAACACAGCAATTTTGCTTGCCAATTGTTTATTTAAATTTACTTAGGTCACACTCATTTTTAACCCATTGAATATGGACTTCCTCCAATTATATTTTAATTCAAGATTGCTTCTGGCTCCTTTCCTTTATAGCCCACTTAAACTGTATGATATTAAAATGAGTGTTTCTTAAATGTTTCCCTGCTGATCTATTCCATTTCCATATCTAGTTCAGGAATATCTACTTCCTTGTTTGACTAGAAATGCAGGGTGGAACCTTCCCAGCCTCTGGGTGAAGGTAAGTCATTGGGAAAATATAACGAGGAAGGGAAAATGATATTCTTGATATTGAAAAACCGATCTGAATTTGTGCATTAGACTTTACTGGATACTGAGAAGATGGGAATCTTACCAGTGAGCAGTAAGGGTTCTACTTGCATTCACTAACATTTCCTAATTACTTAACTTCACAACATTTTGATGTAGGTTGCAATTCTCCCAGGCATGAAGTGAAACTAGACAGTATCAATTCCTGATGTGAAAGTGGATGTCTGACACCTGCAGTGTGTTTTCTTAGGTATCCATTTTGACCATAATGTTTCAGAGTACACTCTGCGGGCAATGATAGACTGCACCTTTTACCCATGGTGGCTGGCGTTGGACAAACACTAGCTTCACCATATTGTTGTGACCATATCTCTGATTCACTTGAAATACAGTTCACCGCCAACATTTCCACTGAGCTGTATGGCCACACTACCAATCCATTATGCACAGAAATATACCTCAGGAGTCAAAAGCCCTCTCTTGGTTGTCATCTCTGCAGTCATGTCTTCATCAGTTCAATTCTCTGGAATTAATCTGAAGATTACTGTGTTTGAGATCTCACTTGCTCGAATGCTTTCAACCCCAATGTGTTCTTATGACCTATTACCATTCTTGAATTGATCTGCCTCTGTCCATCCCTCCTTTAATCCCTGCAATGCACTCCTCTCTCCTCCACTCTTTGGGTCTGCTTCGGTCTTGAACCTGTGGCTGTTGCTGGGGTGCTTTCCTACTCTCCCCATTTCTCTATTTGTTGCCAAAGTCCTCCTTGGCATCCTCATAGCCTGACTCTTATTCCTGTACTTTAAGTCAGAGAAATTCTTCATAAGACCTCAGGCTGTAGTCCCATGAATTTTTTCCCTTGGTTTCCCTTTACTTTAACTGCATTCTAACCTATTTCTAAATGGTCGACCACAATCTCCATTGTGTTGTGTACTGTGCTAAAATAAATTCCCCTACTCTCTGAATCTGATGTATCTCCATCCTCACTGTCAAATGGGATTGCATATTTTTGGTCCTATTTTCTTTCATGGCAGTCATGTATGTTTTGTTTTAGTCCAGCAGGAATGACTTATTATTAAACAGAGTGCAATAAGAGTAGAAACTCTAGTTGCTTATTTTCCTTCTTGGTTCGGGAGTTCAGAGGCCAACCACAGCATCCCAACTGCGGCCCTAGTCAAGGTCAACAAATGTAATAAATTAAAGATCAAAGCTAGGATTCCCTTCCTATGCATAATAAGGACTACATTGGAAGATGCCGTTTCTATACCAGGTTATCATAGCAGCTGTGTTTTCCTTTAACTGAAGCAATACTTCATTTTGCTTTGTACGTGTAAGGCTGGATCCTGTACCACACTGAGAAATAGGATCACAAAACATAATAGTCTTTAAATATCTTTAAATATCTTTCAAAATGTTCAAATGCATTAATAACATTTTATTTTGCGAAATGATCATTTGACCATGCTTTGAATGAATTTGTGTTCACTTACTCGACTCAAATTTCTCAACAATGAATGTAGCTTCTCTTCTGATGACACCTATTAATATATTCACCTCCATTTTATGGATTGCAAAAGAACTGTACAAATTATTCAGATGACTAAACTGAAGGCAATATGCAATGTGCAGAACAGCCATTTTTTTAAATAAACTCAGCTATAGAGTTCAAACAGCCTTTTAGATATGAAGCAAAATTGTGCATGTTAAATCTTACAAAACTACATACATAGACTAAAGGTCCTTTTCATGTACCTTGTCTAGGCACAGTCATTAATCATCAAAAAGAATCAACAAAACGAGAAATGAATAACAAACCATGATAGTGCTTTGAGATTGTCCATCTGTACCCTTCAAAGGCTGTTATCGACTTCCAAGATGATTCTAAAAGGTCGAGACAAAAGTTGATAAAAAAGTTTTTAAAAATCATACATGCAATGCATATAATTCTGGATGAATGAATGCTCTCAACACTTGGGATAATTCTTAAAAGGCCATGGTCTAGATTCTCTGAGTGACCTTTGTCTACTGACTTACCAGGCCAGTGGTCCTGAGGGAAGGTTAGGGCTGCTTTATAGTTGAAGTTTTGTTAGAATTGAAATCGGGGCCTCCGGCCATAACTTGAGTCTCATAGACTCCTGAAGAAGGGCTTATGTCCGATACGTCGAATCTCCTGTTCCTTGGATGCTGCCTGACCTGCTGCGCTTTTCCAGCAGCACATTTTCAGCCCTGATACTCCAGCATCTGCTGACCTCACTTTCTCCTCTCATAGAGTCTGGACCACTGCATTATTAGATAGCATAGCCAGCCTTTAGGCTGGTTCCTGTGGGAGATTATGAGGGAATCAGGGTCAATAAGATCAAGTGGGTGGAGAGAAGCTGATTTCTTGAAGAAAGTTGAATAAATAGCAACAGTTGCACTAGCTGGTATGTAGAGGTACATAAGGTCCATGGACAGCATGCATCACCATGTTATATGATTGCCAGCATTTTCAAGTTCTTCTCTAAGCCATACAACATCCTGATTGGGGTAGCTTACAGCAATCCTTCATCATTGCAACTCATGTTCCTGGAATTCTCCATCCAACACATATCCAGTTGTACCATCAACACATGAGCTGCAAGAGCTCAAATAGAACACCCATCATTAATGTTTAATACATGCCAGTACATAGGGAAACCCACATCTGGAGAACAACTCCATTTTAGAAGCTGATCATAAGAAAATAATATGAATCAAAAATAAAATCAGAATTTAAGAAAATATATCATGCATTGTCTTATAGCACAGATTTTGTACATTCTGTTGCACTCACTGGAGAAATTTGCCTGAAACCAATTATGTAATAAGGCAACAAAACAAGAGAGTGCTCATTGCTTTAGGTGACAGTCCATGACACATTTTCGTGATACAAAATGAAAACTGCTTCTGCCGTCGAGAGTCACTTTATAATTTTGTAATGACAGCTTCCCAAAGTGGGATTCCGAATCCCAAATCACAGCCACAACCCACTTACCCTGTCCCAGCCCACAATCTCAGCTCTCACTGACAGGTTCAAGCCTCACAATGGAGTCACAGCAGGAAACAATTTGGCAAGCAGTTTTTTTTATTCCACAGCTATGTTTAGTTATTCAGGTGCAAGTTTGTTTAATATATGAAACTCCTCTCAATCAGAGCATAATAAAAGTAGATTCAAACTTGTGTATTAATAAGGAAACAAATTGTGTTATAATCATTGTGGATGCCAATAAGTTAATGATCAAACATCAAATGGCAACAATGGAAGAAATTAATTGATAAGATTTTATAATTTATGACTTTTACTGTAACAATCAAACCAAAATTAACTTGAAGAGAAGTTGAAGGTTACATCGAGTAAATCTGATAGGAATAGCTGACAGGGCCAGATTAATGAACAAAGTGGGACTGACAGTCTGAATTAAATTTATTTTAATGCAAGAATTATTACAGGCGAGGCAGATAAGCTTAGATCCTAGATTGGTACATGGACTTACAATGTTGTAGCCATTACAGGAACTTAGTTGAGAGAAGGGCAGGACTGCAGCACAATGTTCCATACTTCAGATATTTAAACCTGATAGTGAGGGATAATAAAAGAGTGGAGGAGTTGCATTATTCATTAAGCAGATGCCACAGCTGCACTAAGAGAGGACATCTTGGAGGACTCATCTAGTGAAAGCATATGGGTAGAATGCAGGAATAAGAAAGGTCCAATTGCTATGATGGGGTCATACTATAAGACTTCCAATAGCTAGTGAAAGGTGGAGAAAAATATATATGGGAAAATCATGGAAGGATGTTTCAAAAAGCAGGGATTTTTTTTTACATCTTTCCATGATCTGTCTATATATCAGGGTTTTTTTTAATGGTAGGTGATTTTAACTTCCCCAATGTTGACAAGGACTCCCTTAGTGCCAGGGCCTAGTGGAGCAGAATTTGTTAGATGCATTTGGGAGGGTTTCTTAAAGCAATATGTGAAAAGGGAAAGGGTGGTACTAGACCTTGTATTGGGAATAAGCTTGGCCAGCTGTTTGAAATTTCAGTGGGGGAGCATTTTGAGAACAGTGATCATAATTCAGTGAGTTTTAAGTTTATTGTAGATAAGGATAAGACAGGGCCTTTGTAAAAATGCTAAATTTTGAAAGACTAATTACAACATTAGGCAGGAACTGGAGAAATTCACTGGTGGCAGCTGTCTATGGATAAATGGGAGTCTTAAGATCAGATTATAGTTCAGGGCTAGCATGTTCCTGTGAGGATGAAAGATAAGGATGGCAAGATTTGGGAACCTTGGATAATAAGAGATATTGAAAGGTTAGTAAAAAAAAACACATGCAAGATTTAGGAAATTGGAACCAAAAAGGCCCTTGCCAAATACAAAGGAATCAGGAAAGAACTTAAACAAGTAATTGCCCTTGGCAAGTAGAATTAAGGTGAATCCCAATGCATTTTATATGTATATTATGAGCAAAAGGGTAGCTAGGGAAAACATAGGTCCTCTCAAGGACAAAGGAAGGAATTTATGTGTGAAGCCAGAGGAAGTGGGTGATGTCCTTATTGACTACTTCACATCAGTTTTCACCAAGGAGAAGGATGAATGATGCTAAGGTTAGGGACGAATATGTTGATATTCTAGGGCATGTTGATATTAAGAAGGAAGAAATGTTGGGAGCCTTGAAAAATAGTGTGGTAGTTAAGCCCTCAGGGTTTGATGGGATCTATCCCAGAATACTGAGGGAGGCACAGGAGGCAATTACCATCACTGAATGCTCCGATATCAGATCGTTGGAGTTAGTACTGACGAGAAACTACACTGAATCAGCCATATAAATTCTGTGACTACAAGAGCATGTCAGAGGTTAGGTATATTGCAGCAAGTAGCTCACCTCCTGACTTCCCTGTCTACCATTTGTAAGGCACAGGTCAGGACTGTGATGGAATGTTCTCCAATTGCCTGGATGGGTGCAGTTCCAACAACATTCAAGAAGTCTGACACTGTCCAGGACAAAGCAGCCAACTTGATTGACACCACATCCGCAAACATTCACTCTCTTGCTCCCCCCTCAATACTCTATAAGACACGTGGCTGAAACTCATTAATTCTCCGAAGACATCACCTTCCAAACTAATGATAACTATCATCTAGAAGGACAAGAGCTGCAAATCCATGGGAACAACATTACTTGCAAATCGCTTTGCAAGCCACTTGTTATCCTGACTCATATCTTGGATCTCACTCCCTAACAGCACTGAGAGTCTATCTGGACATGAATATAGGAGAAATAGTTAGTAGGTTTGCAGATAAAAACAAAATTGGTTGTGTATGGACAGTGAAGAAGGTTAGCTCAGAGTACAACTAGACCCTTATCAGATGTACTGAGAGGCCGAGGAGTGGCAGATGAAGTTTAATTTAGATAAATATGAGGTGTAGCATTTTGATAAGGCAAATCAGGGCAGGTCTTACATAGTTAATGGTAGGGTCCTGGGAAATGTTGCCAAACAAAGTGACCTTCAGGTGCAGGTTCATAATTCTTTGAAGGTGGAATCACAAAAAAGACAGGGCAGTGATGAAGGTGTTTGGTACTCTTGCCTTTCCTGGTCAGTGCATTGAATTTAGGAGTTGGGATATAATGCTGTGGCTGTACAGAATATTAGTTAGGCCACTTTTTGGAATACTGTGTTCAATTCTGGATTCTCTGCTAAAGGAAAAATGTTGTGAAAATTGAAATGATGCAGAAAAGGTTTGCAAAGATGTTGTCAGAGTTGAAGGGTTTGAGCTTATAAGGAGAGACTATTTTCCTGGAATATCAGAGGCTGAGGGGGTGACCTTATGGAAGTTTATAATCTCATGAGGGACATGGATAGGGTCATAGTCAAACTCCTTTTCCCAAAGTAGGGGAGTCAAAAACTACAAGACATAGGTTTAGGGTGAGAAGGGAAAAGATATAACAGGGACCCAAAGGGGAATGTTTTCATGCAGAGGGTAGTGCGTGAATGGAATGAACTGCCAAACAAAGTGGTGGACGCTAGTATAATTAGAACCTTGAAAAGATATCGGGACAGGCATGTGAATAGGAAAGATTTAGAGGGATGTGAACCAATTGTTGGCAAATGGGACTAGATTAGTTTAGGACATCTGGTCGGCATGGATGAGTTGGACTGAGGATCTGTTTCCATGTTGTACATCTCTACGATTCTAAATGGACTACAGCAGTTCAAGAAAGCAGCTCACCACCACTTTCTTGAGAGCAAGTGAGGACGAAAACTAAATGCTGGCCCAGCCAGCCTCATAGAGTCATAGAGATATATTGCACGGAAACAGATCCTTTGGTCCAACTCGTCCATGCCAATCAGATCTTCTAATCTAACCTTGTCCCATTTGCCAGCACTTGGCCCATATCCCTCTCAACCCTTCCTATTCATCTACCCATCCAGATGTCTTTTAAATATTGAAATTGTACCAGCCTCCACCACTTCCTCTGGTAGCTCATTCCATACATGCACCACCCTCTGTGTGAAAAAGTTGCTTCTCAGGTCTCTTTTAAATCTTTCCCCTCTCACCCTAAATCTATGCCCTCTAATTCTGGATCCTCACAGTTTCTTATGGATTGACACAGTTTGTAAGCTCACAGGGTACCAACAATCGTATGGGTCTTAGCTTACATTTTAGTGCAAAAGATCTTTAGCACTGAGGCAATATAGACACAGGCACATCTGTGGTTTCCCTTACTTTTCCGTTGAGAAGGAGAGACAGGCAGCTTGTGGTGGCGGGCAGCACTGAAGGGTAAATGTATTAATTGGGGATACATGGACAGGTCACTCCATGGAACAATGTTACATTAATATCACAACTACAGCATTTGCCAATAGCTTATGTGGCAAGGTTATGGTGACTCAATTCACTAATGGCGAGGGTACAGTGGCAGCAAGGCATGAGAGCCTCCAGAATCCTGGACTTTGGGACTAAGGCAGGCAGATTCATCATTATTTAAATGGGTTTAAACCCAAAATGTTGGGAGCTGAAGGACATTTGTCCACAAAGACAGTAACGCAAAGGAAATCATAGAACCCCTACAGTGTGGAAGCAGGCCATTTAGCTCACACCAACCTTCCAAAGAGCACCCCACCTGGATCCACCCCATCCCTATGACCCTGCATTTTCCATTGCTTATCCACTTTGTCTGCACATCCCTGGACACTATGAGCAATTTACCATGTCCTGTCCACCTAACCCGCACATCTTCAGACTGTGGGAGGAAACCTACACAAACAATCATCCAAAGCTGGAATTGGACCCAGGTCCCTTGTGCTATGAGGTAGCAATGATAACCACTGAGTCATCATGCCACCCAGAGATGCGAAATGTGAAAAATGGAGGGAAATTTATGGCTCGTGAGCAGAACCTGCAAGACTCTCACATGAGCATAAAGTCGGAACCTTGCCATATTGGAGTGAAAATCAATTGTGCAATAAGTTCATAAAATGGCTGAGAGCTCACGTAAACTGGAAGGAGTAAATTATGAGCTTTTATACATGGGGCCAGAGTTTGCACTATTCATGTTGAGGCTTTACCTGGGGAAATTGCAGTTAACAAGACTTTACCGCATAAAAATAGACTCAACTTGCCTTCAGATCTCACTTCATCTGGAGGTCAGTAATAGCCAAAGATTGCAGATGGAGAAAGTGAGGTCTGCAGATGCTGGAGATCAGAGCTGAAAATGTGTTGCTGGAAAAGCGCAGCAGGTCAGGCAGCATCCAAGGAATAGGAAATTCGACGTTTCGGGCATAAGCCTGATGAAGGGCTTATTCCCGAAACGTCGAATTTCCTATTCCTTGGATGCTGCCTGACCCACAAAGATTGCAGATGACAAATTATGTCCTCATGTAGTCATGAACATTACATTGTATCCACCGAACTAACAAGGAAATTAAAAAGAGAACCTCATTTTCCCGATCTATAACAAGTTATGATTGGAGAGGCGATGGTCTTGTGGCATTTTCTATCTACCATTAATGTAGAGATCCAGGTAATGTTCTAGTGATTCAGATTCCAATCCTATAAGGCTAGATGGTGGAACTTGAATTAAATAAATATCTGGAATTGAGAGTCTAATGATGATAATCAACTGTCAGGAAGATCCCATCCTGAACACAAATATGCTTTAAGGAAGGAAATCTGCAGTCCCTACCTCATCTTGCCTACATGTGACTCCACTCCCATGGCAATGTGATTGACTACTTTCTGGACAATTAGAGATGGGTAGCCAGCAATGCCCACATCCTATGAATGAACATTTAAAAAAAGGCTTTTATAACAGGCACTGGACTCATGTGGCACAGTTGTAATATCCCCTCCTCTCATGTTACGAAACCCGGGTTCAAGGCCCACTCACTCTAGCAGTGTGTAATAACCTCTCTGTTCAGGCTGATTAGAAAATAGCTATAACAAGTACCGGGAGGGCCACTCATGGTACAGTGGTTGTGTCTCTACCTCAGGGCCGAAAGGCCCAGGCTCAAGTCCTGCCTGTTTCAGATGTATGCAGTAACATGACGAGATAGCTGGTTGATGATGCATAATGATGCCAATAGTATAAGTTCAATTTGCACACCAGCCGAGGCTACCAGGAAGAATCTCCTGCTCAAACTCTCTCATTGCCTGAAGTTAAACCAGTCATCTTTGTCCCTCGAATGAGTGGCCTAGTAGATACCGGGGCTTTTATGGTGCAGTTGCCAAGTACAGACCTCCGGACTAGGAGGCCTGTATTCAAGTCCCAATTGCCTCATGGGTCTGCATTAACATTTCTGAACAGTTTAATTAACAATATCTTTTGCCATTACTGGATGACAATGCATAGTAGCTGTGATATCATTACACGTAAAAGTAAGTCATCAGCTGTTATGTAGAAGGGCAGTTGGGAGACAGGAGTGTGTTTCATAGAGGCCTCTGGGTAGAAACCTACTCTCAATAGAGTGAAGACTGTTTCATTATCTACTGTACAAATGGTAAGGCTATACCAGAGTTGGATTAGAGTGATGCTGGAAAAGCACAGCAGGTCAGGCAGCATCCAAGGAGCAGGAAATCGACGTTTTGGGCAAAAACCTTTCATCAGGAATAGAGGAAGGGAACCTGCAGGGTGGAGAGATAAATAAGAGGGGGGTGGAGGTGGGGAGAAAGTAGCAAAGAGTACAATAGGTGAATGGGGGTGAGGATTGAGGTGAGAGGTCAGAGAGGAGGATGGGGGAAGGTAGCAAAGAGTACAATGGGTGAATGGGGGTGGGGATGAAGGTGAAGGTGACAGGTCAGAGAGGAGGGTGAAGTGGTTAGGTGGAAAGGAAGATAGGCCGGTAGGACAGGTCATGGGGACGGTGCTGAGCTGGAAGCTTGGAACTGGGATAAGGTAGGGGGAGGGGAAATGAGGAAACTGGTGAAGTCTACATTGATGCCCTGGGGTTGAAGTGTTCCGATGTGGAAGATGAGGCCTTCTTCTTCCAGGCGTCGGGGTGGTGAGGGAGCGGCGGTGGAGGAAGCCCTGGACCTGCATGTCCTCGGCAGAGTGGGAGGGGAAGTTGAAATGTTAGGCCACGGGGCGATGGGGTTGATTGGTGCAGGTGTCCTGGAGATGTTCCCTAAAGCGCTCTGCGAGATGGTGTCCAGTCTCCCCAATGTAGAGGAGACCGCATCGGGAGCAACGGATACAATAAATGACATTGGTGGATGTGTTAGTGAAACTTTGATGGGTGTGGAAGGCTCCTTTGGGGCCTTGGATGGAGGTGAGGGGGGAGGTGTGGGCGCAGGTTTTGCAATTTCTACGGAGCCAGGGGAAGGTGCCAGGAGGGGAGGGTGGGTTGTTGGGGGGAGGAACGTGGACCTGACCAGGTAGTCATGGAGGCAATGGTCTTTGCGGAAAGTGGAAAGGGGTGGGGAGGGAAATATCTCCCTGGTTGTGGGGTTTGTTTGGAGGTGTGGAAATGTCAGCAGATGATTTGGTTTATGCGAAGATTGGTAGGATGGAAGGTGAGCACCAGCGGGGTTCTGTCCTTTTTACGGTTGGAGGGGTGGGGTTCGAGGACGGAAGTGCGGGATGTGGATGAGATACAGTGGAGGGCATCTTTAACCATGTGGGAAGGATAATTGTGGTCTCTAAAGAAGGAGGCCATCTGGTGTGTTCTGTGGTGGAACTGGTCCTCCTGGGAGCAGATACAGTGGAGGCGGAGGAATTGGGAATATGGCATGGCATTTTTGCAGGAGGTAGGATGGGAAGAGGTGTAATCCAGGTAGCTGTGGGAGTCGGTGGGTTTGTAAAGAATTCAGTGTCAAGTCGGTCATCATTAATGGAGATGGAGAGGTCCAGGAAGAGGAGGGAGGTGTCAGAGACGGTCCAGGTGAATTTAAGGTTGGAGTGGAATGTGTTGGTGAAGTTGATGAACTGCTCAACCTCCTCGCGGGAGCACGATGTGGCGCCGACACAGTCATCAATCTAGCAGAGGAAGAGGTGGGGAGTGGTGCTGGTGTAACTATGGAAGATGGACTGTTCTACGTAGCCAACAAAGAGACTGGCATAGCTGGGGCCCATATGGGTGGCCATGGTTACCCCTTTAGTCTGGAGGAAGTGGGAGGATTCGAAGGAGAAATTGTTAAGGGTGCTGACCAGTTCAGCCAAATGAATGAGAGTGTCAGTGGGGAGAGGAAGAAACAGAGGGCTTGGAGGCTCTGGTAATGGCGGATGGAGGTGTAGAGAGATTGGATATCCATGGTGAAGATGAGGCATTGGGGCCCAGGAAAATAGAAGTTTTCGAGGAGGTGGAGGGCGTGAGTAGTGTCTCGAATATACGTGGGGAGTTCCTGGACTAGGGGGGATAGGACAGTGTCAAGGTAGGTAGAGATGTGTTCAATGGGGCAGGAGCATGCTGAGACAACAGATCGGCCAGGGTGGTCAGGCTTGTGGATCTTGGAAAGGAGGTAGAACTGGGCAGTGCGGGGTTCCCAGACTCTAAGGTTGGAAGCTTTGGGTGGGATATCTCCGGAGGTGATGAAGTTCTGTATGGTCTGGGAGATGATGGTTTGGTGATAGGGGATGCGTCATGGTCGAGGGGGCGGTAGGAGGAGGTGCCTTTGAGTTGGTTTTTGGCTTCAGCGTTGTAGAGGTCAGTGTGCCAAACTACCACTGCACCCTCTTTATCTGCTGGTTTGATTGTGAGGTTGGATTGGAGCAGAGGGAGCGGAGGGCTGTGCGTTGTGAGGGTGAGAGATTGGAGTGGGGGAGGGGGGTAGACAGGTTGAGGGGGTTAATGTCTCGGCAGCAGTTGGAAATAAAGAAGTCGAGGGCAGTGGAGCCTGTGACTATAGTGGGTGTGGTGGTAGGGGGAATGGGAGGGGAGTAATGAGCAGGGGTGGTGTTCCCCTCAGGGTTCTAGGGAGCGGGGATGGTGACAGTGGGACCTCTGGGGATGGGGTGTGCGTTTCAGCAGAATGCAGGTGAGTGGTGTTGGTGGGTGCGGAAGTCACTGAGTGGGTGACATCAGTGATGATGTGAGGGCAGACGTGATGTTATGTGTGGTGCATGAGGAATTGTGAGGGGCGGAAGTGACTGTGGAAGCAGCCATGATGGGGGCGGAAGTGACATCCTCGATCACCATGGGAATGGTGGTTGCACCAGTCACATGTCTAATGGCGTCCAAGCAGTTCCAGAGGCTGGGAGAGTCTTCTGGAATGTTTGAGGTGTGCTGGTTATGGAGGTGGGTGCATAAAAGTTTGTTGTACTTACAGGTTTTGATATTTGAGATGGTATTGAAATACTGTTTGTTGAGAGTATGAAAACCAGATCTCCCTATCTCCCTATGACCCCATTAGGTAAAGTCCTTGACATTTTGCGTCATGACATAAAATTCAATGCGATTTCTGATGTTGCAAGGGGTCAGGCATCGCTACAATAACTCTGTGTAATTGTTCTCATTCCACATTTTCCGACAGAGCTGGAATATCAAATGCCAAGCCTGTCATTCTTGTGACCTTGCTTCCACTCAGAAAGAACAGCAGAAGCAGAGGTAATATAGATGAGAGTTTCAGCATCCCAGTAAGAACAGCATGCTCCAGTGACTGCTGTACACCGGAAGGAGAGGTAGCAGGACAGGATCCACCAACGAGTGCATTGGAATGGTGAGAACCAGTGCTTAGAAGCTTTACGCTAATCAGATCAGCGATTTCTCCAAATGATTAAGAAGATCCCAATCCATGAGCTCAGTGCTTTGTTAGTTGCTGGACAAGGACTTGTACTGACAAAGACTGGTGACAATAACTTCCAGTAGCCAGCAGTTTGTTTCAGAGGGCAACTGCAGACCCATGTGATATCTCCCAGTTCTCCACTCATAAGTGCATGTGGGATGCTTTTGATGCCAGTTTTACAAAAACTGACTTCTTTATTATCTTAAACCTTGGTGAAGAGTGTCAAACAGTAACAATCAGTGGCATTGGTGAAGAGGAAAGTACTCCACTCTTTTCAAATCCACTAATTTGACAAACAAGTCTGCACCACATATCCTGGGAGCTGCCATAACCTGTACTTTCTTGAGCAGTCACAGCTGTCTGCATATTTGCAAGGTCTCTTATCCCATGTAGAGATAACTGCCGGGAGATAAGGGTTATCCCTTGAAACCTGACTCTTGACACCTTTAAGAAATCTTCAAAGTGATACAGAATTAAGATACAACATTGCTCATATTTACACCAGGGAGTATTGGTGAAACAGACCATAGACTTCCTGAAGGAGAGCTTTTGATGTCTGGTCCACTTCACTGGGACCTTGCAAAATATCAGACAGGGTGTCATACATCATTGTATAATGCTGTACCCTTCACAACCAGAACTGACAAAAGCAGGATGGCCTGAATGCAGATGAATTGGGGAAGCAAAAGCAATCCTCTGAGAATGAATATGAGGCTGAAGATCTGCAGGTCACTAGAGAGGGCCATCCATGAGCAAGAGGGAACGGTATATCACAAAGCCCACGGGGCTAGAAAAACCATGTTGCCAGCCATGTCCAGGATGACTGAGTTGGATTCAGACACTTCATTTGCTTGTCTGTATATTCAAGTTCCTAATTTGGCAGGCAGCACTCTGCTTCACAAAAAGCACATGTCTAATTTGTTGGTTGGTTGCTCTTAACATTTAATCTGCAAGACAAAACGTGATGTGATCCATACTAATGTGGGAATGATATCTTCAGCTGAAGTTATGTTAAAGCAACCATACATCTCCAGCTGCACATCACTGTTAGGCACAAATAAGCAGAGAGACTGCACATTTATATCACCTGATGATACGGTACCTATGCCACCAAAGTGCCCTCAGTATGTTTTCTTCTTCCACTCCCTCATACTATGTATGGGTATAGTTCTGACCTTAATGGCTGTGACAGACAGATCCCACTGTGTAGTTGGCCCTGTCAACTTGGAAAACATGGGCAGTTGTCCCTTCCCTCCATTTTAGCCTAGGAGGCCTAGGCCTGCCTAATGCCTCCTGCCCAGATGCAGGCTCACCTTCCACAGGCTTTGGAATGACAGGCTGGGGGCCTGGGCAGGATGGTGCAGAAGGGAGGGAACATGTCTTGAAGAGCCTGAGCATTGTTCCTCCTCCGGTGGGTGGGTCCAGGCAATACTCCTGAAAGGAAGGGGTACCTGACGTGAGGTCAAAGTTCACTGTTCCACTGTTGTGCACCCATCGCGAATATGCTGAAGTGCAGATGTGATTGCATTTCTGGCAGACGCTGTACATTCTACTGGATTGAGGTCTCCAAGACAAGTGCACAGCTAGGAGAGTAGATGATAGAGGTGACACAATGGTAAGGACATTAATGGATTCCTCCACCTTTCTTCTAGCCTACCAACAGACTAACGTGTTGCTGCCTAATGTTCCTGAGGCTGGTTTCTGCATTTGACCCTGTTAATAATGACCAATAAAAGGGAAATGTCTTTGAATAAGTGGGGATATGCAACTGCTTTGAATCCAGCAGTTCTCTGAGTGCCAGCAACCTCCAGCATTTCTTTCTCCATTGGCTACAGAGAGGTATCAGTGACAGGTACTATAGATTATGCTCCTGAGGTGAATCTGGACAAAGTAACACCAAGATAACAGTCCCTGCTATTGAATCGCAAGTTATTTTTCAAGGCAGCCTCAATGTTTACAGTTGTCTTCCTTAGAAGCAGAGCTAGCACTGAGCAGTTCAGGTTTTGACAGCTCCACTAGGTGATCTTCGTGCCTATATAAGAGAAGAGATGGAATGTGTTGAAGAAGTTGGCCAAAAGCTTTGTGCAGAAAAAGAATAATTTAGCACTGGTGGTAACCAGAGAATGGAGCCATATGGAACTTACCATTTTATTTGCCCATCATTGTCTCAATCTTGGTCTCCCCCCCCCCCACCCCATCCATCTCCAGTAGCGTCTCCTCATGAGGAATGAAAAACCCAATATCTGCCAGGCCCCTCCTTTCTGGAGGTCCTGTCCCAATTCTGGGCTAGGTCACCTGCAATGAGACAAAGGGAAGGATCAACGATGATACAAGAGCAGTCAGTGATTATGCATGAGCAGGAAGTGTGGTGAGTTGTCCTCAGTGGGTGAGTGTGTCAGGTTCAGAGGGCAGGAAGGGTAAGTATTTAAATCTCCTGTGCTCCAGAAGTACCTACCCTTCTGGAGCACAGGAGATTAATACCCTTCTGGTGGCATGGCATGCCAGGACAGAGTGGAGACAGCACCAACTCATGCTGCCATATTTCCCAGGCTGCCTGGGTCTGGTCAAGGGACTTCTAACTGTCATCAGCCTGGAAGAGGACTGTCATTCTCTCTGGCACCTATCCATCAGGACATGAGAAATTTCTCTACGAAGCAGGGAGCAAACTTGGTGCCATCTGATAAGAATATAAAGTGTGAAGGATAGTGTGTGGCTTTTAGCTTCTGAAGTAGTGCTGTGCTTTAGAAGTGTAGGCAGAACATTGGATCCTGGGAAGTCCCAACAATGTCAAGCAGTTCAGTCTTTTCTGCGAAATGATTCAGTGAGTAAGGTGCCCACCATTTCACTGACAGAAGCAATGAGCTGAGAAGACCATGACTATGTGAGGTGATGGGCCCCTGCCCAGGCCACTGGGAAATGTGTTTGTTGTCACCTTTAACTTCAAATGAGAACGTTCCTGTCATTGAACTCAAAGCATTCACTCTGTTTCTCCCTCCATAGATGTTGTCTGACCGGCTGGTTCCTTCAGCACTCTCACTTTTTTATTTCGATCTCCAACATCCACAGAGTTTTGCTTTTGCTTCTAGCCTTGTTCTGTAGGAGTTTCCAGATATTATCAGACTGACTATGAGTGTAAACCAAGTTAATGACATGATGTAATGAAATTTCCAAACTTGCAGGTTTCAAAATCAAAAAAACATGTCCAGTTTCCTCCTTAAATCCAAACTAAAATCCAAGATTGGTAACTTTGTTTATCTTACCACAGGCTATTGCAAACTTGTTGAGTCCTTTCAGTATTTTATGTTTATACTGCACTGTAACGTGTAACATCATGTATTCCTACCTCTTGCAAATATTTTCCTTGTATTGTGACAGGGAGAATCTGGTTTTTATTGTTCCAGAGATTAGTTGTGTTTTCTGGAGCAGAAAATTGTATGTGGAGCCATTAAGGCTATGCACCTCAATTAAAATAGTCATTAGGGAGTATTCCAACTGCTGAAAAACATAAACTGTTGGATTAATTTTTAATGAATTAATTATTAATTTTCTACTGTAGATAACAATGCAAGTGTACTTACTATATTGAAATAAAATACATAAAAGACAGGCAGTAAGATTTAGCCTGAATGCACTTATATTTGAATTGTCCTTGAATATAATATTTCTTCACAATTTCCACTTTTCTCACAATCCATATCTGGTCATTTCACAAATAAAGTTTCTATTTCTATGAGAAACAAGAAAAGGCTTAATCGAGGTCATAAGGTCACAAATGACATTTGATAGGATGAGGGCCATGTACTGGTCTCCCTACCTGACCTTCTCATTTGCTCAGAAACTTGTTAGAAAGTGATCATTTTGCTCCCATGTCTCTCTTCTGTTTTCCAACTCTGTCTTTGTTTGGTCTACTCTTTCTTATCCTATCAAAGACAGGCAATCTCCTGTAACAGCTTACTTTTACACTTGACATACCACCATTGGATTCCTGCGAAAGTATTTAGTGCTTCATCTTTGCCATACGAAAGATGCCATTTGCCAATTATCATCAGAAGACATGGGGACAGATTATGTATGTGCATTAACAATACCAACATTAGGAAGAATTTAATGGAAGAGACTCTGAAACAGCCAGCACACCATGGTCATGCAGTAGTTAGCCAATGAGGGAAAGTGACTTTTGGAGCCTGTCAAATGACACAGTGAGGGCAAGAGACAGTGATGGAAGTGCAGGAACTAGTGCCATTTTTAACAGCACTCCACCCTGCCTTCAACATCTCAAAGCCTCCAGTGTTTCCTTGGAAGCTGCAGGGAGGGGAACAGCTCACTATCACAGCCTACAGACACAAACAAGAGTGGGCTCTCGGAGAGGAACTGAACTCTTCAGAACGCACAGATAGTGGTCAATATATTTCAGATGGACGCTCCAGAGTCCAAAATAAGGAGCAGGCACAAGTCAGAGAAGCCATCAGTTGAGTGAGCCCACGTTGACCTCCTCCAGACTATTTAGAAATGGTAGGTGTATAGTCCCCAGTTGAAGGAATGACAAGACACCTATGCTCAAGATACACCTGAATGAAGGTTATTGGAGAGGTGGGCAGTTGTGGAATTCAACAATGAAATGGGTCCTGTGCAAGAAAAGGGTGAATACCTATGCTATATCTCTATACCTCAAGGAGTGTGTCTGAATGATTGACATGAGAAGGCTGTTGATAAAATGTGGACAGGGACAAATGGTCACACATTTCAAGGGAGTGGAGCAGAAGTGGTGGTTATTCTATGTTCCCTTAGCACCTTTTTTTGCGAGTATTGGCAGCTGGTGGGTCCAAAGCATCTGCATTTCATTAACCTCTCTTGGAACATAAGCTTGGGCTGAGCATAAGGACACAGTGACCCATCATGGCAGCGGGAGATATTCGGTCGCAAAGGTTGCGCCTCATCAACACCTCATCGAAACCTGGATACAGACAATGGAGGTGTGACAGTTGAGGCCTTGATAATTTAAGAGTTGTTGTAGCCAGGCCCTGCTACAGTTGCAGAGATGAATAGGAGCAAATCTAACTGATCTACCTGAATTCATCAAGGCCATGTCTGCTGTCATATGATGCTGAGAGATTGGTTTCCCTTGTGGAAGAGTCTTAAACCAGAAGAGAGTATCTCTGAGTAAAGGGTCACCCATTTAAGGCAGAAATGAGGAGGAATTTCTTCTTGTAGAGGATCTTGATGACCAGACTTGTTTGGAAAATGCAACTAGACTGACAAAACTCCGGGGCATATTTTTAAGGTGAGAAGAAAAAGATTTAAAAGGGACCCAAAGGGCAACTTTTCACACAGAGGGTTGTTCACATGTGGAATGAACAGCCAGTAGAAGTAATAGATGCAGGTACAGCAACAACATTAAAAAAAATTGTAACTGTTACATGGATAGGAAAAGCCTAGCAGGATATGGACTAAACACAGGCAAGTTGGACTAATTTGGGAAACATGGTTGACATGGATGAGTTGGATTGAATGGTCTGTTTCCTTTCTGGAAGACTCTATGACCCTATCTCAGTTGATTTTATGAAATCTTTTGCTGCAGACCCTGTCATTTGGGGCTGGCAAAATTCTCTCCAAATATTAATATCAATAATTTTCAAATAAAATGGAAAATATAGTACAGGTTTCAAACTCAATATTCAAAGGTAACTCTGAGACATTTGATTTCTCAGAGCAAATCAATACCATACACAATTTTCAGATTAACAAGGTTGATTGTAGCAACAACTCAAACAATACACTGTTAATAAATGCAGTTAAAAACATTGGACATGATTGTAACTTTCTATCAATAAGCAATCAGTTCACAAACAATCCAGAAGACAAGGCAGTAATTTAATTTATAAGTGCATGACAGATGTTTTGGTTAGCTAATTGGTACAATGTTTTCACAGGAGGGAAAAAAAACTGTTCCACAATTCACAGAGAGTTTCTGCTGTTTATATCAATATGATCACCTGTTCTTTGTACCAATAAAGAAATTTGAAAAGAGTGAGAATTCTTTGAGTTATTGTTTTGACCAAAGTCCTGATGTGGACCAGGGTTAGGTGCACTGAAATCTAAATCTTTTCATAAGCTGGTGCACAGTGACAGTACATGAGATGGATAGGTCTGAGAATGCATTACTCTGAAGCATGTCCATGGTGAGGGGGCAGTGGGGGCACAGAATTTAGTAAGGTTTTGGAGGGCACAGCACATTCTGGCAATAGCTTTCAGTTTTGTGAAGTTCCCACTCAACAATATACTAAGGACAATAAAAGTATTTGGGCCTTTTTTGAGCTGTAGCCTAGCCATCTTCTTCAAGACCATTGGCATTACTGTTCAATTCCTAAAAATGCTGATATGAAGGTAAGAGACTTGTAAGATTGAAATAATTGTACTTTTTACAGGCAATGCTGTACTTGTGTCTGTCCTGCTAAATTAGTCATCATGCTTGTTTACAATCCTGAAGAAAGTGTTAAACGTAGACCCCACTATTTCATTTTTAATGTCAATGGCTGAAAAAGAGCCAACTACTTTTTGCTACATCTGATTTAAAGAAAAACAGATGTGTAAAATGGATGTAAATATGCTGTGAACCTATTTATGAAAGCATTTACATTCTAGAACAAAAAAACTAAATAGCTTGAAGACTAACATTCTACATTTTTTGGTTTTAAATATCCTACAGCTGAGAAGCAAAATCTTTGACCTGTAAGTATGTTCTGCCCATTATGCCAACCATCTTTAATAACTAAGTTTCTATATTTATATAAATAAGATCCTCCAACTTTTATTAAGGGAAGAATTAATTTACTGTTCACATAATTGCTCCATTGCACCAACCATATAGCCATCCTATTTGTTCACAAATAGTCTTTTTTATCATAATGCCAGCCTGATGTTAAACATATTCCACGAAAGAAAATAATATTTGTCATTTAAGAAAGGTTAGCAACATGTCTGTTTGAAATATCACATAAATTAGAACAACAAATGAATAGGTTTTTAAGGTTCTGTACTCATTTCAGTTTGTGATTCATGCTTTGTAGTAAAGCATTATCTTTTCTAACCTAAATGTCAGCCTTTGCTTGTGACTTAAGCAAACATGGCAAGAAGATAAGAAGGAATTACATAGCAACAGCTGCTATTTTGAACTGTTTTGCCTTGCTAACAATTATTTAACTATATTATAGTTATTCTGTACATACAAAGGTAACTTCATTATTGCACACTAACAGTTATCATACCTGTATTGTGTGATAACTTCCTGGTAAAATTGTATTGCATAAGCAGTGTCAATGACACCACGATTTAGAAAAGTAACTCTCATTAAAAAAACACAGATTTTGACATAATAATTGTTTCCGACTTGTTGCAAACAATGGATTCCAGTCTCAATAAATTAATTGTTGTTTAACAGTATATTAAAACTAAACACCCATATTACAGTTTAAAATCAACACCTATACTATAGATGCTTTAAATTGAATATCATACCAGTTACTAACATGGTTACATTTGAAATCATACAACAGCAAAGACCAGAAATGACAAGAACAAAATGAGGATGCTAAATATTGATGGGTGCACTCCTAACATGTGATGGGGTTCGATTGCAATTGTTTTTGTCTGAGGAATCATGTTTTCTGCACTGCATGTGACCTCTCCTAAAGACCTGGACTGCTGCTTATTGTGCTTGTTTTTTTTGTATATTCCTGCAACTGAGAAAGAAAACAGTTAAAATGACAAATATGTCCTATGCATTATGCCTATGACATCATGTTTAACATTAATGTCCAGTTGCACATAACTGAGTCATATTTAAATGTACATTGCAGTTTAGTGTTTTTTCTCTGGTGTTTTTTCTGACCAGAAAATTACTGAGTGGGTTAAATGAAATATAAAATCAGCACTGATCAAAACTCAGTAACACAAATCCATTAGATTTAGAATGAATTCAACAGGAGGCTGGGTAGTGCAATGAGTGAGACAATAGCCCTTCATCTCTGGGAACCCAGCCAAGACTGAGGGATGAAAGCTTCCCTCTGTTTCAACGATACAATTTGAAACTAATTTGGGCTTCTCCTCCAATTCTCAGTTCCTTAACATAAAACTACTCCAAAGTCAGCATTAAATTTCTAATATCATTCAGAGACTACAGAATGGCAGTCACAGGAAATGGAAAAAAATGCCATACAGCTGCAATAGAAGCTGCTCTTCTGGGATTTGGGCTTGAAGCAAATTGTTATGGCAGGATAGAGGGAGGTTTGGCTATCAGTCAATGAAAATCAGACATAATGTGAATCGAATTCAAACTGCTGTAGTCAGCATTCAAAACCCTTGCATGAAGGTCTTTCTTTGAAATTAATATTTTGGAGGCTGGACTTGGAGTTTTCAAATTTTTTCTGAAATTAAGATTCTAGATTGTGTAATTCTAAATTAGTGGGTTTTCTTCTAACAGAGTAATTTTGCAATGTTAGTTGCCAGATACCAATCTAAATTATATCTGGTATGTTTAGTGTTTCATCCACACAAGCACATCCTGGAAGCAGCCAAGCTAGAATAACTGGCGGCATTAAGCTGACGTCTGAGAACTTTGGCTGATAGCTGAATTCACTTGGCTCATTTTCAAATGTTTTCAACTGTAACAAACAAATAAGTGAAAACAAAAAAAAGTTATTTTCCCATAAAAGGAGCAGCACTGACTCCTGTGCCAAATTTGAGCTCACATGTGCACTCCTCATAGATTTCTCACACCTTTTGTAGCAGTTAGTATTGGCTCTAAGGAAAACAGGCAATAATGTGCTAAAAGATACATTAAAAGCATTGTCTCATCATTTTTTTTGAAAACTTACAAAACAAATCTGCAGTTGCCCTTTTTATGATTGCACACCACATTAATGGAAACAGTATGGTAGATTTTGACTCTATGGTCATATAAAACTTGAAGATAAATCAGGAGCTCCTGTATAATTTTTTCTTTTGGACTGTAAATATGGAATGTATGTTAGAGGTCGTCACTTCAGCCAGACCATGACATATGGTTTACTCAGAAAATTATGAGCTCTTCAGCTCATTACAGATGCATGCGGACTGTTGCACAAGTCTAACAATCAACCCAGTTGTTAGCAGTTCTTGTTCCCAGCAGGATCTCTGGGGTCAGAGATTCAGACACCATATTTAAAAACCATACAGACAGTCTTTCACTCAATGCGAGCTGCAGCATCACTGGAACCTATATTAGTCATGTAAAAGGGTGGCACAGTGGCTCAGTGGTTAGCACTGCTGCCTCTTAGCACCAGGGTCCCAAGTTCAATCCCAGCCTCGGGCGATTGTCTGTGTGACGTTTGCACATTCTCCCTCTGTCTGCATGGGTTTCCTCCCACAGTCCAAAGATGTGCAGGTCAGGTGAATTGGCCATGCTAAATAGCCTATAGAGTTAGGTGCATTAGTCAGAGGTAAATGTGGGGAATGGGTCTGGGTGGGTTACCCTTCAGAGGGTCGGTGTGGACTTGTTGGGCCAAAGGGCCTATTTTCACACTGTAAAGTATCTAATCTAATCTAAACTGGCCTGAGACCAGAACTTAACAGGCCCCATGGTCGAGTGATGTCTTGCTGGAGGTTCTGTCAGGGAAAGAAGGGAGGGCACTCTTCCCTGCGAATGGCAACAGGGAGCCCTCCAATCAGAATCGAGAAGCCTTGGTTTGGTCGCAACACAGATGACCCACACAGAAATAAATCTGTATCCCATGTAAGAGAGAGTGAATGATCTCCTGTCCTCTACAAAGGTAGCATCATCTTCTCATTGCTGGCAAACACTCATTAGTGCTTCTAGATGGTCACAGTGCTAATACATTGCAAATAAAATTGTACTCATTCCTGAAAATGACAGTGCTTCATGAAATGATAATCAATAAATGATCTATATCTCAAAGAGCAAATTGCAGTCTCCCAGGCAACTAGTTTCCAAAGTAAGACACAAATATGGATGGATAGTCCTGGAACTGTTTGGCTATGAGATTCTTCTGGCCCTATCTGCCTCATTGAACATTGCCTCTTCATGTCCATCTCAATATCCATACCTTCCCATTCCTCTTTGGAATAGGCCCCTCACTCCTGCATCTCTCCTTTTCCCAACACTTTGGACCAATGGGCCAAGAAGTGCTTATGGAATTTAATTTAGATAAATGTGAGGTATTGCGTTTTGTAAGGTAAACCAGGGCACGACTTATACAGTTAATGTTAGGGCCCCAGGGAATGTTGCTCAAAAAAGGGACCTTGGGCTGCAGATGCATATCTCCATGAAAGTGGAGTTGCAGGTAAACAGGGTGATAAAGAAGGTATTTTGTATGCTTGCTTTCATTAGTCAGAATATTAAAGTATAGGAGTTGGGATGTCATGTTACAGTTGTATAGGATATTGGTGAGGCCAGTTTTAGAATACTGCATACAATTCTGGCTGCCCTCCCATAAGAAGGATGTTGTTAAACTTGAGATGGTGCAGAAAAGATTTACAAGGATGTTGCCGGGACATGAAGATTTCATTTATAGGACAGGCTGAAAAGGGTGGGGTTATTTTCCCTGGAGCATGGAAGGCTGAACAGTTACCTTGTAGGGGTTTACAACATCATGAGGGGCATGGGTAGGGTAAATAGCCAAGCTCTTTTTCCTAGGGTGGGGGAGTCCAAAATTAGAGGGCATAGGATGTAGGTGAGAGGGGAAAGATTTATAAAGGACCCAAGGGGTAACTTTTTCATGCAGAGAGTAGTGCATGTGTGGAGCAAACTGCCAGAGGAAGTGGTGAAGGCAGGTACAATTACAACATTTAAAAGGCACCTAAATGGGTACATCAATAGGAAGGCTCTAGAGAGATGTAGGCTAAATGCTGGCAAATGGGATTAGGTCCGATTAGGATATCAGGTCAGTGCAGATGAGTTGGACCAAAGGGTCTGTTTTCATGCTGTACAGCTATTTGAATTTTTGAGTGAGCTTGTGGAGGGTGCAGCACAGGATACTGATGTAGGACACTCTCTGATGTGTCGGGTAATGCACTATCTGAGTAGTCCAAGCATCAGAATCTAATTTTCATCAGGATTATGGTCTGCTCAATTATGAAGCATTGTACCTTTCGTCAGCAATGGTATGACAATGCCATCAGCCAGGTCTTGAGGGGATTAGCCTTCTCTCCCAGCAACCAGCCCTGTGGGTGATGAGGGGTTTTAAGACATCGATCAGACGTCAGGGTGTCATAGCAGCAGCCTGGATATTGCATACAAATCTGGACTATTTGGCTGTTTGTGGTCACAGATGACAGGCATTTGAAGGGTATGGAACTTTTTCCTATTTACAAACACATATGGCTGTTACCAGGGAGCTCTTGAGGGCAATTTGGTTGCAATCAATTGCCTGTACCTGTGGGGAAGCTGTTACAACAGAAACATTGACTGCCCTTGCTGCCTCACTCACTGCATCCAATGGAAACTTGACAAATTTGCATGTTTTAGCAAATAGAGCCCTGGTCCCCTCCCCAATAAGCTTTGGAGTAACGAACTATGAAATCCTACAGAGACCCCTAATGGTTCCCTGAAACAATGCATATGTTACCTTTAAGGATATAACATCGGATGGCAGGGTTGATCTGTCCTATTGTGTTGTGAGCTTCAGGAGATCTGTGAAGATGTAAAAACTAAAAGTAGACAGTAAATCAATGTGTGAAGTCATCAGTTTCTTTGTTTGGCCCTCCAATTCTGATCTATGATATCTTCAGTAAATCCTTTACTGAGCAATGTCCCCCAATATCCGTCTCTTGTAGCATGCCTTTTGTGGACAAAAACTAGGAGACATTAAGGTCTGCAAATGCTGGAGATCAGAATTGAGAGCATGTTGCTAGAAAAGCACAGCAGGGCAGGCAGCATCTGAGGAGCAGGAAAATCAATGTTTCAGGCCGAAGCCTTTCATCAGGAATGAGGTATGGAGTCTCTGGGGTGGAGAGATAAATGGGAGAGAGGTGGGGCTGGGGGAAGGTAGCTGAGAGTGCAATAGGTGGATGGAACAGGGGTGAAGGTGATAGGTCAGGGAGGAGGGGGAGCGGATAGGTGGGAAGGAAGATTGACAGATGGGACAGGTCATGAGATAAGTGCTGAGCTGGAAGGGTGGAACTGGGGTAAGGTGGGGGGGGAGGGGAAATGGGGAAACTGGTGAAGTCCATATTGATGCCCTGGGGTTGAAGGGTTCTTAGGCAAAAGACGAGGTGTGCTTCATCTGGGCGTTGGTTGGTTAGGGAGTGGTGGTGGAGGAGGCCCAGGACCTGCATATTCTCGGCAGAGTGGGAAGGGGAGTTGAAATGCTTGGCTACGGGGTGGTGGGGTTGATTGGTGCAGGTGTCCCAGAGATGTTGTCTAAAGCGCTCTGCGAGAAGGCATCCAGTCTCCCCAATGTAAAGGAGACCACATCAGGAGCAATGGATACAATAAATAACTTTTGTGGAAGTGCAGGTAAAACTCTGATGGATGTGGAAGGCTCCTTTGAGGCCTTGGACGGAGGTAAGGTGGGAGGTGTGGGCGCAGGTTTTACAATTCCTGTGGTGGCAGGGGAAGATGCCAGGAGAGGAGGGTGGCTTGTTAAGGGACGCACTTCAGTAAACATCTCTGGGACAGCCGCACCAATCAACCTCACCATGCCCTGGTTGAACATTTCAACTTGCCCTCCCGCTCTGCCGAGGACATGCAGGTCCTGGGCCTCTTCCATCACCACTCCCTCACTACCTGACACCTAGAGGAAGAACGCCTCATCTTCCACCTCAGAACCCTTTAACCCCAGGCCATCAACGTGGACTTCACCAGTTTCCTGATTTCCCCTCCCCCCACCTTACCTCAGTTCCAACCTTCCAGCTCAGCACCATCCTCATGACCTGTCCCATCTGTCAATCTTCCTTCCCATCTATCCGACCTATCACCTTTACCCCCACCTCCATTCACTTATTGCAATCTCAACTACCTTTTGCCCAGCCCCCCAACCCCCCCCCGCCCCCCCCCCCCCCCACCCCCTCCCTTTATGTCTCCATCCCTGAGGCTCCCAGCCTCATTCTTGATGAAAGGCTCTGGCCTGAAATATCGATTTTCCTGCTTCTCAGATGCTGCCTGACCTGCTTTGCTTTTCCAGCACCACACTCTCACTTTTGTGGAAAACCCCCCTCTGTGTGGGCTCACAGGCAAGCTCCTTATGACCAGCTGCACGGAAACACGCATAATGGCAGGTGTACTTAAAGCATGTCAGTGAATTTTCACGTTCACAATAGTCTTTCTCCCTTCAGAAGAGCCATTCTACTCATGCCTGACAGACCCTCTACCTTCCCAGTATTGAGGCACCATTATATTCTTTGAATAATGCTAGAAAACAGCATGCCGCATGTCCAGTTGGATCAACCCCAACCCTACCAGATTCAACTCTCTCCCATGATTATGAACATACTGCCTGCCACTCCATATTGCCAGGTACACAATTTCCCCCCCACCCCCCCTCCCAACCCCCGTACATGGGTTTCCTGTAGAGCTTCTCACAGCCTCAGCAGTCACCTTCTAAAAATCCCAGGACAGACACATTTTGCTGAGGTCCACTGGACAGACAGCATCTCACCTATTGTTAAACAGTGCCCCATCATTTGATAGACCATACCGCACCCCCTGGACATTCAGTGCCTCATTCCTAGACCGTCAATGTCTTATTCCTGGTCAGCGTTCTTTGATTGTCCCACCAACTCTACTTCCCCTGAGCTGTTTCAGCTTTAATACCACCATCAGCCACAAGCTGCTTTCCTCCCCTTAGTTATTTGGACTTTAACATGGCCCATGGACACAGCCAGTCTCCTCCTGTCTGATACTTCAAATGTACTTTGAGAGCTCACACTGTAATTCTGTCCAGTCATCATTTAAAGCCACATTCTCATCTGAGCAAAGCAGCAAATACTCACACCGAAGCCCAGGAAGGTCAGCAGCTCCATGCTTGTGATATATGTTCATGTATCTGATATGATGGCATTCTCAGTTGGTTATAAACTTAATGCTACTGAGTTGACATTTTAATGAAGTGCCAATGCATGTTGGGAAGCTTGCCAACAGCTGCAGTCAGGGAAGTTGACCCATTTTTGAGGACATTCCTGCTTATACAATTGGCAAAAATTTGAATCTTTGGGAAAAATTAAATCCTTACAGTATGGAAACAGGCCCTTCAGCCCAACAAGTCCACACTGACCCTCTGAAGAATAACCTACCCAGACTTCTACTCTATATTTACCCCTGACTAATGCGCCTGACATTATGGACAATTTAGCACGGCTGATTCACCTGACCTGCACATCTTTGGATTCTGGGAGGAAACTGGAGCACCCAGGGGAAACCCATGCAGACACAGAGAGAATGTGCAAACTCCACAGTCAATTGCCTAAGGCAGGAATTGAATCTGGGTACTTGGTGCTGTGAGGCAGCAGTGCTAACCATTAGCCACCATGCCACCCCAATGATTCCATTCTCCATTTAACATCAGCCAGACTTCTTTTCACATTGACGTGAATGGAAATTAAAATTGTGAGTGATATAACATGGGCAGACAGTATTTCACTGACTGACACTGATTCACAAAGTCAAAACCTGCTCCGGTCATTTAGAATCTTCAGGTATCTTTAGCATCACTGGTTCAAATGTATAACAAAAGGCTGATTTTCTCTGTCTTCTCATTTCAACCCAACTGAACAGTGCAAGAGTCAATTTTGTCAGATTTTTGCCATTCATGCTTTATTTTCTTGTAATTATTGGGTTTGGCATATCTGGTCAGCAGACTAGTTGGACTGAAGGGTTTGTTTCCTTGCTGTATATTTCTCTGACTCTGACTCTGACATCTGTGGTATTTGCTGAAGAAAAGGCAAGACTTTCAGGAATAGAATACAGACACACCCTGTGTGTAATTTTACAACATTTCAATGATGAGAGCATACATTTGTCTTTGTTGCTATGTCAGGCAAAGGTTCCTTTACAGGCCGTGCAATGGTTCAGTAAATTTGTTTGAGCCATTGCTGGACGGTCTTAATATGTTTTAATTTTTTTTGGCACTCAGACTCTCAACAGTTCATGTGCCAAATTATTTCTAATTGTTACCATTGCTGAATCCCCCACTTGGAATTTTCCAAGCTGTTATTCTCAGAAGGGAGGCAGTTGAAGAGAAATTAAAAACAGAACATACTGGAATGCTGTGAATGTACAATTCTATGGAAAGATCACAGATCTGAAACTTGGGGACGAATTGTATGGGATGGGGAGCATATTGCTTGCCCTCAGTCCTCGTAAAATGTTTTTCACAAACAGACCAACATTAAAAATGATTGTCCCACAGCAATGGTCTGGTATAATATGGGTGACTTTCGTGAGCTCAGCTTGGGACTTTTGTCTCTCAATAGAGAGAACTACATGCCAATTGTTCAGACTGGCAACTCTTGTAGTGTCAGCAATGCCAGAGATGCTGATCTGAAACAGTCCCACAAAGAACTGGATTAAGGCATAATTAGGGGCGGCACGGTGGCACAGTGGTTAGCACTGCTGCCTCACAGCGCCTGTAGACCCGGGTTCAATTCCCGACTCAGGCGACTGACTGTGTGGAGTTTGCACGTTCTCCCCGTGTCTGCGTGGGTTTCCTCCGGGTGCTCCGGTTTCCTCCCACAGTCACAAAGATGTGCGGGTCAGGTGAATTGGCCAAGCTAAATTGCCCGTAGTGTTAGGTAAGGGGTAAATGTAGGGGTATGGGTGGGTTGCGCTTCGGTGGGTCGGTGTGGACTTGTTGGGCCGAAGGGCCTGTTTCCACACTGTAAGTCTAATCTAAAAAAAAGGCAAATCCGGGAGTTTCAGACTGGAGGTTGGACACTTTAGGGACAAAGTGGCGAATCAGGTTTTGGAGGGCTCTAGGGAGACATAACAGGGGTTACCATCTTGGGGAGGTGCTCCTGTGTTCATTGGATACCTCTCAAGGGAGATATCGCATCCTCTTCCTGTTGTTCACTAGTGCTGATGAGAAAGTAGCCTCTGCTTCTCATTTGTATACCACTGCCAAGTCCATTATGGAAATAGATGCAGGTTTAAGCCCTTGATGGGCCAATTAAGGGCATCAACAGGTCTAAGGTGGGCAAAATAGATGGTACCTTACCCACCACCATATAATGGGAAAAAGTTAGAGTGAGGTGGGGAGGCAGGGTGGGGGTGATTAGCCATCCATCATGTTTAATTCGCCTTCCTTGCCAAACATATACTGTGTATACAACCATAAAAGGAACAAAACCATGAATTCTATTTGTCTCTCCAATGATGCTGGCTGGTCTGCTATGTATTTTCAGCAAGTTTTGTCCTTATTTAAAATTTCCAACACTTAAAGTATTTTAGTTTTGGAATTGTGAGGCTACCATTGAAGCATAGGTTCTTCAGGCAGAATGGGCAAACCACCATCTGCAGGTGATGGGAAATGTGGTGCTCTTCCAAATGTGAATGCATCAGAAGACTTTGCTTAAGAACTATAAGAGGCTTCTTTATGATGAATGCTCTTTCTTCAGGTTGAGCTTAGATGGCATAGAATAAAGAAATTGTGCCAGGCTGATCGAGAGCCAGCAATATGGGCTGTACACATCAAGCTGCCACCTACCATTTCTTCATGCTGTTGTATATCTGCCAGCAGTTACTGTAGAAGATTTGCAAAACTGTGCCATCAGTTTTAACTATACAATAAAGTTCTCACCTCACAGACTAGGGACATGAACTGTAGCCTATGGTCTGAAATCAAGCTGCACCTCCTTCGATGATGTGGTGCATTTTGCTCCATCATTTGTTGCCATAGAATGATCCAGAGGACAACTCTTTAAGCAGCACTTTGCGTAACACCAACTCCATTTCATTCATCAAACAGGGGGCAAAGGAATTAATTTCTCCAGCACTGGTCATCAAACTCATGTCTGCCTCAAACATTCCTTTTGCCTTCATTTTCTCCTGCCACTTTCTACTTGGACTGAAATGTTTCTTTTAGGGTCTCTAAAAGTTTGCTAAGTATTTAAACTGTTGAATCCAAAAACGCATGGATTTGATGAATGAAGGAGTTCATTTAGGAAGAATACTGCTGACAGAGGAGCTATGCTGTTCAAAGACTTTGATTTAGCAACATCAGAATTACAAGAAAATAAATTTCAGAGGGAACAACAATTTTTTTTCCTTTTTTTTCTTTTTATCTTCTCAAGGTGTCTGAATCTCCTTTATTTGTTTTCCCCTCTGATACTCTTACTTTTTTTTCCTTTTCTTAAACCCCGTAACAACAATTTATCCTGCAGAAAGAGGGGGTGCTAGTTAGTTAGTAACTGGATTTGTTTGGCTGACACTTTGCCATATGAATGCATCAGAGATTAGTTTCCTCCCAAGCTTTTGTTTAGTTGAAAAAGGACATGCTCTTTCTATTTTCAAAGATCAAAACTTTGCTATAAATGTGTAGGTAGCTTCTAACAAGTGAACCGTAAACCTGAAATTAATTGTTATGGTAGCTCTTAACAAATTCTTGATTGTTTAAGAAGTGCTGTCCAATTGCAGACACATATCTCATATTGGATGTATGTTCTGAGTTGTATAAGCATGGCCTGATGGAGTGTGGTCAGCATTCTGGCTACAATGAACAGTGAAAGGGAGAAGTTATGAGATACAACCTGCTATTGCTATGGACAGCCTGCCTACCTGTCATTTCAGCAGCACTGAAATTCATGTACTACATTACTCATTTGCACACAGACAGAATTTTATTTGGCTTGATGGTAGCATCCTGTTACTGGAGAATATCATTCACGCTGCTATAGCACCATAACAGCTTGATATGTCAAACTTTATCTGGAGTTCAAAGCTTTCATCCTTACAGAATAATCTGAGATATATTATAAACTTTTCAATACTTATGTCCCTTAATTCAGTAATAATTTGCTGTGCTCCTGATTTGCTCCTAGCTTAGGTTGAAATACTGCACAATGTGTTATTCCGACTGGTGTGAGATAGTCTAGTTTATGGGGTCTCATACATTTCTGTTGACAGTCTGTGCATTTATAAAATAGTTACATACCTCTAAATCCACTATCTGCAGAATACTGACTCTTAGTCTGTTTGCTTTACATTTAAAGAACTCAAGACAGAGAGGTTGGACATAGACACATTTTTAAAATAATTTGGGAACTTTTCAAGACAACAAGGCAGAATCATGAGAACACTTGTGTAACGGTTGGCTGGGTAGAGGATGCAGATCCCTTATATCGGGATTTTTCAAATTTAATGGTCTCAACTTGCTGGACTGTCTGATGAATTAGTCATAGAATCATAGAGATGTACAGCATGGAAACAGACCCTTCAGTCCAACCCATCTATGCTGACCAGATATCCCAACCGAATCTAGTCCCACCTGCCAGCACCCGGCCCATAGAAAGCCCAAACCTTTCTATTCATATACCCATCCAAATGCCTCTTAAATGTTCCCATTGTACCAGCCTCCACCACATCCTCATTCCATACACGTACCACCCTCTGCGTGAAAAAGTTGCCACTTAGGCCTCTTTTATATCTTTCCCCTCTCACCCTAAACCTATGGCCTCTAGTTCTGGACTCCCCAACCCCAGGGAAAAGACTTTGCCTATTTATCCTATCCATGCCCTTCATGATTTTGTAAACCTCTATAGGGTCACCCCTCAGCCTCCGATGCTCCAGGGAAAACAGCCCCAGCCTGTTCAGCCTCTCCCTATAGCTCAAATCCTCCAACCCTGGCAACAATCCTTGTAAATCTTTTCTGAACCCTTTCAAGTTTGACAACATCTTTCCGATAGGAAGGAGACCAGAATTGCACACAATATTCCAACAGTGGCCTAACCAATGTCCTGAACAGCCGCAACATGACCTCCCAACTCCTTTACTCAATACTCTGACCAATAAAGGAAAGCATACCAAATGCCCTCTTCACTATCCTATCTATCTGTGACTCCACTTTCAAGGAGCTATGAACCTGCACTTCAAGGTCTCTTTGTTCAGCAACACTCCCTAAGACCTTACCATTAAGTGTATAAGTCCTGCTAAGATTTGCTTTCCCAAAGTGAAGCACCTCGCATTTATCTGAATTAAATTCCATCTACCACTTCTCAACCCATTGGCCAATCTGGTCAAAATCCTGTTGTAATCTGAGGTAACCCTCTTCGTTGTCCACTACACCTCCAATTTTGGTGTCATCTGCAAACGTACTAACTGTACCTCTTACGCTCGCATCCAAATCATTTATGTAAATGACAAAAAGTAGAGGACTCAGCACTGATCCTTGTGGCACTCCACTGGTCACAGGCCTCCAGTCTGAAAACAACCCTCCACCACCACCCTCTGTCTTCTACCTTTGAGCCAGTTCTGTATCCAAATGGCTAGTTCTCCCTGTATTCCATGAAATCTAACCTTGCTCATCAGTCTCCCATGGGGAACCTTGTCAAAAGCCTTACTGAAGTCCATATACTGCTCTGCCCTCATCAATCTTCTTTGTTATTTCATCAAAAAACTCAATCAAGTTTCCGAGACATGATTTCCCATGCCCAAAGCCATGTTGACTATCCGGAATCAGTCCTTGCCTTTCCAAATACATGTACATCCTGCCCCTCAGGATTCCCTCCAACAACTTGCCCACCACCGAGGTTAGGCTCACTGGTCTATAGTTCCCTGGCTTGTCCTTACCACCTTTCTTAAACAGTGGCACCATGTTTGCCAACCTCCAGTCTTCTGGCACCTCACCTGTGACTATCGATGATACAAATATCTCAGCAAGAGGTCCCAGCAATTACTTCTCTAGCTTCCCACAGAGTTCTAGGGTACACCTGATCGGATCCACCTTTAACCATTTCAAGACATCCAGCACTTCCTTCTCTGTAACCTGGACATTTTGCAAGATGTCACCATCTATTTCTCTACAGTCTATAACTTCCATATCCTTTTCCACAGTAAATACTGATGCACAATATTCATTTAGAATCTCCCCCATTTTCTATGGCTCCACACAAAGGCCGCCTTACTGATCTTTGAGGGGTCCTATTCTCTCCCTAGTTACCCTTTTGTCCTTAATATATTTGTAAAAACCCCTTTGGATTCTCCTTAATTCTATTTGCCAAAGCTATCTCATGTCCCTGTTTTCTCCTCATGATTTCCCTTTTAAGTATACTCCTACTTTCTTTATACTCTTCTAAGGATTCACTCAATCTAGCCTGTCTGTACCTGACATATGCTTCTTTCTTTATCTTAACCAAACCCTCAATTTCTTTAGTCATTCAGCATTCCCGATAGTTACCAGCCTTCCCTTTCACCCTGACAGGAATATACTTTCCCTGGATTCTTGTTATCTCATTTCTGAAGGCTTCCCATTTTCCAGCCGTCCCTTTACCTGCGAACATCTGCCTCCAATCAACTTTTGAAAGTTCTTGCCTAATACCGTCAAAATTGGCCTTTCTCCAGTTTAGAACTTCAACTTTTAGATCTGGTCTATCTTTTTCCATCACTATTATAAAACGAATAGAATTATGGTCACTGGCCCCAAAGTGCTCCCCCACTGACACCTCAGTCACCTGCCCGGCCTTCGGTCAAGTTTTGCTCCTTCTCTAGTTGGTACATCCAAATACTGAATCAGAAAAATGTCTTGTACACACTTAGAAAAGCAGAATATTTTAAGTCTGTTATCTGGGATATTAGCAACGTGCAGAATACAATGCTATAAGTATGGAAGACTTTGTTAGCTGGGTGTTATAATTCAGTATTGCAGAAGAGTACTACAATCTTGAGGCATCCTCAGCAGATTTGTCCCACACCTTCTACCTCAGTGGTACATCTTCTGTCACTACACACTATCAATAGAGACCTTTTACACAGTATATGTAATGGATGTTTGGGGAGCTGCAATCTATAATTCTAATTAACTTGAGGCTGTCTTGTCCAATTTCAACTATCTGGGCGGTTAAACTTCATGGAGCAATTTGTTCTGCGTGAAGCAATTTGCAATGTTTCTGTGGAGCACAATAAATGCCAGTTCAGTCTTGGATTCTCATTGCTGCCCCAGTGTCAGCTTATATGCAAGTGTTGAAAGAATGAATTAGCTACAGTACAGCTAGAGTTAGCATGAAAGTACTGTTTCCCAGGATGACACAACAAATCAGTTACAGACTGATCTCATGAACAGATATGAGTGATGAAGTCTTGCCTGAATCTCAACTGCTTGCTATTGAAATTGAAGAAAAACAGTTTGTTTACTTCTTCCAGGGGAGGCCATCAGGAAGAAGCCTTAAAAGGTTAGATTTTCTGTGGTTTTCCAGCATTAAAAGGAAGCATCTTATGAATCGAAGTGAAGTAAAAAAATCAGCATTCGATAATTTTATACTGACATTGCAGTTTTGATTGCATAGACTGAGGTAGTGACTCTGGATGGAATGTGTATTTATTTCAGTTTAGGAAGTAGAGAACATGACATTTCTATGTATATTTTGGGCAACTTTATTGAGTAAAATTAAGACAGAACAGTCCTTTAAAGACCAGCATAGGAAGTTTGCTCAATGTGAATCCTTAATGTACCGATATTTCTGGCTTCATTGGTTTTCACGAATTGCAATTTCATGTTTAAAGTTCACTTCAGGCTCAGATATTAATTTCTACTTTGTTCAGAAATGTAATGGGATATTGCAAAGATAATGTGAATCTGGTAAGTTTTGAAGGTGGACCCTGAATTCTGCAGACCCCAGGATGTACGCTGCTATAATCCTAATGGTTGCACAGCCTTTGTTTTTTTCTAAATTTTGCCTCATGACTTTATCCAGTTAGGCTGTAGATAGCCTCCTTGCTCTTTTTTTTTCTGCAGTTCCCTCACCTTCAGAATGATTTGTGTAAAACAGAAGAACTACTGCCTGTGTATTAGACATGGAACCATAAAATATATGGCTACTTTGCTGATAATATAACGGTGTGGCTAATGACATTCACTGTTATTTATTTTAAAAAATGTTGAAGTATCTTCAGGTATTGACCATATAGATTTCTGATCATCTCCTGTACTTAGTAATATAAAAGACATGGACAATTGCTCACTTTATTATAGCTGACCAGTTGGAAAAAAAGGTCAAGTTGTTGTACATAATTGATGCAACCACTAACTGGAATTTATTTCTTTCTGTGATGACACTTTGCATTGGCTTGAAAAGTGCCTTAAAGATTAAAGGGTTTTCTTGACTCAAACGCAGTAGTCTAAGTGACTGCAATTACAATTCTGATTGTTGTAGTGTCCTTGCTTACAGTGGCCTTGACTGTAAGAACCTATCACAGATGATTGCTGTCCTGCTATGTTTGTTGAGAATATCTAGGAAGTTGTGTGTCTTAAAATTACATTATGTTTGTTGAAGTCTGATCTTATAAATCTTTCTAATCTGTATACAAAATCACCATAACCCTTAAAGGCTTTTTTTAAAATTTGGAATAAATATTAATTGAGCCAGTTTTTCAAACAATCATAGTACATATACAACCCAAAAAATCCCAAACATATAAATAGAAAGCAGGAATTTTCAGCAGTACTCCACCCAGAGGCCCACTGAAGATGTTACCTAGTAGGGTGGCGAAACGACTGGAAGTGAACCTTCCAGCTCAGTGAGCAAACCTACATCCAGAACATTTATAAACATAAAAATTGCAAAATGAAAGCTGAAATTTGGCTGTGATTATTATTTCATAAGCTGACTGTAAATTGCAGCTATCATCATTCATTGCTGTATTATTCAACTTGAATATCTGAAACAACCGACATGGTACCACAAGATGGCCAAAATTTGAGAACTCTCTTGTTTCAAAACTGTTTTGGCATGCACTGCTAATTAAATCTGGTCACATAAAATTAATCAATGATGGGGAATAAGAGAAACATTTCCAACAGGAATGAGAATAGACAGAGATGAAAAACAACAAATGAGAGACAGCTTAATTTAACTCTGATATGGAAGTGAGAATTTCATAGATTTTTTTAGTTCTTGACTTTTAAAGGAAAATTTTCTAAGACTTTTCAACATTAAATAGATAAAGCAAAGGCTTATTCTTTGTGTTTATAGCCCAATGATTCACCGTCACAAAAAGTAAAAAATATTCTGGTGGAAGAGTGGGATGTACAACTTGTACTTAATTGTATTACTAAAAAATGAGATTTGATTGGGATGGAAGACAGCCTGTTCAAGGAGAATAAACTTTGGAAAATAATCCATCAGGATAACTTAATGGGGAGGGCTGGCAAATTAAAAAAAGCATGAACTTTGAAAACTGTCATCATCAAAATCTCTGCTGTGGACTTGTTAAAATTAATTAGACTGCCATCTAGTGCAGCTAACATGGCCTTAACTGAAGGATTAAAATAAATAAATGGCTAGATTATTTTATTAGTTATACAATTGTAGAATAGAATCATGGAATGTTTACAGAACACAAGGAGGCCATTTGGTCTGAAAGATCACACCTGCCCACTACAAGAGCAATTGACCTAGTACCATTTACTGTGGCCCTGTACGATGTGATGGCTATGTTCAAGGTAAGATAAAAGACATGGAGCATGGTCATGGCTTACTCTCTGAAGCTATCATGTGGTTGATACCATGATTTCCCTCTTCTGTTTCTTTCATTTTATTCTCCTCTCCCCTCTGCTTTGTCATACTTTACTCCTTTTGATTTTATATTTTTTGTGCTATTCATTATTTTCCTCTTGTTTCCTAATAAACGTGGTCCTAGATGTATTAGTATTAGCATTGTGGAAATAAAATGTGACCTTGGCGCCACTGTTTAAGACAGGTAGTAAGGACAAGCCAGGAACTATAGACCAGTGAGCCTGACCTCAGTGGTGGGCAAGATGTTGAGAGGGAACCCTGAGGGACAGGATGTACATGTATTTGGAAAGGCAAGGACTGATTAGAGATAGTCAACATGGCTTTGTGCATGGGAAATCATGTCTCACAAACTTGATTGAGTTTTTTGAAGAAGTAACAAAGAGGGTTGATGAGGGCAAAGCAGTAGATGTGATCTGTATGGACTTCAGTAAGGCATTCAACAAGGTTCCCCAAAGTAGACTGGTTAGCAAGGTTAGATCTCATGGAACATAGGGAGAACTAGCCATTTGGAAACAGAACTGGCTCAAAGGTAGAAGATAGAGGGTGGTGATGGAAGGTTGTTTTTCAGACTGGAGGCCTGTGACCAGTGGAGTGCCACAAGGATCTGTGTTGGATCCATTACTTTTTGTCATTTACATAAATGATTTGGATGTAAGCATTAGATGTATATAGTTAGTAAGTTTGCAGATAACACCAAACTTGGAGGTGTAGTGGACAGCAAATAAGGTTACCTCAGATTAGAACGGGATCTTGATCAGATGGGCCAATAGGCTGAGAAGTGGCTAATGGAATTTAATTTAGATAAATGTGAGGTGCTGCATTTTGGAAAAGAAAATCTTAGCAGGACTTAGACACTTAATGGTAAGGTCCTCGGGAGTGTTGCTGAACAAAGAGACCTTGGAGTGCAGGTTCATAGCTCCTTGAATGTAGAATTGCAGGTAGATAGGATAGTGAAGAAGGCGTTTGATATGCTTTCCTTTATTGGTTAGAGTATTGAGTACAGGAGTTGGGAGGTCATGTTACGGTTGTACAGGGCATTGGTTAGGCCACTGTTGGAATTCTGGTCTCCTTCCTAATCGAAAGATGTTGAGGAACTTGAGGGTTCAGAAAAAATTTACAAGGATGTTGCCAGGGTTGTAGGATTTGAGCTATAGGGAGAGGTTGAATTAGCTGGGGCTGTTTTCCCTGGAGCGTTGGAGGCTGAGGGGTGACCTTATAGAGGTTTATAAAACCATGAAGGGCATGGATATGATAAATAGACAAAGTCTTTTCCCTGGGGTGGGGAGTCTAGAATTAGAGGGCATAGGCTTAGGGTGAGAGGGGAAAGACATAAAGACCTAAGGGGTAACGTTTTCATGCAGATGGTGGTGCGTGTATGGAGTGACTGCCAGAGGAAGTGCTGGAGGCTGGTACATTTCACTGTTTCTTATTTCTCTGTAACTTTCATTTCCTTGAATATTAGCAAAATGCAAGTGAATAATTCATTGACTTTGAATATCCAACTGGTCTTTTTTTAAAAATCAAACTCTAATTAATGAAGTTTCTCTCTCTCCATTGTATCTTCCTTGTTTGCTTTCTTTAAAATGTAACAACTTAAAGTTTTATACAAATTTTAAGAAGTGCAATGATGCATATTCACCAATCATTTTGCTCTCATATATACTCTAGAGTTTTATTTCTTTAAATAAATTGTACTTAAAAGCTGTTGAATTTTTTTTCTCTAATTTGTAGATTCATCTAGTTTACTGCACAGATCTCAGTCAGCACATTGCAAATTTAGTACACAGTCACAAATTTGAGTGAAAACATCATTGCTATATCCAGTCATTTTTTAATTTAAAAACGTTAAAATGCAGGAATTAGAAAGAATGTCATTAATAAATTAATGTTGTGCTTCATGAAGTGTATAATGTTTGGATGAAATTGTGATTTCAAGGTAAAAGTAAAATGGAAATATTCTGCTTGGATATTTTGGCACCTGTCAGAGAAGATTCATATCTAAAAAATAAACTATTTTGATCAGTAGTGTTGACGTAGGGTCCATGCTGAGGAAGAAGAGAAATAGCTGCTAAAAATGTTCTCAAAGCTAAAACAACTCGAGTCATATAAATTTACAAAAATTAGAAGTTGCTGGAAAAACTCAGGAGGTTTAGCAGCATCTGTGAAGAGAAAGCAGAGTTAACATTTTGGTTCCAGTGACTATTCTATAGAACAGTTCTCAAGAAGGGTCACTCGACGCAAAATGTTAACTCTGCTTTCTCTATACAGGTATTGCAAGGCCTGCTGAGTTTTTCCAGCAATTTCTGCTTTTTTTCTGGTTTCCAACATCTGTAGTTCTTCCAGTATTTTTCATATAATTTACCACTGGCAAGTAAATATTACGATATATAAAATAGTCAAAATGCCTCATTAAATGGTCTTGTACCTTGGATTTAGTAAGTAGGTTTTGGGAATTAGGAAGTTAATTATTAGTTGCAGAATTTCCAACTTCTGATTGGCTCTTTTAGCCATAGCATGTACATAGTGTATCAATTAAGTAACTGATTAATAGTAACCTTAAGGTATTAATAATGGAGGATTCAGAAATGGCAATGCCATTGAATGTGAAGAGAAAAAAGTTAGCATTACTTTTGTCGGAGATGGTCTTTGATGCTTGTGCAGCACAAATGTTACTCGCCACTAAACAAATTAAGCTTCCATGGTCTCCAAACTTTGCTACATTTTGGAGGGATATTTCAGTATATGAGAGGTTGCCATTGATAGGGAACACTGTGCACATTCCATTATACTACACATAACCCATAATGCAGAGCAACTGCCCATGTTTTGCTTTATAGAAGGAACTGGAAGGATTCCACCACCTCCACCTTCAGCTCCTTTTTGACAACATGCAATAAGTTAGTTCAATAACCGATACCCTGCAGGAGTCATGATGCCTTTATTCTCTGACAGTCCACTGTATTAGCTCTATTTATACCACTATGGTGGCTGTTGAATGAAAAGGCTTTTTGCTGGCACAGATGGCTGATGACATTGGTATGGAATTCATGGGCATGTGGAAAGCATAAAATGTAATAGTACAGATTCTGACCATAATATAGCAACACTTCAACTGCCTGAACAGCATTGGGCAAGATTGGAATTCTTGACACAGTGGATCCCAATATTTGTGGTGGTCTGCTGCGCGTTGCAAGCTCACTAGCATGAAAGGTAATCCTTGCTGCACATGTGTTGCTGGTCAAAGCACAGCAGGCCAGGCAGCATCTCAGGAATAGAGAATTCGACGTTTCGAGCATAAGCCCTTCATCAGGAATCATGATGAAGGGCTTATGCTCGAAACGTCGAATTCTCTATTCCTGAGATGCTGCCTGGCCTGCTGTGCTTTGACCAGCAACACATTTGCAGCTCTGGTCTCCAGCATCTGCAGACCTCATTTTTTACTGAAAGGTAATCCTTGCCAACTACAGTATAGTGAGAAGCTGGGGATAAAGAGAATGAGGAAGTGGTAAAGGAGGTGCCTGAGGCAGAGAATGAAGAGAAAGTGGAGTACAATGTAGACAGATCCTTGCTAGTCAGGCTGTCGATGATGAAATCATTTGAAAGCTTCACCAGTATTCATAACTCCAAATTTTCCAACCAACAACAGTCCCTCCTGTTACCGACAAATATAGTATTTGTTTGATTACAAGGAAAATGTAAAATCCACCAGGAAATAAATTACTCGAAATGGAATTTTTGAATCAAATCATGCCATATTGTTCCCAAATGCATCATTTCATAACTACAAATTAAATTTGATTTACAGCCTTTCTGCCAAGCAGTATGTTGGCATTGGCTTGTAGCCAACATTATCAAACATAGGGACAAAAGTGAGGACTGCAGATGCTGGAAACCAGAGTTTAGATCAGAGTGGTGCTGGAAAAGCACAGCAGGTCAGGCAGCATCCAAGGAGCAGGAAAATTGACGTTTCGGGCAAAAGCCCTTCATCAGAAATAGAGGCAGGAAGCCTCCAGTGTGGAGAGATAAAATGATCTCTCCACTCTGGAGGCTTCCTGCCGCTATTCCTGATGAAGGGCTTTTGCCCGAAACGTCGATTTTCCTGCTCCTCAGATGCTGCTTGACCTGCTGTGCTTTTCCAGCACCACTCTAATCTAACCCCCCATTATCAAAAATATGTCAATTCTTGCATCATCTGCAAATGTCTTCAGCATCTCTCTTACGTATCAGTCTAAATTATTGATTTTAAATACCACTTTTATACGCAATTCACCCAGTTACTGAGCTTCATGGAACCCGACTTTCTACTCTCAAAACTCTTCACAACTTACCGTTTCTTTGCTAAAACTAAACCAATTTTGAATTCAACTTGTCAACTCCCTTGGATCTCAAAGAAGTCTAAGGCTTTCACTGCCTTCTTTTTTATTCATTTGTGGCACGAGGGCATCACTGGTTGGCCCAGCATTTATTGCCCGTCCTAAGTTGCCCATGAGACGGTGGTGGTGAGCTGCCTTCTTGAACCACCGCAGTCCATGCTGCCATTAAGGAGGAGATTCCCGGATGTTGGCTGGAGCCATTACCTTTGCAGTATCCAGTGCCTCCAACTGTATCTTGTTATCATGTGGAGTGAATCAAATTGGCTGAAGACTGGTATCTGTTATACTGGAGACGACTGGAGGAGGCCAAGATGGATCATTCACCCAACACTTCTGGCTGAAGATTGCTGCGAATGCTTCAGCCTTATCTTTTGCTCTGATATGTTTGGCCTTCCATCATTGAGGAGGGGGATATTGGTGGAGTCTCCTACTCTACGAGTTGTTTAGTTGTCTCCCACCATTCATGACTGGATGTGGCAGGAGTGCAGAGGTTAAATCTGATCTGTCGATTGTGGGATCACTTCCCTCTGTCTGACACTATGTAGTTTGCCATGCAAATAGTCCTATTCGGTAGCGTCACCAGGTTGACACTGGCCCACAGTGCCTCATGGATGCCCAGACTTAAGTTACTAGATCTATTTGAAGTCTGTTCCATTTAGCACAGTGATAGATGGAGAGTATTCTCACTGTGAAGATGGGACCTTGTCTCATGAGGATTACGAAGTGGCCACTCTTTCTAATACTGTCATGGACAGATGCATTTTCAGCCAGCAGATTGATAAGGATGAGGTCAGGCATGTTTTTCCCTCTTGTTGATTCCTTCACCACAGACAGAGATCCAGTCTAGCAGTTATATCCTTTTCGAAGCTAATCAGCTCAATCAGTTGTGCTGCTACCGAGGCAAGTCCCCCACCCAGGATACATTTGGTGCCCTTGCCACCCTCAGTGCTTCCTCCAAGTGTTGTTTAACATGGAGGAGTACTGCTTCATCAGCAAAGGGGCGGCAGTGTGCGGTCATCCACAGCAGGTTTCCTTGCCCATATTTAACTTGAAGCCACAAGACTTCAAAGGGTCTGGAGTTAATGTTGAGGACTCCCTCCTGATCTCTACCACTCTGCTGTGTCTGCCCTGCTGGTGGGACAGGACATACCTAGGGATGGTGATGGTGGCGTCCGAGACGTTGTCAGATATGATTCTAGAAGTATGACTGTTTCAGCCTGTTGCTTAATTACGCTGTGGGAGATCTCTTGCTTGATATGCACTAGTCTCCAGACGTTATTAAGGAGGACTTTGCAGGGTTGAGAAGATTGTTTCTGCTGTTGTCCTTTCTGATGCCTACGTTGAAGCCAGGTGTTCTGTCTGGTTTTGTTTCTTCATCAAGACTTCATAGTGATTGATACAACTAAGTGGCTTTAGGAAAGGAATCTGCCATCCTTATCTTGCCTGGTCTACATGTGACTCCTTACCCACAGCAATGCGTTTGACTCTCAACTGCCCTCTGGGCAACTATGGATGAATAATAAATGCTTGTCCAGCCTGTGACACCCATCTCCCATAAATAAGAATATAAAACTTGCAGAGACCTTTGCTGTACAGTTTGTGGAAGGCTGGACTAGCAGAGCTGACACAGTATTTGATTCATTCTCAATAGTAACCATTGAGAGACATTGCTGCCAGAGTATGGGGACTGCTTGATGTATCCCAGAGTCTCTCCATGGAAAGCAAAATACTTGACTGACTTGGTTGGAATTATGAATTCAATATCTGGTGAAACCACCAAACAGGATTATTTGGATAGCAAACAACATAAACAGTTAGTGACAGGGATCAGTGATCCCACAATCGACTGATCAGATTTAAGCTCTGCACTCCTATGCAGGGTTGAAGACACTATGAGTAAGTTACATATCTGGTGCCAAGTGAGCTATGATGTTGCAATCATCCACCACTACTGGTCATGTATGTCCATGGTGGGCAGTTTAGTTTAGGCATGAAAATGACTGACATTAAAAAGTGCAGTGGTTAGACAGTGTTTAGTACTCACATCAAAGGACAATTGATTTTTGATGAAGTGATTAACCACCATGAAGTAATTACTAAATAATATGGGGACTAGGTGGGAGGGGTGGGTGGCTTGCTGGGTTGGTGGTGTGTGTGGGGGGGTCTGCATTCTGTGCACTGGCTGTGCTTGTTATTGTTTCCTTTTTGATGACTTAAAGTGGGATTTGAGGTTCACCCTCATTTCCCTGTTAACTGATCGCACAGTGAGGTTTGGGGTTTGGCCCTGTTGCCCCCTTCCCCTGTAAAGAGTGGGATTTTTTGTGTGAACTGTAGCTTTTTGTTTGTTGTCAACTGTTTGCATTTTGTACGGTTTCATAAAATACAAAAAATAACATGGGGAGTAACACATTCCCTCATTTGATACCTTTCAGCATTTTGTAGGTATCTGTTTCAGTCCCCCCATCCAAGGCAACATGGTCACACCATCATGAAGCAGTTGCAACATTCTAATGAAGGTTCATCGAAATCACTGGAGAACAACCTACAGAGTCTCACAGTTTACAGAGTCAAATACCTCAGTCAGGTTGAAGTATGCAATGAAGAATTCCAGATGTTTTTCTTGATTTTATTTGGATTTTCTGAGTAACATTCTTCTGTAAGTTCCAGAGCCACGTTGTGTCTCGGGCAGAATTTCCCCAGCCTCACAAAGTAGGTGACTCAGGAATATGCATGCCAGGAGGCATATCGTTTTCTAATCTGTCCTCAGTCATCCCCTTGCTTATTATGTACAAGGATGAAGACTTCTTGCTTCAATTATATGGAGGTTTGGTGAGACCACATTTAGAACATGGAGAGTAGTTTTGGTCACTGTACCTCAGGAAGGGCATCCTTGGCATAAAGGGAATACAATGGAGATTCACTTGACTAATTCCTCAAAAACATGGTAGTCATATGAGGAGCAAGAGAGGAGACGGGCGAGTTTGGAAGAATGAGAGATGTTCTCATGCAACTGCAGAAAGGACTAAGAAGATGAGGAATTTCTTCACTCAGAGGACAGTGAATCTTTGGTATTCCCTACCTCAGAAAGCCCTGGAAGCTCAGTCTGAGTATGTTCAAGATGTAGAGGTATCGGTGTTGGACTGGGGTAGACAAAGTGATATGTCATATGACATCAGGTTATAGTCTAACTGGTTTATTTGAAACCACAAGCTTTCAAATCACTGCCCCTTTATCAGGTGGACTCTGATGTCTATTTTGATATGTATGATCTTCTTGGAGATCCTCCCCACTTTGAGCTAGCAGTTTGTAGTATCAATGGTAGCCATGATGTTGGACTGGGGTGGACAAGGTCAGAATTCACACAATATCAGGCTATTGTCCAACAAGTTCATTTGGCATCACAACCTTTCAGAGCACTGCTCCTTCATCAGATGGAGTTCACCTGATGAAACAGCAGCACTCCGAAAGCTTGTGGAATCAAATAAACTTGTTGGACTACAACCTGGTGTCATGTGACTTCTGAGTACATTCAAGACAGAGATTAACAGATTTTTAGAAACAGAGGTATCAAGAGGTATAGGAACAGTGTGGGCAAATGCATTAAGGTAGATTATCAGCCATAATCTGGAATGGCAGATCAGGGACAAGGGGCTGAATGGCCGACTCCTGCTCCAATCTTATTATGTATTGATTAAACATTCTTTGATTCTAATAGCCAATGTTTCTTCTTTTCAACTAACCACAACTTCCGGTGTGGCATCTGGAAATCTCGGAGACTGTATTTCCCCATTTTGTACCAATTTTTCAATATTTTCCAAGTCAGATTCACTGTCAGCATCTCCTCTGACTATAATGAACTCCTCTTTAAAGCATACTGGCTGGCTTTAAGTCGTGATGTCAACTATTCACAATCTTCGTTTCAAAATGATTCATTCATCCAGTTAATGGCACAATTAGTGCTGGCTGGAGGCTGTACGTATTGAAAATGAGGCAGGTAGCTTTAAGGTGATGCTGTCAACATAGTAATCACCAGACAAAGGTTAATCACATTTTGACTCCATTTTCTAATGGCATCAAATTTAGCCACCAAGTGGATTTGATGTATCTAAAGCTTTTTACATTTTACACATTGTTACTTACTCTAGCCCCTTGAAAAATTGGCCCTAAAATTCTGTGGAGGTTCCACCATTGCCCCATCAACTCTGTTATCTTTACAAGTTTTCCTAATGTACTGCAAGGGGAACATTTTCACCCTTTTATTTGGAAGATGAATGATTACTGGGGACAAATCACGATGAGGTATGACAATTGAGTGTCCATGTTTGGTTGCTGACCAACACAGCAAGTGAATAGAATCAAACCGCCTCCTTGGGGATACATGTGAATTTACTACTCTGGGAAGTGAACTGACTCTTAAGCAAGCAGACTGCTTTCCTTCAATTAATATAGGCCAGATCAGCCTTCTTGTGCATTATGCCATGCACAGGGACATTAACAGTTGGGGAAGATTACTGAGAAAGTTGGCTTTCAACCACTGGACATATTTAAGGAGCTTTAACAGTGTGGAGCCATTTTGAAAAGATTGAGACCAAATTTTCCAAAATACCTTCTCCAACCAAGCTAATGAAGGCAGTGGACTTAAAATTAAAGAGAAACTAGTTAGTGCTGACAAAATATAACACATCTGCAGCTTGATAATGGGAAAATCTCATTCATTACGAATATAACTCCACTCCCATGCAATCAGCAAACCTGTTTTCAGAAATAAAATTGTAATGCAATATTGTGATGTAATTCAGTGACAGCATGTTTATTCTCAAAATGAAGCTTGTGCTGGACAACTAGGCCTTTCAAAATACGCTTGCAATTCAATCACTTTTATGTTACTTAATCGTGTTTGTTTGCTATACTCAGGCAGTAATAAATTATTTGCCAGAATGTAACATTTCTTTGTCCACATTCCATTTAGTACCATGTGTTTTGCTTTTGTTGAATTCACAGTCAGACGATATACATTCAGTATTGAAGGGTCATGACAGTTGCCACTGAAATTCTGTGTAAAAGCAGGATTTTTCTTTATCTGACAGGCTTTAGATGAAGATTAGTACTGTGGTTTCAGGCAAAGATTAGGATTAATTTTATTTTGCTTTAGCAACATTTGTTATGCCTGCAAGCAATATAGGGCCATCTATTTTTCACTGTCAAGTGTCAGGTTACATTTCTACTTAAGTAATTGTGCACTAATGCATGGAGCAGCGCTATTGATTCCTTTATTGTGCGTTCCTGGGATGTGAGCGCTGCTGGTTAGGCTAACATTTATTGCCTATCTCTAATTGCCCTGAGGACAGTGAAGAGCCAACCACATTGCTGTGGGTCTTGAGTCACATGTATGTTGTACTAGGTAAAGGTCACAGATTTTCTTTCCTAAAGGACATTAGTGTACAAAATTGTTTTCTTACAATAATCAACATGGTTGCCAATTGACCAGATCTTTATTCTAGATTAGATTAGATTAGATTACTTACAGTGTGGAAACAGCCCAAACCCATTCCCCTACATTTTACCCTTTCATCTAACACTACAGGCAATTTAGCATGGCCAAATCCACCTAACCTGCACATTTTTGGACTGTGGGAGGAAACCAGAGCACCCGGAGGAAACCTATGCAGACACAGGGAGAATGTGCAAACTCCACACAGTCAGTTGCCTGAGGCGGGAATTGAACCTGGGTCTGTGGTGCTGTGAGGCAACACTTCATCAAATTCAAATTTCACCATCTATTATGGTGGGATTTGAATCCATGTTTCCAAGAGCCTGGTTTCTGGATTATTAATCTACTGACATAATCACAACTCCACTGCCTCCCCAGCTAGTAATAAACTGATTGCTATTGATTAACTAATATATTGATGAGTAATATATGGTAATAGTTAACATTCACAGTTAACACAAAAACTTGCATTTATAATGGTCCACAGGATATGCAAAGTCCTTTCAAGCCAATGATAGCCAATGATATAATGTAGGAAATATTGCAGCTAATTTGTGCACAAAATAGTTCTTAAAAACAGCAATCTGATAACAAACAGACAAATTGGTTTTGTAATTTTAATTGAGTGCTAGGTATTTTAGAAACTATAGATGACTTCCATCCAATTCTTAAAGAGATATTGTCATGCAATTTTTTATGTCCACATCACATAGGGGTCTGAGTTGAATGCTTCATCTGAAAGATGGCACATCCAACAACACAGCATTTCTTTAATGTTGCACTGAAGTATCAGACTTGATTTTTGGGCTCAAATCCTGAAGTGGGACTCTGGACTCACACCTAATGTCTCAGAAAGTGTGATAAAGTGAAAAATTGCTAAAACTCTTATTACTGTAATTGTCCAGGACAGTTCTCTTCTTGTCACGTTATTGATTTCAATAAACAAATAGACTTAATGCAGAAAATGGATCTTGTTCTATTGGAAAAACCTACAAATTGTGAGTGTTTTGGAAGGGGGATGGGATGTGCGTCATGGCATGGGGCAGAGAAAGGTGTACTGGAAAACAAACGAGTAGGAGAATTAGTATGTTAACTGTTGAAAGTTCACCGAGTCACAGGAAAATTCAATAAGAGCTAGAGCATATTCATATTACTTTCTTGAGTTTCCCTGCATCTGGGCCAGATTTTATGCAAAGTGTTTTTTTTCTGTCTAGTTCTAGTCTTCCGACTACCTGCCACATTCGTTTAAACTCACCCTGTGGTTAATCATCCCAAAGTAAACCGGATTCCATTCTCATAAGATCTGCTGGACAATAGCCCTCACTGAGCAGCATCTAGATTTGTCACCTGGCCACAGCCTAGAGCTGGCTATGGTCTCTCCTTAGATTAGAGTGGTGCTGAAAAAGCACAGCAGGTCAAGCAGCATCCGAGGAGCAGGAATCCTGATGAAGGGCTACTCTAGTTTCCAGCATCTGCAGTCCTCACTTTTGCCTATGGTCTCTTCCTGACTATCAACACCCACACAGCGGAAGAGAATTCAGCTTACACTATTCAGCAGCTTCCTTCCTCATCATAGCATTGTAGATCACATCATAACAAACCATTTACCCATCTGAAAGGAAAGAAGGAAAAAGAAAGGAAGAGAGCAAAAAAAGAACAAGATTTGAATAAAAAGAAAGAAAAGAAAGACAAAAGAATATAAACTGCTTATTAATTAATTATTCTCATAAGACAGCCCATATAGTAGGATAGTTTTAACTTAGGGGAAACATGTAAAATAAAGGTTAGTGACTTAATCTCCCATTTAATGCTATTTCCAATTGTTTTTCCTGATTAAGTTATGCAAAATTCATGGCCAGATGCATCAGGGTTTTACACCCCAGGCTAAGCACCCAAAATATTAAATCATTTGGAACAAATGTCATGAAACATCTTCTTAACATTAATTGAGTTTGTTTCTTGTCATGTGTTATAGTTTCATTTTTCAACCACCATTTCCAAATTTTCAAAAGTTCAATAACTAGTTCCATACCTTTCGCATATAAAGCTTTTTAAAGCGTTTTCAAACTTTATCTGTATTCTTCAAACGCAAAAACATAAGTGGAGAGAATTCCATGTTTCATAATTTTGTGGATCATCCAGCTGTTTGATCTGCATATGAAAAGTATTGAGACTATGTATCGACATTTATGAACCAGGTGAAAAACAGGAAGATCCTGAATTATTTAGGCATTTTCTGGATTAAACAGAATTTTGTCAAAGAATAAGGTCAACTGCTTAACATGTATGCCAATTACAGAAACAACAGCCCAGCAAACCTTTTTAGGGAGATAAGAGATGGAATTTATTGCAGTAGATTACTTGAAAATCAAGTTGGTAGAGGCTTTGGGGTTGTGTAATAATGGTTACCAAGTAACTGTTTCTGGTCTTGGTTTTTAGTTCCAAAAACCAAGAAAGTCAGAAGGAAGGAATCTCCAAAGCTTGTACCAAAAACAAATTACTCTCTCCCAAAGTTCTGTCAGGAAAATTACTCTCACCTGAACTATTCAGGAAACTGAAACATTTCCATATCTCAGTATCTGGATCTTTTCTTATTCTCATAACGCTGAATGCTGATCATTTTTCAAGGACTTGGAGCCAGTTTGACTTCCATCCAGATCAATGCCTTGTTCTGATAATCTTTCATCAGTCTATAGCTGTTAGTAATTCAAATTTGGCAACAAGTTAACTGGTGGAGTGTGAGAATTTATCAAATTCTACCGTATATTTTTCTGACCATTGATCATGGAGGGTATATTTTCCTATTCGTTTTAAATATCATCTTTCTTGAGTTGTGTTATCTTTGTGTTGTGGTGTTCAAAGGGGATACAGTTCTCATTCCAGATTATATTTTAGTTTCTCACCATCTTTTCATTTGTTTTTTTAATAAAAGAACTTGTTTATAATAACCAGTTTGTTTTTGAGTACATTTAAAAAAATGGTGAAAGTCTCCTTTATTTTGGATAGCAGTTTAGAAATACAAACAGTTGGCCATTTTGGTGATAGACTCAAAACACTTATATCAACGGTTCGACTCATTGCTTAATGGGTTTTGCTACAAGTACATTCCTCTTATTCCCATCCTCAGAAAATAGTAAATGCTTTATCATTCCTTTGTTCCGATTGTAATACTCAGAAGCTATTAAACCACCTCTAAAAATTGTTCTAAGTTCATGTCTTTGGAATAAGATGACAATTTATCTTAGGTGTATTCATAGCAAATTGTGGACTGGATTTACATTCACGCTAGTGGACTCAATGTCTTACTCGTTTGGTTGCATTCTTAAATTTAAGTCTGAAGGCTGTGGGTTAAAACCCTACTCCAGAAATTTGAGCATAAAATCTAGGCTGATATGAAAATCTACAATTGAAGGACTGTTCCACTGGATGGTATTGTTGTTTAAATGTGATATGAAGCTATCTCAGGTGGATATGAGGGATCCCAAGTCACCATTCAAAAGTGGACAGTTGATGTCTCCCCACTCGCCTGATTAGCATTGATTCCTCAACCAAATAATCTTGTTTTTGCATTCATTGTCTCTGTGAGACCTTTCTGTGTTCAACTTGGTCACTCTGCATCCTGTGCTATTGCAGTGGCTTACATAGGCTAAAGAAAAAACCCTCAGGATGTCCTGAGATTATGAAAAGGGAAGATTTGTGATTACTTAGAGTCATAGAGTCATAGAGGCATACAGCATGGAAATAGACCCTTCAGTCCAACCTGTCCATGCTGACCAGATATCCCAACACAATCTGGTCCCACCTGCCAGCACCCTACCTATATCTCTCCAAACCCTTCATATTCATATACCCATCCAAATGCCTCTTAAATGTTGCAATTGTACCAGCCTCCACCACTTCCTCTGGCAGCTCACTCCATACACATATCACCCTCTGTGGGAAAACGCTGCTCCTTAGGTCTCTTTTATATCTTTCCCCTCTCACCCTAACACTCTGCCCTCTAGTTCTGGACTCCCCGACCCCAGGGAAAAGACTTTGCTTATTTACCCTATCCATGCCCCTCATAATTTTGTAAATGTCTATAAGGTCACCCGTCAGCCTCCAACACTCCAAGGAAAACAACCCCAGCCTGTACAGCCTCTCCCTATAGCATAAATCCTTGTAAATCTTTCCTGAACCCTTACAGGTTTCACAACATCTTTCCGATAGGAAGGAGACCAGAACTGCATGCAATATTCCAACAGTGGCCAAACCAATGTCCTGTACAGCCGCAACATGACCTCCCAACTCCTGTACTAAATACTCTGACCAATAAAGGAAAACATACCAAACGCCTTCTTCACTATCCTATCTATCTGCGACGTTGCTTTCAAGGAGCTATGAACCTGCACTCCAAGGTCTCTTTGTTCAGCAACACTCCCTCAGACCTTACCATTAAGTGTATAAGTCCTGCTAAGATTTGCTTTCCCAAAATGCAACACCTCGCATTTATCTGAATTAAATTCCATTTGCCACTTCTCAGCCCATTGATCCATCAGATCAAAATCCTGTTGTAATCTGAGGTAACCCTCCTCGCTGTCTACTAACTGTACCTCTTATGCTCGCATCCAAATCATTTATGTAAATAACAAAAAGTAGAGAACACAGCACTGATCCTTGTGGCATTCCACTGGTCACCGGCCTCCAGTCTGAAAAACAACCTTTCACCACCACCCTCTGTCTTCTACCTTTGAGCCAGTTGTGTATCCAAATGGCTAGTTCGCCCTGTGTTCCGTGAGATCTAACATTGCTAATCAGTCTCCCATGGGGAACCTTGTTGAACGCATTACTGAAGCCCATATAGATCACATCTACCATCCTGCCCTCATCAATCCTCTGTTACTCCTTAAAAATCTCAATCAAGTTTGTGAGACATGATTTCCCATGCCCAAAGCCATGTTGACTATCTCTAATCAGTCCTTGCCTTTCCAAATATCATGTAGATCCTGTCCCTTAGGATTCCCTCCAACAACTTGCCCACCACCGACATCAGGCTCACTGATCTATAGTTCCCTGGCTTGTCCTTACTGCCCTTCTTAAACAGTGGCACCACGTTAGACAACCTCTCGTCTTCCAGCACCTCACCTGTGACTATCGATGATACAAATATCTCAGCAAGAGGCCCAGCAATCACTTCTCTAGCTTCCCACAGAGTTCTAGGGTACACCTGATCAGGTCCTGGGGATTTATCCACTTTTAACCATTTCAAGACATCCAGAACTTCCTTCTCTCTAACATGGACATTTTGCAAGATGTCGCCATCTATTTCCCTGCAGTCTATATCTTCCATATCCTTTTCCACAGCAAATACTGATGCAAAATATTCATTTAGTATCTCCCCCATTTTCTGTGGCTCCACACAAAGGCCACCTTGCTGATCTTTGAGAGGCCCTATTCTCTCCCTAGTTACCCTTTTGTCCTTAACGTATTTGTAAAAACGCTTTGGATTCTCATGAATTCTATTTGCCAAAGCTATCTCATGTCCCTTTTTTGCCCTCCTGATTTCCGTCTTAAGTATACTCCTACTTCCTGTATACTCTTCTAAGACTTCACTCGATCTATCCTGTCTATACCTGACGTATGCTTCCTTCTTTTCCCAAACCAAACCCTCAATTTCATTAATCATCCAGCATTCCTATACCTACCAGCCTTTCCTTTCACCCTGACAGGAATATACTTTGTCTGGATTCTCGTTATCTCATTTCTGAAGGCTTCCCATTTTCCAGCTGTTCCTTTACCTGCGAACGTCTGCCCCCAATCAGCTTTTGAAAGTTCTTGCCTAATACCATCAAAATTGGCCTTTCTCCAATTTAGAACTTCAACTTTTAGATCTGTTCTATCCTTTTCCATCATTATTTTAAATCTGATAGAATTATGGTCGCTGGCCCCAAAATGCTCCCCCACTGACACCTCAGTCACCTGCCCTGCCTTATTTCCCAAGAGTAAGTCAAGTTTTGCACCTTCTCTAGTAGGTACATTCACATACTGAATCAAAAAATTGCCTTGTACACACTTAACAAATTCCTCTCCATCTAAACCCTCAACACTATGGCTGTCCCAGTCTATGTTTGGAAAGTTAAAATCCCCTACCATAACCTCCCCATTATTCTTACAGATAGCTGAGATCTCCCTACAAGTTTGTTTCTTAATTTCCCTCTGACTATTAGGGGGTCCGTAATACAATCCCAACAAAGTTAGCATCCCTTGCTTATTTCTCAGTTCCACCCAAATATCTTCCCTGGATGTATTTCTGGGAATATCCTCCCTCAGCACAGCTGTAATGCAATCCCTTATCAAAAATGCCACCTCCCCTCCTCTCTTGCCTCCCTTTCTATCCTTATTTTGTACCACCATCCAGAATTAAATACAAGTTCTCTTTCTGTTTTACTGCCATGCCAAAAGTGCACAATTTAATATAGTTTCTCCTTTGCCTTTGATGTTTGCTTGTTCGGAGATCCCATTGTTGATGCTGATGTTTGTTTTCTTCAGTGTGAGTCTTTTCGATCTTGTCATGTTTGTAACATTCTCTCTCTCAGATCTGCATTTCTTCTTCCCAAAAAAGAGAAATGCTAGAAAATCTCAGCAAGTCTGGCAGCATAGGAAAGAAAAGAGGTGACGTTCCGAGTCTAACTGACCCTTTGTCAAAGCTTAAAAAAAGGAGAAATAGTGAGGTATTTATATTAGGCTAGAGAAGGTAAATCATGGCTCCAGAAGCAAAGGTAGCAATAAAGAGGTGATAATGACAGTGCATAGAGAGGTTAGGAGCTGTGAATGACCAAGGCTGAAGCCAGTGCTATGTGACAAAAGATGTGGGGGATGGGGGGGGGGAATGGATGAAACAGAGGCAAAATGGAAAACAGGGGGCGGCACAGTGGCACAGTGGGCGGCACGGTGGCACAGTGGGCGGCACGGTGGCACAGTGGGCGGCACGGTGGCACAGTGGTTAGCACTGCTGCCTCACAGCGCCTGGAGACCCGGGTTCAATTCCCGACTCAGGCGACTGACTGTGTGGAGTTTGCACGTTCTCCCCGTGTCTGCGTGGGTTTCCTCCGGGTGCTCCGGTTTCCTCACACAGTCACAAAGATGTGCGGGTCAGGTGAATTGGCCAAGCTAAATTGCCCGTAGTGTTAGGTAAGGGGTAAATGTAGGGGTATGGGTGGGTTGCGCTTCGGCGGGTCGGTGTGGACTTGTTGGGCCGAAGGGCCTGTTTCCACACTGTAAGTCTAATCTAAGAGTAGAAAGGGGGGAAGTGGAGAGGAAAAAGGTGATGAGTGTGGGGAGCGAGAGAAAGAGGAACAATCAAGAAATAAGAGGTAGAGAACAGCAAAAAAAAATAAAAAAGATAAATTAAATAAAATTATGGAGCAGAATGAAAACAGGGGGGTCGAGATGAGCTAATCATCTGAAGTTTTTGAATTCAATGTTGAGACCGGCAGGCTGTAACGTGCCTAGTCGAAGATGAGATGCTGTTCCTCCAGTTTCTGTTGAGCTTCTCTGGACCATTGCAGCAGGCCAAGGACAGACATGTGGGCATGGCAGCAGGATTGTGTGTTGAAGTGGCAAGCCACGGGAAGGTCCGGGACCTGATTGTGTACAGACTGAAGATGCTCAGCAAAGCGATCACCCAGTCGGCGTTTTGTCTCTCTGATATAGGAGACCACATTGGTAATGCAATAGGCCAAATTGAAAGAGGTACAAGTGAAACGCTGCTTAATCTGAAATGAGTGTTTGGGGTCTTTGATGGCGAGCATGGAAGAGGTAAAGAGGCAGGTGTTGCACCATCTGCGATTGCATGGGAAGGTGCCGTGTGTGATGGGAGAGGTGTTAGGTGTGATGGGAAGGTGTCGTATGTGATGGGAGAGGTGTTAGGTGTGATGGAGGAGTGGAATAGGTTGTCCTGGAGGGAACGATCTCTGCAGAATGCAGACGGGGGTGGGAAGGGAAGATATGTTTAGTGGTGGCGTGTGTTGGAGTTGGCAAAAGTGGCTGAGGATTATTCTTTGCATGTGAAGGCTGGTGGGGTGAAAGGTGAGAACAAGAGGGACCCTATCCTTGTTCTGGGAGGGGAGGGAGGGAGTGAGGGTCGTGGCGCGGGAGATGGACCGCACGCTGTCGAGAGCCCTGTCAACAACTGCATTTCTTCTTGCCATGCTTGTCCTGTCCTTTTGAATCACCAATTCAAACTCTTTACTTTGGCATGCATGTTCTTTGACCCTGACAATCCTGGATGGAAGGGGAATGAAAATTGCAATTTGTTTTCTTGTGAAGTAAGAAAGTTCCAATTTCTCTTGTTTCCTGGAATTCTGATAAAGAAGATTCCTCTTAATAAATCTGCTTCATGTCAGAGTGTATGGAGAGACATTTGCCCCCACAGCAACAGATGGACAAGAGACACAGTCAGAATGGGAAGATATAACTTGCCCTAAATTTGAGGACTTCCACCTTCTCTCATTACTGTAAAAACATGTCCTACTGTTTTAAAAGAATATTTAAGTTATGATCTTTCCATCTCAATGTAAGTATATATTGAAGAGATACTGCTCACTGACATTGCTTGTGGAGACATTTATCCATACTTTAGCATTCTCTGTATATTCATTCTGAACTCTGGAAACCTCTCCACTATTTCGTACCCTCGGTAAATATTCTGCTTCCAGAAAATGTCAGAGTTAGCAACTGAGAGCTGCACAATGGGCACCCAGTAGGTCCATATGCTTTAGGAGTAAGGGGATGGACTACAGGAGGGAGCTGTAGGGTTTGTTAGATTAATCAGTATCAGAAATGAAGTGGACGATCCCAGCATTATACATTGAGCAGGATGTACAGATCTGGCTATACTTTTCTTGACCTTTCAGAGGAATCTTCATTTTAAACTAGAGCTTTGTTTGCTGCAGCAGCCAGATCTGGAACCAAGTTCTTTAACAAAGACTTCTCTCCCAATGATGTTGAGAATGACACCATCTCTTCAACTTTCATATCACAAATACTTGCCAGGGAACCATACCTGTTATACATCTGCTACAATATATTTAATTTTATAGTGCTTCCACATAAATCACGAGATAGTCATTAAATATTTTAAAACTGCTGGATTCCCTGTGGTTATCTGGGTCATTGACTATATGGATATAACATAGCATGTGCCAGTTGTAAATTCCTACATTTATATGACCCAGACAGACTTCAATTCCTTAAAAGTGTAACTTGCTTGTAGTAACAGATACATGCACCAGTTCACATGTTGGGATTTGACATGATGCTGTTATATTCTTTCAGCAGCCCAGCCTTCAATTTCAACAGCAGAGTCCAGGATTACTGAGTGACCAGTGATGTTTACTGCTCCCATAGTTCACAAGATCTTTTTGTATAATTTTGAGCTGAAGGGGAGTACCACAGTGACGCATTCATGTGGCAAGTTGTGTTCTTATGACCCTCATGTCTGGCACCGTACTGATGGATTCTTCCATTGTCTCCCCTCCCTCCTCCCTCACCTTCCCTGCACCATTGTACAAGGGTTTAAGAATCTGTAGAAGTTAATGCTGAGGGGTGATTTTGATGATGATGCCATATGGATTTGGTGGTCGAACATTTCAGGATCTCAGAAAAGTAAGACCAAACATCCAGATCCTCCTCATAGTCTCTGTAACAATGTCTTTAATATTCTTGTAACTTACAGACAACTCTTTTCATGCAATTGACTCCAACCTGTTTATGGCAAGAGTCTATTCTTATTGCACAGCCAAGTGTTTTATTTTTTCTCGAACTCACAAGACCAAGCAGGCCCTGTCAATCTCATCCAGGAAAGAGGATGGCGGCAGCACATCACTCAGAAAATATGATAAATTGTGGTGAGGATTCAGCTGTCAAAATGCTCCTTCCCCAACATTAGTTAACTAAGCTGACTTTGGGATGTCTGACTGGGTCAGCCTGCTCTGATTTCAGGAAAGAGAGACCCCAACCCCAATAAGATGGAGTAGGGTTCCAGGAAGCCCTTTTCGAGAGCCACACATGCTGGTTTCAGCTCCAAAACCATATACTGCAGGGAGACAATACTCCAAACGATCGTACTCATGTTTACTAATTTACTTAGACTTAAAGCATCAATAAGTTGTTCAGCATTATAAGGGCAATTTGTTATGCTTAAGTTCTCCTTAACTTGGTATGACATAAAGCTTTCCAAATATCTTTACTCTTGTGCTTAAAATGAAGGGTTGCTAACATAAACAAGCCTTTTCTCTGAATGAATCAATCTGAACAACAAGCTATTATTCTAACTTTTCACATGTTTGGTGGATTTACCTGCTATGTTTTTAAATCGAATGTAGCAACCCCTTCAGCGTCTTAATATTTAATATAAAGTTCTTACATATTGCACATCATGAGCATTTGAAACAAAAAATCAGTCTATTATAAACAAGTTCATTATATAAAAATATGAGCCATGTGTTATTTAGGATCAAGTCAATAATATCTTTTAAGTGTAATGACCTTGAGGAAATTTAATGTCAATTTGTGCACAATAATGTCCTTTCATAAAGATGAAAAAACTGGTAAGATAATTTGCTTTCAGTGATATGAAAGTAGGAAATGATTAATCGGCTCAGCAGGTTAGACAGCAACAGAAAATGAACCAGAGTTAGTGTTTCAGATCTGTGACCTTTCATCACAAATGCGGAAAAAAAAGAGAGAACTTTTGCTTTGAGCAAGGGTTAGATGGGACAATGACAACAGAAAGGTTTGGCTGCAAACAGGAGCGATTGATTGGCAGCAAAGTTGGTCCAAGAAACCAAGATGAGGCAAGTTATGATTCAAAATATGCATCTGGAAAAGATGTGCTCCTAGAATGAAAACAAGAAAAGTAAAGGAAAGGAAACAAAATGGGAGGCAGAGATTATTGTCTGAAATTGATGATCTGGATGTTGAGTCCAGAAGGCTGAAAAATTCCTATTTGGAAGCGATGTGTTGTTCCTGAAGCTGACCTCACTGAGGGTTGAGGTAGGCCAATGATAGAAATGTCAGTCTATCATGGTCGCAATCTGGTGATCAGGCCCCACAGCTATCACAGCAGCTGATAGACAATGTGACAGCCAAGGACCCTGACTGTCAAAGAGCTGCTGGAGATTAAATCTGTACTGAACCCTATGCTGATGATGTGCCTTTGGGAACAATTACAAGAAACATGCTGGAGATCCAAATGCAGACAGGGAAGTCAAAAGTCATGCACAGGCTTGAGCAGATGGTGAACCCAATTCAATCATGGAGCCAGCCTATGAGCATACGAATGATTTGATGAATGATGAATGATTTGTTCATTGTTATTTACATTTTGCAGTGAATAGTACAGTCCCCACACTCCAGTGCCATTTTGAACAGCTTAAGAATAAAAGGAATAAAAGATATAACTAAAAGAAAGTCCTGAGCCCTTAGTTAGCTCACCGATGACACGTGCACTGTCACCCCTCCTCCACTGCCTCCCTGCTGCCTGTGCTGGACCCACCAACGTAGGAGGCATAGCTCTACTGGAGTAATCGCTTCGTTGTTGGGCCCACCTCACCGACACCTCCGCTGATGCCTGGTCCCATGCTGAACCTACACTCCGATCCTAGAGAAGCTTTGCCACTTCTGCTACCGCCAGCCCTGAACGCTGGGAGGACATCCCTGCTGCCACTGCTGCCCGTCACCTTGAGGAGCGTACCAACCACCATTTCTTATCACCAGGCGAAACTGCCATTCCATGCAGGACATGCTCTGGCTGCCAGGCCAATTTCACTGACTAACCCATCGTAAAAGGCTCCAAAGAAAAGAATACCAAAAGGAAAACATGAAAGAGAAAAAGCATAAGTAAAAAGAAAGAAAAAGAAATAAAGAGAGCATACAGGGGGTGGCGGTCATGAGGCACCTTCAAGTAACTCAAGGTGCTGCTCTTCTTCCTAGAATCATGGAGATACCATCGTACACAACGGAGGAGGAGCATCGGCAACCTGCATTTTTAATCACCTTGTTCTTGTGTGTCGAATATCAGTGAGCTGAGTCGCAGCATTAATAAGACATTTAATAAGTTTTAAATCCCCTCAGTTGGCAAATTACCACTGTCTAGTGAGAAATTACCAAACTGCTCAGCAAAAGCTTAAAAGATGCGGTGAGACAGACCTGATGTTAAGATATGCGTCACCTGACTTCGCATCTGATTCTGCCATAAACCTCACCATATCCCATGTAATTCAGATATCTATAAGGCTCTGCCTTCTGAATCTTTGCAGTCTAGATCAGATGCAATGTTAGAACAAGCTGTCCACCATGCTAAACAGGTCAAGTGAAGAGTGTAAACCTGGATGTGATTCAAAACAATTCTGAGGGTCAGTGCAAGCTTGCAGGGTAGCCAGGTCTAAAGATATCCACCTCACCTAGCAAGAAGTATGCCAGAGCTGAAGAAGTGCAGGAGACATAATTTTGTAGTTTTCACATTATTGTGCCAAACTGTGCTGGTAACTGGAAAGACTGTCCAACCAGGGGAGACTGATACTTTCCATGAGGCTGGTTTGTACATTTTCAGTAGGTTTGCGGTGCAAAATCATCTTCTCAAAGTAAATGAAATAATTATCTCCGCAACAAAGGAGTAGCCAATAAGTTGAACAAAAGGAGGAGGACCTGGAAGTTGCACACTTCCTTGGCCATATCAAAATTGCTAGCCCTGTATTGCTAATTGATGATCAGAAGTTTTGGCCAGTCACTTTAAAACAACTTTAAACCTGATTTTTTTTGTTGACTCATGATGGATCTTTACTGTCCTGTATTATGTATCAAGATCCAGACTTTTAGAAATAACAAACTTCCATTTCTAAGTAGATTTTGCCCACATGGTAAAGATTTTACAAAGCCTATTTATGCCTTAAGATTCAGACTCACCTCTTGTTAAGTCAGCAAGCTTGTGCATCATTTGCTCTTCTACAGTTGGTACAAGGCTCCCTGCGTTGGTGAAGTGATTTATTGCCAGATAATGACTCAAGCTGGGATAACTATATTTAATCTAGTTTAATCTAGGAATTGTCATACCTAGATCATGATTACATTCCATTTACAAGGACTTCCCTCTATCTTTCCACAAATATAAGCTTTCACCTCAGGACGATTAATTGACATTTTGTTGAGATTTTTCACAGCTTTGTTCACCTACTCAAGTCTCATGCCAAGAAAATTGGATGACGTTTTGTGAAAATTTCCTGGAGTTAAGATCACCCTCCAGCCCTGTCAGAAAACAATGAGCTTCTTTCTTCTTCAGAGATTCATAATGAGGAAATGCATGCAGAGGATGAACCTGCTCTATTAACGCAGCGTTTTGTCATTGCATAAAAGCAGATTCATGGGATATGGGGGTTACTGGCTGACTAGCATTTACTCCTGGCCGAGTTGCCCTTGAGAAGGTGATGAGGACTTGCAAATCACTGTTTAAATTGGTGATGATCGAGAGTTACATAGAGCAGTAATTGGCCAGGTTTGATTTGTCCTGCTTTTTGTAGACAGGATATACAATTTCTTTCATTCATTCATAAGATGTTGATGTTTACTGCCCATCCTTAATTGCCCTTGAGAACTTGGCTCTTTTGTTCTTGATCTAATATATCACAATTCCTCTAGTTCACTTCAGGATCATAGAGAGCAGAGCGCTATACCTAGTTTTATGATGAAGCCAGTTTGTGTGACTGAAAATGATGGTGAAGAAGCACTACATATTATTGAAGTGATGGAAGCTCTGATACTTTCATTTTTAAGTGGTGGTTATACTGATGTTTCATTTGATGTCTGATGAGTTTATTCTCAAGTATAGGAACTGTCAAACTCTGTGTATGCAGGAAAATTCTTCAGCATCACTCAAGCACGAGAATGAGATGGTTCTTGGGCACCCAATTCAAGAACATCCAATTCCTGTGTTTCATGCAATATCTCACATTATTTAATTGCTTACATTTATTAGATTAGATTACATTACAGTGTGGAAACAGGCCCTTTGGCCCAACAAGTCCACACCAACCCGCCGAAGCGCAACCCACCCATACCCCTACATTTACCCCTTCCCTAACACTACAGGCAATTTAGCATGGCCAATTCACCTGACCTGCACATCTTTGGACTGTGGGAGGAAACCAGAGCACCCGGAGGAAACCCACGCAGACACAGGGAGAACGTGCGAACTCCACACAGTCAGTCGCCTGAGGCGGGAATTGAACCCGGGTCTCTGGTACTGTGAGGCAAGAGTGCTAACCACTGTGCCACCGTGCCGCCCATTATATAGAACCTTGGAAGACCAAAACTTTCCTTAGTGCATCCATTGAAACTAAACTTGGCACAAAGTTACACAAGAAGGTATTTGGTTAGATGACCAATTGCTTGGCCAAATAAGTTTTAAAAAAAAAGCAGGAGAGCAAGAGAAATCTGAGAGTGTGTGTGTGTGTGTGTGTGTGTGTCTTGGGGGTGAGGGGGAAGGATTATGGAAGATATACAAGACTGGTAATTGAAAGAATGGCCAGCAAACATAGAGTAATAAATTCTTTGTGAGAGATTTCAGAAGGTTGTGGGACTGGTGGAGGTTATAGAGAGAGTGATAGAGTAGAACCATCAAAGGGTTTGTAATATGAGAATTTTAAAATGGCAGCATTGCCAGGTCAGGAACCAATGTAAGCCAACAAACATGGATAATGGATTAACAAGATACAGTTTGTGATGGTAGACAGGTGGCAGAATTTTGGATTTGTTTACATTTAGAAAGGGTACAAAATGTGGATCTACCTTTGTCACCGTTGTCAGATCATTTATAATTTTTACATCCTTTCAGTAGTAGTTTGCTGAATAAAGATATTTCACTTACTTAGCTAGTCTCTAGTTCTCCTTACATCAATGTTTATGAAGCACACAATATACTTTAACTCATTCTCATTTTCAATATAATACCTGCTGAGATATTCCTTGATTAAACATTAAAATCTACCCGGCTCAAATTGCTCACATTTAATTGACTAATAATAAGATTTATGGTTATATGTAATATTTCATTATGGTGTTCAGGGTATTATTTTAAAATAAATGCCCATTAGCATTTCATTTTGTGTTAATTCATAAACCTACTGTAATCCCAATGTAATCAAATATAATTTTTCAATGATCACTTATCTTACCTCATTACATTCTATAATCTGTTAGTTTTCATTTTGAGTGAAATCATTGTTCACAAATTCTAGGCATCAATTCTAAACAGAATCATGCCCTTGCTTTCCATTAACAGCATAGGACATTTTTTTTTAGGATCTGGAAGTTGCCATGAATTCAGTAAATTGTCTCTTTAGACAGATTAATGCCACTTACATTCCTTCTCACATTTTTATTCCACAAATCCCTTTGAACCCTTTAAGACTTAGTATATAATACAACCTGCAATTTCAATGTTAAATACAGCCACTGTATTTCCACTCAAAACTGACGAACTTTGAATTATGGTAATTTCAAAAGACCAGTTGGAATTTGAAAAACATATCAAGTATCAACAGTAGTTGTTCGATATCCCCTTCTGGATGTGAATGGCAGAGACATAGTGCCTTAACTGCTTGTCCTCAGGTTGCTCATCATTCATGTTCCAATTCCAATGAAGATCTGCAACCACCATGTTCATCTCTACTGATTCTGACTAAATATATTTGCATTTTCTTCACTTTTATTTGTTTTGTCAACCTTGCAACACATACTTAAAAACTTGGCCCAATTTTCAGTTTGCAAATGTTGTTTTATTCACTCAAAATCAGAGACTCGCTGTGACAGTGTCACACGAAGCATGTGTAGGCCTATATTTAGCTCACTTAACTAAAATTCAAATCTTGCATCTAGTTGGATGAGGCTAAGTTACAAACTTTATAACTGGCTTTTTTAAGGAATTGCAAATTTCTGAAACCAGAAAATGAGAACGGATGAAAGTTGGTATTAGGAAGTGATTATAATATGATAATGACTTACAAGCCTGTGGTATCTTTAACATAAAGCACACAAGTGTGTCTCCATTTTAAAAGAAATGTTATTTTTGACAATATTGTTTGAGTTTCCAGGTCTCAGCAAAGCTAGCAGTTAAAAGAAAGCGAGAAGTGTTACATTGAAAAGGAACATGCCTGTACATCTCTGCTTTTAAACTAAGAGGAACAGGAGTGCTGTCTCCAGGTCTAACAAGTTTAATTACAAATGCCCAACTCTGCTTTACCTGTTCTTCTACTTACCTTGATCAGAATTCCTCAACCATCAATACTTCTCCTCTAAAATGTTCTACCGCCCACCTTTCTACACATTATAATCAGACCCCTGTCTCCCGATCTGTCATCTGGTCTCTCCGCCACCTAATGAAAAGCAAATAATAATGTTCTGTGGTTAAGACTGTGGGTGGTTTGGAATGCTCACATCCCCAAGCTTCCCATTATTGAATCCTTCACATGACACGCTGAGCAAACCTCGCAGGTAATATCAGAACAATTAGGAGACATTTTCATTTTGTGGAAAGTTAATGGGGAGAATATATGGCAAAATGTGCAATTGGAGTAATATCCTTTAAATTTCCTTTGTTCCTTGCAATTGAACTTTCCCAGGCTAGTGACGGTGAGGACAGATTTGCAGAAAATAATTTTGCCTCAGGATTCCAAACTGATCTCACCTTTGTCTATCTTTCCTGGTGTGGGCTGGGAATGCAGAGAGAACCCTCTCAGGCAGAGGCCAAGAAGCCAACTGATATACGAGAAGTTAATTTTACCAGACTTGAATGCAATTTCCCATTTTCCCAGCTGTACAGCTGTACTTTTTTTTAACAATTTGTTTGTAGATGTGGGCATTACTGGATAGGCCAGAGTTTAATGCCCATTTCTAATTGCAGTAGAGAAGGTGATAGTGAGCTGCCTTCTTGAACCATGGTAATTCCTGGAGTGTTGGAACAGTCCTATTAGGGAATGACCCAGTGCTATAGAAATGATGGTGATATGGTGCCAAATCAAGATAGAATGTGACTTAGAAGGAAAGTTCCTGGAATTTGCATTCTTTGCTTGCAACCTGACAAGTTGGAGAACAAAGCCCAGGATGAAGAACTTCCTCAAAGAAACTAACTAGCTGGGAAGGCTATGGGCAATTATATTGACAATCTCCAGTCATGCCAGGTGAGAGACTGCCACTTAAACAACTCTTTCTATCAGAAACAGTGGCTTGGCAGGAATCTGGAAGAACATAGCAAACCAGGCAGCTTCAGGAGGTGGAGAAGCCGACGTTTCATGTGTAACCCTTCTTCAGGACTGGGGGTGGGTGTACAGGGAGCTGTAGATAAAGGGGTTGGTGGGGGTAGAGTGGTGAAGTGGGGATAGGTGAAGACAGTAGAGGTATGACCTGGTTGGTCAATGGGAGGAGTGGAAGAGAGGGGGTGAGGCTGGGAAGGGAGTCAGGGGAAGAGAAGGGAGGTTATTTGAAAATGGAGAACTCAATGGTGAAGCCTCTGGGCTGTAGGCTGCCTAGGTGGAAGATGAGGTGTTGTTCCTCTAATTTGCGGTTTGGTGCATTGTGGCAATGGAGGAGGCCAAGGATGGTCATGTCGGAAAGGGAATAGGAAGGGGAATAAAAATGGGCGGTGACTGGGATATCCGGTCAGCCCCTGCGGGCCTGGCTGAGATGCTCAGCAAACAGTTCCATAAGTTTACGTTTGGTCTCCCTGATGTAGAGAAGACTACATCGGGAATACCTGATGCAGTAAACTAGATTGAAAGAGAGGCAGATGAACCTCTGTCTCACCTGGAAGAATTGTTTGTGGCTCTGGATGGAGGTGAGGTGAGGGGAGGTGGTGTATTGGCAGGTTTTGTATCTTTTCCGATTGTAGAGGAAGCTACCTGGGGGTTCAAGGCAGTGGTTGATGGGGAGAGTGGCACAAACCAAGGACTGTCAAAGGGAACATTTCATGCTGAAGGCAGAGATGCATGGGAGCGGAAGATGTTCTTGGTGGTGGGGTCTATGTGAAGTTGGCAGAAGTATTTAAGAATGATTTGTTGGATTCAGAGACTGGTGGGGTGGTAGGTGAGGATGAGAGGGACTCTGTCTTTACAATGTTTGGAGGAGTAGGTTTAAAGCAGTGGAATGGGGAATGGAGGAGGTGCGGTGGAGGGCTGTCTGGATGACAGAGGGAGGAAAAGCACATTAATTGAAATAGGTGGACACCTGGGATACTTGGGAGTGGAATGTCTCCTCATCTGAGCAGATGCAGCAAAAGCGGAGGAATTGGGAGAATGAGATGAAGTTCTTGCAGGATACTGGGTGGGAGGAGGTGTAGTCCAGGTTGTTCTGGGAGTCTGTGGATTTGTAGAAAACGTCTCGCTGGAGACTGATGCCAGAGATGGAAACAGAGAGGTCAAGAAAAGGGAAGGAGTTATCCGAGATGGGCTATGTGAATTTAAGGGCAGGGTGGAAGCTGTGGACAATGTCAATGAACTGTTCCAGTTCAGCCTTGGTGCAAGATGCTGCACCGATGCAGTCATTGATGTAATGGCGGAGAGTCAGGGCAGAGTGCCTGTGTAGGCATGAAGAGGGACTGTTCGACATAGCTGACAAAGAGGCAGGCGTAGCTAGGGCCCATCTAGGTGCCCATGGCGCCCCCCTCCCCCCCCGGATTTGGGGTAATTGGGAGGAGTTAAAGGAAAAGCTATTAAGGGTGTGGACCAGTTCAGCAAAACAGAAGATGGTATTGGTGGAGGGTGGACTGAATGAGTATGTTAGAGACGAAGAAGCGGAGGCCTGGAGGCCATCCTTGTCGGATATGGATGTGTTTAAGGGCTGCATGTCCATAGAGGAAATAAAGCACTGAGGGCTGGGGAACTGGCAGTTACTGAAGAGATGGATGATGCAGTTGGTGTCGTGGATGCAGGTGGGAAATGCCTGAACTAAAGAGGAGTGGATGGAGTCAAGGTAGCTCGCGATGAGTTGGGTGAGCCAGGAGCATGCCGAGATGATGGGTTGGTCGGGGTTGTTGGGCATGGGGATCTTGAGGAGCAGGTAGAACTGGGTAGTGCGGGGCTGGGGGAACTATGAGTTTGGAACCAATGGAGGGGAGATTACCATAGGCAATGAGGGCACAAACAGTGCGAGTGATTTTGGCCTGATGAGTCGCATTAGAGTTATGGGCAATGAAGAGGTAGGATGTGGTTTCAGAGAGTTGGTCTTTGATCTCTACAACATAGAGGTCCATTCTCCAGATTACCACCACCACAAAGACAGAGTGCCCCTTGTCCTCATCTACCACCCTACCAGTCTCCACATCCAACACATCATTCTTAAACACTTTCACCGACTCCAACTAGACCCCACCAACTTCCCCTCCCCACCCCTCTCTGCCTTCTGCAAGGACCACTCCCTTGGTTTGCGCCACTCTCCCAAAAAAAACCCTGAACTCCCAGATACCTTCCCCTACAACAGGAAAAGTAGCAAAACTTGCCAGTACACCATTTGATCACCTCCATCCAGGGGCCCAAACAATCCTTCCAGGTGAGAAAGAGATTCACCTGCCTCTCTTCCAATCTAGTTTATTGCAGCAGGTGCTCCCAATGTGATCTTCTCTACATCTGGGAGCTGGGCTCACAGGGGCAAACCGGACCTCCCAGTCACCGCCCATTCTAATTCCTCTTCTCACTCTCTTTCCAACAAGACCATCCTTGATCTCCTCCATTGCCACAATGAACCAAACTGCAAATTAGACGAACAGCACCTCATTAGATTAGATTACTTAGTGTGGAAACAGGCCCTTCGGCCCAACAAGTCCACACCGACCCGCCGAAGCGCAACCCACCCATACCCCTGCATTTACCCCTTACCTAACACTACGGGCAATTTAGCATGGCCAATTCACCTGACCCGCACATCTTTGGACTATGGGAGGACACCGGAGCACCCGGAGGAAACCCACGCAGATACGGGGAGAACGTGCAAACTCCACACAGTCAGTCGCCTGAGTCGGGAATTGAACCCGGGTCTCAGGCGCTGTGAGGCAGCAGTGCTAACCACTGTGCCACCGTGCCACCCTATCTGCCTAACTGCATCCTCCATCTCTTCAGTAACTGCCAGTTCCCCAGCCCTCATCTTCCATCTGGGCAGCTGACAGCCCGAAGGACTCAACATTTAGTTCTCCAATTTCAAATAATGTCCCTTCCCATCCCCAACTCCCTTCCCAGTCACTCCCCCTCCCTTCCACTCCTCCCAACTACCAACCAGATTCATTCTTCCCACTGACCAATCAGATTGTACCCTCAGCCTGTCTTCACCTATCCCCACTTCACCACCCTGCTCCCGCCAGCCCCTTAGTCTGCAGCTCCCCCTACACCCATCCCCCGTCCTGAAGAAAGCTTACACCCAAAACATCGACTTCTCCACCTTCTGAAACTGCCTGGCTTGCTGTGTTCTTCTAGCCTCCTGCTTGTCTACTATTAAATGGCCAGCTATTAAATGTTTCAAGATGTAATTGATATTTCATTGGTTAAACTTTCAAATCAGCAACTAACCTAAAGTAGTATCCAGTCACCATATTGTGAGAGGCATTGCTTTTCCAGCGTGAAACCCTGCTCAAAGGCTGTTGTAATAAGATTATACTGTTTTGTTTCAATCAGAGACAGCTGGGAGAAACTTACCCAAGTTATGAAATGAGCCAGTATTTTACTTTCTTTGCAATCTTTTTCGAAGCTTATTTCTAATTGTTCCCCATGTCTTTCAGTTCCTGTAGTGCATTTAAAATTCAAAGTGCTGTGAGCAATAAGATAAATCAACAGTTTCTGGGAACTGATTGCAAAGTCTGAATTTGCAGCCATCATTAGGATGGACAGACAGCAAAGTGATGCACATTCTTTGAATTGAGATTGGGAATTCAATCCCCAAATTGCTTGTAGACACTGTTGAGCTATGATCTGCGAATAGTTAAAGAAGGTCACATTCCCTGATTCACAACTTCAGACTGGAATGTGAAAAAATATATAACTCTATTACTCTCACAAGCAAACCATTGTGTCTCTCCAAGTAAGCTATATCCCAAATCTGTTGAACAAGTTCCCCAGCTGGCTCAGGAATCCCTTAAAGTGTTTCTTTTAAACAGAATGAAGGATGAATTATACGATCAAGATTGTCGTGCTTTGTCTGTGGCTAAAAGGAATGTTAGATAACAAAGGATAAAAAACATTCTTAATTGGGTACTATTCTTGAATGAATCCACAAGCTTCACTTCAAGCAAATGAGACATATGACCATTACTAACTTCTGACCCCAAGCAATGCTACTTCTGTTTGCCATCTGACAACAGGCATAGCAAATGACCTGCATCCAGTTCAATGCTTACAGGCAATAAATGAGACAGAAGAGAAGAAAATAACATCATCAAATGGTCAATATGCTCCAAGATTCTAAATTCACAATTGTCCCATTAAATCAGCTTCCATTCATAGTAAAAAACCCATCTTCATATTAAATTCAAAAAGAGAGCATTTTACTTCATCAACAAAATAAAAATAGTTATTTCACTTGTTAATTTGCATTCCTTAACATAGATATATGCTTCCAAATGTCATTCATATTAAGTTATTCACTCCATTCTTCACTCGAGTTTAGTTTACTATATTTCTTCTAAGCACCACTGCTTGTGTTCTTTTGGTACCCATTTTATATTCTAAACTTTTAGATTTACTTGATCTATGCTAGTTTGTACAATCTCTTATGATTCAGCTTGGAGGGCTGTATCATGAACCTACAGCAATGTTGTTATCTTTCTTCTCCTCCATTTCTTACCTTTAGAGGTATATCTAATTTTCTAAACATTTATTCCATATACAAATTCAGTATTGTATATTATATATTAATATGTGGTGACATATCCTTATCATACCCTCTCTACCTGAAACAAACCTTATTGTCCCTCTTCTAGCCTGATATATATTTTGCTATAGATTGCTGTATGCAATATGGGCTTTGATAAACTTCACATTTCATGACAACATCACATCTTAGCAGCACATTTATTAACATTTCCTTAGTCTAACATAGATTACTGTGGAAAAGGAAGGTGTTTGACTGGGATAGACAGTAAGGGAATCAAAGATTATAAGGATCAGGTAGGAACGTCACGTTGAGGATGATCAGATCAGCCATGATCACATTCAATGATCACATACATCATGAGTTACAGTCATCATGAGGTATTATCCATGGCAGTGCCCTTATCATCATGAGGCATTATCCATGGCAATGCCCTTACCAGTCAGTGTCCACTTGCTGAACAATCAGCACTCTCCTCTAACACTGTATACAATTTACTTTCTCTTTAAATTGATATTCTTGTGAATTGACCTGATGAGTGCAAACCAAAAAGGTTTCAAGAAAATGTACCTTTCTGAGCAATATTCAAGTTCTATATTACCAAACAATTATCTATAAACTTTTTTGGGAGTACACACAATCAATAACTTGAAACCTAACCAGAAAATGCTGGAAACACTCAACAGGCCAGGCAACATCTGTGGAGTGAAAGAGGAAAAGAGAGAGGGAGAAATTAGTGAAATCTTCCCTTCCAAAAAACAGGAACAAGATGATAAGCAAGAAAGTAGCCAGATCTCTAGGTAGCTCCCAATGCTTTCCCGCTATCCCAGAAATAAATTGTGGATGGGAAGATCGACTTGCAGATCATTAATTGGGACTCTAAAATATTCAATTAATAATCACTCAAGGCCATCTTCTTATCACCGCCACGATTAACTCTGCTCTTCAAAAGGACAATACTCACAGCCTTGCCAATGGGTACAAAGACACTGTCTGCTAGGTTGGGTGTAGTCCTTTACCTGCCCTAACCTGGGATGTTTGGGAGCATAGATGGTGGAAGGGGTTTGCTGCTCCAAACCATTCATTTGCTCTTGTTTCCAATGCTCCATATCCTCTTTTTCCATAGCCTCCTCACAATGCTTTCCTGAAAAAGTTCCTCCCACGTCCATAACTCCTGCACTTTCTGGTTGCTCTCCCTCCAACAGACATGGCTTTTGATCTGGTGCTATTGTTCCCAGTAGCGACTGGCTTCTGATTGGCTAGCATCTTGAGTCAAGGTGGAATATTTATGACCTGAGAGATGATCCCAATGGAAATCCACTTAAATGTTTGATTGATACAAAATCCAATTGGTTTTCATGCAAGTGGGGTTATACAGTTTATGGCATTTTAGGAAAACTGAAGAAATTTAAAACTGTTACAATCTTTAAGCAAGTGCAGAGGAAGCGGGGTGGGGTCGGGTGGCAGTGGAGGGGGGTGGGTGGGGGGAGGGGTTGCAGAGGGAATAAAAGGTAAGATCCATGATTGGCTGGAAGGAAAGAGATCATGATGGGGCGAGACTGAAAGGGGTGTGAATAAGATAAGTTAATAAATGAAAGATGGGTCTAGAGGAGGTACACATGACAACAAGAGAATTGACAGTGATAACTGTGCTCCAAAAAATGGTCACTGAGCATAATCTTAATTATGGAATCTGGAAATCTCTGACAGTTATCCTTGGGCTTTGTGCACTTAGAGGCTGGGGGCTTCCTGTAGTCCTAATAGTGGTCTTCATTGTCTGAAGACAATGCAACTAGATGACTTGCTGTTGCAGACTTAGCATTGGCACATCGGTTGACTGCCCATTTTAAGTTCTGTAACCAATCTACCATTCAATAAAATATTTTCAGTATCCATTTCATAAATGCATCTTTTGCTCTTGTTACACAAGGAAATCAACAAAGTAATATATCCCATTTTCAGTAAAAAATGAATGCCAAGTTATTAGTTTAATATGGTTATTGATTCTGTTTAAATGATATAATGATAACAGCATATTCTCACAGAATATAGCTCAAAATCTTTCACCAGTTGAAGTGGATGAGAAATGCAACTTAAAAATAGAGGGAAACATAGGACGAATGATTAAAATCTTGGCTGGTGGGATGGTTCTTAAGATGACCTCTTGGGGTTTAGGCAAGAAGATCAGCTAGCAAAATCAAGACAGTTGAAGGCTTTTCCACCAATGCCTCACCAATTAAAAAGTCATTAGGGAATATAGCACTACTGATGTCAGCTGTATTCATCAAAGACCAATTGTTCATCACAGCACCAACCATCTCTCAATCATTCCAAGGATTCTGACTATATGAAAGTCATTCTTATATATTGATCACTCCTTTCTGACACTGCAGCTTACGTGGTATTAGTTAGGAGCAGTGATCATCTTTTTTTCATGGCATAAATTGGTAAGCATAAATTGGGGAGTGTTGCTGAACAAAGACATCTTAGAGTGCAGGTTCATAATTCCTTGAAAGTGGAGTCACAGGTAGATACGACAGTGAAGAAGGTGTTTGGTATGCTTTCCTTTATTGGTCAGAGCTTTGAGTATAGGAGTTGGGAGGACATGTTGTGGCTATACAGGACATTGATTAGGCCACTTTTTGAATATTGTGTGCTATTCTGATCACCCTCCCATTGGAAGGATGTTGTAGAACTTGAAAGGGTTCAGAAAAGATTTACAAGGATTTTGCCAAGGTTGGAGTATTTGAGCTGTAGGGAGAGGCTGAATAGGCTGAGGCTGTTTTCCGTGGAGCTTCAGATGCTGAGGGATGACCTTATAGAGGTTTATAAAATCATGAGGGTCATGGATAGAGTAAATGGGCAAGATCTTTTCCCTGGCCTGGGGGAGTCCAGAACTACAGGTGGTAGGTTTAGGGTGAGAGGGACCTAAGGGGCAATTATTTCACACAGATGGCAGTGCGTGTATGGAATGAGCTGCCAGAAGAAGTAATTGTACCAGTGGAGGCTGGTACAATTACAATATTCAAAAGGCATCTGGATGGATATAAAAATGGGAAGAGTTTAGAGGGATATGGGCCAAGTGCTGGCAAATGGGATTAAACTAGCTTAGGATATCTGGTTGGCATGGATGAGTTGGACTGAAGGTTCTATTTCTGTGCTGTACATCTCTATGACTCTAAATTAGCACATATTTGCAAACATTCAACACATTATACAAGTCTGTAAAGTTATTTCTCAGTTGCCTCACTTTACGTTGAAGGGCTGGTGTTTATTCACTTTTTCTTTACATTGACAAGGTCTCTTTTCCTGAGCTTGAATACATTCCTATGTCTCCATGACAATGCCTGATACTTCATGTGTTTGGATTGTTGCACTGGATTGATTATGTGTCAGGTTTACCAACAATATCAAATGTATTTCAACTTTACCCTCAGCTGCCCAAGTTCACTGGTAGTCCAATTTGATTTGATTTGATTTGATTACTTACAGTGTGGAAACAGGCCCTTCGGCCCAACAAGTCCACACCGACCCGCCGAAGCGCAACCCACCCTCTGTTGAATAGTTCAGCATATATGTGATTTGTTTTATATTCTGTTATGCAAGAGTCCTTCCTCAGGCAGTTCTTAGAATTAATGTAACTCTATTAAATATGTTGGTTACTCAGTACATAAGGCTCAACAATTTTCATTGAAGCACAGCAGGTCAGGCAGCATCCAAGGAACAGGAAATTCGACGTTTCGGGCCAGAGCCCTTCATCAGGAATCAGGCATCTGCAGACTTCACTTTTTACTCAACAATTTTCATTGCTTACCTTCTGAATGTTTATTTTCTATTCAACCTGTTCGGAGATGTTATTACACACTTCTGGGGCAGGTGAGACTTGGACCTGGTCAGCCTGGCTAAGGTGTGGACTGGGGGTAGCGAAGTGAGAAGTCACATGACATCAGGTTGTAGTCCAACAGTTTATTTGAAATCACAAGCTTTTGGAGTGTTGCTTCTTCATCTGGTAAAGGAGCAACGCTCTTAAAGCTTGTGATTTCAAATAAACCTGTTGGACTATAACTTGGTGTCATGTGACTTCTGACCTTATCCTGGCTTAGAGGTAGAAACAATACCATTGTGCCACAAGAACCATTGCTGAATGTATACATTGCAGCCAAGATATTATTGACAATAACATTCATAGAGTCATAGAGATGTACAGCATGGAAACAGACCCTTCGGTCCAATCGTTCATGCCAACCAGATATCCCAACCTAATCAAGTCCCACCTGCCAGCACCTGGCCATATCCCTCCAAATCCTTCCTATTCATATATCCAGATGCCTTCAAAATGTTGCAATTGTACTAGCCTCCACCATTTCCTCTGGCAGCTCATTCCACACACGCACCACCCTCTGCATGATGATGTTGCCCCTTAGGTATCTTTTATATCTTTCACCTTTCATCCTAAACCTATTCCCTCTAGTTCTGGACTCCCCCACCTCAGGGAAATGACCTTGTCTATTTACTCTATTCATGCCCCTCATGATTTTATAAACCTCTATAGGGTCACCCCTCAGCCTCCAACGCTCCAGGGAAAACAGCCCTAGCCTGTTCAGCCTCTCCCTATAGCTCAAATCCTCCAACCCTGGTAACATCCTTGTCAATCTTTTCTGAACACCTACAAGTTTCACAACATCTTTCCGATAGGAAGGAGACCAGAATTACTCGCAATATTCCAACAGTGGCCTAACCAATGTCCTGTACAGCCAAAACATGACCTCCCAACTGCTGTACTCAATACTCTGACCAATAAAGGAAAGCATATCAAATGCCTTCTTCACTATCCTATCTACCTGCAACTCTACTTTCAAGGAGCTATGAACCTGCACTCCAAGGTCTCTTTGTTCAGCAGCACTCCCTCGGACCTTATCATTAAGTGTGTAAGTCCTGCTACGACTTGCTTTCCCAAAATGCAGCACCTCACATTTATCTGAATTAAATACCATCTGCCGCTGCTCAGTCCATTGGCTTTTTTAAATTCCTTTTCATTCTCTGAAGTATCTCTGAGCCAGAATGTTTCCCACGCTGCATTGAGGTTACTTCTGCCCTTTACTGATGCAATTTCGCAATTACAAGATAACACCATTTACACTGATAGGCCACTTACTGTGAATTCAAACAAATGACAGTATTTGCATCTTTGGCAGATTAATGTGAAGTAACTCAGGAACTAGTAAAAAGACATGGGAAGAGGAGGCAAGAATTTCTTTGGTTAATTGACCATAGCAATTGTTAATCGATTCCAGCTGCTGATCAATGACAAGCTACAAAACTAATTATTGGGCAAGTACTTCCAATAAAAGAAAGCTTATGTTGTAAAAACACACTGGAAACACATATTCAACGTCATCTTTTCTGTATGTTGTTTTTTTTGTTTATATCCTGTTTTAACAGTAAAAAACATAAAAATTTATGAATCAGTTGGGAATCTCCCAGAGTGGAATTGGAATTTCTCTCAGTTCTTCATATTTCAACAAAGTCAACCTAAAGGAAACTAGGCGATTAGAACTCAGTCAATTACTGTCCCTTCAATCTCTACACTGCCTCAAACCTTGAAGAGTTTTGACACAGGAAAATATCATAAAGGCCAGTTTTCTGGGCAGAACCATACAGGGGCTTGAGCCACCTGAGCAATCGTGAGGCTTGTAACAGAATTAGTTGAGAAGCATCACAAGCCGTCATTTAGAAATGTTTAGCCAATCAGTTAAGAGGTATATTGACACACCCCTCGAGTAGATGGGATTTGAACACAGAGATCGGCCTGATGAAGGGCTTTTCCCCAAACAGCATCTCAGCAAATGACAGGGATGATGAAGGGCTTTTCCTCAAAATCTCAAATTTCCTGCTCCTCGGATACTGCCTGACTTGCTCTAATCTTGACTCTAATCTCCAGCAGCACACATCTCTCATCCATGGACATTTGCATCCAACATTCACAAATACTTCTTCACAATCACACAGGCCCACATCGCAGAGCATCCCAGCAACTAGGATTTAAAGTACTGAGGCAGGGACATCTTGTGTGCAGAGAAAGCACCCATCTCCTGGATTGCATCAGGCTGCTCACTTAGCGCTGACTTGCATACTCGCAGTATTTACGCCTTGCTAAACAGAGCTACACCTGTTAGTCCATTGGTACCTTTGCCAGAGCCAAAGTTTGCTGTATTGATGTGCTCTTTTGCACAAACATGAGGATGGGCTGTTTGTCATGCAGTTTTGTCAGGATCTGTCCGGAGGCTTGACTCATCTTTATGCGTGTCACACCAAGACGTCAACCTAACACTTACAAGATATGCCAGCTGCCTGCACAACAAATTAACAGTTTGTTCAAATTCATTTGACCAAATGGTCATTTCAAAAACTTGTGGGGGCCAGGCCTCGATCCAAGATTGGGGGGAGATGGGATGGGGAGAATGCACTGTTAGTCCCGTAGCCAGTTCCATCATCACAGACCCAGTCTGCACACAGTCCAGCAGTTTGGCTATGGTCAGTCATCCTTTGGGGCCCCACATGGTCAAGGGATCTGTCTCAGTGCAGTCTGGGAAATGACAGTGGTAAGTCCTGTAGGGTCATCGCAAGCAGTCAGGGGACTTGAGTGTCGATAATCAGGGGGCTACAGACACAGTGGTCAGGGATCTGGTCAGTGATGTTTATGGCCTGCTCAAAGTCAGTCAGAGATCTGGGGTGAATATGGTCCAGACGGTGGGTCAGTCAGATACATGGGTGGTGTGTGTGAGGAGGAGGAGGGGGGAATGGTGGCTCATTGCCAAAGTGGGTGAAGGCATTAAGGGCTGGGGTTGGCACTGAGAGGGTAGTTACACAACACTGGAATTCATCAACAGGGGTTGGCACTGAGAGGGTAGTTACACAACACTGGAATTCATCAACAGGATGTGATTCCACTCCATTAATGTACAGGTGATCTGTCATTGCTGTCACCAGTTCCCATGTATCCACTACCCTGGCAGCTCCCACAATTTTTACATCCTGGAACAATCTCTTGTATTAGTGTGACTGAAGGTCCAGGTGCCCGACATGGCTGGTTAATGAAGAACAAAGGATGACAATTGCCTCCATGCCTCTTTTTACCACAGTTGCACCTCCGACTGTTGTGGAGTACAGATACAACGTTGTTCGTGGTTCAATCAGAGAGAAGTATGGTTTCACAGCTTGGCCAAATATGAGAGGTTTCTTGAGTCAGTTCCAGACAGAGCAGGCCACATTATTCCCTCATATTGAGCTCTGCACAATTGCTGCAGTTTAAATGATGAAGTGCTAGAAGCAGAGAAATTCCAGGAACAAAAGGAATCTTCCAAGGATGAGGACAGGGCCAATGGGGAAGAGGAAGCTCTCTTATACATGACAGAGCTCAGCTGTATCAGAAGGTTCAAGCCTGGCATGACCTGAGTGATACCCAGTTCCAGCAGGTAGTGCTGGGAGCAGCAGACTGTCATGCAATGTAGAGTCGTCATTGGTTATGAGGCCACCATTTGGTTTGCATTGTGAGTTTGAACTTCAGTTTCTGCTGGTTTTGTTTGTGTTCTGTTGTGATTGGAACCATGGCCAGTTGACTATAAGATTCTCGATTGGGGCTGACCCGGCCAATCAGTGATTGTGAGTGATGACATCTCCCCATCCCTTTTCAAACCGTTGGAGGAGAACCCAGCAGGCTAATTATTTCCAGTCTACCCAACTGGAAGTGGGTTTGCACAGTTGACTGAAAGGCTGGTTTACAATATAGTATGACATCAATGTTGGAATCAATTCCTTGTTGGCTGAGGTTACCAAGAAGAACTCTCCTTCATGAAGTCTCCCCTCAACTGCAGTAAGGTAACCCTCAGGCTAACCACCACTAGTCATTTCTTTCTAAAGAGAGTGCAGCCCTACAATCTGGGCAAGACCATGATGAGTGGAGAGGGTAGTGCTGGAAAAGCACAGCAGGCCAGGCAGTTCCTGATGAAGGGCTTTTGCCCAAAATGTCGATTATCCTGCTCCTCAGATGCTGCCTGACCTGCTGTACTTTTCCAGTACCACACTCTCAACTCTGATCTCCAGCATCTGCAGTCCTTACTTTCTCCAAGACCATGATGATACTATTTTGAACTTTAGTGTTCTGTGAAATAGAGATCAGTGTTTACTTGGCATTGGTTTGGAGTAAAGTCCTTTAGAGTTACGGTTGGAATCAATTGAACATTGTTTGAAAGCATTCCTTAAGATGAGCTGAAAATATGTTGCTGGAAAAGCACAGCAGGTCAGGCAGCATCCAAGGAGCAGGAGAATCGACGTTTCGGGCATGAGCCCTTCATCAGGAATGAGGAGAGTGTGCCAAGTAGGCTAAGATAAAAGGTAGGGAGGAGGGACTTGGGGGAGGGGTGAAAGAAATGTAATAGATGGAAGGATGTTCAGGTGAGGGTGATAGGCCGGAGTGGGGGTGGGGGCGGAGAGGTCAGGAAGAAGATTGCAGGTTAGGAGGGCGGTGCTGAGTTTGAGGGTTGGGACTGAGACAAGGTGGGGGGGAGGGGAAATGAGGAAACTGGAGAAATCTGAGTTCATCCCTTGTGGTTGGAGGGTTCCTAGGTGGAAGATGAAGCGCTCTTCCTCCAGCCATTGTATTGTTATGGTCTGGCGATGGAGGAGTCCAAGGACCTGCATGTCCTTGGTGGAGTGGGAAGGGGAGTTGAGGTGTTGAGCCACGGGGTGGTTGGGTTGGTTGGTCCGGGTGTCCCAGAGGTGTTCCCTGAAGCGTTCTGAAAGTAGGCGGCCTGTCTCCCCAAATAGAGGAGGCCACATCGGGTGCAGTTGCTGCAGTAAATGCTGTGTGTGGAGATGCAGGTGAATTTGTGGCGGATATGGAAGGATCCCTTGGGGCCTTGGAGGGAAGGAAGGGGGGAGGTGTAGGCGCAAGTTTTGCATTTCTTGCAGTTGCAGGGGAAGGTGCCGGGAGTGGAGGTTGGGTTGGTGGGGGGTGTGGACCTGACAAGGGAGTCACGGAGGGAGTAGTCTTTTCGGAATGCTGATAGGGGAGGGGAGGGAAATATATCCCTGGTGGTGGGGTCCATTTGGATGTGGGGGAAATGATGACGGATAATATGATGTATATGGAGGTTGGTGGGGTGGTAGGTGAGGACCAGTGGGGTTCTGTCCTGGTGGTGGTTGGACGGGCGGGGCTCAAGGGCAGAGGAGCGGGAAGTGGAGGAGAGGCGGTGTCAGTTGTGAGTTATTTGTCAGTTATTCATTGAACGGGAGCAAGAAGAAGAGGATAGACATTAGGCTATCTGGAAAGCCAAACTTGTAAGGTAGTATACAACAAGATGTATAGTCACAGAAAGTGACCTGTTTAAATATAGCCATGGAATCGTGTTAGGAGGGCTCAGTGTTCTGAGAGAGATATACAGGTATTTCTAAAATGGAAATGCAATCCAGAAGTCTCTGCATTGTTGAGAGACCTCATTGGTTGTAGTAGAAAGGATTAGATTAGATTACCTAGGCCCAACAAGTCCACACCGACCCACAACCCACCCAGACCCATTCCCCTACACCGAACACTACAGGCAATTTAGTGTGGCCAATTCACCTAACCTGCACATTTTTGGATTGTGGGAGGAAACTGGAGCACCCGGAGGGGACCCACCCAGACACATGGAGAATGTGCAAACTCCACACAAAGAGTCGCCTGAGGCAGGAATTGAACCCGGGTCTCGGGTGGTGTGAGGCTGTAATGCTAACCACTGTGTCACTTTGCCACCCACGGATGGATCCTGCCTTCTCTGAAATCTGCTGTATGTTTTATGAGAGTATTTGTAATGCTGTAATTCAATTCAGAATTATATATGTATTTTAGACAGGATTCTAATGCAGGGCAGGCATTTATCTTTCCATGGAAGGACCCTTAAACCCATTGCCATCCTAGCCAGTGCCTGTAACTTCCGAACATCAGATACTGCATGGTATACTTTGAATTCCTGGACAGCTCCAAATCCCTATTGTCAATTTGTCATCAAACCCTTTTGTATCATTCCAAGATAATTTTTACAAGCTGATGAAAGAAAGTGGTTAGGTTCATAACAAAGTTAAAAATCACACAACACCAGGTTATAGTCCAACAGGTTTAATTGGAAGCACACTAATTAAACTTGTTGGACTATAACCTGGTGTTGTGTGATTTTTAACTTTGTACACCCCAATCCAACACTGGCATCTCCAAATCAGGTTCATAACAAAGTGTGTGAAATTCCAGTAGGATTATTGATAGGTGACATAAAAGAACTGAGGATGCTGAAGATCTGAGATACACAAAAACAGAAATTACTGGGGAAACTACCCATCAATCTCTGCTTTTGTATGTTACTGAATATTGAATGCTTTGACTTTCTATGACCCTTCCTGAAGCAGTCAACTTGCAGGTCTTCTCACTGATCAGACAAGAAGATAATTCAATGCATTTTCACTCATCTATGTCTTCCTTCACACTGAGCTTATTAAAGGCTAAAATTTGCTAAGTTAAAAGCTGTAATCTTTCTAATGGCAAGTAGATACCTGAGCTTGATCCCTGTTGGCACAGATACTCAGTGGTATTATTTACATAAGTTGACCCCTGCCCCCACATCCCTATTACCACCATCTCCAAATCTTGCATTCTTTATTGAAGTCAGCTCCAGAGGTTATTAAATGGCAGATCCTGGCATTTATGCTGAAATCAACTCCTTGTAGATTTTGAGGCCCAATATGTTTAGCTCCTCTTGTTAGTTGTAAGTTAATTTGTATTTCAGAATAGAATTTCAAGCCACTTTTACTGTATTCTCCAAAACAGATGTGATTTTTGGTTCCATGGCCAAACTGATGATGATTTCAGAAGTTGGAAGTAACCACTTTACTGCCAGTGTGCTGGGAAGAAGAGGAATTTGATTTTATACAGTATTAAGGAATTGGAGGCTTTACGATAAGAAAGCTCAGCCACTTGTCGGTCACTGAAAAGACTACTTTTGTGCTGATAAAGTGTAAAAGCCTTGAGCAGTCAGAAGAATTTTCAAACAGTTTAGCATTCTGATATTTCCTACAATAATGGTAAGTGAATACTTTAGGCAGGAACAGCTCTTTAATAGAATATTACAAATAAACCAAGACCTGTTACAGGTGTGGGAAACTCATCCATCTGTTTTGAAAATGTGACAGGCTCAACTTACTGGGGTGGTTAGTAATGGTTCTTGAGATCTCTACGAGAGAGCGCATGAGAGAAAAGATTGGCAGCAATGTAAAAATAAAATCACTTTCTTTGGCTGTTTCCAATTATCCTTTCCTCATGATTAAAAACACAAGCCTTGACAAGACATCTTTCACTGTGCATCTGAGACCTGGTAAAGATCCTTCTAATGTCAAACCTCTTTAATTACTGCAAGCCCGCTTAGATTCATAAAATGATACAGTACAGAAGCAGGCCATTCAGTCTGTTATATCTTTATTGCCTTTTTCTTTAAATCAATTCAATTAATACCATGTCCCTTCTCTTTCCCCACTGTTTATTTTTTCTTTCCATCACACATTTGTCCAATTTTGCATTCAATATTACTCTTTAACCAAGATTCAATTGATTCCTCTCTCAACTGTCACAGTTCACTGTGCAGAAAATGATTCTTCATGTTGCTTCTGATCCTTCACAGTTTTCCCTTTATGGATCTTTCAGCTTTTCTTCTTTCTCTATTCAAAAAAATTTATTTTGAAAGCCTCAACCCCAATGCTCCTCTCGTCTTTCCTTGCGTTGAGGAGACCAAATCAGCTTCAGCCTCTGTACATAACTGAAATCCCTCATCTCTGGTACTTCCAATAAATGTCCTCTGCAAATACTGTAAGGTTTTAACATCCTTCCGAAAAGATAGTGCCCATAATTAAAAACAACTCACCAAATGGGGCCTATTTTACAAGTGTTTATTATAACTCCCGTGCTATGCACTTTATAGCTGGATTTTTCCACTCCTTCCATAGCAGATGGAGAAACGTAAAATTGGGTGACAATTTGCCCATTGCCTATTCACCTCACTTGGTATATTATCCTAAGGTAGGTAATGGTGACCCCACGTCCTAGAAAAAAATGGAGGTCCTTCAATGGCTGATTATTGAAATGAAGGACTTTCTCTTGCTGCTGTTGGATTTTACCAGCACAGGGAATGCTGACACCATGAAGTAAATCTGGCAGCTTGGCTTGGTCTCAGGGGAGTGTCCCTCATGTTCAGGAATCACAGAGACCACTTCCATTGCTTTTCACCTCCATGATCATCCTGATCATGGCTGCACCATCCCCATTCACTCATCAGACCTTGTCTGAGTGGCCTCAGCAAAGTCATTCCAATCTACCTTTGATTCCAAATTCCATTCTGCTCCTTCTGGTGGGGGCAGATTGGGATTACAGTACTGCTAAAGATTGGAAAACCCATTGGCTAGGTACCTTCAGAGGTGGATAGTCCAGCCATATAAAGACAATAGACATGATGTCGGCCACTTATTACTGACAGCAATAAAATGCAATCATAGCTTCCTGACACTCTGTACAGTTCTCAACACATTCAGGGGTGTGTGCATATATGTCTAAGTGGGGCTACCAATACACAAATATTTCTTGACCACACCACTAACAATAAACCAAGGATCCTATAACAGCTTCTCAATTTGCCCTGGCACGTTCAAAAATTTCCATTCATACATCACCTGCTTTCTTTATTTCTATAATTCCTTGTAACTGCAATATGGTATATTTAATTTATATTGCATTTCCTCATTCTTTCTGCAAAAATTATTCACCTTCACTCTTCTGTGTCATCTCCAATCTATCTGTCCATTTTACCAGAGCATCTACAACCTCCTGAAGTCAGTTGATAGCATCATCATTACTTACTGCACCTCCACATCTTGTATCATCTGTAAACTGTGAAGTTATGCCGCTGCCTGTACAAATACCAGTCAGAAATGTATATCAAAAAAGTTGTCTATAAACAGCCCTCATCACTCATCATCACATACTTTGATGCTATTTGCCCTGCGTTAGCCGAGGCTCAGTTGGCAGTACACTTGCCTCTTTATCAGACAACTGTGGGTTCAAATCACACCCTCATGTTTAAGCTTAAAAATCAAGGTCGCCTCTCCAGTGCTACATAAACATAAGACATCTACATCCGTCCCAAAAAAATACCATCATGTTCCTTAGCAAATTCTTGTATTCAAGCTTCAGTTTAATCCTTGCATTTTAACTTTGCTAACAAATCTATTCTTCTTCACAGTTCATCAATCATTACCTTCCTTTAATAGATCTGTGCTAAATTTCATTTGATAGCCCATCTTAATTTCAAATATCAATAATTTTGTCTTCAATATTATTGTTTCTCGAAGTTTCTCCAACCCCAATATGAGGCTGACTGCTCTTTGGTTAGTAGCTATATCCTTCTTCTTCAGCAGTGCAGCATTTGCAATTCTTTGTCCTCTGACAACAGCTCCATATCCAAGGAGCATCAGAAAATTATGGCTAGACTGTCTATAATTTCCACGCTTACTTCCTTCATGATCCAACCAAATTGGGGAACCTGCCAACTTTAAGGATTACTAACTCTTTTTACACACCCACTATCTATTATAATACTAGCTTTATCATTATTTCCACTTTGTTGAGTGCTATACTGGCAATATCCACCTCTCCAGTGCTCATTTACTACATCAGAAATTCCCTTTGCTTACTCAAGAAGGTTTTCTTTCTGGTTCGCCATGAGCTGCATCCTTCCTTTCACAATGTTTGAAAGTGGATGATATAATAATTTTGGATTCTTGTTTTACATTAGTCACTAACCTATCCTTATATTCTCCATTTGTCCTTCTGATTCCCTTTGTTAGGTCTTCTTTGTACTTTTTATCATGCAATTCCTGATGAAGAGCTTATACCCGAAATGTCAATTCTCTAGCTCCTCGGATGCTATCTGATCTGCTGTGCTTTTCCAGCACCACCATCTCAACTTTTTGTCATCAGCTATCTTATCGATGAACCAATCTTCAGGTTGTGATTACTTGATTCAAATTGACACTAGTCTTTCATTTTGCTTCCATTCATATAACCTTTGTTTGGTTGGGCACTTCTGAAAACCCAAGTGTCCGAGACAATACATCATTGTTGGAGATTTAACATGATTGTTTCTGGTTGAGATAAATAGATGGGCTGTGGGAGGCACTCACACATACTGTGACCCCACACATGTGTCAGAAAATCAAGGCAACACTGCCAAGGCCACATTCAGGCAACCACGTATAACTGAGTTCGGATCTGCCAGCTAACTGCTTGACATTGCAGTTTACATTCCTTTGAATCATATCTCTGACAACAACCAGCCTGAGAATATTAACATCTCTTCAAACTCAGCATCACTGCCACGAACAGTGGCCACTGTATCTAATGCAGACAGTCAGGGTGACAAATAAATTAGTAAGGGGCTTGCCAGGCCCATTCAGGAAGGATCTGTCAGGATTTGCTGGTGCAAGTAGGGGTGGGGGAGTAGAGTATTGATAAGGAAATATAAGGAGCTTTCTGAGGAAGATGCAAGGTCATTCCTTTCACACAAAGTGCCCAATCAAAGAGAACCCACAGTTGAGCAGACAAGAAAGCTGCTGTCTTTGCTGGGTTGTCTTTCCATTTCACCCAATCGTTGCTGCTTAAGCTGGGTTCCCAAGTGACCATGTTATAAACTTTGTTCCATTCTCAAAGGAAAATTATTTAGAACAATTGACATTGAAAATATTAAATGTTGAAGTAACCTTTTTAAAAAACTGAACTATGGGAATTAATGAACTAATGGATTTATTTGAAAAATAAATTGTTGTATGAACATAGTGCCTCAGTCCAAGTGGTTTCAGGAACAATACACAACATCCCCTTTTATGTATTACAGGGTATTGTGACCTACTAAATAACGAAGTGCAAATTTGTTCACAACCTGTAAGGACTTGTCTTGTGAATTGATCAATGCAGTAATGTCATTTCCAAGTGCAGAACAGACTTTTTTTCCTTCTCTGAAGTCCAGCCAACCCATGGTCACCGAGCAAAATATTGTGGATGTTAATAAAGCTGGAAACGTTCAGCTTATCAGGCAGCATGTGTTGCGAGAGAAACAAGAGTTAGTGTTTCAGGCTGACGTCCTTTTGCTCCTTCTCAGTAAAACAATGTGACCAGATGTGATAAATCATCTAGTATACTAAGTTGCAAAACAGTATTAAGATGCACATGAGTAATATAGCGCACAAGCATATGTCAGGTATAGGCAGGATAGATCGAGTGAATCCTTAGAAGAGTATAAAGAAAGTAGGAGTATACTTAAGAGGGAAATCAGGAGGGCAAAAAGGGGACATGAGATAGCTTTGGCAAATAGAATTAAGGAGAATCCAAAGGAATTTTACAAATATATTAAGGACAAAAGGGTAATTGGGAGAGAATACGGCCCCTCAAAGATCAGTAAGGCGGCCTTTGTGTGGAGCCAATGAAAATGGGGAAGATACTAAATGAATATTTTGCATCAGTATTTACTGTGGAAAAGGACATGGGAGATATAGACTGTAGGGAAATAGATGGTGACATTTTGCAAAATGCCCAGATTACAGAAGAGGAAGTGCTGGGTGTCTTGAAACGGTTAAAGGTGGATAAATCCCCAGGACCTGATCAGGTGTACCCAAGAATTCTGTGGGAAGCTAGAGAAGTGATTACTGGGACTCTTGCTGAGATATTTGTATCATCGATAGTCACAGGTAAGGTGCCGGATGACTGGAGGTTGGCAAGCGTGGTGCCACTTTTTAAGAAGGGTGGTAAAGACAAGCCACGGAACTATAGACTGGTGAGCCTAACCTCAGTGGTGGGCATGTTGTTGGAGGGAATCCTGAGGGACAGGATGTACATGTATTTGGAAAGGCAAGGACTGATTAGGGATAGTCAGCATGGCTTTGTGCGTGGGAAATCATGTCTCACAAACTTGATTGAGTTTTTTTAAGAAGTAACAAAGAATATTGATGAGGGCAGAGTAGTAGATGTGATCTATATGGACTTCAGTAAGGCGTTCGACAAGGTTCCCCATGGGAGATAATTAGCAAGGTTAGATCTCATGGAATACAGGGAGAACTAACCATTTGGATACAGAATTGGCTGAAAGGTAGAAGACTGAGGATGGTGGTAGAGGTTTATTTTTCAGACTGGAGACCTGTGACCAGTGGAGTGCCACAAGGATCAGTGCTGAGTTCTATACTTTTTGTCATTCACATAAATGATTTGGATGCGAGCATAAGAGGTACAGTCAGTAAGTTTATAGATGATACCAAAATTGGAGGTGTAGTGGACAGCAAAGAAGGTTACCTCAGATTACAACAGGATCTGGACCAAATGGGCCAATAGGCAGAGATGTGGCAGACGGAGTTTAATTCAGATAAATACGAGGTGCTGCATTTTGGGAAAGAAAATCTTAGCAGGTCTTATACACTTAATGGTAAGGTCCTAGGGAGTGTTGCTGAACAAAGAGACCTTGGAGTGCAGGTTCATAGCTCCTTGAAAGTGGAATCGCAGGTAGATAGGATAGTGAAGAAGGCATTTAGTATGCTTTCCTTTATTGGTCAGAGTATTGAGTACAGGAGTTGGGACGTCATGTTGCGGCTATACAGGACATTGGTTGGGCCACTGTTGGAATATTGCGTGCAATTCTGGTCTCCTTCCTATTGGAAAGACGTTGTGAAACTTGAAAGGGTTCAGAAAAGATTTACAAGGATGTTGCCAGGGTTGGAGGTTCTGAGCTACAGGGAGAAGCTTAACAGGCTGGGGCTGTTTTCACTGGAGTGTCAGAGGCTGAGGGGTGACCTCAGAGAGGTTTACAAAATTATGAGGGGCATGGATAGGATAAATAGACAAAGTCTTTTCCCTGAGGCCGAGGAGTCTAGAACTAGAGGGCATAGGTTTAGGGTGAGAGGGGAAAGATATAAAAGAGACCTAAGGGGCACCTTTTTCACGCAGAGGGTGGTACGTGTATGGAATGAGCTGCCAGAGGATGTGGTGGAGGCTGGTACAATTGCAACATTTAAACGGCATTTGGATGGGTATATGAATAGGAAGGGTTTGGAGGGATATGGGCCGGGTGCTGTCAGGTGGGACTAGATTGTGTTGGGATATCTGGTTGTGCATGGACGGGTTGGACCGAAGGGTCTATTTCCATGCTGTACATCTCTATGACTCTATGACTAAGTCAGGATGACCTGGAATGGAATTTGCAGTGGAATTCCCAAGCATCTGCTGCCTTTGTCATTCCAGATGGTATATAGAGATCACAGGTTTCAAAGGGTTTGTCAAAGAAACCTTCATGAGTTAGTCTAGTGCATCTTGTAAATAGTACACACTGCTGCTCTCTGCTCATGTAGCCACAGTCTGCACATGTCTGGTCCAATTTCATGACTGATCATCGGTAACCTCTAGGTTATTGATAGTAGGTGAGTTAATGATGGTGATGTCATGAATGTCAAGACACAATGGTATGGTTCTTTCTTATTGAAGGAAGTGGTTGCCTTGAATATACTCAAACACTTGACGATCTCTGGGGTAAAAAAAATCCAAAGAGACTCTCATTCCTTTGAGTGAAGAAATTTCTCCTTATTTCAACTCTTTAAACTAAGACAATAACTGATTTGTACATTCTCCAAGTAGGAGAAATTGGATGATTGAAGGAACACTTAAGTGTCCAATGCTTAGGTATCACATTCATGAAAGAAAACGAATCATATTATTCTAATGTACTGCTCATTAATCCGCAGATCTTTGTACTAAAAATAATAAACTGAAGCAAACTCAGTTTATCGTGGCTTAAGGATCTGATACTCCCATAGTTTACAAATGTGACCTTCAAGTGAAATATATATTGAACTGATTTTGTTAACTTTGTAAGTGATATTTTGATAGGCAGCGAATATGTATAACACATGATTCCTGCATTACGTCATGTTTCATGCTTGGATTTCAGAATCCTCAGATATGTAGCCTAACTTAATACGTCATTGTAGGAGGAGATTGTTGGTGTGCTTGCTAAATCAGCACCAGTTTTCTGGATAGTGTTGTAATTTTCTGACAAAAGTCCTTTGGGAAGAAATCTATCAGTCATTCGTTATATTCTAGGAAAAAATCAATTGTCTCCCTAATAATTTACTGAATGCATCAGGTGACAGGATCTTTCAAATAATAATACAAATGACATAGTTTATTTTATTTCAGAAAACACTAAAGCTATGGTGCATTAAACTGCATATTAAAAGCAAAATATTGCAGATGCTGGAATTCTGAAATAAAAACAGAAAATTCTGGAGAACTCAACAGGTCTGGCAGCATCTGTGGAATGAGAAACACCTAACAGCTTTGAGAAAGAATCATGGGACTCAAAATGTTAATTATGCACAAATTACAGAACAAAAACAGGCCAGTCATTGCAACTGGTCTAGGTCAGTATTAATGTTTCTCCTCTGTGCATCTTGTTCATGGAATTGATGTTGTTACAAAATCAGTTGAGTGTCAGGAAAAAAGAATAAGGATAATTAGTGGGACATGGTGTGCCTAATGGAATGCTGCAAAATCTGTGTCAGGGCATCAACTATTCACTATTTATTAAACACTTAGATGACTGGATGGAAGGACAATATAAGTCTATTAATGACATAGAAATAAATGCCATTGTGAGAAGCGTAGATGGAAGCATAAAGTTACAAAGAGATATTAAGATCATGAGGACTCTTGGCAGATTGGATGTGGAAAGGATTTTCCACTTACAGATGAATCTATAGTGGAGGTTTGCCTAGTTTGGGGAAGTGCCGACCTTGTTATATTGTTGCTGGATTAGTAACTCCAAGTAATGTTCTAGTGATCCAAATTTGTATTCCACTGCAGTAGATAATGGAATTTGCTGTCAATAACAATCTGGAACTGTAAGTCCAATGATGACCATTGCTATTGTCAATTGTGGAGAAAACCTATTGAGTTCACTAATGCTCTTTAGGGAAGCAAAATTACCATCTTTTGTCTGGTTTGACTTATACATGACCAGACAAACGTCACTGCTTTCTGGTATGAGCCTAGAATGCCATTCAGTTATATCAACTGCTAAATTGATGCAGAATTTCTGGCATTGGTTAAGACACAAGAAATGACAATAGCAAAGTCCCATTGACTCTGTGAAGTCCTCCTTAGGAATATCAGGTGTAGGGGCAAAATTGGAAAAGGTATCTCACAGATTAGACAAGGAACAGACTGATAAGTGATACTCACAAAATCATGCCCTACAATGTCACAGAAACCACGATCACCATCCCTTTGTATGTCCTGCCCACCAATACGACAGACCGAGTAGAGATGGCAGAACAGTGCTATACAGTTGGGAAGGACCTGCCCTAAGAGTCATCAACATTGACCTCAAACTCCATGAAGTCTCTTGGCATCAGAATGAACAGGGTGTCTTCTGAGAAATGTTGAGCAAGTTGGAGCTATATTTATTGGACTTCAGAAGTGTAAGTAGTGACCTTAATGAAACATTTAAGATTTTCATGGGGCTTGACAGGGTAGATGTTGAGAGGACACTACCTCTTGTGATGGAAAACTTGAGAGAACACTTAGAGAATGAAGGGTCTCCCATTTAAAATGGGACTGAGGAAGAACTTTGTTACTCAGAGATACATTAACCTTTAAAATTCACAACATCAGAGAGCAATGGAAGCTGCATCATTGCATATAATCAAAGGCTGAGTAGGCAAGGAAAAGAGTTATGAGGCAATGGTAGTTCAATAGTTAGCACTGCTGCCTCACAGTGCCTCAGGTGAGTCTGCAGAGTTTGCACATTCTCCATGTATCTGCAGGGGTTTCCACTGAATGCTCTGGTTTCCTCTGATAGTCCAAAGATGTGCAAGTTAGGTGAATAGCCATGCTAAATTACCCATAGTGTTCAGGGATGTGTGGGTTAGCCATGAGAAATGCAAGGTTACAATCAGGATGAAAACTACATTTAAACATATTGGAAGGTAGAAATTTGAAGGTCTCAATGACAATTCATACTAGATCTTAATCTTAAAGCTGAGGTTCATAGATTTTTGTTATCCTGAGAGATTAATGGAAAAGAGCAAAGGTAAGAAAATGATTTCTGTGGCAGATCACTCATGGCCTTAGTTAATGCAGAACATGTTGAATGGCTAAATGTGCATCTCAGGTTCCTACCTTCTCGTGTTTCTTATGCTCATATTAGCAGTGTGTAATATACCCTGTAACTCAACTTGGTATTGAAACTGGTCTTTGGCCAAAGCTCAGATGAGGAAAGTGAATCAGCAGCCCCTGTTTCACTAAGTACAATTTACTCTCCTGTTGAACTGAAGAAAGGGAAAGAAAGTGAAAGGAAAAATACATTGTCAGTTCATGATCACATACTTTTATGCTTTCTTGAGGATCAATTCCAATCCACCCCACCTTTGCATTTATTAAAACACTAGATATTTTATTTTAATAATAGACTAGGCACAGTTTTAAAAATAGATCACAGGAAATTTAAATTTCTACATTTATGATGTTCACAATATTAAATGTCAACATTTGGAGTCAGTATATTAGTTATTGTAATACACCGGTGGTCATTTCTGCATTCATTGAACAGTGAGATAATAATGTTTTGCAGCACCCTAGAGTGTCTTCTTATTGTGGAGGGTGGAGTGCATGATTCTTGGTTTTAGTATAGGCCGCAAGCTGTGATTTATGGATTGTCACTCCCTCTTCACTCTACCTGAAATTGTTGAGAAGGAAATATAGTTTTTTGAATGAAGGTGATAATTCTAAAAGTGTTGCACTCATTGTGGATGTAGCAACTTTCAACAGTCAAGTTGAAATTGAGCCAGTGGGGGAAAATGATCAAAAATGGGTTAAGGAAAGAACAGGATAAGATCGAAGTACCTCCTGCAGAAAAATACACTGCTTATGGCTAACAACTACAAAATCCGTAAAGTATTTTTAGTAAATTGACTATGCTAGTGTCAAGGCTGCAGGTGTAATTTTTTTTATTGAACTTCTGAAATTATCTGCAGTTTAGAGAATGTCAATGTGCTAATGAAAGTAAGGCATGACTGCACTGGAAAGTGGAATAGCTTCCTTTTTAGATAGTCAATGTTCAACTCAAGCATGTTTTATAGAAAGCTTTACAGTAGGTCTATGAAGAATCACAGAATGTGTTAGAAAGAGACAATTGTTTACATAGATCGAGGGACGCTATTCCACATCAAACATAGAGTTAGGGGAGGAATCAGGCCTCCATGAACAACCACAGCTGGTATAGGAACTGAACCCATACTGTGAGTATCTTTCTGCATTATACTCCATGTTTCCATCACCACTGTTCCAACCAAAACAGAAATTGTTGGAGAAACTCAGCAGAACCAGCAGCATCTGGTGAAAGAAAAGAGAGTTAAAGCAGAGTTGCCATTCCTATCTTTTGCCTAACCTGATCTTCCACTTGATCTTCATAAACTTAAGCTCATCCAAAAAGTTTCTCTATGAATCCTAACACACAACTGCTACGATCACTTGTTCTATGTTTGATGTCACAGGTAATGTTTTCAGCTGGCGTTCACTTTTAATGATGGATTGGTTAAACTTGGGTGTGACTCAGGAAAAAGCATGAAAACATTTGGAAATAACATCACATAAGAAACATGAGCAACAGTAGGCAACTTGGGCCCTCAATCCTGCCCTGGCATTCAATAAAAACATGGCTGACCTGTCCTAAACCTTGACCTAATTTTTAAGCCAGCTCTGCATAGTTCTCAATGTTTCAGTATCTCAAGAATCTATCTACCTCCTCTTAATTGCATTCAGTAATTTCGCCTCCACAATTTTCTAGTGGAGAATTCCAGACACACACTACCCTGTGGGAGAGGAAATTCCTTGGTATCTTGGTTTTAAATGAATGTCCTCCTATTCTGCAACTATGTCCTAGAGTTCAAGATTCCTTCTCCAGTGGAAATATCTTCTCAGCATCTATGCTAACGAGCATCAAATTGACTCCAATGTTGATATATCCTTTATTAAATATGGGGATCAAAATTGCACTCCACATGCACTCTCACCAACACTCCATACAGGTGTAACAAGACTTCCCTATTCTTAAAGTCAGATGGCTGAGAAAAATTGATCAAAATTCACTTTTCCATCTTAATTACTTGCTGTACCAGCATGCTAACATTTTATATTTCCTGCACAGGAGCACCCAAATTCCTTAGTGCCATATTTATTAGAGTCTCTCTCTGTTTAAGTAATAGTCTGACTTTTGATTCTTCCCATCAATGTGAATGATCATTCACATTCCTAAATTAAACTCCATCTGCCAAAGGTTTTGCTCACTCACTCAATCAATCTATAATCCTTTCCAAAGTTCTTTTCTGATCGTCACAACGTGCCTTCCCACTTAATTTTGTATTGTCAGCATCTTTAGATAGTACACTTTGTCCCCTTCATGAAGTCAACAACATAGATAATAAATAAGACTCTGGACTGGTCATTGTGTCATTCCATTAATGGGCACTTTTCAATCTGAAAAAAACCTATTAATTCTAATTCTTCCTTCAGTGTGCTAATACAAGCAATTCATGATAATACACTAACTAATATCATGATACTCGGTGCTACTTTATAAAGCTCTGGTTAGGCCCCATTTGGAGTACTTTGTCCAGTTTTGGTCCCCACACCTCAGGAAGGACATACTGGCACTGGAACGTGTCCAGCGGAGATTCACACGGATGATCCCTGGAATGGTTGGTCTAACATACGAGGAACGGCTGAGGATCCTGGAATTGTATTCATTGGAGTTTAGAAGATTGAGGGGAGACTTAATAGAAACATACAAGATAATACATGGCTTGGAAAGGGTGGATGCTAGGAAATTGTTTCCGTTAGGCGAGGAGACTAGGACCCGTGGACACAGCCTTAGAATTAGAGGGGGTCAATTCAGAACAGAAATGCGGAGACATTTCTTCAGCCAGAGAGGGGTGGGCCTGTGGAATTCATTGCTGCAGAGTGCAGTGGAGGCCGGGATGCTAAATATCTTCAAGGCAGAGATTGATAGATTCTTGATGTCACGAGGAATTAAGGGCTACGGGGAGAATGTTAGTAAGTGGAGTTGAAATGCCCATCAGCCATGATTGAATGGCGGAGTGGACTCGATGGGCCGAATGGCCTTCCACTCCTATGTCTTATGGTCTTATGATCTCCTATCTTGTGTAATAACCTTTCATGTGGCAACTTATCAAATGTCTTCTGAAAATCCAAATACACTACATCTACCAGATCCCTTTATCAACCTGGGTTATTACATTCTCAAAGAACTCTATCAAATTTGTCAAACATAATTTCCTTTGCATAAAACCATGTTGGCTCTATTTAAATAAAGTTATTTTCTCAATATCCTGGTATTTCTGTTTTAATAATAGACTCTAGCATTTTCCCAATCGTAAATGTTAGGCTCACTGGCTTATTTGTTTCTGCTTTCACTTTCCCTCACTTTTTGAACATTCTATCACTGAACTCTCTCCCTAATAATATCAACACTAAAATGGATTGCAGTGGTTCAAGAGGGCAACTCACCACCATGTTCTCAAGGTCAACCAGAGATGACCAATGAATGCTGGCTTAGTCAATGACACTCACATCCCATGAATGAATGAAACAAAAAGCAAGATGCCAATGCTAGAGCATGGAACAAACGTTTTATAGCACTTCAATAAAATCTGTTCTACACATAGAAACTAGTCTCATCTCTTCATAACTTTGAGATATAAAATCTACATTAGTAGCAAATTCTGTTCATTCATTACCCATTTGATCACTGATATAACTTTCTTACAATAGAAAATTAGTTTGATTTTGATTTCCATATCCTTGTTTTGTTTATCCATAATCCCACTTCTCCCCATCTTTCTATTTTCCTCCAACACAATAATCCTCTGACATTCTTCACCCAACTGTTTTTAGTTTCTTGTGTATTCATGGTTTTGATGATTCCACTGTAAAAAGCCATGCATCAGCTGCTGAAGTCCACAGCTTTGGCATTCCTTCCCTATATCTCTCTATTCCCCTTTTAGGTGTTCTTTAAAATCTAGAACTTTGACCAAGCTTTTGGTCAGCTCACCAAATACCTTCTTAGTTGACAGTGTCAAATGGTATTTAATAAAACTCTGAAGGATTAACTTAGCATATTTAACTATGTTAAAGGTGCCTAATAAACATGTAAACTACTGTTTTTTTCTTTGTTGTTGAATCCTTTACAGTCCATCCTCATTAGATATTTAAAGCAGATATACAGATTGCTGACACAAACTTTGAAAAATTGTCAATATCAATTATTTAAAACTGATAAGTACGACTGAATGAAAATAATTCTAGCTCAGTAATGTCGTTATATGTCATTGCAGGTCGTTCTGCTATAACATGGCAGTTGTGTTCCTCTGTAACCTCTGTTGGAGAAAATCATGCTATGGAAAACCGCTATAGAAAATTGAGCTGTAAAGATCATTAATAGAAAATCACTATATCCATTCAGTGGAAAGTTTGTGTTATCCAAATAACATTCACAATTTGTTAATTGTGTTATAGCCAACTTGTGCTGACGAAATATGCGTTAAAGCAGAACAACTTCTCGTTTGTTCCATACCTGCTCATGAACGTTTAGATGGTGGGAGAACATTGAAACAAATTTCTTAGAAATTGTAGCTTTCTTTCTGTTTTTGCACAGCGGGAAGTTAAAACCATGTGAACTAAACATTCCATCTTTCTGACAAGCAGTATATATGCATTTATACAATGGTATTCTACTCAGCATTTGATATAGTTATTTGTTGTTGAAGCCATAGTGTCTACACATATGGTAAACAAATAAAATACAGTGTAAGTAAACAGTGCAAGAGCACATGAGTCTTGACTGCACTGTTCTTTTATTGTTCAAGGAGATTTGAACAGGAAAGAACTTTTTTTTCTTTGGATCAAGTCACACCCCTGACAGGAAATTCTTTGCAGCTGTACTGCTGACCACCTGTGATACCAACATTGAATAGCTGGATATCCTGTTGTGAGTTATGGTGTAAAAGATGTACATCAGAGTAATACAGGACAGCCTGCTGAGGAGCAAAAGGGGAACAAAGGACTCTGGTCAGTAATGTGAGCACCAAGTTAAAAGAAATTGATACATATTCTGCACATGAGCATTTTAGAAAAAAATAAAACAAAAGGATTGACTACAGAATGATTCAGCCTTGTAACTATTTTCTTACTTACTATGGGAATTATTTACAATTGTGATGCTTAACAAAATTATCCCCACTATCCTACTGCAATTGACAGCAAAGAGTTTTTTCATCTCATCACATTTGCATTTCAGCCTAGCGATCGAGAGTGAAAAAATTGTGTGAAGTAACCATGGGCTACAGCTCCTGATGTGGTTTGCCTGTGTCATATGGCCAACACTCTTTCCCTGAAGTGCAAACATTTCTTGTGAATACATACAGCGACATTTTAAAATGATTTCAGTTTGGTGCTAACTTTTCTGTGCCATTTTTAAGGAAATAGCACAGATCACATTGATAAATATCACACAATGGAAAAGTAATTTATGGGAAGCATTTTCAACTTTGGTCCAAATTGAGCATAAAGATGATAGCGGAACCTGTGGAACTCATCCACATGCAAAAGGAGGAGGATGAACCTCTTCTCAGGTTCAAGCATCATTTGAAGGTTCCAGTGACTTGCAGATAGCAAACAGATAGTAATGGCAGAAAGTTTTCTGCTTTCTCTCAGGTTCCGGTGAACAAGTCAGTTCTGACACATTTTCTCTTTGTCAGTGGGCTCCCCAGTCTGGTACAGACCAGCCCTTGGCTGCAGGAGTGTACTGCGGCTTAACAAGAATTTTAATTCATTTTGTCTCTACATCCAAAATCCTTATTTTTCTCAGAGTTTTCTTGGATCCCTTTTAATGACTAAAGCTGTCAATATGATGCTGGAAGGTGAGACTAGTGTAACTTTGGTGGTACACACTTGATAGGCCAAAGGGACTCCTCCTTACTGAATGTTTTTGTGATACTGGTTAGACAGCTGACCAAGCTAACTTCACAGTGCATTAGTATTCCAACTGGTCATTTAGAAATTATCATAGTGGGTGGCACAGTGGTTAGCATTGCTGCCTCACAGCGCCAGAGACCCGGGTTCAATTCCTGCCTCAGGCAACTGTCTGTGTGGAGTTTGCACATTCTCCCTGTGTCTGTGTGGGTTTCCTCCAGAGGGTCAGTGTGGACTTGTTGGGCAGAAGGGCCTATTTCCACACTGTAACTAATCAAATCTTAAGCAATGTTTTGGCTAGGAATATTTTGTGATTATTTAAATACCGACCACAGAGTTTAATCAATTGGGCAACTGGATGTCGAATACATTCAGCACCTTTTCCTCTGCCAGCCACCTCTTTAATACAGATAAAAAGGAGATTGTCAGTTGAAAATTTCCTTTTATATGTTTGGAGGCACTGCTCAGGTGTGTAATTAGTTAGTATATTCATAGCCCACTGTTAAGATGAGCCATGTAGATCAATAGCTCCACAGATATTGTTCCTGGTTTGAGACCATCTTGATGATATTCTCCTGGACTAAGAAATGAAATCAACTCAGAGTCCTGGTCAAGTTCCACTCTTGGAGTACAGAAATCAGAGTTGACACTCCTGTCTAAAGCTAGAGATACTGTCTTTTGGATCAAATGTTAAACACGATCTTCATTTTTACACTCAGATGGACAGAGAAGCCCCAATGTCAATATTTTGAATAAGAGCAGGAGAATTACCTTTAACATCTGATCAATATTCATCCCTTGATCAAAATTAGAAAAGAAAGGAGCTGATCTGGTCATTACCAATGTTGTTTATGGAAGTTTGATGTCCTTAAATCATAGCTGCATTTCTTATGTTACATGTCAAAAATTTTTAATTAGCTTTGAGATATCTGCTTGTCAAGAAAGACACACTATAAATATACATATGCCTTGATTTTTTAAAAAATCAGAATATTTTTGAACTTGGTTGTAATATTCCCCTCAACAAACATGCAGTTAACACTGTTAACATTCTCTGATATGAGGTAGGGAGGAGGGACTTGGGGGAGGGGCGTTCTTACAAGGATGCCTTCCTTGAAGAAGCTCTCTTCCTCCCTCTACAAGGACCTATCGCATTTCCAACGCCCTTCCCTCAAGTCCCTCCTCCCTACCTTTATCCTAGCATGCTGGACACACTTTCCTCATTCCTGAAGAAGGGCTAATACCCGAAACGTCGACTCTCCTGCTCCTTGGATGCTGCCTGACCTGCTGCGCTTTTCCAGCAACACATTTTCAGCTCTGATCTCCAGCATCTGCAGTCCTCACTTTCTCCTAGAATATTCTCTGATAGGCTCATATATAAGAGCTACCCACTTGCCAATATAACAAAAAGCTGCTACTTTATCCACTTACACAGATAATGGTACTAGTCACAAGTGTTCTCATAAATTGCATGTTGGTTACAAGCTATGTTTGAAATTATTATCTCTCCTGAAGAGGTCAGAGTGTGCTAAATTTTGAAAAAATTAATCAATTATTACAACTACCTATATAGGTGCAATTGGAATGTAAGAGTTCCTAAGTATTACCACACATAACCTGCACCATGAATGTGTGGTTGAGCTAAATTCTCAGGTATTTGTTGAGATTTCTATAAGAACATGAAAAGCAGTTTGGAATGAATTTGATTCCAGAAACCAAATAAAACCTGATTGTATTATCTTATTGTTGCCTTCCCATAATGCCAAAGATAACAAATCTTGCAAATCTTTACTAAGATAATCAATGGCCGAGCCATATCTCCACTGCAATTGTAATATTACAAAGAATGCTATTGGCTTACTTCAATAAGCCTATGACAAAAAGTTTGAGTTTGGTCACAACTGAATGTGTTTCTTCCTTTTAAGAGAGTTTCCTTTTATGGACCCTATGTACAAGGTGTATACAATGGTGCGACTTTGTCTCCTCGATAGTCTGCTTTGGGTTTTCAGGCTACACATATAGGAACTAAAAGTTTTGAAGGAATGTGTAGTTTATAATTTATAAAGTGTTGTATTATCTACAATAAACAAATCCATGGAGTTAATTAATCCCTGACACAATATGATGATTAGACCATTATCATTAACATGACAGGTGAATTGTGGGAGAAGACGTTATAATGATGCTATCATACTTGAACAGTGAGCAAGCAATTTAATCTATCGGAGGAGGACAAGATTGATAGATTTAGATAATGCAAAATATAAGAGATAGCACATTCAACATATCACTTGAATTCTTTGTATATGACAGAAGCAGAGAGTGTTGAAAACACAGTTTGTTGATGAACAGACAGATCCCTATTAACAGGACAATTAAACTCACTTGAAAAAGTCATCAGTGTATGTACTGAATCAAGACAGGGAAAGTCAAACACATCTTGTCAGAATGACCAGAACATTCCTTAGATTAAATTGGGACACAGCTGATATCCTAACAAAATTTAAAATGGAAAAACAGAATTCGGAGTAATGGTTTATAGATTCTGATACATCTGATACAGAAAAGCAAGCCATTAAGATTTGTTTAGCAAATGGGGATGAAGCTCTGCACAGACTGTGTAACTAATGTAACAGAACTAATAGCTGAAAAGTTAAAAGGCTGCAAAGATATGGATCACATTAGAAATCTAATTCAGATTTGGAGAAAAATTCCATGTTCATCAATGAGAATTCATGTTATTTGGACAGAATCCTACAGAATCCATAGACCACTTTGTGACCAGATACAGTGAAAAGTGCTCATTGTGATTTTCAGATGGAGAGCTATAAGCAGAATTCTTAAGTTGATGCTTACATCCATTCCGTGGAAACTTTCCAGAAAAAAAATGCAAGACAAGCCAAAACCTTATAGAGTCAAAGATCTATTGAAAAGAGAAGTGATATAAAATGACCTGCATTCAGTCAATTTTGCAAGGCCCAGGGAAGAACAGGCTTTTGGCAGAGGCAATACACTGGAGCAATGCATCTATAAAGAGCTAAGCATTAACCAAAGCAGACCACACTCAAGTAATATCAATAAAGAATGTCAGACATCTCAGCAGAGGTACACACATGCATTTATCAACAATTCAGACTCTGATCATGTACATAACAAAATAAGGAATACTAAACACATGTTTCTCACTGTCATCTCATCGAAAATGTCAATGCCATCACACTATCTGAACTAATTGCAAAATTCCAAATTATCTGTCTTCAGAAAATTGGTGAGCATTCATTATTGACTAAGATTCACACAAGGGTAAGTGCAAATATACTCCATCTACAAATTCAAAAAAAAATGCTCACAGACATTGGAAGCCATAATAAAACTTACAAATGCAAAATTTCCAGTGTGCAAGTTCAATATTGCTGGAGAGCAGTTCAAGCAATCTACCTGGATGTCACAGATGTTCATAGACATTGGTGGACCAACAACTGCAGGTTGACCAGTATGCCATGACCTCAGACTAGTCATGATCCATGTAACCACTGAAGCATTAGAGACTCAACAGAAACTACACCACACTATTTATTAGACACTTGCAGAATTAAATAAGACAGAAGAATGTACCACTTCAATTTCATCTGAATTAATGAAGCTACAATATTATCTCTTTACTGTGGAAAGAAGAATGAATGTTCAAGAGAAAAAGACTGAACTGCCAGTTCAGGATAAATCCATTTTGAGAATACTGTTTCTGAGATTATGAATCCTTTAAGGGAGATCTCCACTCAGCTCACAAAAATGAATGAGGAGCTGTAAGAGAACAAAATGAACCAGAATGAATTCCATGCTCCATAGAATCAACTCAGTGAAAAATCTGTCAGTTTATGGGATTGTATGGTACATGTTGTACATACAATGGTTCCGTCTCAGCAGGAGAAGCTGCAGAAACATCAGGTTGAGCTCAGATCAATGCAGCAGAAAATGATGGATTTGTAAAAAAGAAATGTGGAGACACACAACACACACATCAAGCAGTTGCTAATCACCAATGTGAGAGCCCTTTCAGAAATAAATGCTCACAAGAATAGTTCAGTAAAAGAACACAAGCAGATCAAAAAGGAAGCCAAACAAATGTTAAAGCAGCAAATGAATGAGACCCAGGTTTTAAAAAACAACAAAAAGGAGAAAAATGTTGGAGAGGTTGGATAGTCATTCAAGCTGATTATGCAAGAAAAAATATATTGCCAAAAGAAGGTTAAAACATTGTTAAAATTAGGAAAATCTAGAGTGCAAAACCAGAAAATTAAAATAAGCTGGATGTTCTTAAGAAACAAAACATTAATTGACAATAAATGCCACTTGAAACACCTAGGGGCTGTCAGGTACCTATGCAGAAGATGATGTGTTGTTCCTCCAGCTTGCATTGAGCACTGTTAGAGCAGGGCAGCAGGCCTGAAACCATTATTGGGAACATGGTGGTGTGTTGAAGTGCCAGGCAACTAGAATTTGTATGGACAGAGTACAGGTGTTCCGCAAAGTGGTCACCCAGTCTGCATCAGCATAAATACTACTATTTCCCAGCTGCTTTCATTTTCTGATTTAGAGCCACTGGACTCGAAACATTAACTGTTTGTCTCTCCAAAGATGTTGCCAGACCTGCTGGGTTTCTCCAGCACTTTCTGTTTTTTATTTCAGCATCTGTGTTTGTTTTGTTTAAATGATTTGAAGTATATTGCTTGAAATAAACTAATCTACAGAGCTGATGAATCTATTGCAAACAATTCATTACTAGAACAGTATTATTAACATGGTAATCACTGCCTTCATGACCATAGAACAAGCTTGAGTCATTGTGGAGTTGGCGTCAGAGCTATCTTTATGTACATTTTTGGTGGATACTTAAGGATATCATCACAGCAAACTTTTGCATGACACGTGCTGCCAATAAATTTTCTAAATTTCAGGAATTTATCCTCCTTATCTGTTGTTAGACTACTTACCATCGTACTGTCCTCTTCCATGATAATAGCATTCTGACACTCTGATAAGGAGCAGCATAGCTGCAGCTGAAAAGTCCTCACTGAGCAACATGTGCACAATAGTCAAAGGTTTGCCAGTGGTCTGACCCTGTCAGGTATACCAAAAGCTCACCTAGTTCTACATGGGTACTGGACAATAGTTATATGATGATTTCCTAGCAGCTAGTGATACTTGCAAGGATTTTTTAAGTCTCTGAAACAATTCTCATCTGCTTCATTCAGAAAATACTGGTGGTCACTACACCTTATACTTGTGAACCTGAATTACCCAGGATAGTATGAAGTGTGTAAGAAATTGGAATCTCAGAGTCACAGTGAGTCAATCCTTCATGGTCACATGATGATTGAGTAATCTTGAGAGTCAGTGGGTGGATCACAGGGAGACCAAAAATTTATTGCAGGAACTCTAAGGAGACCTAACTAAGAAATCAAAAAACAACTCTGCTCTATTTTCTTTGCATTTTTTTTCTTGCACTTATGCATCACAAATATGGCAAAAATGGTGAAAAATGTCAACATGTTAGCATCTGTTTAGTTTTTCTATTTTCTCAGCTTATGAATTTTTTGGAACATTTGAATGAGCCTTTTCAAACTATACATTTAGAGGGTAATTATTAACTTTTTCAATTTGGACAGCAATGAGAGGCTGAATGGACCACTGTCCTCTGTCGAATCCATTTTTTTTCAAAGAATACTGATAGCTATGATGATTTATTCCTTAACTTATTCACACAGGACATTTTCATAAGCCTTCACAACAGATCCATCCTATTGATTATTTTTAAATTACATTACCACTAACTACTGAAATATATGAAAGGCTTTGATAGCATTTTAAATTACATTTACATTAATTGAGAATTATTCAGCACTGTTATGAACTGGGTTAGGTTACAAACTCATCATTTTCTATAAATTGGATTTTGCATCTCAATTACAAAACAGGATCAAAGCTCAGTACTTCTAAATATGTTAACATTTTCAGTTTATAATTAATAACATAATGCTTTGTCCATCACATTATGCTTTTCCAAGTTGTTAATAATATGATGAGATATCCCCTTTGCAATCTCTTATTTTCATGAATTTGCACGATATTTGATTTTCAGGAAACTGTCATATTAAGCTTTAATTCTATTATATTGAACATCTACTGTTAAATAATCACTGTCATTTTTATTTGAATATTTCCACACAGGAAATAATTTGTTATTATGTTATACTTGACAAAATAGCTCACCATTTATGACTTGGTAACTATTTCCATAATGGCAACATTACTTTTCATAATTTATACACAACAATTGGAAACTAAACGGCTTCTCTAAATACAGACATTTTTATTTTATGAGAACTTTAAAGGAAACAGTGTAACAGAGTGTATTGTTTTCTAGTAAAATGCATATAGTACATTGCCATAGACCATTATTCATATCATCTTCCTCAGTTCATATCTTCAATCCCTCTGACTGTAGAGATTCCCTCAATATAAACTGATCCATGCTCAAACCCACATGATCTGTTTAAGAATTATGTTTGGAAAGAGAACTTTATATTAGGAAATTTGTTGCACCTGCATAACCATGGAAGTGATCTTTGTTTTACAATCACAGGGGTCAGAGGTCTAAAATACTTGTTTGTTTTGCAAGCTGGTGCAAACCTTTCATGAGCCTTTGTTCTAGATAGTATTACATATTTTAACCCATGTTTCCGTTATTGCAACAATGGATTTACCAGCAAAAATCATTTGAGCCGATCTGTTTGAAGGGAAAGGCTACTTTTTGCTTGCATCTATATCCTTACATCTACTGAGAGACGACATTGCTGGTGGAGTTTTCTCTTCACATTAAAGCTCTTTCAGCAAATCCTCAGTGGTATTTCAATGAGATATGAGTGTCTTGTGCTGCCACGTTCTCCAGAAGCATCCTAACACAAAAAATCATGTTGTCAACAAAGACAGCATATCAAAGAGATGAGGTGCTGGTGTTGCCTGTTTGGCTGCATTAACCAAACAATCAGACAGTCACAAAAACAAGAAGGATTACAAACCAGCAAATCTTGACGGGTGAGAGTGGAGCCGAGGGAGCAAATGGGAATTCTAATTCTGGAAACCTGGGATGGCAGTGACAGTTTATATCTCTACATCTAGAAACACCTTGATAACAGAAGTTTAAGAAAGGTAGATCTAGACCACTTTACACCTAAAGATAAAAAAAATTCGCTATCTTTAACTCTCCTCAGCTGGCATGCGCACCAGGAGCCTGTTGGCTAGGAACAGTACCTTGTCCAGCTAATGGCATGTAAATAAACTGAGCAAGTTGGCAGCATGCTGTGAGCATTGTCATTGGGCTGGATTGAATCAACTTGTCAACGTGGGGAAACATGACACCTGGGCCCATGGAATGATGGGAGTGTCCCTGCATCACTCTCCCAGCTATGGGGAAGCTGGAGATTGGAAGTGGTCAATGCAGAATTCACTGCTGCCTGGGGTGGGAAGTCAATCAATGAGCCAGCTGACATCCATTGTCCCTGAACTCACTGGTTTTTAGATGTGGCCTCAGAGATGAAATGAAGGCTGCATGACTTTCTTGCACCCTCACAGGGTCATGCAATAGTGACCCACTTGGTGAGGTTGCAGAACTCTCTGATAGTTTGTGCCTGACTGAGGATTCCACAGTGGGAATGAAGGACCACTGAAAGCTTCCAGTCCGTTCTTGCCTTCCAAATCCCTGTCCACCTCCTTCCCACCCTACTTCTGTTGTCCAACAGAATATACAGGTGTGCCACTGGACCTCTGTCCCAATAGCTTTTGTCTAAAGATGGCAATACCTCCTGCCTCCCAGCTTGTGCCAGGTACCTCAGAAAGTTGAATTTTAAACTGTTTCTAATTATGTGTCTGCATGGCTTTCCTCCGGGTGCTCCGGTTTCCTCCCACAATTCAAAAAAATGTGCAGGTTAGGTGAATTGACCATACTAAATTGCCCATAGTGTTAGATGAAGGGGTAAATGTAAGGGAATGGGCCTGGGTGGGTTGCGCTTCGGCGGGTCGGTGTGGACGTGTTTACACACTGTAAGTAATCTAATCTAATCTAATCTAATCTCATGAGTGTTAAACCATCTACTTGCTCCTTAACCGCCCAGAGGTCAAATTGGTTTTCTTCTTCTCCCTACCCCTTTTTCCAGCCTTTAGACTTGCTTAATTTTTAAAAAAATATTTGAAAGTGCAGATTTTAAACCTAAAAATGCCAACATTTGGATCCAGGGGCAATTTTATATAGATAGTCAATTTAATGGCTGCGTGCAGGATCAATGTCTTACTGAGGAGGGATGATGGCTTTGGCCAAAATAAGGTGCTCCAATGCTGATACATCATCAGTCAGCTGCTGATACTCTAGCTAATAGAGAGCGTGCCTGAAGATGAGTGTGGCCCTCTAAAGATTATTTAAATGTTCCTAAATTAAAATTAGGGTCAATAAGTATGGTGCGGAAAAGCACAGCCAGTCAGGCAGCATCCAAGGGCAGGACAGTTGACATTTCAGGCACATGCCCTTCATCAGGCATTCCTGTGCTTTTGCAAAACCACACTCTTCGACTCTGATCATCATCATCTGCAGTCCTCACTTTCTCCACATTAAAATTAGGACAGAGCTGCATGAAGACCATTGTAGAGGGGAAAACCTTCTGTAGGGCAGCCTGCAGTTTAAGTCTCGCTTTCTGAGTGATACTTCAAAAATGGCTCCAAAGCAGATCCTTCTGACAAACTGGCAGCGAGTGCATATGGGAATGTGCAGAGCTGACAGCCTCCAATCTTTACTCTGCAACCATTTCAATTTATTTTTGAACACCGTTTCTCTCCTCAGTCACTGTCTTGCTTCCTGAGCATTTCCAGCATTTTCTGATTTTACTTCGATACTGTTAAGTCACTGAAAGAATTTGTAAAGTAACATCTAAGCACTACCACAGTGTTCATGAAGTGTAAAATACTCAATCATAAAGTCATAGAGTCATAGAGATGTACAGCATGGAAATAGACCCTTCGGTCTAACCCATCCATGAGACCAGTTATCCCAACCCAATTTAGTCCCACCTGCCAGCACCTGGCCCATATCCCTCCAAACCCTTCCTATTCATATACCCATCCAAATGCCTCCTAAAAGTTGCAATTGTACCAGCCTATACCACATCCTCTGGTAGCCCATTCCATAGACGTACTACCCTGTGCATGAAAAAGTTGCCCCTTAGGTCTCTTTTATATCTTTCCCCTCTCACCCTAAACCTATGCCCTCTAGTTCCCCGACCCCAGTGAAAATACTTTGTCTATTTATCCTATCCATGCCCCTCATAATTTTGTAAACCTCTATAAGGTCACCCCTCAGCCTCCGACGCTCCAGGGAAAACAGCTCCAGCCTCTCCCTATAGCTCAAATCGTCCAATCCTGGCAACATCCTTGTCAATCTTTTCTGAACCCTTTCAAGTTTTACAACATCTTTCCGATAGGAAGGAGCCCAGAATTGCATGCAATATTCCAAGTGGTCTAACCAATGTCCTATACAGCTGCAACATGACTTCCCAACTCCTGTACTCAATACTCTGACCAATAAAAGAAATCATACCAAACACTTTCTTCACTATCCTATCTACCTGGGACTCCACTTTCAAGGAGCTATGAACCTGCACTCCACGGTCTCTTTGTTCAGCAACACTCCCTCGGACCTTACCATTAAGTGTAGAAGTCCTGCTAAGAGTTGCTTTCCCATAATGCAGCACCTCACATTTATCTGAGTTAAACTCCATCTGCCACTTCTCAGGCCATTGGCCCATCTGATCAAAATCCTGTTGTAATCTGAGGTAACCTTCTTCGCTGTCCACTACACCTCCAATTTTAGTGTCATCTGCAAACTTACTAACTGTACCTCTTATGCTCGCATCCAAATCATTTATGTAAATGACAAAAATTAGAGGACCCAGCACCGATCCTTGTGGCATTCCACTAGTCACAGGCTTCCAGTCTGAAAACAAACCTCCACCATCACTCTCAATTATATTATCTAAGAATATTAAAGAAATACAAAGCGCATTACAAATAGAATGTCCAAAAGGTGATTCAAGACATATAATTTACCTTTTTGCATCTGAATTTACTATAACTCAAAAACACCTCACATCACCATGTTAGTAATTGAAAGGTTATTTTTTGCAGCAGATCCGTGAATCACCTTTGATATGCATTGGAGGCTTGTTTAAAGAGAGGAAGACAATTTACTTCAGTTGCACTTTTCCTTAGGTAAAATGAATTCAGTTCAAAGGCCTTTAAGACAAACTTATTTTTTGCTCTGCGATTTTTTCTGAATTTTTAAATTAAGTAAAGCCACTCAATGTATTTTCAGTTAATAATTTAAAAGTAAATCACAAGGATAGATTTTAATTTCATTGCCTAAGTGTTATTCAGACTGAACTAATTGCCAGCTCAACCTACCCTATTGGAAACAATTAAATGAAAATGTTGTTTATGGTACCTCATTTAACCATGAACATTAACTCATTTCTCTCACTTTATCCTCCCCTTCTCTCTCCCTCAAGTCTTATGAGATATTAATCTCCAATAGAATTCTCAGCTATTTTGAAGAATGAATGGGTGTGTTCTTGTCTGAGAGGGTGAATGTATGGTTAGAGTGGGATCGCTGCTTCTTTGTTGACATGGTCAGTTCTGGAAGCGCATTGTCACGGGTGAGGGGATGCACTTTTGAATTGGGATCAACAAGAAGTTCCTGCATAACAACAGAATCTGCAAACCCAATTGGCTGTTTGGTGACTTCTTCATCTGTTTCTAAGCACTTCCCTCTCCCCCCAAAAAACACTTTCTGTGGGCGATCTCCTCCTTTACATCAAGGGTGACAATCTATGACAGTCTTCTACAATGTTAAATAACGATTTTTCTTCTCTCCTTCAAGATTCTCTCTCTCTCTCTCTCTCCTCTGTAAGTTCCTGATTCACTGAATGCAGCCGAACATTTTCATTATATAACATTGACCAGTGTTTTGAAAACTCACATGTTTTTATATCACATGCTTAAGAGCACTGACTGCTCCGACAGGGGATTTTTGGAACTTTAATGTACCCTTTTTCCTCTCAGCCTCTCAGGACCTATTGTGCAGGATGGCTGTAAAAGAACTTAGTGCATCAGTCTCCTTAATGTAGACAAATGATTTCCAACTGTTGGTTGTTTTTAATGTGTTTGAACTCTTTAGACGTTCCAAAACAGTCCGCAGTTCTAAAAGCTCAGAGTGGACAATGTAGGCTTAACATACTTGGGAGCTAAGGATCTCTTTTTCCTGGGAGAGCACTTTATTGTCTGCTTGTAAGTGTTAAATATCTTCTTGATGGGTTGTTTCCAAGGCTTGGAGTTTTCCTCTAAATATGTCTGGTTCATTTTGACAATGTCTATAATTGTAAAGACGGGTTGTCCAGAGTTGGTTTCTGCTGATGCAGCTGTGACATCCTCCACCCTGTCTGAAACTTCAGTGTTTCTGATTCCCTGTTGAAACAATAAGATCATTCACTTGAAAGATTGATGATCTCCTTCTAACTCTGTCATCTGAGAATGTTTTTGTTATTGTGGACACTTCCATCACTGTTAAACAATTTGAAGATTTATCTATAACTCTAAGCTGTTAAATAATTATATGATTTGTTCTCGCTTCCCTTAAAAAGTCCAAAAATCTACACACGGAAGAAGTTTTTCACCTAACTACAGTTGTCATTGCTGTTTTTTTGCATCATTACTTTGCTTTCTTCAATGGATGATGATTCTCCCCAAAGGAGGCAGCTGGAACATCTGAAACAGTGATGCCTGAGTGCAAGGATACAAAAGTTCCTGGTGTCTCTGAAAGGGGGTCTGAGGAACTGACATTTATGCCAGGAGTGCCCTGAGAGGGGACTCCAGATACATTAGGCAGATGCACCTCTCTCTCGGGACAATATTATGCTTCTTTGTTCTCCTGTGGGATCCGAGGATTGAGCAACGATTCCAGGTGCATCTCCCTATTGCCCAGTCATTGGTACACAAAGCTCATGGCAATGGCAATGGCATGTAGGTTTGTAGGCATCTCCACTATTCACTAAGTAGTAGCCTGGAGCTTTATCTCTATATATTGGTTTGATTGATTAATTCATTCTGTCTCTTGGAAAAAATATTTATCTATATTTGACATAAAAGTTGAGCTCGCACTCAATTATGTGATCCAATCAGCTGTATGATATTAATACAGCACAATCCCATCACAGTCACAGATTCAGCTGATAAATAGTCCACATTATCAGATCTGATTCACTTTGCCTGTTTAAACCAAAAACTTCAGCATTTCCAAAGTTACTGTGATAGTTCAGGTCATTCCTGCTGAGTTACAAGCTTGACATAAACAAGTAGCCACATTTCTTCAGCCTAACCCAAACTTTACAAACTAGTTACCTCACTATTAATTAGATCATCACCAGCTTTAAAATGTTTTTGTTTCTTTCTAATTTCATTCTTGTTTCATTTAGCTTATATTTGGCTAACCCAGTAAATTTTAGGTTAATGTCTGACTATGCCAGGCTACGTATAACCATTGGAAGCTCTACTAAATATTATTCTCCTCACACTGTAACTCCAGAAACTACCACCTTTCGGGTAACTCCAGAAGCCTGCCATTTGCCTGGGACTCCTACAATCTTAGAGTACCAATGGCCTTAGCCATTATAGCTTATGTCAGCAGATCTAGTGCATCTTTAATGTACTCACTGTCTAAAAAGAATGAATTATGAAATAATGCCTCTGCTATCACTGCTCAAACCTGTGCCCCACCAGCACTGGAAGCCATCACTGAATTTGACTGATGAAAGGCAAAATCCTTATCATCTGAATTCATTCCCATTCAATGTGCTACTCACTAGCATTTATTAATCAGTGAGGAGTTAGCCGCATGTGTTCAGTGACTAATATATTGAACAATAATTAACAAAGCTGGATATTTTCCAAATATTTACTTTTTTGAATAGTACTCCCAATTTCAACAAAATTGATCCTATTTGTTTTTATTCTCCCAAAATTCCACTGTTACAATAATTCATATTTGTAAGTAATTGCCTTAAAAATTAGTTAAACTTGATATTAGACTTTTATTGATGAAGATAGAAGTGATAAACAAAGCAATCCATTCTCTTTCTAATAGTATCAGTTCATTTTTATCAATGTGGTTGCCTGAAACAAGTGGGACCATAGACAATGATCAGTATATCATTAGCTGCTTTGTGCATAATTTTGCAATAAGCCACCTGATGGATTTGAACAATTTTCCTTACATTCATGTTTCTTCATGATTGCGGTTATATATCTAGGGTGATGTGATTGCCTTTGAACTAATTTATCTTAATACAGAAACTGTATTTCCCTCTGGCTACAAGCAAAGACTCAGTGCTAGGAGATCTGGAAGATGCAGGTCATAATTTTTGATTTGCACATCAGACAGGATACATAGACTTTGACTTGGTGTGAATCAGCTTATGCCTTGATTAAGCATATATTAGATATGTTATAACTGGGACAGATGTAAATAGCAACTCTTTATATCGCTTTCATCTGACTTAATTGAAAACTCTTTCTCCATGAGCATATTAATGGATAAATATGTATGACAGCTGGGCTTGTAATCTGCATTTCAATTTCAGTGGTGTCTGAAGTGATGCCTTGACCTCCATGCAGTCACATGGAATGTCACCTTTCCCACAAATAATTATCAGAACAAAAAACTCATGATGATCAGTGTCCTACAGGAACTGTATATTGGAGAGCGGATAAAATCGCTTTGAAGAATTGTTTTAACTGTTTGCTTTGCTTCAATTTCGGTAAATTTAGAAATAATCGCAAGTCAAGTTCACGACACAGGGGACATTAAATGCAAAATTTGCTAATCACTTTTCTCATCAGCTCCATTTTGTCAGTCATTGTAACCTCCATCAAATCTCACATCTTTCATCTCTCCAAGCTAAACAGCTCCAACTTCTTCAATCATAGACTTCACCATTTCTACTTCTCTTTCCTTTATACAGGTAGACTGTTTGGTCCCTCTTTATAAGCTACTAATTTGTAAAACCTTCTTCTTCTGTGCTTGTAGTCCTATATTCATAGTGCAGCTATAGATGAAAGCTCATTGAGGGACCTGGCAAACAATTTCTGTGGCTCTTGGCTCACAGGGAGTGCTGGAGTAGTCAGTTACATGAGTACACAACGGTTTTCATCTTCAGTTCACTGTTTACGTCCCAACTAGGAGGTCCTTGTGAAATCCAACTAGTCTGTAGGACCCTATATTAACAATGTTAATAAGTGTCCAGCCTCACAATGTAAGGACACTCGAACATATTGATAGCCAATATCACAGAGATGCTGCATTTCTCTGTCATGACATTCTTCCTTGCTTTGGGTCTGTGTTAAATGCAAGGCAAGACAGAGGTCATGTGATCCGGTGGCTCTGGTTAAGGGGGCAAAGCATACAAAAGCAAAGCAAGGCAGGGAAACTGTGAGCATCCAGCTTTCTTAAAGTGAGTGAGCATTATGACAGCAAAGTGAAGAGCCAGAGATGTGGTCTGGTCAATTCTATGAGCTGGATACTTGTCAATGAGTGTACAGTGTCTTGCTGCAGCATTAGCAAAACAATTACCAATGTAGCCTGAGGTGCAGTATTGAAGTGCAGAAGTGTCCTGTAAGTGGATCGGAGCTGTGCTACAAAACTTCTTAGAGGCTAGCATTTATTGGATGCCATTGTTCATGAATGTCTTGCTGGTGCCCACAGAACATGCCCTTAGTGCCCAGTGACCAAAATAGTGTTTGTTCGGAGTGAGTAGTGAAGTGAATTCATTCATCAGGAACCTGTTTCCATGTTAAGCTTTCTCAACATCTGGCTTGTTTCGTATATTTGACATGATATGAAAATAAATATTAGTGAGGCAAATTGGGCCATTAACCAAGTGTTGAGTGAGGAATACTGCCGAGAAATTTGTCATGCTGCTTGTCAGAAGAATAAAACAGGTTGGACATGCTCCCACAGAAAATGGTATCCCATCACCAAGTCATCTTTTATTAACACATGTGGAGAATCCCTGATGCTTGCTGAAAATGTGTTGCTGGTTAAAGCACAGCAGGTTAGGCAGCATCCAAGGAACAGGAAATTCGACGTTTCGGGCCAGAGCCCTTCATCATGCTGCCTAACCTGCTGTGCTTTAACCAGCAACACATTTTCAGCTCTGATCTCCAGCATCTGCAGACCTCACTTTTTACTCGAAGAATCCCTGATGCTTACCCAGCTCCTTCAGAGCCAGCTGTCAGAGTGAACAGAATATCTGACACTCCTGTTCTTATCTGTCAGCCAGGGCTCCTTGATTGGACCAGGTTAACAGCACAATCAGGGAACTCATATCCAAGAGGTCCATCTGGCTGACCTCATTACAATCATTACATCCCTCCCCCTCTGAGTCCAAGGACAAAGGCTGGTTCTTTATTTTGTAGCTTCTACTGGGAGGTCAGGTTCCTCCAACTTTGCCTTGAATATGGGCAGGGTGTAATGCACACCAGTTCACCTCTTGTGCCCAGAGCATCTCAGAAGAAATTTATTCTTTTCTTCAGACAGCAAAGGGGTCAAGTGGCAACATCTACCATGTCCATCTGGGATTCCGAGGTATCTTTAACGCTTTATGGAGAGGGATGTCCCATGGGTCTGGATCAATCGGAAAGGCTGTTGAGGTGCTGGGCAGGTTTTGCTTCCGCGGTTTGTGAGTTTGTAGGTTTGATACAGTCAACGTGCGTGTTCCGGACCACCTCAGCTACCTAAATTTCATACATCACTGGGCCTGACCTTGCATCGACCATACCTCTTACCCATGCAGGGCCAGTCTTGAGATTCCTACACCAAACTTCATCCCCTGAGTAATCTGTCTCTCTGACATGGCAGAGTCTAGTGGCTGGCATTGGCATTCCTGATGATTTTTCAACCTCCCCCCACCACAGGTCTGGGAAGATTGGGTTTAGTTTTTTTCCCTGTAGCAACCTGCTGGAGCCATCTATGTATTAGCATGTGGGGTGATATTTTAATCAAACAGGGACTGAGAGAGTTTGGTATCTCGTGAAGGTATAGTCTGATTACTTAAACCTGCCTTCAAAGTTTGGACTGCTCTTTCTGCTAGACCATTGGATAGAGTCATAGAGTCATAGAGATGTACAGCATGGAAACAGACCCTTCGGTCCAACCCATCCATGTTGACCATTTATCATAACCCAATCTAGTCCTACCTGCCAGCACCCGGCCCATATCCCTCCAAACCCTTCCTATTCATATACCCATCCAAATGCCTCTTAAATGTTGCAATTGTACCAGCCTCCACCACTTCCTCTGGCAGCTCATTCCAAACACGTACCGCCCTCTGCGTGAAAAAGTTGCCCCTTAGGTCACTTTTATATCTTTGTCCTCTCACCCTAAACCTATGCCCTCTAGTTCTGGATTCCCCGATCCCAGGGAAAAGACTTTGCCTATTTACCCTATCCATGCCCCCCCATAATTTTGTAAACTTCTATAAGGTCCCCCAGCCTCCAACGCTCCAGGGAAAACAGCCCTAGCCTGTTCAGCCTCTCCCTATAGCTCAAATCCTCCAACCCTGGCAACATCCTTGTAAATCTTTTCTGAACCCTTTCAAGTTTCACAACATCTTTCCGATAGGGAGGAGACCAGAATTGCACACAATATTCCAACAGTGGCCTAACCAATGTCCTGTTCGGCCACAACATGACCTCCCGACTCCTGTACTCAATACTCTGACCAATAAAGGAAAGCATACCAAATGCCTTCTTCACTATCCCATCTACCTGCGACTCCACTTTCAAGGAGCTATGAACCTGCACTCCAATGTCTCTTTGTTCAGCAACACATCCTAGGACCTTACCATTAAGTGTATAAGTCCTGCCAAGATTTGCTTTCCCAAAATGCAGCACCTCACATTTATGTGAATTAAACTCCATCTGCCACTTCTCAGTCCATTGGCCCATCCGGTCAAGACCCTGTTGTAATCTGAGGCTCTTCGCTCTCCACTACATCTCCAATTTTGGTGTCATCTTCAAATTTACTAACTGTACCTCTTATGCTCACATCCAAATCATTTATGTAAATAACAAAAAGTAGAGGACCCAGCACCGATCCTTGTGGTACGCCACAGGCCACAGGCTTCCAGTCTGAAAAGCAACCCTCCATCACCACCCTCTGTCTTCTACCTTTCAGCCAGTTCTGTATCCAAATGGCTAGTTCTCCCTGTATTCCATGAGATCTAACCTTGCTCATCAGTCTCCCATGGGGAACCTTGTCGAACGCCTTACTGACTTCCATATAGATCACATCTACTGCTCTACCCTCATCAATCCTCTTTGTTACTTCTTAAAAAAACTCAATCAAGTTTGTGAGACATGATTTCCCACGCACAAAGCCATGTTGACTATCCCCAATCAGTCCTTGCCTTTCCAAATACATGTACACCCAGTCCCTCAGGATTCCCTCCAACAACTTCCCCACCACCGAGGTTAGGCTCACTGGTCTGTAGTTCCCTGGCTTGTCCTTACCGCCCTTCTTAAACAGTGGCACCATGTTTGCCAACCTCCAGTCTTCCGGCACCTCATCTGTGACTATCGATGATACAAATATCTCAGCAAGAGGCCCAGCAATCACTTCTCTAGCTTCCCACACAGTTCTCGGGTAAACCTGATCAGATCCTGGGGATTTATCCACCTTTACCCATTTCAAGACATCCAGCACTTCCTCCTCTATAATCTGGACATTTCGCAAGATGTCACCATCTATTTCCCTACAGTCTATATCTTCCATATCCTTTTCCACAGTAAATACTGATGCAAAACATTAATTTAGTATCTCCCCCATTTTCTGTAGCTCCACACAAAGGCCACCTTGTTGATCTTTGAGGGGCCCTATTCTCTCCCTAGTTACTTTTTTACCCTTAATATATTTGTAAAACCCCTTTGGATTCTCCTTAATTCTATTTGCCAAAGCTATCTCATGTCCCCTTTTTACCCTCCTAATTTCCCTCTTAATTATACCCCTACTTCCTTTATACTCTTCTAAGTATTCACTTGATCTATCCTGTCTTTCCCTGACATATGCTTCCTTGTTTTTCTTAACCAAACCCTCAATTTCTTTAGTCATCCATCATTCCCTATACCTTCCAGCCTTTCCTTCCACCCTGACAGGAGTATACTTTTTCTGGATTCTCATTATCTCATTTCTGAAGGCTTCCCATTTCCCAGCCACCCTTTTACCTGTGAACATCTGCTCCCAATCAGCTTTCGAAAGTTCTTGCCTAATACCGTCAAAATTGGCCTTTCTCCAATTTAGAACTTCAACTTTTAGATCTGATCTATCCTTTTCCATCAGTATTTTAAAACGAATAGAATTATGGTTGCTGGCCCCAAAGTGCTCCCCCACTGACACCTCAGTCACCTGCCCTGCCTTGATAGATGATATGGAGCTGTCATCAAATGTTGAATGCCATTCAACTTCAGGAAATGCTCAAATTCCTTGCAGGGATTTCCCACTATCCATGAGCGTGTATTGCAAAAGATGCGTGCAGTTTTCCCATCTTTGTCCTTGTGTTTGACTAATGAGCTCTATGCATGTCCAAGTGGTTATCATTCAAGTAGTGTTCTTCAGGCTCAGTTTGACTGGCAATGGTGCCCACCTCCATCAGAATACTCCACAACACATATGCTCCACTTGCTGCGTTTTCCAATGATAATGCCAGTTGTAGTGCCTATTTGAAGTCCAGTTGTGCTTCAGTCAGCAGACACTAATGCCACATACCAAACAGTCTTTCAGCATCTCATCAAGGGTTAAACCAAAGTCACATGCTTCTGTCAGTTGTCTTAACCTTGTCAAAAATCCTGATTCAGAATCCCCTGGTTCTTGAATTGCTGAGTAAAACTGATAGAGTCTCAGAATTAGAGGAGGCTTGGAGTCATAATATTCCATAACTAAATCCAACAACTCTTGAAAGATTTCAGTACTTGATACGTCAAGGAAGGTTAGGCTCCTGATAACTACAAAAGCTGCAGGTCCACAAAAGAATTGCTCATTGCTTTTCATCTTCCCCAGTGGCCCAGAAAAAGTAATGTATTCTTTCCTCCTGCTGGGCCCAGTCTTCGATGACAGGATCGAACAAGTCGAGCTTCCCAAATAATGTCATGATGCCAGAAATGCTGATGCCAATTCAAAGATGATTGTTATGAACGAATTTCTTCAGGACCATGCTTTTCTCCCATTTCCACTGAAATAACTTCACAGAGGCTAATATCTGTCACTAAGTGACTCTTTATTTACAAGTGGAGAGTTCTTGATACTGATTCAGCTCCCTCAAGCCAACTCTCAGAGTGACACTCCTAGTCTTCTCCATCAGCCAGGGCTCCCTGATTGGACCAGATTAATAGCCCCAATCAGGGAACTCATATTCTATGATGTCTATCTGGCTGACCTTGTTACAATTACTACACTCCCAAAATTGAGATAAATCTTTGTCAGGCTTATCATGCCATTTTGCTACAATGCTAAGACCCTCATAGGATTCTACCTTATGTAACCATCCACAAGCAATTCTATAAATTAAACTCTGCATGACAGAGGCACTGCAGTGAAGATTTAAACAGATTTCAAATAAATTCAAAGCTTTCAATAGGTTATTGTTTAATAACTTACCTCTTTAATAATTGCTTGTACTTAAAGTCCTCAAGCATAAGTTTTGAAATCATATACAATTTTTTGTTGCACAAGAATGTATTGTATTTGCAAGCAATTCCTTTGGTAGAAATATAAGCATCTGTTGGAAATACTTCAACACCTCAGGTACAATAGCAATAACATGAAATTCCATATGTGTTCCGTAAAAGCTTATTCAACAATATCCATTACAAAATTTACAAGGGCCTGAGCAGAATTAATCTTTAAAAGTCATTGTATATATATTCAATGAAAGAATTGCTAAAATATCACATCGTCATAAATCAAATAACATAATTTTTTATTGGAAGTAATTTCTGACTTTAAGAAGTACCATCTTCAATAGAGTTGTTAATTTCTCATCCAAAAGGGAGAAAAAAACAGACTTGTCTTACATTCCTATCCAGGGGGCCCTGATTTATAAACACTTGAAAGTGGTCTCATACAGGAACATAATTTTAAAATCTAAAATACAATTCGATTCCAGCCTTGGGTGATTCCTGTTTGTGTGGAATTTGCACGTTCTCCCTGTGTCTGCACAGATTTCCTCTGGGTTCTCAGGTTTCCTCACACAGTCCAAAGATGTGCAGGTCAAGTGAATTTGTCAGGCTAAATTGCCCATAGTGTTAGGTGCATTTATCAGGGGTAAATGTAGGGTAGGGAATAGATCTGGATGGGTTACTCTTCGAAGAGTCAGTGTAGACTTGTTGGGCCGAAGGGCCTGTTTCCATACTGTAGGGAATCTAATCTAATCAAACACTTCCTGTACCTACAAATGGCACCATTATATTGTTCTGCATTATGTTCCAGCTTGTATATAAATCGACTTACAAACGGACTCTAGAATGGAACCTGTTCACAACCCGGGAACTGCCTGTTCCTGGGGCTAAGAATTAGATGAGACAACCAATCTTCTTGGGAGTTGAATTATTATAATGCCTGCATAACTACGTAAGAAGATGAAATACTTTACCTTGAGATACCAGTGCCACAATTGTATTCAGTTAAGCAAGAGACAAAGATATTAACGGGATTATTGGATGTAATCATTTCACTACATGACAACATGAAAGAAATTTCAACACAGCAGGCCATTTTGTTGATCATCCCTTCCAGTGGAGCTACAAAGAAAAATTAACATCATGGCGTGATTTTACAGCTGTAAATTTGATGCAGAAATAACTAACCTAAGAGGTCAAGGACATGTAAGCCAGCTTTATGGACATTTAGGCCAATGTTAAATTGCAGATTTCTTTTATTTTGTTAACAGATCTGCAACCTCCTGAAATGAAGGGAGGCCTCATTTTAATATTAAAAGGAAGTTTGTGTGACCCACTCCTGTTTCATAAATTCTGTCAGCTTATAATTCTTGATCATAAAGGTAAATTGATCAAAAAGAAGCCTTCAAACTTTCAGAAATGTTATATATGTAAGTATGTTTGTATTTATTTATTATTCGTTCACTCAGGATATGTTGGCATTCCTGACTGGGCTAGCATTGACTGCTAATCCTTAATTATACGTGAAAAGGTGGTAGTAGGTTACCTTCTGCTCATAAGACATTTGTATGGGTCCATGAATAAGAAAGGTTTGGAGGGATATGGGCCAAATGCAGGCAAATGGGACAGTGTGGGAACATGCTTGGCATGACTGGTTTGAGTGAAGGGTCTGTTTCCATGCTGTATGATTCTATAACTGTTGGGTCAGCACAGTATTTTTGGTGTAGATGCATCCACAGTGCTAGAGGGAGCAATTTCCAGGATCCTAACAGCAGAAAATAAGAGACAGTGAAATATTTACTAGTGAGGGACTTGAATGTGGTGTTCCTATGTTTTGCTGCCTTCTAAACACGAGCCAAGGAGTTTTGATGAATTTTTGCCGTGCTTCTTGTAAATGGTATACATTGTAGCTATGGAGATTCAATGATGAAGGGATTGAATGTTTGGTGGATGAGGTGCCAACCAATTGGGGTGCTTTGTCTAGGATGATGGAAAGCTTCTTCAGGGATGATGGAGATGGACTCATACAGCCAAACAGAGAATACATCACCATTCCTGATTCAGACCTTGTTACTGGTGGATGGTTTTTGGGGAGTCAGGAAGTGAGTTACTTGCTACAAGATTCCTTTTACCTGTTCTTGGAGCCACAACATTTATATGACCAATTCAGTTCAGTTTTTCATCAATGGTCCTAAGATGTTGTTAGTAGGGAATCAATGACAGTGATGCTATTGATAAAAACTTGCCACTTGTCAGCCCAAACCTGGATATTGTCCCGGTCTTGCTGTCTGTCTTGCATTTGAACATAGCCTGCTTCAGTATCTGAGGAGTCACGAATGGTGCTGAACTTAGTTAGTGATGGCTGCACAGTCAGCCTGAGATAGTTTGAATTCCACGTACGTTTCCTGTACCTCCTTTTTCAAATATATAACTGTTCTTCTTTAATTAAACATTACAGCTTCAACTGCAATAACTACTAATGGAAACACATTCTTACATAATCCAACATAATCCAAAGTGAAATGAAATTTCTAACTCCTTCATTCTTTCTTTTCCTGGCTAATATGTTGTCATGACCAATTGAGGAGGCTTGCATTAACTTCCCTCTTTTTAAATTCTTTGGCTGGTTGAATTAAAGATTTTTAATTCGTTTTAGCATGCAGCTATATCATACTGCATCTAAATGCAGTTCACAAAGTCAAAAGTCAAGAATTAGAGTTTTCTTGTGTGAAATAAGGAGGAATTCTGTTGCCTATTAAACCAAGAAAAATAATAAAATGCAACATTAAACGCACATACAAACATAGGTAATAAGTTTAAATAGTGGTGAGTGGCTAGTACAAAAATGAAGATCAAGGGTATTCAGTTTAAAATAAGTTCTCAATGTTCTTGAGAGTCATTTGGCCTGAGTTTAAACCTCCCCCAACATCAGTCTAAAAGTTTATGTTGATGACTTATATCCTCAGTAGTAGAGAAATTTGTCAAAACCCTTGAGTTCTCAGTGTAATCTAATTTTCTCCAATTTGCTTGATCATTGGGCATTATTTTCCAAGGCAGTGAGAGAAAACATAGAAAACAGGAGCAGGATGAGGCCAGTCAGCTGTTCAAACTGTTCCACCATTCAATGTGATCATGGCTGCTTCTCTAACTCAGTTCCTTATTCCTATTTTCACCCCAAACTCTTTCCTCCATTTAATCCTCAGAACTACATCACCTTCTTGAAATAATGTTTTGGCCTCAACCGCTTTCTGTGACAGAGAATTCAGCAAGCTCACCATTCTCTGGGTCAAGGAAGTTTTCCTCATCTTGGCCATGAAATGGCTGACCCTATATCCTTAATCTGTGATCCCTGGTTCTGGAAAACCAATCATCAGGAACATCCTGCATTCATCCAATCAAGTTATACTAAAATTTTATAACTTCCTGTGAAACTGCCCCCTTCTTTTACTAAACTCAATGAATATAGTTTTAACTGTTTCCAGTCTTCTTTCATGTGTCATCGTGTCATCCCAGCAATGAGTCTGCTAAACTTTTATTGTATCCCCTCCACAGCCAGAATATCCTTCTTCATACAAGAAAACGCAATACTCCATGTGTGATCTCATCAAGGCACTGTACAGTTCAGGAAGACACTCCTGCTCCTGTACTCAAATATATTTACAATGAAAGTCAACATACCATTTGCAATATTCACCACCTGCTTGCTTAGCAAGGTGAGAGAGAATCGTTCAGTTCTCTTGTTAATAATCCATCAAGCCTCTCTCTGCCCTGTTCAATAGCAGTTACCTAAAATTCAATTAATTTATGTGTTCCTGTATCTAGTTTTTTTTTGCTAAGAAAAACTGAATAATCTGCAGGCAAGCATTTTATTTCAATGCACAAAACTACCAGAAATGTTTGAATCAAATCGAAGGTACCAATCTGAGTGACTGATCTGTGTCATTTTGAAAATATTTTATTTTAAATTCAGACCAGGTCTTACTTATTGATGCCTGACTCAGCCTGGTCAGGTGGTCACTGTGGCCATCTTAAGTCAGTGTTTTCTTCCTTTCTAAAAACCATTTTTATCCATGAACAGTCTCAGATAGTAAAAATCAGGTGACAGGAGTCAAAATCAGGTCGTCCATTTTAACACAATCACAAAAATGTATATATTTCTCCCTGTTGATAATGTCAGCATAAGTATAAAGTCGCTTTTATTGTTTACTTCCATGCAAGGTATCCTCTAACATCAGTCTAAAGATTTTTGTTGCTGGATATGATAAATAGAACTGTATCATTGTTATGTTACAGTAACACGTAGACTCCTAGCAGGGCTAGAAAATGATCAGTTTTGTAACTATGACTGTTTGTCACTACCTTATACGTTTGAAACTGTTGCCTAATTAGGAATAATCAGAAACAGCTTTTTCAAATTAGGTTTGTCTGTCTCCAGCCTATTTTCATTGTGGATCACCAGATTTGGGCTGACTTCTGATGAAAGCCAAAGGTGGTTCACACTCACAGAAGGACTCTGAAGGCATATTCAAAAGCTTGTTCAGTTCCGTGATGATTAGTGCCCTAACCATTCAATACTAAACCAGAAAGCAATTCCTAAAATAAATTTAACACATCAGTAAATAAGTTGTGCCAGTGAACCAAAAACAACATTTGTGAAGAGGTTTTCAAATCAACTTTTGTAATTATGTAAATTTAAAATTACAACACCCTGTGTTTCTTTTCAGACATGGATCGTATTTAGACATTCTTCAAGGGGTACATTTTATGAAATTGAATTTGTATTCTTAGTACAGAACTTTACCCACCAGGAGTGCAAGATGAATATTCAAGCCAGCACATCATGAGGCCCTGCCAGAGTTATCATCCACCTGACCTCCACAACTATGCTGCTGATATAAGGTAGAATAGAACCCCTATGGCATGGAAGCAAGCCACTCAGCCCAAAGCAACCCTTTGAAGAGCATCCCATCCAACAATCCACCCTATCCCATATGTCTTTGAAATGTGCAAAGAAACCAGAGCAGGTCCATGCAGATACAGGGAGAATATGTAACCTCCATATAGGCAGTCGCTCAAGGCTGGAATTGAACCGAGGTTCCTAGCATTGTGAGGCAGCAGTACTAACTACTGAGCCACTGCGCTGCTACATGTATGTTCTCTCATTACACAATGTTCTGTGCCAGGAGCACAAGCTTGCAAAGTTTACCCACTAATCTGTATGTGCAAACTAAAGTCAACATAATTGCTATAAATTTGTGGTCGTTGGGGTGTGTTAGGTAAACATTGTTTTGACATTGTTCTGTGTGTTGCTGTTATGCTGCAGCAATGGTAAGTTGTGGTAAACTTGACATATGCTGCAGGCTGAGCTTAAAACAACCCTTAAGCATCTCATTACATTAAAGAATCATTTTAAATTAATAAAGATGCAAATTCAAATGAGAAATGCTAATACAACTCCAGATTGTTTGAATTTAATTTTTTTTTTAAAAAGGCTTGTTAAGATAAGAACTTTGCATTGAATATACCAGACTAATGCCATTTACAAGTTCGCTAATGACACCACATAGTTGGTTGAATCTCAAATGGTGAAGAAACAGACTACAGGCGGGAGGTGGAAGACCTGGAAAAATGGTGCACTGAGAACAACCTAGCCCTCAATGCCGGCAAAACCAAGGAACCTCATTATTGACTTTCAGCGGGATGTTACTCATGCCCCCAACACAGTAACAGCACAGAGGTGGAACGAGCGGAGAATGTCAAGCTCCTGGGAGTGGTCATCCACAACAAGCTTTCTTGAACTCTTCATGTGGGCGCACTGGTTACAAAGGCCCAACAACATCTCTTCTTCCTCAGGCAGCTGAGCAAATTCAGCATGACAGCAAATACCCTTACCAACTTTTATAGGTGCGCCATCAAGAGCATTCTGTCTGGATGTATCAATACCTGGTATGGCAACTGTATCATTCAAAATCAGAGACGGTTACAGACAGTGGTGAACTTGGCTTGGACAAAGACTAACCTCCCATCTATAGAATCCATCTACCAGGCCCACTGTCAAAGAAAGGCCGCCAGCATTCTCAGAAATCCATCTCACCCTGGCAATGTTTTTTCTACAACCTGTACCATCGCGAGAAGTTACAGAATCCGGAACACATGCACCAGCCGGTTTCATAACAATTTCTACCCTTCTGTTGTTAGAATACTGAATGGATTCTCGAACTCTTAACATTCGCCTGTACCTGTGTTTTTGTTTTTGCTGCTGCTTACCTATTATTTACTTTTCTATGCTACGCAACTTTGTGATTTGCCTGTATTGCTTGCAAGGCAAAGCTTTTCACCATGCCTTGGTGCATGTGACAAAAAATTCAATGCAATTCAATTCAGCAATGGATGAATTTTGTGCAGACAACAAACTAGTAGCTTGGCAAGCAATGCAGTTAGTATTAAATGATAATACAATCCTGAATGTATTCTTTGATTCTGTTTCCAATTGATTCAGAACTAGGGACAGCTTCATATGGAGTGCAATGATGGCTAGTAGTATATTTTGTGATGTAAGTTATTAAATCCAGGCTTGTTGAGGAATGTGAAATAACATTTCAACTGGTGAGAATGAAGAAGGCTGTGATACTTCCCATCATCACAGCTCTTTTATTACATTACCTATTGGCCCTTTCATTTACAAAACTGTGCAAGCACTTGTTAGTTTCCAGCCATTGGCAATAGAAATGTTATTTCAAAATTTGTTTGCTGGTGGGATAAATTATAATCATTTTTTTAAACATTTATTTCATTGTGCAAAAATCAAAGCAAAATAATTGAACCAGCTTTTTATCTTAATTCCTCTACATTAAGGCAGAGTAATTGAAAAGTGTAAAATTTTTAAAAATGAATTAATCGACAGTAATCTTTATCGGGATCTTGTGTGGTGTCTGATCTGTTGCACTGCAATGGTTGGAATGGATCTTAACTATAAAGAAATTATAACTATAATTTGTTAAAACTGTCAGAGATAATGGCCTGGATTTTCATCTTCTCAGCAAGTAGCAGGAGTTGTGAAAACTCATGGTGTTGTATGACTGCCTCCGGAGAAAAGAACCCACAGCGCAGTGTCTGCATTCCTGAGCACAGAGGTGTGAGTTGTAGCCAGGTCAGCCAACCTGGGAAAGAGATTAGAGGCAACTAGAGTGATGGCAGGTCCTTAGGTGGCTCTTTAAAAGGCTCTTAAAGATTCTAAGGTACCTCATCCATGTTATAATGAAAATGTACTGTCCTCTAATCCTCAAAACATACAAAACCTCACCACACTCATTCTCCCTATGCTCAAGTATTTCAACATGGCAAGATTTGGAGATGCCGGTGTTGGACTGGGGTGTACAAAGTTAAAAATCACACAACACCAGGTTATAGTCCAACAGGTTTAATTGGAAGCACACTAGGTTTCAGAGCACGCTCCTTCACCTGATGAAGGAGTGTCGCTCCGAAAATTAGTGTGCTTCCAATTAAACCTGTTGGACTATAACCTGGCGTTGTGTGATTTTTAACATGGCAAGAATGCATTATAAAGCTTTTCTGAGAGCCTAGATATCAATTAAAGTTTTGAAACATCTGACTCTTGGTCAAAACAAAATTCTGTGATTGACAGTTATGGCCTTTCCCTGATGTTAATTATGCAATTTTTATTTACACAAGAATAAGAGATTACAAATTGTGCAGTTATTGATGGTTTAAAGAGTCTGTATGAGTGACAAATTTATTGGCCGATTTGAAAAGCTTTGTTTTTTATGTAGTAGGAAGCCACGATAGGATGACTTATAAATTTTTGTTTTGCACATCCTAATATCACTAAAGGGTTCATTGATTCTATGCAATGCATATTGGTTTAACGGGAATGGAAGCACCATTGTCTCTGTAATGGAGGCATGAGGAGCCATAGAGTGTCGGTGGAGGAGCATTGACTGGGAACAGAAACAAGAGAAGGACTTTTAAAACTTATTTTTCTGTTATGCAGACAACACCTCTGAAATGCCATAAAATATTTGGCCTGACTCCATGAAAAATGAGTAGGGGTCGAACATATCTATTTTCCCAACTGACCTAACCAGGTCAGTATGTTAGGATGTGGGTTCAAGTTCTGAAGCTTGCTACACCTTTAAGACTCTGTCAATAGCTATTCCCCACTGACTGCAAAAGTTCAAGAAGGCAGCTCACCACAACCTTACCAAGGCAAATTAGGGATCAGCAATAAATCCTGACCGATTCAGCAACAATGACCTTTTGACATCAAATTCCTATTCTGTTTTGAAACTTGTTAAAATATACTTAAAGTCTCCTAAATTAAGGAGACAACTTTTGTGTTGTTAAGTATTTTGGTCAGCATTAAGATAAAAGTCTCAGCGAGAGGAAATAATATTCTAAATAATATTCATGGGCGGCACGGTGGCACAGTGGTTAGCATTACCGTCTCACAACGCTAGAGACCTGCCTCAGGCGACTCTCTGTGTGGAGTTGGCACATTCTCCCCATGACTGCGTGGGTTTCCTCCGGGTGCTTTGGTTTCCTCCCACAATCCAAAAATGTGCAGGTTCGGTGGATTGGCCATGCTAAATTGCCCATAGTGTTCGGTGAAGGGGGACATCTAGGGGATTGGGTCTGGGTAGGTTGTGCTTCGGTGGGTCGGTGTGGACTTGTTGGGCTGAAGGGCCTGTTTCCACACTGTAATTAATCAAATCTAAACAAATGCTGAGTACGCTTCAAAGAATCTTATGAATTTAGGATTCTTTCCCCTCATTGGAGCATTTTAGACATCACTGAGTACCAAAAACGATAAAAATAGGAATGATTAAAGTAAATTGATTTATTCAGCGTCTCTCCATGGAGTTTGGTACTTATCTCTGTATCATAGTGATCCATGAGATTTGGTAGACACCTAATTTCAGGGGCCCTGAAGGTTACCATGTTTCTCAACCTTTTCAAGGATGCATTGAATATACGTATGGCATCTCTTAAGCTGTAGACCATCAATTCCAACATTTCACTGGTGATCAGTGCTCTATTCAATAGAGTTGATGACAAGGTGCACTTCCAAACTGACCAACAGAGATGTTCACAAGCTGCAAAACCATCACTTTCCCCAGTTGCAATGTGTTATTGCCTGAAATTTGTGACCACCAAGGTTCTCACTGACATTTCAGTGACCTTTATCAATAAGAAGAGTTTCCATTTCATTAACACAGAACTGGTCTGTGACCATTGAAAACAGATCCTTCAGGTGTGAGCACAATTCCTAGGAATTATCTATGATGTATATCGGTTTTCAGTAATTCCAAGTGCATCTTGTGGGATAGATTCTTGGAACAAAGATTACCTATTGAATGCAGGGCTACTCCTGTCTCTACAGAATCTTTGCACTGAAGGAGGGAGATGTATAAACTTCACATAGGTCCACTGAGCAAACCATTAGGCTGCTAAAAATAGATTCAGATGTCTGGACCAATGAGTACAATACCACGATCCAGTGAGAATCTATCATATGTGGTGGTGGATAATCTGAACTACCTAGCATCGCAGAAAAGGAAGGACTTGAATAGTGAGGACCTGACTGATTATCATTCCTCATCTGGTGAGCCACTGACTGCTCTGCTGGATCTGGGTCCCCAAACTCTTCATGGAAGAAGTTGTGTTCACATGCCTGAGACCCTTACAGAACCCATGGTCTTGACTGAGTCCTCCCCCATTCCCCATTACTCTTCATAGCTTCTCTGTCAGAGTTTCCCTGATCTTTGCTGTCATTTCAGCTGCTAATGTATTCCAATGTCTCCAGAGGGTTCTGGTCATCCTGGGGATCAGTGTGGCAATGGCCTCCCACTGTCCTTTGATTGTCTACGGCTTCATTATCATAACCTCCATCACATGTCTAGATATGTCTGCGTGTACTCACCAGGGTGTAGCTCTGGATCTAAATGGGAGTGCATTCCAAACAATGAGGGAGTGCAGTTTCATGAACTCAATCTCTTCAATTGACCTTTCTGTCTTACCTTCGGTAATAACTCAACTGCCTGAGATTCAGCCAGTTCCAGGCTCCATCCTTTGCTGAGATCAAAGCATGTAGGTCAGGGAAATTTCTATCAGGCTTGGCTGGTTTTCACTGTTGTGTGGTAGTGTTGCCCGAAAGATATTTGCAAAGGCATAAGGATTGATTGTCATCCCTCTCCAACGGTGATCGGAGATTCATCGTCAGCTCTTTGGGTCCTGACTTCTGGTGCAGAGGTGAAACAGGTTGGAATCTTCAGCTTCCTTTCAGGGGTCTGAGTGTCTTGAATGTTTATGGAGTACTATTCAATGATGTTGATCTGGAAAATAGTAACAAGCGAAGTAAACCTCCATGCAGGCTTCAAGCATGCATTAGTTATAAAATTATGGGGTGGATTTGCATCCAGTTTGATTAATAGCTGGGGCTAATGTTTCCAATCTCATCAGAATAGCTGGTGGAAGTTGTATTCAATTCATATAACCTCCAATTAAAAGCAAATCTCAATCTGATCCCTGATCGAGAATGGTGGAGCAAGCTTAAAACAGATAAATGGCCTATCACTGCTCTTCAATGTTGTGGTTCTGTTCACCGAGCTGGAAGTTTTTGTTGCAAACGTTTCGTCCCCTGGCTAGGAGACATCATCAGTGCTCTGGAGCCTCCTGCGAAGCGCTTCTTTGATGTTTCTTCCGGTATTTATAGTGGTCTGTCCTTGCCGCTTCCGGGTGTCAGTTTCAGCTGTCCGCTGTAGTGGTTGGTATATTGGGTCCAGGTCGATGTGTTTGTTGATGGAGTTTGTGGATGAATGCCATGCCTCTAGGAATTCCCTGGCTGTTCTCTGTCTGGCTTGCCCTATGATAGTAGTGTTTTCCCAGTCGAATTCATATTGCTTGTTGTCTGAGTGTGTGGCTACTAGGGATAGCTGGTCGTGTCGTTTCGTGGCTAGTTGATGTTCATGTATGCGGATTGTTAGCTGTCTTCCTGTTTGTCCTATATAGTGTTTTGTGCAGTCCTTGCATCGTATTTTGTAAACCACATTAGTTTTGCTCATGTTGGGTATCGGCTCCTTTGTTCTAGTAAGTTGTTGTCTGAGCGTGTTAGCCACACGCTCAGACAACAAGCAACATGAATTCGACTGGGAAAACACTACTATCATAGGGCAAGCCAGACAGAGAACAGCCAGGGAATTCCTAGAGGCATGGCATTCATCCACAAACTCCATCAACAAACACATCGACCTGGACCCAATATACCAACCACTACAGCGGACAGCTGAAACTGACACCCGGAAGCGGCAAGGACATACCACTATAAATGCCGGAAGAAACATCAAAGAAGCGCTTCGCAGGAGGCTCCAGAGCACTGATGATGTCTCCTAGCCAGGGGACGAAACGTTTGCAACAAAAACTTCCAGCTCGGCGAACAGAACCACAACAACGAGCACCCGAGCTACAAATCTTCGCACAAACCTTGAACTGCTCTTCAATTCCTGTAAGTAGACAGGCAGGAAGCTGGAAGAACACAGCAAGCCAGACAGCATCAGGAGGTGGAGAAGTCAACGTTTCAGGTGTAACCCTTCCTATCAAACATATTCTGGAGGAATAGGGAAATGCAGCAATATTCACTTCCATTATTTCAACTTTGTGTAGTAGATTAATCCAAATATTTGCTTCCATTAAGATTCATATTATATGTGAAAATAATTAAGTGAATTGCTAGTGCAACTTCATTATGTCACCTATCATGAGCGAGTGAGGAGGAGTAAATTGGCCATTGTCTTTGCATCCTCCTTGGTAAACCAATGTGGTCTGCTAATTGCTGTGGGCATTTTCAGTCAGTGCTTTTCCCTTCTAAAAAAAATTTCAATCCATGGAAGTCCAAGCTCCTAAAATCAGAAGATGGGTGCATGATGGCTCAGGGGTTAGTACTGCTGCCTCACAGTGCCAGGGATCTGGGTTTGATTCTAGCCTTGATGACTGTGTGGAGTTTGCACAATATCCCCTTATCTGGGTTGGTTTCCTTGCAAGTCTAAAGGTGTGCTGGTTAGGTGGATTGACCATGATAAATTGCCATGTAGTGTGCAGACTAGGAGGATTAGCCATGGTAAATGTGGGGTTGTTGGGTTAGGATAAGCAGCTGATGGTTGGCTGGGATGCGTTTTGGAGAGTAGGCAGTTACCTGAGAGGCTGAATGGCCTCTTTCCTTGCTGTGGGGTTCTAAGGATCCATATTTATCACGACCATGACATGACAAACATACTTTCAGACTTTAGTCAACCTATTGCTCTATGGATTTTCTCTGGTATCAGCTCATATCCATGGAGAGCAGGCCTGAGATGAGCAAGATGCAATGTTGTTTGTACCATGAATGGACCATACAATTAATCAGATGTAAAGAAAATGTCTTTCACTAAGCATTTTTAAAAGATATTCACTTTGATAATGTCTATATTTTTCATTTTTGTTGGTGAGGAATGGATGAATGATAATATTTGTAATAATTGTAACAGTTCATAATAATCAAAATAATAATTGGAAACCTTCTATTGAAAAGCATTGTTTGTTTTCTATTTTGTATCTCAGACTTGTTAATATGCTCAGGGGAGAGTTGGAGTCTGCTTGACAGTGCAAAGGTAAGGAATTAAGTTAGGTCACAGAAAGGGCAAAAGATAATACTTCTTTCAATGGATTAAATAGTATTAATCTGACAATCTTATTTTTAAATAAGAAATGCTTGATATTTGGAGACAATTGCAATTAGATATTCTTTGCATACAAGTGGAGCAAAATGCAAGTGTTACACCTGGACTCCAAATATTTGATACACTCGACTAATGGAAGAAAAAAAATGTTTGATTTTCCAGGACTTGAGTCAATAGATATTCCAAAATGTGCCTATGAGGAACATTTCGTGCATGATAAGAGATTATGTTCAACTTACCCAGCTACATATATGGAAGACAATAAATGAAAACAATACGTCATTGAACAGTACACGAACTTTATAAGAACAGTTATGTTCTTGTTACCCATTGCCACAATACCACAGTGTTACCGGAAGGTCTTGGGTCTAACTCTCACATTCAATCCAGTTCTTCAGTTCCCTTCAGTATAAATTTTGTGGCTAAATTCCAAGGTTGTGATGTGGTAACAGTTCACAAAAGCCTCACTGTGAATCTTCCATATTTCTGTGATTTAGTGTCATTCAAGGTCATTCACAAACACCATATGAACTGACTGCTCTTGTTGTACCACTTGTTCTTTATGAAAAATGGCATGAGGTAATTTGCGTTCACATTTGAACCAATCGATTTCTACAGAAATATTCTTCCACATTTAGGCAAAATCATATTTCATAGCAAACTTTATGCATGTTCAAATCTGTACTTTATTTCCATCATTAGCATAGTGACTCATTAAAAAATTAAATTCTGCTATTATTAGTCACTAATTACCTGCCATAAGCTTAATGCCTCGAATTGCAGCAGAGTTCCTTTTTGGCTGCCATGCCCACGATGTATTAGCCCAAATGGGGAGATCCAGGATCTAAGAAATTTGGATCAGGATTATCCACGAGATGATACAGTAGTAATGGACCATGAAGGTCCATGCATCAATATTCCATTAAGTTATTAGATACGGTTGAATGGGAGCTTGTTCTGAAATGACTGGGCCTCAGAGCAGAATCAGAAGGCTTTGTGGAGTGGAAGGCTAAGGCAGAGGCTGAGAGATTGTGTGGGGCCTGGTGATTTACCTAGGATCTTGGACCACGGCCAGCAGCAGCAGTGATTATGGTTATTAGTTTAAAATAAATAATCAATACTGTTTAGCATTGTTTTACATGGAGACAATTAGCACCACTGTACACAGGAGCAGGATTTGTATGTGTTAATGGCTTCATGCCTCTTTAGGAAATGAATAAAAGCCATCTCTGAAATTCTACATCAGCTTCCACCCTTGAAGAATATAAACCACCAAGTATTGTCACTAGGGGAACTGAGCTGGAATCCATCAAGCAATTTACCTATTAAGACGTTAAGACATGGGAGCAGAGTAAGGTCATTTAGCAAATTGTGTCGGCTCCACCATTTGTTGAAGGCTAATATGTTTCTCAACCTCTTCCCATGCCTTCTACATAAAACCATAGAATCCCTACTGTGTGGAAACAGGTCATTTGCCCAACGAGTTCACACCTATCCTCCAAACAGTATCCCACCCAGACCCATTTCCCTATCCCACAACCCTGCATTTCCCATGACAAATACATCTAACCTACATATCCCTGAACACTATGGGCAATTTAGCATGGCCAATTCACCCAACCTGCACATCTTGGACTGTGCGAGGAAACCAGAACACCCAGAAGAAACTCACGTAGACACAGGGAGAATGTGCAAACTCCACACAGACAGTCGCCTGAGGCTGGAATCAAACCCAGGTCCCTGGCGCTGTGAGACAACAGGGCTAACCACTGAGCCATCATGCTGCTTCTCAATATTCTGTAAGTTTTGATCAGATCCTTCATCCTTCTAACCTCCATCGAGTAGAGACCCAGTGTCCTCAACTGCTCCTCATATGACAAACTCTTTATTCACGGGATCATTCTTGTTAACCTCCTCTTGACCCCTTCAATGCCAGCACATCCTTTCTTAGATACCAGGCACAAAACTGCTCACAATATTCCAAATGAGGTCTGGCCAGAGCCTTTTATGGCCTCAGCAATCTATCTCTGCTCTTGTATTCTAGCCCTCTTGAAATGAATGCTAACATTGTATTTGCCTTCCTAACTGCCAACTGAACCTGCATGTTAACCTTAAGAGAATTCTGAACTAGTCCTAAGTCTGTTTATATATCAGATTTCTGAAGCCTTTCCCCATTTAGAAAATAGTCTACTCTTTGCCTTTAACCAGTCAGTTTATCCTCTATCCTTGTCAGTATCCTGGCCTGAGCACCATGGACTCATCTTAATGAGCAGTATCCTGTGCGGCACCTTGTCAAAGGCCTTTTGGAAATCCAACTAGCTCAAATCCACCAGTTTTTTTGATCAACTTGCTCATACCTCCTCAAAAAATTCTAATAGGTTTGTCAGGTATGCCTCACTTTGTCAAAGCCATACTGACACAGTCCTGTTTTACCATGCACATCAAAGCACAATCTCATCCTCAAAAATGGACACTCAGCAATGACTGTGGTCTTGCTAAGCAGCCTATAATTCCTGTCTTCTGCCTCCCTCTCTTCTCAAACAGGGAATAACATTTACCATTTTTCAGTCCTTTGGCATCGTCCCTGATTCCAGTAATTTCTGAAAGATCGCCACCAATGCTTCTACAATCTCCCCAGCTATCTCCTTCAAAACTCTGGGGTATAGACCATCTTGCCCAGGTGATTTATCCACTTTCAGATCTTACTAACAAGGAAACCTTGCGCCTCCATCCACCTGCTTGCCCCTTCATTGGGATATGTATTCTTGGATATTTAGTTCCCAGCCCTCATACCCTTGCAGCCATACTCTGTAATATCCATTACATTGCACACACCAATTTCTGTACCACAAATTCATTTACCTTATTTCATTTGCTGCGTATTTTTAAGTATAACATCCTGAGTCCTGAATTGACTGCCCTCCTTCTCATAGTTATCTCTTCATCTTCTATGCCTGAAGATAGTTTCCTGACCCTTTCTATAATATCTGTCCTATTAGTTGTTCTGGAAACTTTAATAACTGCAGCAAAATTCTACCCCTCCCCTCCCCCCTTTTCCATGCAACAGCTCCCTCCTTCCCCAATACTGGTGCCAATGTCCCTGAAATGTACCCTATTTTTACCACACCAACCTTTGAGCTACACATTTACCTCATTAATCCTGTTGACCCTGTGCCAATTTGATCTTGGTAATCCAGATGTAATAACCTTTTTGTTTCTGCTTTTTAATTTAGCCCCTAGCTGTTCTTTCCTTTTCTACTTATATTGTTAGTTCCTGTCTTTATCACCACAGCTGAAGCCTTCCCCTCCCACTCCAAGTTCCTTTGCAGCCCAGATGAGATCTTCTGAACCCAGGTAGCAGGCAGGTAACACTGCCTATACGACTCACAATCCTGAACAGTGTGCAATTGCTTGACTATACTGTACCCAATTACAACTAAATTTCTCTCTTTGCAACCCATTCCTCACTCCTGCACTCTCCTTGAATGGCTTCCTGTACCACAGTGCTATGGTCAGCTTGTTCATTCTTCCCCCAACCTCTGTTCTCATCAACCTAGGAAGTAAAAATCTCAAAATCTGTTAAACAGGTTCAAGGGCTGAGACTCCTTCAGCACCACTTGCTGCATCCCTCTATCTGCCTTTCTCATAGTCACACTCTCTGCCCCGACTACTGACCAAATTCAAGGTAGTTAATCTAAAGGGTATAACTGCTGACTGAAAATCATTGTCCTGGTAACTCTTCCCCCTCCCTGATGTGTCACAGTATTCAAAGCTCAGAGTTCATACTGAGCCAGAGTTACATAAGCAAGCAATATTTGCTACAGATGTGGTCACTACAAATCACATTAGGATTCACCAGCTCCCATATCGTGCAGGGACAACATATCGCCTGGCTCTGCATCTCTATTTGATATACTTGGTTCTTAATTTGATTTTTAAAAACTTCATACTGGTCTTTCAGTTTGTTTCCTGTAAATACTTCCTCTAACCTATAATGATTTGTCAAATTAGTCGTTATCACCAACTAAAAAACTTACGGTTTACCTTTGATGTCACTCCTTTGTGCTGGACCCCTAATCCTGGGCTTCAATGTATCTTGTTTGACAACAAGTAACTTTACAAACTGTAAGCCAAAAAAGCAAATAGCACCTCTTCTCCATTGCAGTAAATACCCATGCTGCTTCTAAATTCTCCCAACTATATACAGTACTCTGACTGCATGTCACTCTGGACATGATCTTTCCTTCCTGACTGTTTGAAGCTGTTAGTGGAGTGACATATTGCTTGATGCCACCATAGAAAAGGAAATGGACAACAAGCTTTCAGAAGCAAACATCACATTTGGCAGATAGAGTCACCGAGTCATAGAGATATACAGGACAGGAACAGAACCTTCAGACAACTTGTCCATGCTGACCAGATATCCCAACCCAATCTAGTCCCACCTGCCAGCATCCAGCCCATATCCCTCTAAACCCTTCCTAGTCATATACCCATCTAGACGCCTTTTAAATGTTACAATTGTACCAGCCTCCAACACTTCCTCTAGCAGCTCATTCCATACCTGTACTATCTTCTGTGTGAAAAAGTTGCCCCTTAGGTCTCTTTTATATCTTTTCCCTCTCACCCTAAACCTATGCCCTCTAGTTCAGGTCTCCCCAACCACAGGGAAAAAGACCTTGTCTACTTACTCTATCCATGCCCCTCATGATTTTATAAACTTCTATAAGGTCACCCCTCAGCCTCTGATGCTCCAGAAAAAACAGCCCCAGCCTGTTCAGCCTCTCCTTTATAGCTCAAATCCACCAACTCTGGCATCATCCTTGTAAATCTTTTCTGAACTCTTTCAAGTTGCAGAACATCCTTCCGATAGGAAGGAGACCAGAATTGCACGCAATATTTCAAAAGTGACCTAACAATTGTCCTTTACAGCCTCAACATGACCTCCCAACTCCTGCACTCAATACTCTGACCAATAAAGGAAAGGATACCAAACGCCTTCTTCACTATCCTATCTACCTGCGACTATACTTTCAAGGAACTATAAACCTGCACTCCGAGGTCTCTTTGTGCAGCAACACTCCCTAAGACCTTGCCATTAAATGTATAAGTCCTGCTAAGATTTGCTTTCCCAAAATGCAGCACTTCACATTTATCTAAATTAATTTCCATCTGCCACTCCTCAGCCTACTGGCCCATCTGATCAAGATCCCACTGTAATCTGAGGTAACCTTCTTTGCTGTCCACTGCACCTTTAATTTTGGTGTCATCTGCAAATTTACTAACTGTACCTCTTATGCTCACTTCCAAATCATTTGTATAAATGACAAAAAGTAGAGGACCCAGCACCGATCCTTATGGCACTCCACTGGTCACAGGCTTCCAGTCTGAAAAACAACTTTCCACCACCATCCTCTGTCTTCTGCCTTTGGGCCAGTTCTGTATCCAAATGGCTTGTTCTCCCTGTATTCGCTGAGATCTGACCTTGCTAACCAGTTTCCCATGGGGAACCTTGTCGAATACCTTACTGAAATCCATACGGATCATGTCTACCGCTCTGCCCTCATTAATCCTCTTTGTTACTTCTTCAAAAAACTCAATCAAGTTTGTGAGATATGATTTCCTACGCACAAAGCCATGCTTACTATTCCTAATCAGTCCTTGCCTTTCCAAATACATGTACATACTGTCCCTCAGGATTCCCACCAACAACTTGCCCACCACCGAGGGCAGGCTCACTGGTCTATAGTTCCTTGGCTTGTCTTTACCACCTTTCTAAAATGGTGGCACCATGTTAGCCAACCTCCAGTCTTCCGGCACCTCCCCTGTGAGTGTTGATGATACAAATATCTCAGCAAAGGCCCAGCAATCACTTGCCTAGATTCCCACAGAGTTCTAGATTACACCTGATCAGGTCCTGGGGGTTTGTCCACTTTTATGCATTTCAAGACATCCAGCACTTCCTCCTCTGTAATATAGACATTTTTTTAAAGATGTCACCATCTATTTCCCTAATTCTATATCTTCCATATCCTTTTCCACAGTAAATGCTAATGCAAAATACTCATTTAGTATCTCCCCCATCTCCTGTGGCTCCACACAAAGACAGCCTTGCTGATCTTTGAGGGACCCTATTCTCTCCCTAGTTACCCTTTTGTCCTTAATGTATTTGTAAAAACTCTTTGGATTCTCCCTAATTCTATTTGCCAAAGCTATCTCATGTCCCCTTTTTGCCCTCCTGATTTCCCTCTTAAGTATGCTCCTACTTCCTTTATACTCTTCTAAGGATTCATTCGATCTATCCTGTCTATACCTGACATATGCTTCATTCTTTTTCTTAACCAATTCCTCAATTTCTTATTTCAAATAAATGTTAAGCAACCATAGACTCAGAGTACAGACCAAACTTAAAGTGTGTAAAACGAGTGTTCACCGCAATCTGTGTGTTATGGACTGTTGGCTCTTATACCACTATTACAGACACCTTCTCGAGAGTGCTTCCATTGGTTCTGCCTCTGTGGTGTTCTCAAGGTCCTCTAGCAGGACCACATCCCAAATACTGAAATTCTGTTAACAATAAACATCACTAGCTAAGGGCTTTCACCTGCAAATTCATTTGTTTTGGGCAAGTCGCATTCTGCAGATGGCAATATCATGCCCAGGGTCTGATTGTAGAGATAGCTGAGCACTGGTAATTAAAACAGATGGGTCCCAGGCCAACAATTCAAGGACGCTCTCAAGAAGTTCCTCTTTGTGTGTCACATCAACCATCCTGAGTGGAAAGTGCAAGCCAATGATCATGGTGCCTGGACATGCTCCAGAGACCCTTGAGCCTAAGTGAAGAGCTTGCATGGGAGAGAAAAGGAGTAGAATAGACTCATTGGAGCAACTGTACCCAGACCCATGCTCGCAGTGGGTACATCTGTCAGTTACAAATGGGCATGACTAGCCACTAGCCAACCTTCAACTGAGTACAATCTGGTTGCAAGTTTTGTTGACATGGCAATGCCAGGAGGAAGAAGGAGAAGGACATCATTAAAGGAAATCTCTTATTCATTAATTGTCAAAATGATGCCCAGCATGATTAGTACAAGGTGGAAGTCATTTTGAACACAAAATGAAGAAATGTTTGAAGCAATGCCAAATTTCTAACAGATTGGACTATCTATTGCATAATATGTCTATAATTACTGCTCAAGGATTTCAATATGCCAGGCTAACAGAGGATATCTTGTATGATTAAAATAGGCAATGTTTTTTGGAAGTATAACCACTTAAAACAACACTATTTTCTGATGAAACCATTTTCATCTTTGTCATCAAAATGACAAATAACCATAATTAATTTGGTCAGCTTAACCAGTGCATCATACATGTAGATACAATGTTACTCTCATTTAAATTTCTAGGATTGCCAAAACTTACTGGTTTTGCACTACTTTAGCATCGTCCATAAAAAAAATTGCCGGTATTACAACTATATATTTTTAAAATAAATCAGTATTAAAATTTCAAGTGATTACAATGCTGAACTCCATCTTAAAAATAGCCTGAATTGAAATTACGTTCTTAACCACAGGAATGAAGCTAAGATCTAGTCTTCATTTAAATTCAAGCATGCAGCATGTTTTTTTTTGCTAATTACATTATATTAGCAGCTCCTCAGTATCTGTGGTGATCTTACCTACCGTATCTAGCACATCTACACACAAGGGGGTGGGTTTACAGCATTGCTGTTTTGGTTAATTGACTCCAATGTAGTCCTGCAACAATTATGCAGTGGAGAATGATTTGCACTCATGAAGAGATATTTACAGTAGGCTTTCCTGGGTTACCTCATTTGCATATCCATTTGACTGCTGATTGATGTAAATCCCATGTAAAATGGGTGCAATTAGGTGGAGTGCATGGAAATTAGATTGCAGCCTTTAAGGAGACAGTTCAGTCACAACACTTCAGTAGCAGGCAGTTATTGAAGGAGAAATGCTTGGCATATTCACTTGACTTATAGATGACTTCACTGCACATCTCATCAATCTTGTCAAGAATGCCTACAGCTGGACCCTCTAGAACAAGCTATCAAACAAGGCAACAGACTGTGAAACACAAACACAGAGGAAATACGTCTGTCTGCCTCAGTCTCTATGCCTTCTTCACAAAACTGGAACTTTACTGTACACTCTGATTAAGAGAAACTCTTTACTCATAATCTTATACTGTGGTGACTTAGTTCCTGTAACAATATTTCATGACATGCACAACTGTAAAACTCTTTTCCCCACTTATAGGATGATCTCCCCGAATCTCTTATTTTGGCTTTCTCATTTGACTCAGGTCACATCCCACCACTTCTAGCTTTCCCCTCATTTACTTTTGCAGGGGAAATTGATGCACAGCGTCAATTAAAGGCATGCCACTGGAGGGGGTGTGGTACCACTCAAACCTTTCACTGTATAATGTAAAGGTATTGCATTCCTTTTAATGACTTCCTTGACCCTTCATGACCACAAATTGACACAATATGAAGGGTGTGGTCTGACCAGACCACAATACAGTTTTGTCACCAGGTTCACTGACTTATTATTTTAACTCTTAGCTCAACATCCTGTTGGTTTTGCTAATTCCTGCCCCGCATTTGTTGAACGTGATCAGTGTTGCATATACTAAGACTCACATGTCTCTATTAGCTTTGTGCTAAGCTATTTCCACACTATGCACAGAGCATGTATTGCTCAACTTTTCTTTCTATGTGTAGCACTTTATTTTTGGTTAGAGTAAAGGTCATCTGGCATTGTCCTAATGATGACTTATTGTGTTCAAATTGCTTTCGGATTTCTGACTTTCTTCCTCTCATTCCATAATGTAAAATGTTAAAAGACATTTTAAAAAATATCTGTTAACAGAAATTAGAGCTCTCAAATCTGCAAGTTTTATTTACAGAAGTAATTGTTCTGCATCATATTTGTGCAGATATATATTATATATATGTATAATATATTATATATATACTCCAAACTAGAAGCTGTGATCAGAAGCAATGTGAGAACAGCAATCTTCAACCAATTCATGGTGTTGGCATACAATTAAAATAAACTCAATTTAATGAATCAGATTTTATGCCCCATTGTAGTAGATTTGGAGTCAGCTAAACATAAAATTTAACAAATAGCCTTCTCATCATCTACCCACCAATGTCCGACTTGTCTGAAGTTAAGTCCCCTTATATCTGTTCACTCCCAATGGTCAATTAATTGCCACTTAAGGACTTTATCTCATCTATCAGATTGGCAAGTACGTCTCTAGAGATATAATTTAAAAAACTGCAGATGCTGGAATCCAAAGTAGACAATCAGGAAGCTGGAAGAAGACAACAAGCCAGGCAGCAACAGGAGGTGGAGGAAGGTTACACCTGAAATGTCAACTTCTCCACCTCCTGATGCTGCCTGGCTTGCTGTGTTCTTCCAGCTTCCTGCTTAAGTAGTCTCTAAAGCAGGAATTCATCATGTAAAACAAGCAGAATTCTTATTTAAAGCAATTAATACAGTTCCCGGCATTAAATTGCTGTAAGGCCACCATTGGAGCCATTGGCAGATTCCCTCATCCCCTGATGTTTTAACCAGAATGATGTCATGTGCCCAGTGCACATCCTGGTTGTTGGGTGAACGAGTGATTGAATATCAAAAACTTGTCATTATACTTTGAAAATTATTTTTGGATAAATTATCAAAGGCAGTACTTTCTGAATAGTGCATGACACATACATTACTAATGTTTTATTGTTATATGCATGATATTGAATTGTTGCTAGGTTTATTGAGGTATTGCAATCAGTTAATGTCACCAGCAATTCAAATGCAAATGTGTATATATGAACAATGAAAATACTAATTTGTTTTGCTTCACAAAATATTAACCAAGAAACAAAATAAAAATGATTTCACATCTTGATCTCATTACCAAGCATTCACCAAGGAACTTATCGTTGATTACTGTACTTGAAAAAGTTGTTGAAATGTATCTATACATAGATATTCTGAGCAGTTACCTTAATGTGGGTCTTTTTAAATTTAATGTAAGTGATTTTTGTGTTCGAATTCTACGATGGTGCATATTTTAATTAATGATAATGCACTGTCATATTACTCATCTACAATTGAAAGCATTCAGAATAAATGAAAAACAAACCATTAGAAAGTTTATCTACTTTAAGACAATATCCTTTTAGTGGATTATGTAACAAAGTACTTTGCAATTGGAACGTCCTCAGATGACAGCTGATGACAAGGTCATTTTGAACATATCTGCCCAGTGGAAGAAGCTACTATTCCTGGATATAAAATCATTAATTTTGCAGAAAAGCCAAAAGCTGGGGGAAAACTAGCAACTCAGAAGCTCTAAAGCTGCATCTTCGTAAGAACCAATGGGCATTTGAGATTGTAGCCAGTCAGTTCAGATCTTTGTCAAACTTTTAACATCCCACTTGAAGCAGAACTGGGAATTTATGAAACGCTGTAAGATTGCACTCAAAGGCATAATGTTTTGAAATCTTTGAGACAGAAGATGCAGTCAAGTGAACTCTCTACTGTAAGGCTTAAGAGACTGTACAATCAATTAAAAAGGGAAATGCTATGCTCAACAATTAATATCTTTGTTTTGTCATTTACCTAGCTAGTATATTAATTAGATGAATAGCAGCATCCAAACACAAAAGTCTTTGGGCCAAAACACAGTTTATAAAAATTAAATCCTGATCTCCAACCAGCAAATTTAAATAAAAGCAAACTAATGCGCTGGTAAACCTACTCTGTTTCAATGATTCTTCTGTTAATTGCTTTGTTGCCTTGCACTATACCTGTCCAAGCTTTCCAGAGCACATTGCAAGAGCAGTGTGCTGGGGTGTAAATTATGTGGGTGTAATCAACTTAGATAAAATTTAGGACTGTAATCAAATGAAATCAAAGGAAGATTAAAAATGATGAAGACACAGAGAGATGTCTGGTATCCAGATGGAGAGAAATGACACTCCAAATGCAGGCTTAGAATCCAAAGTAAGTGGATTGTCATGAGGCTAATGCCAGGAGACTAGTCCTGAGGATTTGGAAACATTGTCATATATGAACTCATATAATGATCAAAGTTAGTGAACGTATCTTCAAAATGACATATGCTACCACGTGTCATGAATATCACACACTACTGAATGAACGACATTCCTATCAAAAATGCCTTTTATCAAACATTAAAACCCCACATCAACCTTACATACCTAACACTGCTGCAAGCCTCACACTTACTGTACTGCTTAGGTTGTATAGGCTCTGGTCAGACTGCATTTGGAATATTGTGAGCTGTATCTAAGTAAGGATTTGCTGGCATTGGAGGGGCTCCAAGGGAGGTTTACAAGAATGCTCCTGGGGATGAAGGGCTTGTCACATGAGGAGCAATTGATGACTCTGGGTCTGTACTTGACAATGTTTTGAAGCATGAAGGGGGATCTCATTGAAACTTACAGAATACCGAGAGGAAAACCACAAGAACTGTCGATGCTGTAATTCAGAAACAACAACAGAAATTGCTGGAAAAGCTCAGCAGATCTGGAAGCAACTGCGAAGAGAAATCAAAGTTAACATTTCGGGTCTGAGGAGGGGTCACCGGACTCGAAATGTTAACTTTGATTTCTCTACACAGATGCCGCCAGACCTGCTGAGCTTTTCCGGCAACTTCAGTTTTTGTTTCCGATTTGCAGCATCCGCAGTTCTTGAGGTTTTTATGTAGCTAGAAAGATATTTATTTCTAGGTAGAAGTTAGAGTGGAGGGACAGGGTAAGGAAAAAATGATAGGTGACGGGGGATATAGCCCAAAGGGAGACAAAAACAGTTGGACAAAGGAGTGGATAATGATCTGGCTAGGAGGGTGAGTAGCTGTTAATAGTGACTGTTAGTAGCTGACAATGATGAGGAGGAGCCGGTGTTGGACAGGGGTGGACAAAGTTAAAAACCACTCAACACCCGGTTATAGTCCAACAGGTTTATTTGGAAGCACTAGCTTTTGAAACGCTGCTCGTTCATCAGATGGTTGTGGAGCAGAATCATACAGCACAGAATTTATAGCAACAGGATTGCAGTGTCATGGAATGCAATCTTAAACAAATTTAGCTTAAGTCTTTCATCTTTTAGAATAATTATGTTAGTTTTGGATCCTTTATATGTAAGTCCCAGAATGTTTTTAAAGTTACATTCTCTAGATAGCTTTTAACAAGAAGTGCGAGGGAGGAGCGAAGGACTTCTGGAAAGTCACATATTTGTGTGGTTACGTTACCCGAAACACTACTCAGGTAGTGTCTCCCACCCATCCTCCTCCTCTAACCAAAAAAAAAGGTTCTGTGCGCTAGATTGGTAAGGTAACGAGTTTATTTTTTATTCCATATTTTTCAACAGTCTCCTTGGGAATTTAGAATAGTGGGAACGGAGGTTAAGGCAGTTGAATGTTCCTCCTGCAGAATGTGGGAGGTAAGGGTCACCACTCGTGTCCCTTCTGACTACATCTGCTGGAAGTGCACCCAACTCCAGTTCCTCGAAAACTGCGTTAGGGAACTGGAGCTAGAGCTGGATGAACTTCAGATCACTTGGGAGGCAGAGGGGTTTATTGAGAGGAGTTGCAGGGAGGTAGTCACTCCTCAGGTACCAGAAAAAGGCAGATACGATATAGTCAGGGGACAGAAAGGGAACCAGCAGGCAATGCAGGGATCCCCTGTGGCCATTCCCCTCAACAATAAGTATACCATTTTGGATACTGTTGGGGCGGGGGTGGGGGGGGGAGCTTATCAGGGGAAAGCAGTGGGGCACAGGGCTCTGGCACAGAGCCTGTCCCTGCTGCTCAAAAGGGAAGAGGGAAGAGGAGCAGAGCAGTAATCATTGGGGACTCCACAGTTAGGGGGACAGATAGGAGGTTCTGTGGGGCCGAGAGAGACTCACGGTTAGTGGGTTGCCTCCCAGGTGCCAGGGTTCATGATGTCTCTGATCGTGTTTTTGGGATCCTTAAGGGGGAGGGGGAGCATGGGCACCAATGACATAGGTAGGACAAGAGATAGGGATTTAAGACAGAAATTCAGGGAGCTGGGATGGAAGCTTAGAGTTAGGACGAACAGAGTTGTTGTCTCTGGTTTGTTGCCCATGCCATGTGCTAGTGAGGCGAGGAATGGGGAGAGCGAGGAGTTGAACATGTGACTACAGGGATGGTGCAGGAGGGAGGGTTTTGGATTCTTGGATAATTGGGGCTCTTTCTGCTGTAGGTGGGACCTCTACAAGAAGGATGGTCTTCATCTGAACTGAACCAGAGGGATACCAATATCCTGGGGGGGGGGATATTCGCTAAGGCTATTGGGGTGAGTTTAAATGAATCCAGCAGGGGAATGGGAACCAAAATTGTAGTTTAAGTATAGGAAAGGTTGAGAATAGGGAGGTCTGAAATCAAGTTTCAGGGACACAAGATGGCACCGGCAAGCAAGAAGTTGGTTTGAAGTGTGTCTACTTCAACGCCAGGAACATCCAGAATAAGGTGGGTGAACTTGCAGCATGGATTGGTATCTGGGACCTCGATGTTGTGGCCATTTTGGAGACATGGTTAGAGCAGGGACAGGAATGGTTGTTGCAGGTTCCAGGATTTAGATGTTTCATTAAGACCAGAGAAGATGGTAAAAGAGGGGGAGGTTGTTGGTCAAGGACATTGTTGGTCAAGGACAGTATTACAGTTGCAGAAAGGATGTTTGAGGACTCGTCACCTGAGGTAGAATGGGCTGAGGTTAGAAACTGGAAAGGAGAGGTCAACCTGTTGGGAGTTTTCTATAGGCCTCCAAATAGTTCTAGAGATGTAGAGGAAAGGCTAGCAAAGATGATTCTCAATAGGAGTGAGAGAGACAGGGGAGTTGTCATGGGGGACTTCAACTTTCCAAATATTGACTGGGAACACTATAGTATGAGTACTATAGATGGGTCAGTTTTTGTCCAGTGTGTGCAGGAAGACTTCTTGACACAGTATGTAGACAGGCCAACAAGGGGCAAAGCCACATTAGATTTGGTACTGGATAATGAGCACGGCCAGGTGTTAGACCTGGAAGTAGGTGAGCACTTTGGTGATAGCGATCAAAATTCTGTTATGTTTACTTTAGTGATAAAAAGGGATAGGTGTATACCACTGGGCAAAAGTTACAGCTGGGAGAAAGGCAATTACGTTGTGATTAGGCAAGATTTAGGAAGCATAGAATGGAGAAGGAAACTGTGGAGCTTATTCAAGGAAAAGCTCCAGTGTGTCCTAGATAAGTACATACCTGTCAGGCAGGGAGGAAGCCGTAGAGTGCAGCAACCGTGGCTTACGAGGGAAATAGAATCTCTGGTCAAGAGAAAGAAGGCGGCTTATGTTAGGATGAGATGTGAAGGCTTAGTTAAGGTACTTGAGGGTTACAAGGTAGCCAGGAAAGACCTAAAGAGAGAGCTCAGAAAAGCCAGGAGGAGTCTTGAGAAGTTGTTGGCGGAGAGGATCAGGGTAAACCCTAAGGCTTTCTATAGGTATTTAAGGAATAAAAGAATGACAAGAGTAAGATTAGGGCCAATCAAGGATAGTAGTGGGAAGTTGTGTGTGGAGTCAGAGGAGATAGGGGAAGCACAAAATGAATATTTTTCAACAGTATTCACTCTAGAAAATGACATTGTTGTCAAGGAGAATACTGAGATACAGGCTACTAGACTAGGTGTGATTGAGGTTCACAAGGAGGAGGTATTAGAAATCCTGCAGAGTGTGAAAAAAGTTAAGACCCCTGGGCCTGATGGGATTTATCCTAGAATCCTCTGGGAGCCAGGGAAGAGATTGCCGAGCCTTTGGCATTGATCTTTAGATTGCCATTGTCTACAGGAATAGTGCCAGAAGACTGAAGGATAGCAAATGTGGTTCCTCTGTTCAAGAACGGGAGTAGAGACAACCCTGGCAATTATAGACCAGTGAGCCTTACTCCAGTTGTTGGTAAATTGTTGGAAAATGTTATAAGAGATAGGATTTATAATTATCTAGAAAATAATAATTTGATTATAGATAGTCAGCATGGTTTTGTGAAGGGTAGGTCGTGCCTCACAAACCTTATTGAGTTCTTTGAGAAGGTGACCAAACAGGTAGATGACAGTAAACTGGTGCATATGGATTTCAACAAGGCGTTCGATAAGGTTCCCCACAGTAGGCTATTGTACAAAATGTGGAGGAATGGAATTATGGGAGATATAGCAGTTTGGATCAGTAATTGGCTTGCTGAAAGAAGACAGAGGGTGGTGGTTGATGGGAAATGTTCATCCTGGAGTCCAGTTACCAGTGGCGTACCGCAAGGGTTGGTGTTGGGTCCACTGCTGTTTGTCATTTTCATAAATGACCTGGATGAGTGCGTCGAAGGGTGGGTTAGTAAATTTGCAGACGACACAAAGGTTGGTGGAGTTGTGGATAGTGACGAAGGATGTTGTAGGTTACAGAGAGACATAGATAAGCTAGAGAACTGGGCTGAGAAGTGGCAAATGGAGTTTAATGCGGACAAGTATGAGGTGATTCACTTTGGTCGGAGTAACCGGAATGCAAAGTACTGGGCTAATGGTAAGATTCTTGGTAGTGTAGATGGACTTGCACCTCCACACACATCATTTACTGCATCCGCTGCACCCGATGTCGCCTCCTCTATATTGAGGATACAGGCCGCCTACTTGCGGAACGTTTCGGAGAACACATCTGGGACACCCGGACCAACCAACCCAACCATCCCGTGGCTCAAGAATTTAAATCCCCCTCCCACTACACCTAGGACATGCAGGTCCTTGGACTCCTCCATCACCAGACCATAGCAACACGACGGCTGGAGGAAGAGCGCCTCATCTTCCGCCTAGGAACCCTCCAACCACAAGGGATGAACTCAGATTTCTCCAGTTTCCTCATTTCCCCTCCCCCACCTTGTCTCAGTCCTAACCCTTGAACTCAGCATCACCTTCCTAACCTGCAATCTTCTTCCCGACCTCTCCGCCCCCACCTCCACTCCAGCCTATCACCCTCATCTTAACGTCCTTCCACCTATCGCATTTCGAACGTTCCTCCCCCAAGTCCCTCCTCCCTACTTTTTATCTTAGTCTGCTAGGCACACTTTCCTCATTCCTGAAGAAGGGCTCATGCCCGAAACATTGATTCTCCTGCTCCTTGGATGCTGCCTGACCTGCTGCACTTTTCTAGCAACACATTTTCAGCTCTGATCTCCAGCATCTGCAGTCCTCACTTTCTCCTTGAAAGTTGTCACCTAGGTTGACAGGGTTGTTAAGAGGGCATACAGTGTTTTAGCTTTTATTAATAGAGGGATCGAGTTCCGGAACCAGGAGGTTATGCTACAACTGTACAAAACTCTGGTGCGGCTGCACTTGGAGTAATATGTACAGTTCTGGTCACCGCATTGTAAGAAGGAAGTGGAAGCTTTGGAAAGGGTGCAGAGGAGATTTACTTGGATGTTGCCTGGTATGGAGGGAAGGTCTTAGGAGGAAAGGCTGAGAAACTTGAAGCTGTTTTCGTTGGAGAGAAGATGATTGAGAGGTGACTTAATAGAGAATTATAAGATAATCAGAGCATTAGATAGGGTGAATAGGGAGAGCCTTTTTCCAAGTATGGTGACAGCGAGCATGAGGGGGCATAGCTTTAAATTGAGGGGTGATAGATATAGGACAGATGTCAGAGGTAGTCTCTTTACTCAGAGAGTAGTAAGGGTATGGAACACTTTGCCTGCAACAGTAGTAGATTCGCCAACTTTAAGTACATTTAAGTCGTCATTGGACAAGCATGTGGACGTACATGGAATAGTGTAGGTTAGATGGGCTTCAGAATGGTATGACAGGTTGGTGCAATATTGAGGGCCAAAGGGCCTGTACTACTCTGTAATGTTCTATGTTCTATGTTCTATAATAGGTGTTATCTCAGCTCCGATAATGCATTGAAGGTGTGAAGTTAAAGTCTGTCTGTGGCTCAATGTTATGTCAGACTGATTCTATTTCTAAATTGGGAGCTACAGAATTTTACATGGATTTATGCAGTTTTGGAGCAAAATAAAATGTAATTCTGCTAGTATAAATTCACCCTACATGCTAATATGTGTGTGTGTACAGACCAAGAGCGTGTGTGCACATAGGTGTGTGTTTGGTGAGTGTCTGTGGGAGAGTGTGTGTATGTGTGTGAGTGTAATGAGGTCTAGAGGGTGCGTGGGTGGGTGTGCATGTGGGAGGTGGCTGTGTGTGTGTGTGTGTGTGTGTGTGTGTGTGTGTGTGTGTGGTGAATGAGGTCACCTGTAGTGCAAAATGAACCCCAGTTCCAAGGCGGATTTCAGGACAGGCAACAACGTAAACGGCTGAGCAGAGGCTGATAGCCAAGTTCGGTACCAAGGGGATGGGCTCAACCAGGACCTTGGGTTCATGTCACATTACAAGTAACCTCACTGCAAAATACATGCGCGCACACACACACACACACACACACACACACACACACCTGCAGACCCTCTCTCATACACAGGCTCTCTCTCATGAAATCCACTTTAATCCCATGTGGCTGCAGGTGCCAAGGCAGAAGATGAGTCTTTCTTCCTCCAGGTGTCGGGTGGTAAGCGTTTGGAAATGGAGGAGGCCCATGACCTGCATGTCCTTGGTGCAGTGGGAGGGGAAGTTAAAATGTTCAGCCACATGGCGGTGGGGTTGGTTGGTGTGGGTGTCCCAGAGATGTTCTCTGAAACAATCCGCAAGTTGGCATCCTGTCTCCCCGATGTAGAGGAGACCACTTCGGGTGCAGCGGATACAGTAGATAACAGGCGTGGAAGCATCTGGCGGATTCTTTAGGGCCTTGGACAGAGGTGAGGGGGGTGTGTGGGCGGGATTAATGTGGATTTTACCAGTTTCCTCATTTCCCCTACCTTATCCCAGTCCCAAGCCTCCAATTTGGCACCACCCCCCTGAGCTGGTCCTACCTGTCCAATTTCTTTTCTTCCCACCCATCTGCTCCACCATCACCTCCAACCTATCACTTCTACCTGCACCTTCATCTACCCATTGCATTCCCAGCTACATTCTCCCCAACCCCACCTCCCTCCCATTTATCTTTCAGCTCTCAGCCCATAAGCCTCATTCCTGATAAAGGACTAACTCCCAAAATGTCGATTCTCCTACTCCTCAGATGCTGTCTAACCTGCACCACATTCTCGACTCTGATCTCCAGCATCTGCAGTCCTTACTTTCTCCCCCTTAGATACTGGCAGATCGTGCAAACTGTAAGACAATAAGATCATAAGACATAGGAACCGAATCAGCAATTCAGTCCAGTGAGTCTGCTGAACCTTTTGATCGTGGCTGATATGTTTCTCAACTCTATTCTCTTGCCTTCCCCCCATAACCTTGATACTCTGCCTAATCAAGAACCTACATTTTATGATCTTATGGTCTTATAGTTAGCACAATTTGCCAGTTATTTAACCATGACAGATCTATATTCCAATCATTCACAGCACTATTTGACATACGTCCAACTCTCTTCCAGGATAAGGTGATGCACAATTAGAGGCAACAGATTCTAAAAGGACAGGAAGAAATGAGCCTACATACTCTAATGCTACCTTATCTTCCACCAGCAAGCTACCAAGCAAAAGCTTGGAAGAGTGACAAGATACTGATAATTAAAAATTATAACTTGATTTCACATGGAGGTCCCGCAGTGCAGTATGATACCCCTGCCTCTATGCCAAAGATCCTTGTTTGCGTGCCACTCCAGGAACCAATGACTAAAGAAGATACAAACAGGCTGCAAATTCTTCCAATGCACCAGTGGCAGGCAATGAGAGAACACGAATCTTCCCGTCATCCAACACCATGTACTAGCTGCAGTACAACAGCTTCCCCATTGTGATGCACGTACATGAAAGCTTTGGTTTTCAGTTTTTAGACAGACAAATTGAAATTGGAACTATGAAACGGTATCTCCAAGAGAAAAGAGTTATTTTAGAGAACTTTAGTAAAAGGATTTGTGTTTAGTTCGAACCCTGAAAGTGATACTTGAGCCAGTCTAAGCTCAGTGCTGTAAATACTTGAAGAAAAGGCCACTAATCTCTCAAGAACAAGAATTGAAAGCAACATTGAAGACATAGTAGTAAATATAGTGGACAATGAAATTCTCGGTGGTTTCTGAGTACAGTGAAGAAATGCTGTTGGGATGGATAGAATATTGTATTTTTACCATGCCTTTAAACTATTTCAAAATGTGCTCTTTATAAATACTTGTTCTTCTTTACCTCCTTTACTTTTTGCATTACACATTTCTGTATTATTGTTGCAGATTTTCAGCATAACGTTCTTGTGTATTAATGAAAAGCCACCTTGCAACATAAAGCACAACCACCCAAAGTCTGCTCAGGCTGTTGTGGAGTGCAGTGTACAAAGGAATATGCAGGATTCCACCACAATTTGACAATCTGTCCTCCAGCATAGTATAAGATGGATGAAACCCTGCCCCATAGAATGACAATCACTCCATGGAGTTCAAGCCTGCTCTCTCTCGGGAAGATAATGTTCCTCCTCTCGCCGATACAAATCTTCCAATATTCTTGCTGTTGTCTACTTGGTGGTACCTTTCTCCAAGACCAAATAAATTTGTGTTTCAAAATGAGGCAAAAGTGTGACACTCCATGAATCCCACTCAGGGCTCTGCCACTCCGCACTGAATTTAGATTAGATTCCCTACAGCGTGGAAACAGGCCTTTCAGCCCAACAAGTCCACACCAACCCTCCGAAGAGCAACCCACCCAGACTCATTCCCCAAACTAATGCACCTAACGCTACAGGCAATTTAGCATGGCCAATTCATCTAATCTGCAAATCTTTGGACTGTGGGAGGAAACCGGAGCACCCGGAGGAAACCCACACAGACACGGGGAGAATGTGCAAACTCCACCAGGCAGTTGCCCAAGGTGGGAATTGAACCCTGCCGCAATGAGCTAATCACTGAGCCACTGTGCTGTCCCATTTACATGCATAGTCGTGTCTGTTTAGTTTTCTTTTTCTATAAAAATAACACATTTTAGTTAAAATTAAGTTTAAAATGTCCAAAGTACAGCAAGGTTCTCATCCTATTTCATGATGCTACTTGTAGCTGTTCTTTGAAGGAATCCATTTGAATTTTTATGCATCGCATAGTGGATACACGGTGCCTTCAAATCGACATTCAAGCAGTTAGACTAAGGGATATTGATGTTACATCACGAGTCCATCTGTTTCCCTCTGGAAAGTAAAAATGAAAGATAGCTAGACCTCTTTCTTTGAACTGAGAGACTCAATCACCTCCCGTACTGAAGAGGAAATGGCGATCTATGAGATGCTTCAAATATCTCCAGTTCCAGTCTGGAAGGAGTTGGCAACAGAAGATCATCAAAGCTACCACTTACAATGCAGTGTTACTTTAGTGTTGAATTTATGGCAGTGAAATGACGGATTTCACTGTTGTCGGCATCAATGAAACACAGGATATTTTATGTTTTTGCTGAGGTTCAGATCAGAGAATTGCTCTCTTAGCACCCTGGGTGGATATAACCATCAGCTGGCAGCCCTTCTTTGTACACTTCCAGTAACTTGTCCTATTCTCTGTGCTTTGTACTCATTCTTCAAGTTACTCCTAAAGAAATATCCACTCACACATCCTAATCTGGCATCAAGTGACAAATGCAGAACCTTAACATCAACTAAAAGTGCCTCAATGCTTGTTACACAACTCCACACAAACTTTCGTAACTTTAAACAGCTATAAAATCACCAAACATGTGCATATTTGAAGCAACAGCCAGAAAATTCAACCAGCAAACTGTCAGTAGTTTATGGACTCTTTAAAATAACACTGGTGACTGGGAGGTCCATGTTTCCAGTAAACATTTGTACAGCTGTGTAAGATCAAGAGAAGGTGATATCTGGAACATGAAGCTCCAAAAAGAAACCCTGGCATCAAGTCAGCATTGCACACTGGTGCCATGATCTGCCTACTTTGCATTGCTTCAATGCTCTTTCTTTATACACGTTAACATCCTCATCAGTAAGGTCTCTGGTGCAGTTTTACCCAAGAGTAAGTGCACACACACCTCAACAAGAGCTTCAAGGGCACTTGCTTTGTCCAAAAGATAGTTTCCATCAAATCAGATTTCTTCTTCAATATCTTGAATAATTTTATGGCTATGTGAATAGGCAGATAGCACCAGAATAGTTCTTCTTCCACCACATATTCAACTGGATATTAAAATGTGAGCTACATTATTCTGTCAGTTCATATTCAATGAGAACGGTTGGTCAAATATTTTCACGAAGGTGGCGTCTACACAGAGACTGCTCCCATCGGAGTTTTTTTTTGTGTTCGCTCAAAAAATTCACAGAAGTTATAGCCTTTATTTGTCTGCCCTGGCAGACTTCCCACCCTCCATTTATAACTTGACCTGGCAGGTTTACAGCTGGGATTTGAGTAATTTGTTCTGACAAATTCTAATTTAAGTGAAAAATAAAAAAAAGTGCACATTTCTCAATTGTGTAGGTGGCAATTCGGGGAAAAGCATATAAGCATCTCACAACAAATGTGTTTTGAAATATCCTGTATAAAATGGACTTTAAACTTGTGTGCAAAATCTGAAAGGCTCTTAAAAATACTTGTGTCAGATGTTACTAGTTTGATAATCTTAGTACACTTTTGGGGGACTCTGTGGCACGGTGATAAATGTCCCTCTGTCTAAGCCAGGTGTCCTGGGTTTAGATCTCTCCGACTCCAGTATGTACTGACACTTCTGAAGGGGTTGTTTAAAAAATGCCTGGAACAAACTGAGATATTCCTAGATGACTACAACTAGTATTTGAACTAAACAAGTTGTTTGACCTAATATGATGTTACTAATCCTCTTTTGTTTTTGCTTTCTCTTGGGCTTATCTAATGATATTGTGGGTGGCACGGTGGCAAGCACTGCTGCCTCATAGTGCCAGAGACCCGGGTTCAATTCCCGCCTCAGGCGACTGACTGTGTGGAGTTTGCACATTCTCCCCGTGTCTGCTTCGGTTTCCTCCCACAGTCCAAAAATGTGCAGGTTAGGTGAATTGGCCATGCTAAATTGCCTCTATTGTTAGGTGAAGAGGTTAATGTAGGGGAATGGGTCTGGGTGGGTTGCGCTTCGGCGGGTCGGTGTGGACTTGGGCTGAAGGGCCTGTTTCCACACTGTAAATAATCTAATCATGGGTAGAAAATATTTCACAATAGGGTATCCTCAGATGAGGTACTCTTTGTGGGTACAGGCAGGTTTATTGCATATTACCAATTGTTATGATAAGATTTGGGCAAGGTTTCCAAAGTTTCGCATGGAATACCCGAAGTTATCATCCTTCTAGGTGAGGGAGGGATAAACTGAATCCTGTTTTTGTTCTTCTTTCACATACTAAAAGGCTTGGCTTGGAATATTAATTATGTTTCAATGTTGTCAGATACTGTCTGACCTGCTGAGTATTTCCCACTTTTTTCTAAACAAAACTAAGCAGAGATCTGATATATTTTGCAGGTATATTGCATTAAGTTTGTAGCTTCTTGAGGTACAATGTATAATGTAGTACAATAGAATCCATATTTACAAATGATATCAATTGCTCAGATTCCTTGAGTGCTGTTCTTGGCACTCTGCCAATTCTCGGCATGCTTTTAATAGATTATGCAAAGATTTGGCCAAGGTCTGGAATAAAATAGCAGCAAGGTTGTGCTGGAATGATATAAAACACAAGTTAGGCTAAAGCTGGAGAACTGTGTACAGTTCTGGTCACCGCAGAAAAGATATAATCACTCTAGAGAGGATACCAAGGAGATTTATGAGGATGTTGTCAGGACTGAAAAATTTTAGTTCCGATATGCCGGAATTGTTTTCTTTTGGCCAATGGAGGTTTATAGGAGGTTTATAAATTATGATATGTGACTACAGTGTTATGCAGAATAAAACTAACAATGTTGGTGCAATCCCTGTAGTAGCTCTTGGAGGGATGCCACCTCACCTTCCTCATGCTTACGGTGTAGTTATCTTCAAGCTTTGCAAAACCAATTATCCCTCTCTATCTCTCCCTTTCTCTTAATTTGAGAGAGATGTCTAAGGTCCTTTGTGGACTATGGCTGCATATCATAAAATTATGACTGCATGGCCCATGTGGACAAGAAATGCCTATTTGCCTTAGCAAAGGGTTCAATAAGCTGACATGATAGAATTAATATAATTGTCAAAAGGATTAGAGGGGAGTTGAGGAAAATGTCTTTTTCACCCAAAGTGGGATACAAGTCTGGAGCACAGCACTAAAATCTGTCAATTTCTGTCAGCACAACTTTAATTTCTGAGCTTGGCAAAGTATCCATTGCTAGTGGCTATGAAGGTAACCACAGCTATGATTGTTTTGGCCAGGATTGGAGGGATTGTCAATTCCTCAGAGGTTATATTTGCATGAAAGTCACAGAACTGGACTAGCAACTTAATGTTCTAGGATATCAATGTTGTAAATGAGATAAAGGAAGAAGCAAAAGAGTTGGGGGATTTGCATTACTGGATAAGGACCAGATCACAGCTGTGTTGAGGGAGGATGCCTTTTAGGGATCTTGCAGCGAGGCATTATGGGTAGAGTTTAGGAATAGGTAAGGTGCAATCACAATGGTGGCATTTTATATCAGACCTCCCAGCTGCCAGCGAGAGATAAGAAGGAGATATGTAATCAGATTCTGGAAAGATGTGAAAGTAACAGGATCATTGTGGTGGGAAATTTTAACTCCCTTCATATTGACTGGGACTCTCTTAGTACCACGGCTTTGGATAGGGAGCAATTTGTTAGGTGTGTCCAGGAGAGCTTTTTGAAACAGCATGTGAATTGTCCAGTGAAGGAGGGAGCCATACTGGACTTGGTGTTGCAAAATGAGCCTGGCCAGGTGATCAAAGTTTTCGTAGGGGAGAATTTTGAGAATAGTGATCATAATACTGTAAATTTCTGGATCCATATGGGTAAGGTCGAGAATGGACCTCAGATGAAGGTGTTAAATTGGGGGAAGGCCAATTATAACCAGTTTAGGCAAGAATTGGAGAATGTGTGTTGGGAGAGGTAAAACCAGTTGATTAGAGTTCAGCCGAAACGTCGAATTTCCTGTTCCTTGGATGCTACCTGACCTGCTGTGCTTTAACCAGCAACACATTTTCAGTAGAGTTCAGGACAGGCATGTTCCTGTTAAATGAACGACAGGAATGGCAGGATTCAGGAGCCTTGGACTACAGGAGAATTATCAGCTTAGTCAAAAAAAAAGAAGCATATCTGAGGTCTAGGCAACTAAAAACAGATGATGTCTTTGAAGAACATAGAGAAAGCAGGAAGGAAATCAAATGGGAAGTTAGGAAGGCTAAAAGAGGCCATGAAGTATCCTTGGTGAGCAGGGTTAAGGAAAATCCCAAGTCATTTTATCCATGTATTAGGAGCAAAGGCGTAGCTAAGGTAAAGGTAAGGCCATTCAAGGATAAAGAAGGGAGCTTATGTGTTGAGCTAGAGGAAATAGATGAGCTCCTTAAGGGTACTTTAGATCAATACTCACCAAAGAGAGGGATGTGAGTGATGTTGAAGTTAGGGAAAGGTGTGTAAATACTTTCAGGTAAGTGAACATAATGAAAGAGGAAATGTTGTCTTGAAATGCATTAAGATAGACAAGTCCCCAAGGCCAGATGGAATCGATATCAGGATACTGTGGGAGCAAGAGAGGAAATAGCTGAGGCCTTAATAGATATCTTTGCATCCTCTTTGGCCACTGGTGAAGACTGGAGAATGGCCAATGTTGTTCCTTTGTTTAAGAAGGGAATCGGAGATAATCCAGGTAATTACAGGTTGGTGAGTCTGACAAGAGTGGTGGGGAAGCTGTTGGAGAAAATACCGAGAAACCGGATTTATTCACATTTGGAAGCAAATGGACTTGTTAGTCATACACAACATGGGTTATGTGTGGAAGTTTATGTCTCACCAACTTGACTGAATTTTTTGAGGAGGTGACAAGAATGATTGATGAGGGAAAGGCAATGCAATATTGCTGCATGGACTTAGTAAGGTTTTTGATAAGCTACCTTGTGGCAGGCTGCTACAAAAGATAGAATCTCATGGGATCTGGGGCATGCTGGCTAATTGACTACAGAATTGGTTTGGTCGTAGAGGACAGAGAATAGCTACAGAAGGTTGCTTTTCAGAATGGAGATCAGTAACTTGTGTTGTTCTGTAAGGCTGAGTGCCTTTGATGTATGTCATATATATAAATGATTTGGAGGCAAATGTAGGTGGTCTGATTAGGATGTTTGCAGATAATTGGTAGAGTTGCAGATAGTGAGGAGGATTGTTAAAAAATATAGTGGGATATAGATAAGAGTGCAAATTTGGGCAGAGAATTGGAAAATGGAGTTTAATCCAGACATATGTGAGGTGATGCATTTTGGAACATAAAATTCAGGTGTGAATTATACAATAAATGGCAGAACCCTGAGGAGGATTGACATACAGAGGGACTTGGGAGTACAGGTCCACAGATCTCTGACAGTGGCAACACATGTGGATAAGGTGATTAAAAGGCTTTCATTGGCCAGGGCATCGAATATAGAAGTTGGCAACTTATATTACAGCTATTTAAAACACTAGTTAGGCCACATTTGAAATATTGAATGCAGTTCTGGTCGCCACACTACCAGAAGAACATAGATGCATTGAAGAGGATGCAGAGAAGGTTTACCTGGTCTGAAGGTTTTTAGTTTTGAGATGAGGTTGATAAATTCAGATTCTTTGCACTGGAAAGATGGAGGCTGAGGGGCAACTTGATGGAGGTCTACAAAATTATGAGAAGGAGGGATAGGGTGGCTATTCAAAGGCTTTTTCCTAAGGTGAAATGGTCAATTACAACCTCTCTCTACAAAGATCTCAGTGAGTCTCTCTCTCTCTCTCTATGGGTCTGTATGTGTGACTTCTCTCCCTACCTCTAACTGCCATCCATCGCACCCCCTTGCTCTTGTAGATTCTTCATTGTCTCTAACTATCTGTCCATCTGATCCATTTGATCTGATTGGATTCACAACCAATGGCATTTATTGCAGGTATAATCCTCAGTAACATGTAAGCTCTCTCTGAACTCCCACATCTGACAAGAAGAGCATATCACTCTACTGAAGGCCATTTTTGCTTCTTTCAATCTGCAAACCCAAAAAATAGCACTGACATAGTCCTCTACAAAATACTGCTCCAGGCTAACTTAATACTTATGGCTTATATTGTTATGTTTATTCAAGAGACCTATCTCAATGAAAACATATAATCAAGAAAGAACTCACTCTACTCACTACTGCAGACTTCAAGCAAGGTCCCAAGGCCACACTGAAAACTATTGGCTGAAAAGGAGGAGATAACAAAAGACTGACTATCCCCCACCTCCTCCACCCCACACCTCAGTAGGAAGCTACTCCCTACAGCCACATTTTTTTTGCCCATCTAAAAATCAACAAAATAACAGAATTAAAAACTATCTGATCCCTGGTCTGTGAAAAGCTATTAGCATCCCTGCAACTGCAGATATAGAAAAATAGTACATTCTTGAACCCTGAGTATTGTTGGTCAGTCACCATCAAAAGGTACCAAGATAAAGAATTTCAATTAACATGTATAATGATTTGATCTTGAAACTGACTGTGCAGTAATCAATGCTACCAATAACATCGCGTGTAATACCTGCAATCTTCTCCCATCTACTTTTCATGAAAAACTCATAAACTGATCTTTTTCTCAACTTTATCTTTTTTAACTTTTATGTTTTAGCTTTTACGTCTCTTGTGAGAGTACAGATATTGACTTATCTTTCTGTATCATATTTAGTAACAACTAAGCCCTCTCTTTGTTACATCAAGAAAGGCTAGTTAAATTGACTCCTTTTAAAAGATACATTCATTGAGGCTGGGAGAAAAGTATCTCAGGGTAGATTAAACTTGTTGTGACTAATGAAGGGGCAGTTTGTTCAGGAATAGGAGCCAGTTCATCCTTCCTTCGCCAGGATGCCAATGATTTTGGATACCCCACCTGGAATCATAACAAATCAGGGAACCTTGCTTGTGGACAGAACATAACAGACCAAAAGACTAGTTCTGTAGAGAGGCCATGTGTTCCATGGTGGAGGATGAGGCAGCCCCACAGGACATGGTGGCTAACTATTGGCAGTGGTACTAAAGCTTGCCATGGTTCAAAATCTTCTGCACCTCCAGATCTTTCCAAGGAGATATAAGTGAGACCTCTGCTGGTCATTGATGCATCATGATCGTGGCCAATGCTTATTGAAAAGTACCAATGAAACTGTAAGAGCAGCAAAGTGCCCCTCTTAAATATTTCCTACATATGTTTCTAGCTGGTATTCACCTTGCACTTGCAGCTATTGTGGAGGCAGGCTGTACCTTGGGATGACCTTAGCTGATGCCCTCTCGTTGCCTGAGGCTTGGAGAATTGCCATGTTGAAGGGCTCCTGCATAGGTGTCATTGGCAAAGGAGCTAAGACCCGTTGTGCACACTCTAAAACTGTCCTGACTGGAGAGTCTGGGTGCACAAGGCAGCTGTTCCTCTTCTCTTACATGCTGCATGTGTACTTCCCTGCTGCCCCTTCGAGTATGATAATCTGGTGGACACAGAAGGCAGCTCATCAGCATTTAGATATGTTACTGCTACAATCAATTGCAGCCCCCAGGTCATCTCCTCTGCCCTGAAGCTTTTCAACCATGTCCTCAAACAAACACTTCAACCCCAGGGCATCAATGTGGACTTCATCAGTTTCCTCATCTCCCCTCCCTTTACCTTACCCCATTTCCAACCTGCCAGCTTAGCACCATCCTCATGACCTGTCCTATCTGCTAATCTTCCTTCCCACATATCCGGTCCACCCTCCTCTCCGACCTATCAACTTCATCCCCATCTCCATCCACCTATTGTACACTTGGCTACGCTCTCCCCAGCCCCACCCCCCTCCCATTTATCTCTCCACCCTGGAGGCTCCCAGCCTCATTCCTGATGAAGGGCTTTTGCCCGAAATGTCAATTTTCCTGCTCCTCGGATACTGCCTGACCTGCTGTGCTTTTCCTGCACCATTCTGATCTCCAGCATCTGTAGTCCTCACTTTCACTTAACTACAAGAGTGTAAAGCTTCAAGGTGAGAGGGGCAAAGTTAAGGGGAGAAGTACTGGAAAATGTTTCACACAGATGGTGGTGGGTGCCTGGAACGCACTGCCAATGGAGGTGGTGGAAGCAGACATGTTAGCGACGTTTAAGGAATACCTTGACACATATCATGAACGGGAGGTGAACAGAAGTATAAAAGCAATGGGTTGCTGGTCTAAGTGAGGATTAGGACTTGGCACACTGTTGGTGGGCAGAAGGGACTGTTCCTGTGCTGTATTTTATTGAATTTGTATTATAACTAAGGCCTTGTCAAAGAGAGATCATTTTTGTTTCATTCCTTCTTTATTACAGAACTTGTAGAACTAAGTATGCAATATTTAAAAGATTGTACACTCCCCCATTGTGCAAGGTGATATGATGGAAGGTACGTTGCTATGCATGTACCTTCTGTCAACTCTGCAGTGTACCTGAACAAGCGACAATTATGCTGTCTCATCCTGCGTCTGAGTCTTAAATAGGAGACTCCAATACTTTAAACTATATCTGCCTTTTGTAGGTTCTTCTAAACGTTTCAAAACCCAAACTGTCAAGTCCCCTTATGGTTTCAAGTCTTTCAATAACCTGTTCAATCTTTTCCTCATCAAATAACCCCTTCAGCTCAGGAATTGGTCAAGTGAACCTTCTATGAAATTCTTCTAATAGAATTATACCCTTTCTTAAATAAGGACCTCATAACTGCTTACAGTCTTCCAAGTGTGATCTGGCTAAAATTCTCTACAACTGCAGAACGCTTTCTTTATTTTCTATTTCCCTTATTATTAAAAAAAAACATTACATTTTCTAACCTAATCACTTGCTAAACCGGCATAATAGCAGATTATAATTCATGTACCAAGACACCCAGATCTATCTGTACCATAGTGCTTCATAATCCTGTCATTCAAATTTCCTGTTCTTATTTCTAATGTAGACAAGTTTACATTTTCTCGCATTACACTTCATCCATCAAATATTTGACTACTCACTTAAGCTATCTAAATCAATCTGAAGACTCTTTGGCTTCAATTTTCATTCTGGGTTGGGCATGTTGAGCACTTGCAGAATATCCGCCTCATTCCCCAATTTCTGTCTGGGGTGGGGTTTGGGCTGGATTGGAAGTCATGTTGTGTGATTTAGGAAGAGTTGAGGAGGCTGCAAATTGCCAAGCCTGCTTTAGGGCTGTAACCAAAAATTAAAATTATTGTTTTATTAAAATTTCTCAAACCTGTGTCTCTTGCAGCCTTCTCACTCCCCCTCAGCCCAACAAAATGGCCATAGCCCATCCATGCCAATGCATGTGATAAAATGCTCTCTAATCATCTCCCGTTGCCTTCAATGGCTTCCTCACCACCTGTGCCAACTGGTTGCAAACTCACATCAATAGCTCTACCCTTTCCCCTCTCATTCTACCAGGCCAACTCACCTAGTATCCCCCTAAACGTTATTAAGAAAATCACTCTCATTCATTTAAAAAAAACATGTTGCTAGCTGTTGACATGCAATAACATTAGGATTAGGGTTAGATCTTCATTCTTTACAGTTTTGAGAGGTTTGGCAATTCTTGACAAGATTGTCACTTTGTGACAGGTTCTGCATATCTGGAATTTTACAGTTCCATGTGGTTTAGATAACGTTTAGGTACAATTGTTTTGATTGAAAGCAATTCTAAAGGATACCTGCACCCCCCCCCCCCTCCCAAAGGAACATGAGGGTAGTTGTGATGTCCTGGCTATCTAAATGAATCCACAAAGTTCAGACTTTCTGTTCACGCACTGTGCTCGCTCTAGTGTCTGTGCTACAAAGATGCCAACATTCTCTTTAGTGGAGGCAGTTGATGATTTAAATGGCCATTTGCCACCCCCAATAAATTGCAAATTCGCAAAAACCACCTGGGCTTCACTTCAACTCCTGTAATAATGAAAGCTCCATTTCCTGTGCCGAACTTGACACTTTGGGTCAAAAAAATCATAGAGTCATAGAGATGTACAGCATAGAAACAGACCCTTCGGTCCAACCCCTCCATGCCGACCAGATATCCCAACCCAATCTAGTCCCATCTGCCAGCACCCGGCCCATAACCCCCCAAACCCTTCCTATTCATATACCCATCCAAATGCCTCTTAAATGTTGCAATTGTACCAGCCTCCACCACATCCTCTGGCAGCTCATTCCATACATGTACCACCCTCTGCGTGAAAAAGGTGCCCCTTAGGTCTCTTTTATATCTTTCCCCTCTCACCCTAAACCTATGCCCTCTAGTTTTGGACTCCCCGGCCTCAGGGAAAAGACTTTGTCTATTTACCCTATCCATGCCCCTCATAATTTTGTAAACCTCTCTGAGGTCACCCTTCAGCCTCCGACACTCCAGTGAAAACAGCCCCAGACTGTTAAGCTTCTCCCTGTAGCTCAGAACCTCCAACCCTGGTAACATCCTTGTAAATCTTTTCTGAACCCTTTCAAGTTTCACAACATCTTTCCAATAGGAAGGAGGCCAGAAGTGCAAGCAATATTCCAACAGTGGCCTAACCAATGTCCTGTATAGCCGCAACATGATGTCCCAACTCCTGTACTCAATACTCTGACCAATAAAGGAAAGCATACTAAACGCCTTCTTCACTATCCTATCTATCTGCGACTCCACTTTCAAGGAGCTATGAATCTGCACTCCAAGGTCTCTTTGTTCAGCAACACTCCCAAGGACCTTACCATTAAGTGTATAAGTCCTGCTAAGATTTGCTTTCCCAAAATGCAGCACCTCGCATTTATCTGAATTAAACTCCATCTGCCACTTCTCAGCCCATTGACTTATCTGGTCCAGATTCTGTTGTAATCTGAGGTAACCTTCTTCACTCTCCACTACACCTCCAATTTTGGTGTCATCTGCAAACGTACTAAATGTACCTCTTATGCTCGCATCCAAATCATTTATGTAAATGACAAAAAGTAGAGGACCCAGCACCGATCCTTGTGGCCCTCCATTGGTCACAGACCTCCAATCAGAAAAACAACCTTGAACCACCACCCTCTGTCTTCTACCTTTGAGCCAGTTCTGTATTCAAATGGCTAGTTCTCCCTATATTCCATGAGATCTAACCTTGCTAATCGATCTCCCCTGGGGAACCTTGTTGAACGCCTTACTGAAGTCCATATAGATCACATCTACTGCTCTGCCCTCATCAATCTTCTTTGTTACTTCATCAAAAAACTCAATCAAGTTTGTGAGACATGATTTTCCATGCCCAAAGCCATGTTGAGTGTCCTGAATCAGTCCTTGCCACTTCTTTCTTTTTTGCCATGAAGTAAAGGATGTCAACAATGGTGAGAATCTGGGTCCTGCCAAACGCAGTGATGCAGAAACCTCAGTTGAGCAAGATGGTGGACATGTCTGCAGATCCTGGAAGAAGGTGGCATCATCAGAACAGGGGCGATGGAAATGTAGAAACTGGGAGAATGAAATGGAGCCTTTACAGAAAACAGGGCATGAAGACTGGGGATTTGAAATGGATATCAATCCCACCAACTTTCACAGCTACCTTGACCATGCATCCTGCTTCCTGTTAGTAGCTAATCGGGCCCTCAGCCACAGTCAACCCATTTCTCATACTTCTGGCCTCATACCTTCCCTCTTCCACAACAACAAATGGATTCCTCAATTCCTTACTTTCTACTGCACCAGTCTTTAAATCCAAAGGATCATAAGCTGCCATTTCCACCATTTTCAGTGGCATACAACAACAAGAAACATATTCTCCTCCCATCCTTTGTTAGCATTCTGCAGGGACCATTCCCTCCATGATGCTCTCGTTCACTCCTCCTCCACTCTCAACACCTCCTCATAGCCTCACGGCACCTCATAGTGCAATCACAGGTATAATACTTGTCCATCTATCTCCTCTCTCCTCATTATTTTAGGTCTCAGACAACTTCCAAGTGAAGCAGAGATTTATTTAATGTAATCAAAACTTGTCTACTTTATTTGCTGCGTACAATGTAGTCTCTTTTGCAATTAGGTGACAAAGTGCAGACTGAGTGATTGCTTTGCGGAGCACCTTTACTCTATCTGTAAAAATTATCTAGCTTCCAGCTGCCTGCTTCTGTAATGCAGCATCATGTTCTCATGCGAATATCTCCATCTCAGCCCACTACAATGCTCCAGCGAAACTCAGTGCAAATTGGAGGAACAACATGGGCGGCACGGTGGCACAGTGGTTAGCACTGCTGCCTCACAGCGCCTGTAGACCCGGGTTCAATTCCTGACTCAGGCGACTGACTGTGTGGAGTTTGCACGTTCTCCCCGTGTCTGCGTGGGTTTCCTCCGGGTGCTCCGGTTTCCTCCCACAGTCCAAAGATGTGCGGGTCAGGTGAATTGGCCATGCTAAATTGCCCATAGTGTTACGTAAGGGGTAAATGTAGGGGTATGGGTGGGTTGCGCTTCGGCGGGTCGGTGTGGACTTGTTGGGCCGAAGGGCCTGTTTCCACACTGTAAGTCTAATCTAAAAACATCTACTATCGTGACACCTTCCAGGCTCAATGGTGAGTTTAGCAATTTCAGAACATAAGCACCTTCCTTAATAATGTGGAGATGCTGGTGTTGGACTGGGATGTACAAAGTTAAAAATCACACAACACCAGGTTATAGTCCAACAGGTTTAATTGGAAGCACACTAGCTTTCGGAGCGCCGCTCCTTCATCGGGTGGTTGTGGAGACCACAATTGTAAGACACAGAGCTTATAGCAAAAATTTACAGTATGATGTAATTGAAATTATACATTGAAAAAAACCTTGATTGTTTACTAAGCCTCTCATCTGTTAGAATGACCATGTGTTAGTTTCACATCTTTTATATGTAAATCATTAAACTTTTTTTTGGAGAGAGAAACTTTCCTTTCAAAAAAAGTTTTGTGATTTACATATAAAAGAAGCAAAACTAGCATGGTTATTCTAACGGATGAGAGACTTAGTAAACAGTCAAGGTATTTTTCAAGGTATAATTTCAGTTACATCACACTGTAAACTTTTGCTATAAATTCTTCCACAACCACCAGATAAAGGAGCAGCGCTCCGAAAGCTAGTGTGCTTCCAATTAAACCTGTTGGACTATAGCCTGGTGTTGTGTGATTTTTAACTTTGTACCTTCCTTGACATTCTTTACCTACCTCTAAACACTGTTCTGTAAAGATTACTCCTGGCATTATCAGCTCATTTTCACCTATTCACATTTCCTGTTAACATCTATTCAGATTTTATCCCTTGCCTGGCTCATCATCAGCAATCCTTTTGCTTCTCCTTTTTATCTCGCTGTCTGGGCACCATCTATTCAAATCACTCCTTCTCCCCAAACCCACTCCCTGTCATCAGCATAAATACTGGTATTTCCCAACTGCTTTCAACTCTGACAAAGGGTCATTAAACTCATAATGTTAATTCTGTTTATTTTTTCTCTCCCCACAGATGCTGCCAGACCTGCTCAACTTCTACAGCAGTTTCTGTTTTTGTTTCAGATCACCAACACTTGCAGTTCATGGTTTTACATTAGCATGTGGATTCTGTTTGGGTGGAATGCGGAAACATTGAGGGGCAGCAAATATTGGTTGGAGCTATTCAAAGACATCAAATAATAATGTACGTAAAGTATGGTATTAATCAGGAGAAGAGAGGCAAATGCAATTAGTGCAATCATGGATGACTTCAATCTGCACAAAGACTGGACAAGCAGATTGAGCATTAATGCAATGGATGACAAGTATCTGGAGAATAAAGGGATGGTTTTCTGTAGCTTGTGCCAGCTAATTAAGTACCTTGCAAAATTACCATAAGACCATAACACATTGGAGAAGAAATTAGGCCATTTAGCCCATTGAATCTGCTCTTCCATTCAATCATGGCTGATAAGTTCCTCAACCTCATTTTCCCCCTTTCTTCGCATAACTCTTGATCCCCTTGACAACCAAGAACCTATCTAACGCATGTCTTAAATATGCTCAATGACCTAGCCTCCACAGCCTTCTATGCCAGTGAATTCCATAGATTCACCACTCTCTGGTTAAAGACATTTCTCCTTATCACTGTTCTAAAACATCTTTTTTTTACTCTAAAGCTGTGCCCTCAAGTCCTAGTCTTTCCTGCCAATGGAAACATCTTCCCAAAATACACTCTGTCAGGCCATTCAGTATTTTATAAGTTTCAATTATATCCCTAGTCATCCTCCAAACTCAAAACATAGATCCAGAGTCCTCAAATTTTCCTTATATGTTAAGTTGTTTTCGTGCACCTCCTCTGAACCTGTCTATGGCCAGTACATCTTTCCTGAGATATGAGGCCCAAAAATGTGCACAATGCCTTAAGTGTGGTCTAACCCGAGCCTTACAGAGCTGCAGAAGTACATCATATGTGTTTTTGGGACTAAATTCTGATATTTATCTTTGTGGCTATTTGTTTCATGATCTTTGGAGGGCTTGGAGGGCTTCTTCCCTTGTGTAGATATGGGGGCATGAATCCTCATTTCCAGCTCCACTTCCAGTGCATCATCAAGAACCACAGTGTACGCTGTCTCCCATGATTAGGCATTGTAGATCATCACATAGCAAGCTGCTCACAAAACCTTTATCACCCCCAGCAATTACAGTGCACACTTCCTTTAAGGTGTACAGCCTAGATTTAAGCAGTTCTAGTAAGTAAACATGATGAAGGGCTTTTGCCCGAAACGTCGAATTTCGTGTTCCTTGGATGCTGCCTGACCTGCTGTGCTTTAACCAGCAACACATTTTCAGCTCTGATCTCCAGCATCTGTAGGCCTCACTTTTTACTAGTAAGTAAACATATTAAGGGACCTACTGAAATATGCAGCAAATGAACAGTGCAATTAGCACTCTGCATACTGAAGTCATGATTTTAAGCAGGTAGTTAGTGTGCTGTTTATGTTGAACAGGACTGGCTAAATTGTGCACCACAATCCCTGTGCCCATTTTCTGTTTTATAAGGGATCAACAGTACTTATGTCAGTTGCTCGTGTACATGTGAAGTCAGATTACATGCAATGGGAACCGGAGGGAACCTGAGTCTGGCTATAGTCTGTCTCTGTAAATAGGTAATTAGTCCATAAAAGTTCATTGTTACACCAGCATGGTTTCTAGCTCTCTTCTACCGAAGATATGCAGACCCCAGGCCTGATATTAATGCACCTTTAGGGGATATCCAGTTTAACACAGCATACCTCAGTTTTATGGCCTTTGTAAGAGTTGCATGTGCAAATGACATTGGATTGAAAAGGATTAGCCTAGGGTCTTCATTTTGAAAAGCACACATCTACACTTAATAGTCTAGAGGCTGACAAGGTCAGTGTGTGAATGTCACATTGTTAGCTCCTAACGGAATTAAGGAAATGCAGATAGAAAATGTAATGCCAGCAACAGTCTCGTGAACTCACTGTAGGAGCAAATGACTGCAAATGCTGGAATCTGAATTAAGAAACAAGAAAGCTAGAAATCACAGCAGGTCAGGCATCATCCAGGGAGAGAGAGCAAACTAACATTTCGAGTGGAGATAGCTCTTCTCCATTGCTCATGTAAAATGCGGAGGGGACAGCATTTATACAATGGTGGTGGGGTGGAATGCTGGGATTTGAGATTTTGCTGATAAGCTGATACATGATGTGAGACCAGTATGGATGGATCTGCTGGACCAATGAAAGTTGAGTTCCCTTTGATCTAACTGAAGAGATGAAATTTGAGCAAGCTGTTCTTGGTGTATTGGAGACCCGGCCTAGCCCAGCTCGCAAAAATGGGTCGCATTCAGATTAGACGATTGATGTAAACCTTGTCCAATTTCACACATTTTTGAAGTAAATTTGGTGTTTATATCTAACTTTGACCAACAACTAAGATCTCATCAAACTTAAGGTGTGGGGAATTCAAATTTTACACCTCTACCATCAGAATTATTTGCCTGAAAGTCTCAATGACAATGTAAGCTGAAATCCTGTGTGGTTTCTAATGTCTTCCTTGGGAATGGAGTTAACTGGATTCTGATGGTAGTTTCTTAAGCAATAACTATGTTGATGAGGTTGTTGACAGAACACAAATGAAATTCAAGAACTGAGGGTGGACCCAAATAAAGCATGTCATATTGCAATTTCTTTTACTCAAGCAACATGGTGATTTATCATCTGGAAGGCTAATGGTTCATGATACTGAGAGTACAGCGACATTGCTTTTCCTCCTGTCTCGATGTCAAAATCCTGTTAAAACAAAAGAAGGTTCTGAATTCACAGGAGAAGATCAGCCCACTGTTCACTGATGATGTGAAATTGCAGGAAAAATGTATCGTGAGTAAACGGTGGGAAAATCTGATAAATTTTTATAACCTCCCTTTGAGATGCATTATCATTTGAGGTGATTTCCTGCCACTTGTAAAATGCTGGTATGATAATAAAGAAAACAGAGAAAGTAGTACCTTAAGGGCTTGTTAACTGTTAACATCTGGAATATGTTTCACAATTTTTTTTGTGCACTGAAACTTTTTCTCCCGTCAGTGGAATAACACTTTGAACAAAATGATACTTTTGTACAATTAGGCATATCGTTAATTAACAAACAACAATAAGCCTTTCAAGCCTTAGGATGCAACTCCACCATGATCATCCAAATATTGCTGGCATATTTTAGTCTAAGGCAGCCTTGTAAATTAGGTGCATAAATTCCTGGTTGATGTAGCGCCAATTATATCATTTCCTCTGCACAATGACACTCATTTGAAAATCTACATATACCTAAACTGTACATCCATTAGACTGTTCTGCTAGTGGATGTCAGAGTGGACTAAATCAGTTAGCATTGGAGGGAGTCAGTAAACTCAGCTTGCTGGTTTGTTATGCAGACAAATGCAAAGGAGAGAAGGTTCAATTCCTGCGTCTGCTGAGGTCGCCATGAAAGACTTGCCTTCTCACGGACTGCAGCAGTTCAAGAAGACAGCTCACTACCAGTTTTGCGGGGGCAACTGGGAGTGGACAATAAATGCTAGCCAACCAGCAAAGCCCATATTCCATGAGTGGATAAAGAAAATGTCTGCTTCTGCCTAAATAAACAGGGAATTGAGGTGAGGTAGGATTGGGTAAATTTGGTTGTTCCTTTCGCTTTAGGTTAATCAAGGGCAAACAGTCCATGAGAGGCAGTGAACTTTAACGTTCAGCACCAAGAATGAATCAGTGGTACCTTTATTGACTGAGCTGTTAAAGTCCCAAGGCAGCTTGTAGCACAGAAGCAACTGAAGTAAGAACCAGCTCATCCTCATCAATCTGCCTGTTGCAGTGGCATTTTTCTGTGACAGTGTTGGTAGGATGCTGAGAAGCATAGAATAGTTACGGGACAGATGGAATCATTCTGCTGTTGTGACTGTGCCAGTTCTGTAAAAGAGCAACTACCTCATCTCCCCCCTCAGTGATTTCCTGAAGTCCTCAGACCCATTCCCCTACATTTACCTCTGAGTTAACCTACACATTCCTGAACTCTACGGGCAATTTAGCACAGCCAATTTACCTAACATGTACATCTTTGGTTTACTAGAGGAAACTCATGCAGAGTAAAAAATGAGGTCTGCAGATGCTGGAGATCACAGTTGAAAATGTGTTGCTGGTTAAAGCACAGCAGGTCAGGCAGCATCCAAGGAATAGGAAATTCGACGTTTCAGGCATAAGCCCTTCCTGATGAAGGGCTTATGCCCGAAACGTCGAATTTCCTATTCCTTGGATGCTGCCTGACCTGCTGTGCTTTAACCAGCAACACATTTTCAACTGTGAAACTCATGCAGACACAGGGAGAACGTGCAAACTCCACACAGACAGTCACCGAGGCTCGAAGCAAACCTGGGTCCCTGGTGCTGTGAGGCAATAGTGCTAACCACTGAGCCACCATGCCACCCCTCTTGTCAGTAAGGCGGACAAAGGGACGTGGAATTCAGTTTGTGGTTTGACTCAACTTTATTAACAATATATTCCTTACCACAATCAGTATGTATTTCCCAAATTACCACAATCTTTATTCTTTATCTAGCTCTAACTTCCTGAGAAAATATATTTTCTACAACAATCCACACATTTGAGCTGGGCTGTTGGAATCTCCTTCCTCTCTGATGTAGGGCTCGAGCTCTTCCATGAAGCTGGGCCTTGCAGGTTAGGGTGGTCTAGTTGGCTTGCTGCACAGTTTTCTGTCATGAATCCTCTTGTGTGTCTTCCTTGAAAGTCTTCATTGAGTCTTCATTGAATCTTCACTCCATCTTTACTGAGGGCTGGCTTCCAGGTGGCTGTTTTTATCCAACCTTGCCCTTGGACCTTCCTGTGGAAATGGGGTCATGAGCTGCGTTCAAATGATCCCAGCCAGGAGGTGTTATGTGTATATGTTCAAGCAGTCAAGATAGCAGAACATCTGATTGACACTTCTCCAACACAAAACTCCCAGATGAGTTGTAACTGGTCCCTTGAATCCTTGTCATGTCTTTGGTCTTGGTGTCTACAGTTCTTGTAACCAATAGTTGCTGGCTGCTGTTTAGTTTGGCCAATTTTCTGTCAGGTTTGATTTCACCAGCTGTGAGACCAAATTTGGGACCATGGTCACTTGATCACATGGTGCTGCAAAAAATTCTTGCTCTTGTTATAATTGATTCTTTTGGAATCAATGCCCTTTGGTTTTCAATTCTCCATCCACCAGGAACAGTTTCTCCTTATCTACATAGTCCAGATCTTACACAACTTTTAATACCACCATGAGATCTTTACTTAGGTGTGACCAACAAAATATAGCTTCCTGGAGATAAAGTAAGAGTCTCCATACATAAGTGCTAGGCAATGACTATCTCCAAAGAGAGAATTTAGCCATTCCATCTTGACATTCAATGGCATTATTATTATGAAATCTCCAACTATCAACACCCTAGACCGTCACCATTAAGTAAAACCTTAAATGAATCAGGATTGAAATACTCTGGCTACAAGAGCGGGTCAGAGAATGAGAACTCAATGGAGTAAATCATCCTCTGACTCTCCAAAGCCATCTCAGGAGTGTGATGGAATACACTTCATTTGCTTGGATGGCTACAGTTCCAACAGTGCCTGGAAGGTCAAAATGTTCAGGACAAATCAATCTCTCACCCATTATTTTAACCTTCACTCCCTCCATCACAGCAACATCCTACAGTAGGTATTAACTACAAATTGAAACACAGCTTAGCACAAAGGCTTTGGCACTTGCACCTCCCAAACTAATGATCTCCACTGCATGAAAAACCAAGGCAGCAAACTCATGGGAACATCACTATCTGCAAGCTACTTTCAAGTCTCCACACTATTGTGTATTGTAGATATATCGTTGTTCCTTCACTGTGGCTGGGTTAATATCTTGGAATCCCTTCTTAATAACTCTGTAACTATACCTATATGAAATGGACTACTGAAGCTTAAAAGGCAGCTCATCCCTATTTCTCAAGATTAGGTATAAGTACACTACATTTGACCAAATTCGACATCTAGGACCTCGAGCAAAATTGGAGTCAATGTGAATCAAGGGGAAAGCTCTCTGCTGGATGGAGCCATACCAGGCACATAGAAAGATGATTATGGTTGTTGGAGGTCAATCATTTCAGCCAAGGACATCACTGCAGAATTTCTTCAGGGTAGTGTCCAAGGCCCAACCATCTTCAGCTGCTTCATTAATTAACTTCCCTTCACTGTTAATCTTCAGAGTGAGATTTCTGGCTAATGATTGGCTGATGTTCAGCATTATTTGTGACACTTTAGATACCAGAACAGTCTATCTCCATATATAGCAGGTCTTGGATAATATCAAGGTTTGGGCTGATATGTGGTGTGAATGTAACTTGTCACTCAAGGGTCAGGCATTGATCAACTGCATCAATTGAGAATCTAACTATTACTCTTTTACATTCAACAGCATTACCACGACAGAATCCCTCACTGTCAACATCCTGTGGGTTGTCATTGACCAAGAACTGAAGTAGACTAGCTACAAGGAGTATTGCGACTACAAGAGAAGATCAGGGACTGGAAACTCTGCAGTAAGTAACCCATCTCATCACTCCCCAGAGCTTGTCCACCTTCAACAAGGCTCAAGCCAGGTGTGTGATGAAATACTGTCCAGTTTCCTGGATGAGACAACATTCAAGGAGATTATCATTATCTAGGACAAAACAGCCCACTTGATTGGGATCCCAACCACTACCTTCAATATTTGTTCTCTTCATTGCCAATACACAGTAATAGTAGAATATAGCATCTACAATATGCATTGCATTAACTCACCAAGGCTCCTGCAGTAAGACCTTTTAAATCTGTCACCAGTATTATCTAGAAGGAAAAGGACAGCAGATGCATTCGAGCATCACCACCTGAATTGTTGGATTATTTTGTAGTACACAGTAAAGTGTGGACTTAATTCAAGCTTTGTCTCTTTCTCTGATTGTCGAAGAACTCAGTACTTAGCATTGGGAACGATCTAACATCATACCATGATTATTGTTGAACTAATTTTGAATGGAAGCATTTTGTCTATAATCCAATGTTACAGACAAAAGTGGCATATAAAATATTTATGACAATACAATTTTGATTTTTAAAATAATCAATACCTTTATTATGCCATAAAATAACTTAAAGATTTCTTTTTGCAACATATTTAAGGCAGCAATAATGTTTCACATTCTGATAAAGTAGTTACAACATTTTATGTGATTGGTAAAAGCTGACGTTAACTCAGAATTCAAAGCAGATTGATTCAAATGGCTTCTTGTGCCATTATTTCTGTTTATACAAAGAAAACCAGTAACAGCTGAGACCGAAAGAAAAGTAATGTCAGTTTTACATTCATCATCAACAGATTGTCCTAACATATCAATTTGATTTTAGAAGGCTGACAACATAGCACATCAGTTGCATTCAAAAATGCAAAGTTGTGTATTATTTTCAATGGGAATATATTAATATTTATTTTGGAAAACTTTCACAAGTTGGGAAAGGTGTCTCCCCAATGCATAGAAATGATTAAACATGTGCAAGAATGACTAAGAAAATGTAACCCTCTGTTAACATACCTTGCCAACAGCAATGAGTAACATGAAGCCTGTTAATGAGGGAAGTTTTTAGCATTTATACTAAATTGCCAGAAATAGTGGCCTATGCAATAGGATGTTCTAGGAATTATGTTCAGAGACATTTGATGTGATTGCAGATAATTACCTTCTTGTTATCTAGATTGTTAACTCTTAATTTCCAGAAGAAATACCATTGTTTAATAAAATTTATGTTTGAAATTTGTATTATGTAAGTTAAGATTTCAATGAGCAATGACATTGGGCCAGCATATGTAAAAATGGATTAAACCTTATCATTCTGTCGTCAGATGATATGGTTTTCAAAATGATTAAATCAGGAGTAACAGTACCAATGGGAAAATTAATGGGAAATATATCATCAGAGCAGTTTCAAATCTTCAGATCAAATATTCCAATTTGCATCAATCCTACAGTAAATAAGACAAATACATGCTTTATTTAAGGTTGAACGTGATCACTTCATCTACATGTAGTGCTTCCGACCTGAAATAGAATGGCTTTGAGGAAACTAGACCCAGAATTCAGCCAGAACTATTTTGTCCAGGGATTTGTGCTTGTTTCAAGTAGACTACGGTGCATTTTATCACGTAACATTCTCCCGAAAAATTTAAATGCACAAATGATGTAATTTGGAACTGATCTATAAATTTAGAGTTGGTGATGATAATGTGTAGATTAGAAGCTGCCACACGAAAAATGTCCAATTTCTATACATTCAATTGTCTCGTATTGAATGTTTCAGATGAGTCATCTGGGATAGAAATTTTATTTCTAGTTAAGTAAATAATGAGACATCCTTCAGATTTTTGTCTTCAGTTAAGTGGCATTATTTGTTGTAGAGGTCAGGCAATTTAAACGGGAACTAAAAACAGTTGAATTAAAAATGAAATGTCTTTGATTCACATTCACAGAGAAAAGTCTTGCTGCTTACAATATTAAATCCATTCTTTCATTTCAGAAGTGAATTACTTAGCCATGTTGTGCTGGTCTATGGACTTACTGCCATGATAGTAATGTCTTTTCCACACACAAGTCTCCCTTAATGGTAGTAATATAACAGGAGCTTAAAACTTCCTGAGCATTTCTCAGAGGGATTGAAATAATTGATAGAATTTTTCTGGTACATTCATGTCATGTTCCCTAGTCACTAACTATTCATTAAGATAACATACACAAAGGTTTGAGAATGAACACATTAACTAGTGCTCCAAAAATAGCACAGAAAGGAATTTCAGCTCCATAGTGATTACAGAGCATTGTAAGGTTTGTCCTTCCTAAGCATGATGCAGTTGATTGGGAGAGGTGGAAGGGTGAGGAGTAAAAGGATTGTATGCAGTCTGCATATGGCAGCAGTATAACAAGTTTTAGAAAGTATTAAAAGGCCTGCGTGCATTTCTGAACACTCGCACATTTAAAAATTTTAAATGACTCGCACGTTTAAAAAATTGGGAAAAATGCCAATGTTTACATGGAGCATCACAGCCATCAAACTGTTATCATGTACCCCTGGAAACTGGTCAAAAACCTTATACAAATAAGTTCTGAATTCAAAGATATTCCTATTCATATTTAGTCAAAGATGAATATTTTACAGTACAAACGAGGCCCTTCAGCCCATCATGTCCATGCCGGTCATCAATATCGATCTATTCTAATCCCATTTTTCCAGCAATTGGCCCACAGCCTTAAAGCAATGGCATTTCAAGTGATCAGCTAAATGGTACTTAAATGTCTTGAGGGTTTCCTATCTTTACCAGCATTCCCAGCAGTGAGCTCCAAATGCCCACAATCCTTTGGATGAAACACATTTTTCTCAAATTTGCTCTCAACCTTGTACTTCTTACCTTAAAACTGTGCCCCTTGGCATTTGGCCGAACTACTAAGAGGAAAGTTTCTCCCTGTCTGTGTCCTTCAGAACTTTTCACACTTGAGCAGAGCGATCCCTGCAGTGTTCAGGGGAGAGAGGGCTCTGCAGCAGGGAGAAGAGAGAGGGCCAAGCTATTCAAGATGCTGGCATTGGCATGATCGGCCTGTCCACACCAGGCTGGCTTCATTCCTTTTTATCTCTCTTCTTCCATCATTTTCCTTTATCCTCCTTGTTTCTTTACTGTCCTGATGTCGCAGGGAGGCTGCAGTGGTTACGGCAGTGACTGGAGTGGGGAGTCCTGCCTTCTTAGGCTTGATGCCTGGACTCCTGGAATTGGCAGTGAGATGTCAGCGACAGAATGAGGATTTCTGACTAGGGTAGGCCCAGTGCAGGGACCTTGCAGACACTTTGTATAAGTCATGGAGCTGTGAAAATAAACTTGATTTAAATACTTTATTTTATTCTTTTGAACCTCAAAATGGCACTGGATTGTGGCAACATAACACTTCTCACTGTATCTGCCTAGATATCCATGACAATAAGTCATTCATTTATTCAATCAGATCCTCCTTCAGCTTTCTCTGCTCTAAGGAAAACAACCCTAGTCCAGGCAACATTCTTATGGGCGGCACGGTGGCACAGTGGTTAGCACTGCTGCCTCACAGCGCCTGAGACCCGGGTTCAATTCCCGACTCAGGCGACTGACTATGTGAAGTTTGCACGTTCTCCCCGTGTCTGCGTGGGTTTCCTCCGGGTGCTCCGGTTTCCTCCCACAGTCCAAAGATGTGCAGGTCAGGTGAATTGGCCATGCTAAATTGCCCGTAGCATTAGATAATGGGGTAAATGTAGGGGTATGGGTGGGTTGCGCTTCGGCGGGTTGGTGTGGACTTGTTGGGCCGAAGGGCCTGTTTCCACACTGTAAGTAATCTAATCTAATCAATAAGGCTTAGGAAACAGAAGACACACAGAGTCCTCAAAGAATGCAAAGGTAGCAGGAAAGAACTCAAACAAGAAATTGAGAGGGTTGAGAGGGAGTATGAAATGTCTTTGGCAAACAGGATTAAGGAAAACCCCAAAGCATTTTGGACACATATAAGGAGCAAGATGGTTTCTTCGGGAAGGGTAGATCCACTCAAGGCCAAAGGAGGGAATTTTTGATTGGAACCGGAGGAATATACACCTAATGGTACTGTCCTGAGGAGTGTTGCTGGACAAAGAGACCTTAGGGTGCATGTTCATAGTTTGTTGAAAGTGGAGTGGCAGGAAGGCAAGATAGTGAAGAAAGCGTTTGCTACGCTTGCCTTAATTGATCAGTGCATTGAGTATAGGAGTTGTGAGGTCATGTTGCAGCTGCACAGGACATTGGTTAGGCCACTTTTGGAATACTGCATTCAATTCTGGTCTCCCTGCTATAGGAAGGATGTTGTGAAACTTGAAGGGTTCAGAAAAGATTCACAAGGATGTCACCAGGGTTTGAGCTATAGGGAGAGGCTGGAGAGGCTGAATAGGCTGGGAATGTTTTCCTTGGAGTGTCTGAGGCTCAGGTCCACTTAGTGAAGAATTCTGACTCTCCAGGCTCACTTAGTGTTGTACCAGTCCTGCTCAGCATCGCCAGCATCCTCCTCAAGACTTCAGCCACGCAAGTCAGCACCAGCTAACTACCAGCTTCAACAGATTACCAGACTTGCCCTAGGACAACTCAGAGGCTGAGCTGTGACCTTACAGAACTTTGTAAAATCATGAGGGGCACGGATAGGGTGAATATCTGAGGTCTTTTCACCAGGATAGGAAAACCCAAAACTAGAGAGCATAGATTTAAGATGAGAGGGGAAAGATTTAAAAGGGACCTAAAGGGCACCTTTTTCACGCAGAGGTTTGTGCCTATATGGAATGAGTTGCCAGTGGAAATGGTGGTGGCTGGTACAATTACAACATTTAAAAGACATCTGGATGGGTATATGAAGGGTTTAGAGGGATATGGGCCAAATACTAGGTCAGCAAGGGATATCTGGTCGACATGGAAGAGTTGGACCAATGGATCTGTCTCCATGCTGTATATCTCTATGACTCTATCATTCTAGAACCTTAACAAATATTTTCCATTGATATTCACAAAGGAGAAGGACACAGTAGATGGCGAGTCTCAGGAGGGGTATCTTGATATTCTGTGGCATTTCAATATAGAAAAAAAAGCATGCTATGTATGTTTTGAAAGGCATTAAGTGGAAAAGTCCCCAGGATCTGATGGGATCTATCCCAGAATGCTGAGGGAGGAAAAAGGAGTTTTGTATAAAATCTTTGTATCCTCCTTAGTGACAGGAGAGGTCTCAGAGGACTGGAGAATGGCTAAAGTTTTTCCTTTCTTTAAGAATAGCAACAGGGATAATCCAGGAAATTACAGGCTGTTGAGCCTTACATCAGAGGTAAGGAAATTATTGGAGAAGGTTATCAGGGACAGGATTTACTCACACTTGAAAAAACTATTAGCAATAAGCAGAATGGTTTTGCGATGGGAATTACACTTCTCACAAACTTGATTGAGTTTTTGAGGAAGTGATTGATGAGGGCAAGGTGGAGACGTTGTCCAAATGGACTTTAGCAAAGTCATTCACAAGATCCTTCATGGCAGGCTGACACAAAAGGTGAAGTCACATCTGGTCAGGTGACTGTAGAACTGGCTTAATCATAGAAGACAGAGAATAGCAGTGGAAAGGTGTTTTTACTCCTGGATATCTGTGACCAGTAGTGTTCTGCAGGGATCAGCATTGGGACTCCTGTTGTTTATGGTTTGCAGGAGAAAGCAATTGGCCTGATTAGGAAGTTTGTGGATGACACAAAGACTGGGGAAGCTGCCAATAGGATTACCAGAGAATATAGCCAGATATGGACAGGCTGGACACTGGGCAGAGAAGTGGCAGAAGCAGTTTAATCCAGACAACTATGAAGTGCTATATTTTGGAAGATCTAATGCAAGATGGAAGTAAACAGTTAATGACAGAAACCTTCGTAGCATCAACATACAGAAGAATCCCAGTGTACCAGTCCCCAGTTCCCTGAACATGGCAACACAAGTGGATAAGGTTGTCAAAGCATATAGCATGCTTGCCTTCATCAGTCAGGGTATAAAGTATAAAAATTGACTAGTCAGTTTAATTCAGATAAATGTGAGGTGATGCATTTTGGGAAGGCAAATCTAAGCAGGACTTATACACTTAATGGTAAGGTCCTAGGGAACGTTACTGAACAAAGAGACCTTGGAGTACAGATTCATAGCTCTTTGAAAGTGGAGTCGCAGGTAGATAGAATAGTGAAGAAGGCGTTTGGTATGCTTTCCATTATTGGTCAGAGTGTTGAGTACAGGAGTTGGGAGATCGTGTTGCGGCTGTACAGGACATTGGTTAGGCCACTGTTGGAATATTGCATGCAATTCTGGTCTCCTTCCTATCGGAAAAATGTTGTGAAACTTGAAAGGGTTCAGAAAAGATTTACAAGGATGTTGCCAGGGTTGGAGGATCTGAGCTACAGGGAGAGGTGAACAGGCTGGGGCTGTTTTCCCTGGAGCGTCGGAGGCTGAGGGGTGACCTTGTAGAAGTTCACAACATTATGAGGGACATGGATAGGATAAATAGACAAAGTCTTTTCCCTGGGGTGGGGGAGTCCAGAACTAGAGGGCATAGGTTTAGGGTGAGAGGGGAAAGACATAAAAGAGACCTAAGGGGCAACTTTTTCATGCAGAGGGTGGTACGTGTATGGAATGAGCTGCCAGAGGAAGTGGTAGAGGCTGGTACAATTGCAACATTTAAGAGGCATTTGGATGGGTATATGAATAGGAAGTGTTTGGAGGGATATGGGCAGGGTGCTGGCAGGAGGGGCTAGATTGGGTTGGGATATCTGGTCGGCATGGACGGGTTGGACTGAAGGATCTGTTTCCATGCTATACATCTCTATGACTCTATGTTGCAGCTGGATAGCCCTTTAGTTAGAGCACATTTGGAATATTGTGTACAGTTCTGGTCACCACACTACCAGAAGGATGTGGAGGTTTTGAAGAGGGTACAGAAATGGTTTACCAGGATGTGCCTGGCTTGGAGGGTATTAGACAGGAAGTGAGATTGAACTTGAATGCTGAAGGATGAGAGGTGACCTGATAGCAATAGATAGATCGGAGAGCTGGAATCCTTTTCCCAGGGTAGAAATGTCAAATATTAGGGGACATAGGTTTAATGTAAAAGACGATAAGTTTAAAGGAGACATGAGAGCCAAGTTCATTACACAGAGGGTGGTAAGTGCCTGGAATGCACTGCCAGATGAGGTGGTGCAGACAGATGCTATAGCAATGTTTAAGAGGCATCTTGACAGATATATGAATAGGTAGGCAATAGAGGGATATAGACTACATAGAGGAAAAAGGATTTTAGTTTAGAAAGGCATCATGTATCAGCACAGCCTTGGTGTGCCAAACGGCTTATTCTTATGCTGTACTGTCCATTGTTCTTTGTTCTTTGCATCTTCTCTGCACCCTTTCTTGTGCCACCACAATCTTCCCATAGGTTGGCGACGAGAACTGCACACAATACTACAACTGTGGCTTAACTAATGTTTTATACAGGCCCATCACAACTTCCTTATTCATGTATTCAATGCCTTACTAATAAATGTAAGTGTCTCATATGCCTTCTTAAGTATCTTAACAATCTGTCCTGCTGCCTTGAAGGATCTATGGACATGCACACCAAGGTCCCTTCAATGTCTTGCACTTCCTCAGATCTTAACATTCAACGTGACATTCCTTGTCTTGATAGTCCTCCCAAAATGCAATGCTTTACACTTTTCAGGATTAAATTCCATTTGCCAGTATTCAGTCCATCTGACCAGCCAATCTATATCATCCTGTAGTCCAAGGCTTTACTCCTTGTGATTTACCTGACCAAGCTTACTGATCATTCCTCCTACATTCACGTCCAGATCACTATTGTGCACAACAAGCAGTAAGGGGCCCAGTGCTGAACCCCGTTCTACTCTATTAGATCCATCATTATCTCTCCTGAAAATATAATCTTGACTCAATCATCCTTTCAAACCATTATCCAGATCCAATTTCACTTTTGTCTCCATTGTCACAAAGCTGGCCCCTTTTTCCTCAAGCCTTTTCTCAAGAATACTGTGTCCTTGATTTTTTTCAGCGGGGTCGTAAGACATCTGGGCTCCAAAATGACTGGTTTGGTACAGAGGTGAAAGGGTTTATTGAGAGACCTTTTTGTTTATACATAAACAAATGAGACTTTAGACCAAAGCTTTCATGTTTTAGGAGTAACCTGTATAATGAAAGGAGAGTGGTCAATCCTGAAAGCTGAATTCTTGTTATTAGTCAGTCAGTTCAGCAGTGACAGTGTGGAAACAGGCTCCTAGATTCACTCTCCTTCTGCCCTTCTAACTTCGGCCTGTAAGCCTTTGTTTCGGTTTTACTCTTTGTTTAAGGGGTTTGTTTATTGGGACTGTTGTGTATTTTTGGAACAGCATAATTAAGCCTAGTTTGGATAGACTGAGTTCTGTGGGTATTCTATATTCTGTTCTTTGTGTTTCATTCTGTAATTTTATGATCAGATTTTTGTCTGTTTTAAAACCTGGTAGTCAACCTAGCTAACCTACTCTGGGTAATTTTCACTGTACACTTACTGAAACAAATAGCAAAGTTAAGGCCTGGACTGCCTGGTTAGGAATGTTTTGAGTGGTCTGGCCTAGTCCATAACACCATCTCCTTGAAGTTGTCACAAATAAAAAAGTTAAATATGATTCTGCAGCCTAGCATATCCTCAGAAGGTCAAAAGTGCTTTACAACTTTTAAAGTGTAGCGACAATTGATATGTAAGCAACCAATTAGCATGCAGCAAGATCCCACAGCCTGAAGAAAAAAAATGTTTCTGAATGAAGTATTTCATTGCATGTTTCAGGAAACAAAGTTCATCAGAGCAGCACTGTGCTCTTCTTCAATTCATTCCATGAGGTTTTTCTTACTTTCAGATGAACAAGCGAAACTGGACCTTGGCTTATTATCTTATCATGAAGCAGGTTTTTCAGCTAGTGAGTTGAACGTATTGGATTATCCAGGCTCATTACAGAGGAAAATTGGCCAGTGATGCTTGTACATCAGTAAATTCATTTATTGACAATCAGGTACACAAAGTCAGGAACAAGGTTAGACCATTCAGTTCTTCGAGCTTTCCACCAATGAATTTATCATGGCTGATTTGTGACTCAAGTCCAGTTATTTGTTTCCATATTCCTTAATAGCCTTTCTTACCAAATCCATTAGTCACAGTTTAGAAGGTTGCAATGATCTTTTGTTGAAAGCTTTATATAGGGGAGTGAATTCCAGGTTTTGAATACACTTTGCATGATAACATTCTATCTGATAACATCATTCTAACTTATCAGACTCACTAGACAACTGAAGGCAAAGCTGCAATTTCCGTAAGACTTATAAAAAGAACTTCACATTGTCATGGAGTGACTATAGTTTTCAGGAGAAATGAACCTATTAAGTTGAGCAGAAAGCATGAATGGAGACTTATCACCAATTATCAAGCAAAGTGGACATATCCTGGAGTTACAAGAGAACATGGCTGGATAGACTGCAGATCACTATGTCACCTCCAAAATGTGAATGTTACCAGGAATCCAATGCTATTTGCTCAGAGTCACAGAAGCACTGAATTGTTACTGTGCAGGAGGAGGCTATTTGACTCATCAGGTCTGCACTGGCTCTCTGTGCAATTTGACTTAGTGCCAATCTCCTGCCTACTCCCAGTAACCCTGCATGTTGTTTCTATTTAAATAGTTATATAATCCTTTCTTGAATGTCTTAATTGAATCTATCTCCACCACAGTTCCAAGCAGTTAATTCCAGACTCTACCTACCTGCTGTGTGAAAAAGCACCTCACATTTGCTTCTTTTGCAAAAAAAAACTTCAAATCGATGTTCTCTTAGTCTCGATACTCTTATAAGTGGAAACATTTATTCCTATCTACTCCACAGGGATCAGTCCTGATTTGGAAATCTTCCTTCAGGTGTCCTCTCAGTTTCTTCTCTCCAAGGAATAAAATTCCACGTTTTCTCATCCGTCCTCATTACTGATGTTTATGTTCCCTGAAACCATTCTTGCAAACTTCTTCTGCATTTTCCCCAATGTATTCACATCTTTGCGAACGATCAGAACTGTACACACTACTCCAGAATAACCGAAAGACCTGCAGATGCAGGAAATCAGAAGGAAAAAAACTAACATTGCTGGAAAAACTCAACAATTTTGGCTGCACCTGCAGAGAGAAAGCAAAGTTAACATTTCAAGTCCAGTGACCTTTCTTCAGAACAGGAATCGCTAGGAATTGTATTCAGGGAAGGGGGAGTCCCCTCTGTCATACCTGACACATAGGAAGATGATTGTGTTTGATGAAGATCACTCATCACAGCTCCAGACATCTTTGCAGGAGTTCCTCAGGGTAGTGTATTAGGCCCTAACACTTTAACTCTCCCTCCCACTCCACCGAGGACATGCAGGTCCTTGGACTCCTCCACCGGCAGAACACAACAACACGACGGCTGGAGGAGGAGCGCCTCATCTTCCGCCTGGGAACCCTCCAACCACAAGGTATGAATTCAGATTTCTCCAGTTTCCTCATTTCCCCTCCCCCCACCTTGTCTCAGTCGGTTCCCTCAACTCAGCACCGCCCTCCTAACCTGCAATCCTCTTCCTAACCTCTCCGCCCCCACCCCACTCCGGCCTATCACCCTCACCTTGACCTCCTTCCACCTATCCCACCTCCATCGCCCCTCCCCCTAGTCCCTCCTCCCTACCTTTTATCTTAGCCTGCTTGGCTCTCTCTCTTATTCCTGATGAAGGGCTTATGCTCGAAACGTCGAATTCTCTATTCCTGAGATGCTGCCTGGCCTGCTGTGCTTTGACCAGCAACACATTTGCAGCAGCCAAACATCTTCAGATGCTTCATCAACAACCTTCCCTCCATCTTATGGTCAGAAGTTGGGATTTCGCTAATAACTGCCTCATATTTAGTATCATTTGTGTTTCCTCAGACACTGAATCAGTTCTAGCCAAAACAGAGCAAAACCTGGACAATTTCCATGCTTAGCTGACAAGTGGTGAGCAGCATTTTTACCACAAAAGTGCCAGACAATGATCATCTCTTACAAAATTGAATTTCTAGGGAGAATAGTTAGATTCTATGTCATTACATCACTGAATTCCCCCACTATCAACATCCGAGAGGTTAGCATTGACCAGATACTGCAGTGACTACAAAAACAGATCAGAGGCTAGGAATCCTGCAGTTACTAACGTACTTCCTGACTCCAGAATCTTAACCATCATCTACAAAGGCATAAGTCAGGAGTATGATGGAAAACTACACACATACCGGGATAAGTGTTCCTCGAACATTATTCAAGAAGCCTTACACCACTCAGGAAAAAGTAACCCACTTGATTGGCATCACACCCACACATATTCATTCCCTCCATGACTCACAATAGTGTGTACTATCTACAAGGTGCACTTCAGAAATTCACCAAGTCTTTTTACATAGCATAATCCAAACCCATGACCATTACCATCAAGAAGGGTAAGAGCAGTAGATACATAGGAAGAGCACTATCTGCAAGCTCCCCCCAAGGCCACCCACCAATGTCACTTGTGAATATATCACTGTTACTTCAGTGTTGTTGGGTCCTTTCCCTCACTTACCTACAGCACATGGTCTATAGCACTTCAAGAAGGCTGTTCACCACCACCTGCTCAAGGGCAATTAAGGATAACAGTATATGTTGATTCAGCCAATGATGTCTGTAGCCCATGAAAGAATATTTTTCAAGAAATCTGCCTCACAGGCAAAAACTGATCCAAAGTACTAATTTAACAACTCTCCCATGCCAGTTGCCTTCATGTATAAATTCCTTTTGGCCTGTAATTGGTCCTCCTTTTAACACCCTTTTAATACTGATGTGCTTGTATGACTTTGCTATATGACTTAAGTTTAGCTGCCAATGTTTCTCATAATGCCTCTTTGCTTCTTTATTGCTTGAACTTTCAATATTCAGCTTAGTTCTCCAATGCATTTTATACCTGACATCTGTCATAAGTACACTTTCTTTTTGTTAACTTAATTTCCATCTCCTTTGTCATCCAGGAAACCTTGGATTTCTTTACCCTGCTTTTTCCATTTTCTGGGAATATACGTTGGCTGTAGCCACTCCATCTGCTCTTTAAAATTAGCTCATTGCTCATCTTCTGTGTTTCCCACCAACCTTTGGCTTCTCTACCAGCCATCTAATAATTAGATGCATCTTATTAGATTCCAAGTTGCAAATGTGGTTTTATTTGATTGTACAAGAATGAAATCATTGCTTGCATTCATGTGAATGTGGCTCCAGATACAGATGAGAAATACGGTTGAGACCATGTCTTGATAAGGCATCCTTTATCTGCACTTGTACAATGCATGCCTTCATTCTTCTCTGGACGGGTACAGCAACACAATATCAAATAAATGAATACAGACACACCACAATCCTAGTTACAATGCAAATTAGTTTCGGGATTGTATTCTGATTGCATCTTAAATTATTTTCAACATTTTTCACAATCAGAAGAGTTATTGCAGAAATAATGCTACCATCATGTTTGATTCTCTACAAATGTTACAGTAAAATATAAAGGGAATTATTTTGCCCAAGGGAATGAGACCCTGCCCTAAATGGGTGCTGTGCCTGTTAGAATGTTTGAACTTATCATGCAATTTTTGGGCTAATAGATGATTATCATAATTTAAATGTGCCTGTGGGCATTAAAACCGACACTTGCAAGTTTGGCATTCAAGGGCTGATTAAATGCAATTTGTCTGGAACAGTGTATGCAGTATTCATTCAACCACTTCCACTGAGTGTATAGAATGTGCCGGCTGGGAGAAAAGCCAACACTGAAGCAAGGCTCAAAAACAAAGTTTTCCAACTTCTTGTTGGTGGCACTGGAGATCCTTGTGGAGGAGGTCTACAAGGTCATAGAGTCATACAGGCGGAGAAAGGTCCTCCATTTGCAGGAAGGAAGAGGCCATAGAGACAGCTAATGTCACACCTGGCAGGAGATCGCCTTGGAAGCAACTGTCAAAAATCTTGGGACCAAGAAATAGTGTGGTGCCATGAGAAATGTGTTAGTTGACATGGGTGGGCAAGGTAAAATCACAGCTCACAAACAAGAATGAAATTTCTCAATAATTATCCACCACCATCACAACTTCAGCTTACTACATCCACCATCAGGCCTGGCACTGATATTCACATGGACCGCTGTATCCTTCTCAGGTACTACTCACACCTCAGTCATATCTTACAGCTCTTTATCCATGTTAAGTATTAGGCAAGTATTCATCCAAATACAATTTTTTCCTGATGTCAACACACTCATTCACAGTCACCATTGTTTTTGCTTATCCAGAAAAGAAAGACATGTAATGGATAACAAGACCTTGGCAAGTCTATATATTATCACCTGAGGAGGCCAAATCAGCCATAATTGGATGCTGATGGGGTGACACCATAGCTAGAGACAGAGAGAGAACGTATCACTTAAGTATGTGGCCTGAAATTAAATTCATTTTCTTTGTTTTGTATTCACTGATACTGTATTCATTTGTACAATATAAACTTGCAATCTATTTAGAGAGTGTGGTATTCCAATGATGGCTACATTCAACTGTTCTAATGGCTGCCACATTCAATCTTCAATTAGGGACAAGGTTTTCAACATATATCACTCAGATCAGTTCATGTAGCACCGAACAATAGTTCAAGGGACAAGGTCAGTTTTAGTCAGAGGCCAAGGAAGTAAAAGGTTTCTACTTTAGGCTCCTGGTCAGTCAGATGCTTAAGAAAAAAGAGAGAAGGTGACTTCATCCTGAAAAGGGTGCTGATGCAGGGGGGGTCTGAGCAGCAAGCACTCAGGGGAAGTCCTGAGAGCTGTGGTGGCTTGGATGAGGTCTGTGAATCATTGACAGCTCAATGCAGCTGGGAGTGGAGGTGAAGGAAGACCACAAGCAATATTTGATGCAGCTGGGAAAGATTAAAGCTCTAAGAAACCCTGAGGTTGTACTGGCTTCGTGAAGCTAGCTGCCTGCAAAAAATGCTGTAAGTGTGTCAGTGAGCAGGTGCTAAAGCACTGTCTCAATAGGTTGGGGATGGACAAATCCAAAATAAAAACAGAGCTGGGGAAGATCAGCAGGTCTGGCAGCATCTGTGGAGAGAGAGATTTAATATTTCAAGTTTGATGCGGCTTTTTTGTCAGTTCCAAAGCCTTACTCACAAGCTGCATATGGTCTCAGCATGCACATCTTCCTTTAATAGCCACAGATGTTGCTCACTAACATTCTCAGATTTATTACTGCATGTTCCAAGGGGGAAGGTTAACCTCTCTTTCTCTGGAAGGAGTGAAAGAGGATCAATATCCCTGAAGGAAGAGGGGAAATTAATGCACTGTATCAGATTGAAAATATTTACAGGTTCTAGCTCAGAAATATACACCAGATATTATTTGGAGGTCTTCCCACTATAGAATACATACGGCACAAATGAATAGCAGGTAGGATAGTTTAATAGGATTTTGGTTCTCTCATGCTTTCTCATTATTCTTGCATGAAAAGTGGGCATCATTGATAGTGTTGCCCATCCCGAATTGCCCTTGAACTGATTGTCCTTAAAAAGTATTTACAAATCAATCACATTTCTGTGGAACTGAATTGCATGCAGATGAGAAAGTTAAAGATTGCAGATTTGCTTCCCTCATGGACAGAAAAGAACCTGATGTGTTTTTAACAAGTGGCACTCATTACATGGTTTCTGCTGGACATTTTTAAACATTCAGTCTTAACTCATTGAATGCAAATTTCATCATTGACCATGTTGGGATTTGAGCCAACGTCCCACAGCGTCAGTCTACAATACCAGTCCAGCAATACTGCCACAACACCACTGCAGTGGTGACAGGAAGTGAACTGTGGTGAAATTTGTTTATTACATTCTTCATGGGAAAGGGTTCGATAAGATTGCATACAGATGGTGAATTGCCTGAGGATTACCATCAGGAATATTCATCTCCAGGCAACAGTGCTCTCGAGTCAGATGGGAGAAGATGGCTCTCAAAAGTGTTCCTTGACAAAATAACAACAACCAACCCTCTCAGGTCTGAGCTACCCACCTTGAAGCCCCAGATGCAGCCCCAACTTGCAGTCCCTGATACACACACAAACACACCCACCACATACACTCCCATACATATATGCACACCTCACACACACCCATACACACTCACTCCCCCATACATAAACACACCCTCCACATACACCCCCATATCTACACACACTCACCCACCCCATACATACACACGCCCACCCTACATGTACACACACACCCATACACACACACACCCACCCCACACATACACACACACATCACATACACCCCCATACCCACATACACACACACCCATCCCACACATACACACACATCACCCCCACCCCTACACACACTTGCTCCCCCGACAGCCAAACACATGCACACACCCACGTTCTCCCTGCCTCCCCACACACATGCAGACACAGACTCACATACAGGTGCATACACAAATGCACACACACACGCAGGCATACACACACAGACACTTGCACACACACACTCTCACAGAGGCGTATACACACACACACACACACACACACACACACACACCCGCTAGTTGTCAGTAATACTGTCCTCTTGAAATTGTCAGATGGTGGCTTGTGCAGCATAATTCTGAAAATATAAAGAACAGGATTAGGCCCCTTAGCCCTTCAATCCTGCTCTGCTGTTTCATAGGATCATGGCTGATCCCATTATAACTTAAACTTTACATTCCTGCATACCCCTGATAATCTTTCATTTTCTTGGTTCTATCTATCTCTGCCTTAAAATTTTTAAAGATTCTTCATCCACTCCGTTTTGAACAAGAAAATTCCAAAGATCCACAGCCTCAGAAAAAATGTTTCCCTACAACTGTCTTAAACTTTAAACTTTGAACTAGATTTTTCCAGAAGACGAAATGTTCTTTCCACAAATCCATCCAAATAAGCCCCCTCAGGATCTTATACATTTCAATTAAGTTAGCTGGACTCTTCTAAACCCCAGAGGATATGGGCCTAGCCCTTCTTCATTAGGATATCCACTCATTCCATCTATTAGTCTAGTAAACTTTTTTTGAACTGCTTCTAACACATTAAAATCCATCTGTAAGTACAGTGACCAGTACTGTACAAAGTACTCCAGATGCAGCTTCATCAGTGCTTGTATGACTGAATCATAACCTCCCTACCCTTGCATTCAATTCCCCTCACACTAAAACATAACATTCTATTAGCTTTCCTGTTTATTTGCTGTACCTGCATGCTAACGTTTTGTACTTCCTGTACTCGGACACCCATTTCTCTCCGCAAACCAAATGTCTGTCACCTCTCACCATTTAGATAATATGCTTCTTTTTATTCTTTTTGCCAAAATGCATAATTTTACACTTTCCCATGTTGTACACCATTTACCAGATTTTTTCCCACTCACTTAACCTATCTTTTATGTATTCTTGTTGTTGTGTTATGTTAGGACAGTGCCCCTTTGGGAAATGAGTCACATCAGCACTAGAGAGTCACATTGGTGAGTCACAAGCCAGGTTTGTGGGTTTGTTCAGAATTGTTTCAGATTCTTACAGAGTGCACAACTTCACAGTAAAGCCTCCCTGTTTGGTTGACAATGAGCTCAGATGTTCTTTACTACTGACTGGAGGCTAGCAATTGCCCAATAGAGAATACTATTTGTACACGTTTGCAGGCTCCTTATATCTTCTTCTTACTTGTGTTAGGAGCAAATTAAGATACCATATCGTTGATCCCTTCATCCATAGAGCCATAGAGAGTCATAGAGCCCTACAGCATGGAGACTGGCCTTTTGGTCAAACTGGCCCATGCTGAACAAATGTCCATCCATGCCAACCCCATTTTCTTATACTTGGCCCATATCCTTCTAATCCTTTCCTGTCTATGTATTTGTCCAATTACCATTTGTATGTTGTTAATGCACCCGCCTCAACCACTTCCGCTGGCAGCTCATTTCACATGCGTGTCACCCTCTGTGTACAAAAGTTGCCCCTCAGGTTCCCTTTTATTCTTTCTCCTCTAATCTTAATCTGATGCCCTCTAGTCCTCAATTTCCCAACCCTGGGAAACAGACTGAGTGCATTCACCCAATTCATGCCTCTCAACATCTTATTCATTTCTATAAGATCCCCACTCAGTCCCCTACTCTCTAAAGAAAAATGTCTTAGCTTGTCCAACCCTCCTTATAACTCAGACCCTTGAGTTCTGGCAACATCCTTGTATGTTTCCTCTGCACTCTTTCCAGTTTAATAACATTCTTCCTATAGAGGATGACCAAAACTGAACGCAATACACTAAGCGCAGCCTCACCACCATCCTGTACAATTGCAACATCACTTCCCAACTTCTATACTCAGTGCCCTGACTGATGAAGGCCAGTGTGCCAAAAGCCTTCTTCACTGCCGTGGCTGCCTGTGACTCCACTTTCAGAGAACCATGCAATTGAACTCCAGGGCCCCTCTGTTCCATCATATTCCTTAAGGCCCTACCATTCACCATGAAACTCCTGCCTTGATTTGACTTTCCAAAATGCAAGACCTCTCACTTATCTGTACAAACTCCATTTGCCATTTCTCAGCCCACTTCCCCAGCTGATCAAGGTCCTGCTGCAATTTCTCATTGATAACCTTCCTCATTGTCCATGATACTGCCTATTTTAGTGTCAGATACAAACATACTGATCATGTCTTGTATATTCTCATCCAAATCATTGGTATAGATAACAAATGGCAATGGGCCCAGCATCAACTCCTGAGGCACTCCACTCATCACAGTCCTCCAGTCTGACAAGCATCCTTCGCTATTACTCTCTGCTGCCCACCATCAAGTCAACTGTGCATTCAATTTGCCAACTTTCCCTGGATTTCATGCAATCTAACCTTCCAGAGCAGCCTATAACCTTATCAAAGACCTCACTGAAATCTATATTGACTACATCTACATCCCTGCCCTCAGCAACTTTTCTCGTCACTTCATCAAAGAACTTTAAACAAACTTAAAAATCACACAACACCAGGTTATAGTCCAACAGGTTTAATTGGAAGCACACTAGCTTTCTTGTGAGGCATGATTTCCCATGCATGAAGCCATGCTGACAATTCCTAATCATTCCATATCTTTCCAAATACATGTATACCCTATCTCTCAGAATCTTGTCAAGTAACTTACCTGCCACAGATGTTACTGGTCTATAGTTCCCAGCCTTCTTGAATAAGGGCACAATATTCGCTATCCTCCAGTCTTCAGGGATCTCACCCATGGTTAACAATAATGCAAAAATATCAGCCAGGGTCCCCGCAATTTATTTTCTAGCATCTTGCAATGTTCTTGGATATATCTGGTCAGGACCAGGAGATTTATCCACATTCATACATTCTAATACATTCAGCACCTCCTCTACTGTGATAAGGACTGTCCCTAAGATACCATCACTAATTCTCTCAAGTTCCCAAGACTTCATGTCTTTCTCCATGGTAAACACAGAGGAGAAATATCCATTGAGGACCTTGCCCATCTCCTGCAGTTCTAAAAATACATGTCCACTTTGGTCCTTGAGGGGTCCTATTCTCCCTCTAGTTATTATTTTACCTTTAGTATACTTAAAGAACCTCTTTAGATTCACCTTACTCTTCTCAGCCAAGGCTATCTTGTGGCCCCTTTTCACCATCCCAATTTCCTCCTTCAGTAAACTCCTGTATTCCCAATATACCATCAGGGATTCCCTTATTCCCAGCTGCCTGTACGAGAGCCATACCTCTTCCTTTTTCTCGTCAAAGTCTCTATATTTTTTGTCATCCAGGTTTCCCTATTCCTGCCAACCTTGCCCTTCAGCCTCACAGGAGTAAATAGACGTTGAACTCTAGCTATCTCACCTTTAAAGGCCTCCCACATGCCAGAGGTCCCTTTGCCTGCGAAACAAACTATTCCAATCAACTCCTGCAAGCTCCTGTCTAATTCCAGCAAAAGTCACCGTGCCCCAATTTAGAACTAGAACCTCTGGAGCAGTTTTGTCCCTCTTCATAACTATTTTAAAATTATGGTCACTGGTACCAAAATGCTCCCCCACTGTCACCTCTGTCACCTGTCCTGCCCTATTTCCCAAGAGTAGGTCGAGTTTTGCCCCTTCCCATGCAGGACCCTTTATATATTGCTTGAGGAAACGTCCCTGAATGCACTTAATAAATTCCACTCCATCTAAGCCTTCAACATTATGGCAGTCCCAGTCTATGTTAGGAAAACTAAAATCCCCTACTATAATAACGCTACTGCTTCTGCAAGTCTTCCCAATCTCCCTGCATATTTGTTCTTCTAATTCCTGTTGACTATTTGGGGGCCTATAGTATAATCCCAATGATGTCACCATTCCCTTTTTATTTCTTAGCTCCACCTAAAAAGCCTGACTGAATGACCCTTCAGTTATTTCATCTCTGACTACTGCTGTGATATTTGCCTTATTCAAAAATGCAACTCCCCCTCCCCTCTTTCCATCACCTCTATCCTGCCTAAAGCACCTGTACCTGAGCACATTAAGCTGCCAGCCCTGTCTCTCACTTAGCCATGTTTCGGCAATGGCTATAATATCCCAGTCCCACAAACCTATCCACACCCTCAGTTCATCGGCCTTACCTGACAGCCCTCTTGCATTGAAATAAATGCAATTTAATCCAACAGCTATTCCTTGCTCCATGTCATGTTCTAATCTGACCTGTCTCTTCACTTTACTGTTTCTGATTACGGCATCTTCTTCCAGCCTTACCTGCTGTTAAGGATCCCACCTCACTGCCAATCTAGTTTAAACCCTCCATGTAGCTCTAGCAAACTTGACGGCCAAGATGTTGCTCCAACCACACAGACCCTCCCCGGTTCAGGTATAATCCGTCTCTCTTGAACAGGTCATCTCTGCTCCTGAAAAGAACCCAGTAATCTAAAAATCTGAATCTCTGCCTCCTGTATCAATTCTTTAGCCACGCATCCATCTGCTATATCCTCCTATTCTTATCCTCACTAGCACATAGAGCTGGAAGATTACCAACGTCGAGGTTCTGGTTTTTAACTTTTTTCCAAGCTCTCTATAATCACTCTGCAGGACCGCATCCTTGTGTAACTTGTGCCAACATGCACAATCACGTCTGGCTGCTCACCCTCACCCCGAGAATGTTCTGCAGATGCTCCGAGACTTCCTGCACCTGGCAGCCAGGAGGAAACACACCATTCTGGATTCTCATTTGAGGCCACAGAATCTCCTAGCTGTCCCCCTAACTATCCAGCGTCCCATCACTAAGGTCCTGTTTACCTATATCCTTTCCCACTGTGTCCCAGCGCCAGTCATTGTGCCACCAACCTGACTACTGCTGCTTTCCTCTGACCAGTCATTGCCCCCAACAGAATCCAAAACGGTGTATTTGTTTTTGAGGGGAATGGCCACAGGGGATTCCTGCACTCTCTGCCTAATCCCTTTGCCTTTCCTGGTGGTCACCCAGCTATGCTCTGCCTGCACCTTAGGTGTGACCACCTCACTAAAACCCTTATCTCTGAAGCACTCAGAGATAAGCACCCTTATCTCTGATTCCTGTAAGTATTCCTGAGCTCCCACATCCTGCAGGAGGAACATGCGACTGCCCTAACCACCTTCTTAATTATTGTAAGACGAAAGAGGAAAGCTAAAAGAACTTTACCTGAGCTTACTGTACTTTTTGCTAAGTTGCTGCTCTCCGAATCTTCTCAAGTGAAAGCCTTACTACTTACTCTGCTACCAACAAATTTTGCAATCTCATGTCTCACTATCCCCTCCCCTCTTTTAGTTTTGGTTAGAGGGGGAGGGAAGGAGGGAATCACTAGATTGCAAGAACTAAGACCCAGCACTGATCCTTGTGTTTGTGACATCTTGTTAGCTTGAAAAAAATCCATTGATTCCAACTATTATCTTCCTGTTAGCAAACTCTTCCCTCCATGCCAGTATGTTACCCACTACACCATGAACTTTTAATTTCTGCAATAAAGTGACAGCACTGCACAAAGGGAAATTGTGCTTGAAAAATCTATTGGAATTCTGCGAGGACATAGCTAATAGAATTATTGAAGGAAAGCTATTGGATGTGGTTTATTTGTGGACTTGCAGAAGGCTTTCGAAAAGTCCCACTTAAGAGATTATTATGCAAAATTAAAGTATGTGGGATTGGGGTGATTTATTGAGATTGAAAGAGACCTGGTTGGCAGACAGGAAACAAAGAATAGGAACAAACAGGTCTCTTTTTGAATGGCAATGATTAGCAGGATATAGAGGACTAGAGGTTACCTAATGTGGTTCCACTTAACAAGAAAACTAAATGATGTGGATGCAAATGTGGGGTCGGATTTGTGGACTCAGTGGGGAATGGTACATAATTTTGCGGATGACACAAGGATTGGCCGAGTGGTTGACAGTGAAGGGGAAGGTATTCAGTTCCAGGAGAGGATAAGTGGATTGGTCAGAAGGGCAGGTTAATAGCAAATGGGATGTAATCCTGATACATGTGAAGAACAAGACAAGGGGCTACTCAGTGAATGGCAGGATGTTAGGAAGCACAAAAGAGAGATCTTGAGATGCTTGTCCATAAATCCATGGAGGTTGTAGGACAGGGTTAATAAGGTAGTTAAGAGAGCATTTGCTTGCCTTTACCAGTCATGGATCATGTTTGTCCTGTACAGAACTTTGGTTAGGCCACAGCAACAGCATTCTATGGAGTTCTGGTCACCACAATCGGAATGATATGATTGCACTGGAGAGAGTACGAAGGGGATTTACCAGAGTGTTACTTGGGATGGAGCATTTAGTGATGAAAAGAGGCTGTATAAGCTTGGGCTGTTTTCATTAGAGTCACAAGTTTGAGCAGGGCTTGATAGTACAGTTTTGGACCCAGCAATCTGATTTCGAAGCAGCTGTTTAAAAGAGATCTCTCACAGCAGTTGAATTCGCCATCAAACATTTAAACTTCCAATAATAATCATTTTCCCTACTCAGTAAGTTCCTCTGGAGGGACAGGCATAAGTGAGTCAATGATGCGATCCTGGAGGTGAAGGTACTGCGGGGTCGGCAATGGTCAGAATGGGGAGATGAATTATTTGAGAAGTTCGCTGACTGCTCTCTTCCAGGCACCTCTGTCCACTTCAAACCAGCATTCCCCCCTGGAAACTGTGACAAATTCTCGGCTCATCCAGTTCCATTTTGAATCCATTCCCTTTCTGTGTAATGCAATCTCTACTGAGTCACAGTTGTGATGCTTTTCCCTTGGCAAATTCAGCTCGCTGGCCATAGATCTCTTCACCTGGTGCCTTCAAGCCTTCCCCAAGCAGCAAACCAATCTGACGCCATCCACCACCACCTATATGCATACCTTTCAGAAAGACAGCACTATCTGCTGATCCAGTACTGTTCCTTTCATGATCTCATGCCTCTCCCCTTCTCCCGACCTCTGTACACCATTATAGTCTCACCTCCCAATTCAGAACCAACCTCTCGAGAAGAGCGAGGGAGAGATGGTGGCAGAGTAGAGTTGGAGCTCCTCTGCTCACCATTTCTTCTTCCTCTCTTCCATTTTCTTTCTTTTTCTCTGCCTTGTAATATTTTTTAAAACTTCCTCCACACCCCGTCAACTTTTGAGGGTCCTGCCTGGAGAGTAGGGTCGATGGAGACGGGTTAGAGCCTGTGTGGGAGCTGAGTAGGCATGACCTAAATCCCATGGTAAAGTGAGTTCGGGCATGTCCCATGGCAGAGCAACACAGGCCAAGTCCCATGGTGGAACGAGCATGGGCCAAATCCCACGCTGAAGCGAGCACAGGCCGAGTCCCACAGCGAAGCGAGCACAGTCCGAGTCCCATGGTGGAGCGAGCAGGGGCCAAGTCCCACAACGGTGTAAGCATGGGCAGAGTCTCACAGTGGAGCGAGCACAGGCCTGGTCCCACAGCAGAGGGAGCACAGACCGAGAGCCTCGGTAAGGCAAGCACAGACCAAGTCCCACGGTAGAACGAGCATAGGCCGAGTCCCACGGTGGAGTGAGCATGGGAAGAGTTCCATGGTGGAGCGAGCATGGGAAGAGTCCCATGGTGGAGCAATCATGGGAAGAGTCCCATAGTGGAGCGAGCTCGGGAAGAGTCCCATGGTGGGGCGAGGATGGGAAGAGTCCCATGGTGGAGTGAGCATGGGCCAAGTCCCACGGCAGAGCGAGCACAGACCGAGAGCCCCAGCAGGGCAAGCACAGGCCGAGTCCTACGGCAGAGGGAGCACAGACCGAGAGCCCCAGCAAGGTGAGCACAGGCTGAGTCCTACGGCAGAGGGAGCACAGACCGAGAGCCACGGCAAGGTGAGCACAGGCCGAATCCCACGGCAGAGGGAGCACAGACCAAGTCCCGTGGTGGAGCTAGCACAGGCCAACTATCATGGCAAAGCAAGTGCAGGTGAGTTCCATGGCAAAACGAGCACAGGTTGAGTCACATGGTGGAGCAATCACAGGCCAAGTCCCACAGCGAGTGAGCACAGGCTAAGTCCCATGACAAGACAAGCACAGGCTGAAGTCCACGACGGAGGAGCACAGGCCGAGTCACACAGCAGAGGGAGCAGAGGCCAAGTCCCATGACAGAGGGAGCACAGACCGAGTCCCATGGTGGAGTGAGTGCAGGCCGAATCCCACGACAGAGTGAGCACAGACCGAGTCCCATGGCAGAGTGAGTACAGGCTGAGTCCCACAGCAGATCAAGCACTGGCCAAGTCCCACGACAAGGTGAGCACAGGTCAAGTCCAATGGCGGACCTTGCACAGGCTGAGTCCCACAGTGGAGCGAGCACAATTTGAGTACCAAAGCAGAGTGAGGACAGACCAAGTCCCACAGCAGATCGAGTACAGGTTGAGTCCCACAGCGGAGCGAGCACAGACCAAGTCCTGTGGCAGTGCGGGCATGGGTCAAATCACATGGCGGAGTGGGCACAGGTTGAGTCCAGTGACAGCAGCAGAGTAAGAGGGCTGATACCTAATACAGTAGCAGAGCACACAAGCCAGAGCTGATGTGGTGGCTCAGCAAGTCCTGAACAGAGGCCGGTATGTGGAGGCAGCGTTCTCCTCATGTTCTGGTGCCAGTGGGCATGGACTGATGTTGGAGAAGCACTGGATCATTAATACTTATGGTCACTTCAACTATCATTTTGGACTTCTTTAACTGTTCCCATGCTAACCTATATTTTGTTTACATTGTAACAGCACTTAAAGTATTCATACCCCGGTACTCTGTACAGTATAGCAACTATAATTTTTTGACCAACGTTATTTGAATTCAGCTTCAATTTTATGGAAACAAACTGACTTATACTGCAGTGACCCTGAATTTTTTCAAGCAGTTTATTGCTGAACTCCAATGTACATATTCCTGCAAGAACCTAAAGCCTTTTTATATTTCCTTAACATGTTCCAAAAAAATTATTTTGGTTGATGGATATACAACTTGGAGTCAAGGGTGAAGGAAAGGTGGCAACTTCCAAAAAAAAAACTGCGCAGAATCAGAGACTGATAGTGGCTGAACTTTCCTGCTGTTGCATCCATTGGGAATTTAGTTTCCTTTAATGGATCTCCTGAAAAAACAAGCAAAATGATGAAGAATATTTCTATTTTCGGGAGAGTCAGCAATAACAATCTTATGTAAGTGTCTTTGAGGCATCTATACTGTACCACGTGGTACACAGTTGTGCTGTTTATTTGGCCAGGCAGAGGGTGAGGTGATCAGGCCTCTGCCCTCACGTCATCTGAGTGTAAATCATTCTGATGGTTCTGACCTGAAACATATTTCAGTGGTAATGCTCTTAATGGGAGAGTATGATTTCTGGCAGAAATAAATCTCCTTTAGAGAAAAGGGAAAACTCTACAGAACCCGCAGATGCCAGATGTAGTCACTAAAGCAGATCTGTTCTGTACAGTAACATAAGATGAAACAAACATTAGAGTTTGACTCTATCCAGCAAATAAACCCAAGGCATTTGTTACTTGCACAAAACTATATTTACATACATTTCAGGCTCTGGAAGGACTCAATAACTTAACTGACCGCCATTTAATTTTGGCAGAAAGATCTTACATGTTGGTCTTTCCCCACTGCACCTTGGCAGCAACTGTCCCAGGCTTTAATACGGCCATCACACATGATCCTGGACTTTGGAATGTGCCATGACAGAGGGAGCACAGACCGAGTCCCATGGTGGAGTGAGTGCAGGCCGAATCCCACGACAGAGTGAGCATAGACCGAGTCCCACGGCAGAGTGAGTACAGGTTGAGTCCCACAGCAGATCAAGCACTGGTCAAGTCCCATGACAAGGTGAGCACAGGTCAAGTCCAATGGCGGACCTTGCACAGACTGAGTCCCACAGTGGAGCGAGCACAATTTGAGTACCAAAGCAGAGTGAGGACAGACCAAGTCCCACAGCAGATCGAGTACAGGTTGAGTCGGTCAAGATCAGCTCCTTGCTCTGGAAGGCTAATCTTGTCTACTTAGGCATGGCAGAACAAGACTTTACCGTCATCTTCTACCATATGATCTGACAGAACTCGTGATGCATATGTTCGGTAACTACAGATAAAATATTGGTGTAGTTAACCTTTCACTCCACATTAACCAAAATGTTTTCAAATGGAATGCTCCACAGGAAACCTTTCACCACCCACTATGTACAGTTTCATGCAAGGGTGAGTAAAACAGGAGATGCAAATTTCTTGCCAACTCACTGAGTTTCAGAGCCTGTTGTTTAAAATGAACATTTTAATACAGTAAGTTTTGCATATTTCATATGGGTTCTCTGAGGTTGTGAGTTAATCATAGCAGCCATTTTAGATCAATGTTGTCCTTTTAAAATTGCCTCATTCGATGTAAGTCTCAGGTATTTGTCAAATGATGACATTTAAATATTGATAGTCTACCTTTACTCTGACCATAACAGTAGGCAATGATGGGAGGTACAGTGGCTCAGTGGTTAGCACTGCTGCCTCATAGTGCCTGGGAGCAAGGTTCAATTCCAGCCTTGGGCAACTGTCAGTGTGGAATTTGCATGTTCTACATGGGACTCCTCCAGGTGCTCTGGTTTCCTCCCACAGTTCAAAGATGTGCAGGTTAGGTGGATTGACCATGGTAAATTGCCTATAGGATCCATGGATGTGTACGCTAGCTAGATTAGCCATGGAAATGCAAGATCATAGGGATAGAGTAGGGAGATGTGTCTGGTGAGATGCTCTTCAGAGGGTCGGTGTGGACTCAATAGGCCAAATGGTTTATTTCCCACTGTCGGGATTCTAAGATTTTACTAGATTGTCATGAATACCCTTCTGGATTATCAACATTCTTAAGGAAAGAAAATTTATGTTATCCTTTTTGGGTTGATCACACCATGAATCTAGACTCACAGAAATTACATCTGGCAAACTCTTCAGTTGTATCAAACTACTGCAGAAATGTTAAAGAAAAATAAGTGTGCAATATAACTATTTTGCTAATTTCCTATTATTGCTGGATCCAAAAATCCTGAACTTCCTTTTCCTAATAGCATGGTGAGCATACCTCCACTGCATGAACATCAGTGGCTCAAGAAGATGACTTAGGATCATAGATTCACTACAATGTGGAAGAAGGCCATTCAGCCCATCCCATCCTCAAATGACCTTCCAAAGAGCTTCCTACCCACACCTACCCCATCCCCATAACTCCACATTTCCCATTGCCGATCCACCTAGCCTGCACATCTTTGGACTGTGGGAGGAAACCGGAGCACCTGAAGAAAACTTGCGCAGACACGGGGAGAATGTGCAAACTCCACACAGTCAGTCATCTGGGACTGGAATCGAACCTGGATCCATGGCGCTGTAAGGCAGCAGTTTTTGTTGTTACCTTCAACAGATTGACCATAAAAAACATGCGTGCGAATAACACACATGGGGTATCCCCCACCCCTGTATCTGTGGGTGATATGTTCCAAGATCTACTGCTGATAGTAGCGAGCCCTATCATTTAAGTGGGAAATTTACCTACCTAGCAGCCTCCTGGAATTATTTCTGGAATATTCCATGTAGCATTTCAAGCCATGGTAAGCTGCAGATAACTGAAATTGCAGAATCCAAGTCTGTGAATCCAAGGGTTATATAGGAGAAAAAAACAGGAGAAATGTAAAACATATAATGCATGGCAGGGAACGTGGAGAAGAAAATATAAGAAAGTAAAAGCTGTAAATGAAAAATGTAAAATTGCTACCAACGGCTGACTTCAAAAACATATCAAAAAACAAGAAGTAGAAGTTGTGATCTTAAATTGTGGAATGGAATGTTGAGACAGGAGGCAGCAGAACACGAGTTAAAAAGATGCCTAGCTGTTCCTAAAGATCACTAAAACACCTTCGTTAGAGGTGGAGAAAGAGAGCCCAGGGCAGAATAAGGTGACAAATTAAAGTGAAAGCTGTCGCGAACTGAACAGAAGTGCTCCATATAGCTGCCATCCATCCTACCTTTAATCTCCTTTAAGTAAAGGAACATGTATTGGGCAGCAGCAAAATCAGTCAACTAACTAGGAAGAAATACAAGTCAGTTTCACTTGAAAGGAAAGGAGTATTTGTGGTCTTGAATCATGAAAATGAAAGGAAAAGAGAGATGAGATGGTGAGTCTGCCCCAGTTCTCCATTGTCACAAGTTTAACATTTCCATCCTCTTATTTGAACGTTTTTATGCCCCTCTGCTTCCTGTACTCCTCTGAAACTGGCCTTCTATTAATTGCTGCCTTCGCCCTCTTCACCATCCTTCTTCAAAGTCCTTCCTAAAAGCCATCTGTCTGACAAACTGCGTGTTCATATCAACCTGGCGGCTTCTTCTCAGACCAAACTTTGATGACCTCACTGTGAAGTACTTTAGAATGCATTTCAAGACAAAAGGAAGCACATTGTTGCAAGTTCTTGACGCTCAATCCCAAACTTCTTTTGTAAGTTTTGACTAGTACGTTTTTGTCACAGAGTCATAGAGTCATAGAGATGTACAGCATGGAACCAGACCCTTCGGTCCAATCTGCCATGCTGACCAGATATCCCAATCCAATCAAATCCTACCTGCCAGCGCCCAACCCATATCCCTCCAAACCCTTCATTATTCATATACCCATCCAAATGCCTCTTAAATGTTGCAATTGTCCCAGTCTCCACCACTTCCTCTGGCAACTCATTCCATACACATACCACTCTCTGTGTGAAAAAGTTGGCCCTTAGGTCTCTTTAATAGCTTTCCCCTCTCACCCTAAACCTATGCCCTCTAGTTCTGGACTCCCCCACCCCAGGGAAAAGACTTTGCCTATTTACGCAATCCATGCCCGTCATGGTTTTATAAACCTTTAGATGGTCATTCCTCAGCCTCCCACATTCCAGGGAAAATAGCCCCAGCTTTTCAGCCTCTCCCCATAGCTCCAATCCTCCAACCCTGGCAACATCCTTGTAAATCTTTTCTGAACCCTTTCAAGTTTCACAACATCTTTCCGATAGGAAGGAGACCAGAATTGCATGCAATATTCCAACAGTGGCTCAACCAATGTCCTGTACAGCCGCAACATGACCTCCCAACTCCTGTACTCAATACTCTGACCAATAATGGAAAGCATTCCAAACACCTTTTTTACTAAACTATCTACCTGCAACTCCACTTTCAAGGAGCTATGAACCTTCACTCCAAGGTCTCTTTGTTCAGCAACACTCCCTAGGACCTTACCATTAAGTGTATAAGTCCTGCTAAGATTTGCTTTCCCAAAATGCAGCGCTTCGCATTTATCTCAATTAAACTTCATCTGCTACCTCTCAGCCCATTGGCCCATCTGGTCAAGATCCTGTTATAATCTGAGGTAACCATCATTGCTGTCCACTACACCTCCAATTTTGGTGTCATCTGCAAATTTACTTACTGTACCTCTTATGTTCGCATCCAAATCATTATGTAAAGGACAAAAAGTAGAGGACCCAGCACCAATCCTTGTAACAATCCACTGGTCACAGGCCTCCAGTCTGAAAAACAACCCTCCACCACCACTCTCTGCCTTCTTCCTTTGAGCCAGTTCTGTATCCAAATGGCTAGTTCTCCCTGTATTTCGTGAGATCTAACATTGCTAGTCAGTCTCCCATGGGGAACCTTATTGAATGCCTTACTGAAGTCCAAATAGGTCACATCTACCACTCTACCCTCATCAATCTTCCTTATTACTTCCTCAAAAAACTCAATCAAATTTGTGAAACATGATTTCCCACACACAAAGCCTTGGTGACTATCCCTAATCAGTCCTTGCTTTTCCAAATACATGTGCATCCTGTCCCTCAGGATTCCCTCCAACAACTTTCCCACCACCAACGTAAGGCTCACTGGTGTATAGTTCCTTGGCTTATCATTACCACCTTTCTTAAACAGTGGCACCATGTTTGCCAACCTCCAGTCTTCTAGCACCTCACCTGTGATTATCAATGATACAAATATCTCAGCAAGAGGCCCAGCAATCACTTCTCTAGCTTCCCACAGAGTTTTCGGGTACACCTGATCAGGTCCTGGGGATTTATCTACCTTTACATGTTTCAAGACATCCTCCTCTGTAATATGGACATTTTGCAAGATGTCACCATCTATTTCCCTACAGTGTATATCTTCCATATCCTTTTCCACAGTAAATACTGATGTAAAATACTCATTTAGTATCGCCCCAATTTTCTGTGGCTCCACACAAAGACCGCTTTGCTGATCTTTGAGGGGTCCTATTCTCTCCCTAGTTACCCTTTTGTCCTTTATGGATTTGTAAAAACTCTTTCATTTCTCCTTAATTGTATTTGCCAAATCTATCTCATGTCCCCTTTTTGCCCTCCTCATTTCCCTCTAAAGTATACTTCTACTTCCTTTATCCTCTTCTAAGTGTTCTCTCGATCTACCCTGTCTATACCTGACATATGCTTCCTTCCTTTTCTGAACCAAACCCTCAATTTCTTTACTCATCCAGCATTCCCTATACCTACCAGCCTTTCCTTTCACCTTGACAGGCATATACTTTCTCTGGATTCTCATTATCTCATTTCTGAAGGCTTCCTATTTTCCAACTGTCCTTTTACCTGCGAATATCTGTCCTCAATCAACTTTGGAAAGTTCTTGCCTAATACCGTCAAAATTGGCCTTTCTCCAATTTAGAATTTCAACTTTTAGATCTGGTCTATCCTTTTCTATCATTATTTTAAACTGAATAGAATTATGGTCGCTGGCCCCAAAGTGCTCCCCCACTGACACCTCAGTCACCTGCCCTGCCTTATTTCCCAAGAGTAGGTCAAGTTTTGCACCTTCTCCAGTAGGTACATCCACATACTGAATCAGAAAATTGTCTTGTACACACTTAACAAATTCTTCTCCATCTAAACCCTTAACACTATGGCAGTCCCAGTCTATGTTTGGAAAGTAAAACTCCCCAACCATAACCACCCTATTATTCTTACAGATAGCTGAGATCTCCTTACAAGTTTATTTCTCAATTTCCCTCTGACTATTAGGGGGTCTATAATACAATCCCAATAAGGTGATCATCCTTTTCTTATTTCTCAGCTCCACCTAAATAACTTTCCTGGATGTATTTCCTGGAATATCCTCTCTCAGCACAGCTGTAACGCTATCCCTTAACAAAAATGCATCTCTGACTCCTCTCTTGCCTCCCTTTCTATCCTTCCTGTAGCATTTGTATTCTGGAACATTGAGGTGCCAGTCCTGCCCATCCCTGAGCCATGTTTCTACGATATCCCAATCCCACGTTCCTAACAATGCCCTGAGTTCATCTGTCTTCCCTTTTCGGCCCCTTGCATTGAAATAAATGCAATTTAATTTATTAGTCCTACCTTGTCCCTGCCTGCCCTGACTGTTTGTCTACTTCTGTTCTCAACTGTACCAGTCTCAGATTGATCTCTTTCCTCACTATCTCCCTGGGTCCCACACTACCCCCCCCCCCCCAACCTTAAATCCTCCCGAGCAGCTCTCGCAAATCTCCCTGCCAGTATATTAGTCCCCTTCCAATTTAGGTGCAATCCATCCTTCTTGTGCAGGTCACTTCTAGCCCAAAAGAGATTCTAATGATCCAAAAACGAGAATCCTTCTCCCATATACCAGCTCCTCAGCCATGCATTCATCTGCTCTATCCTCCTATTCCTGCCTTCACGAGCTCGTAGCACTGGGAATAATCCAGATAGTACTACTCTCAAGGATCTCCTTTTTAAATTTCTGCCTAACTCTCTGTAAACTCCCTTCAGAATCTCAACCTTTTCCCTTCCAATGTTGTTGGTTCCAATGTGGACAATGACCTCTTGCTGGCCCCTCTCCCCCGTGAGAACATTCTGCACCCTCTCTGAGACAACAAATGAATGACTCAGTCTGAAGTCTTGAAAGGAACAATTCAAATTAAGTCATTTCTGAAGATGGTGATGGAAAGAAATTTCCAAATTTTCTATCATAGTTCATCACAGTAGTTGAAAACTATTTATTATTTTCTGCTACTCAAAAATATTTACAACAACTGCAAGAATATATGCCAGATCAATGTTACTTTTGTTTTGCAAAGCAGATCGCGTTGGAAATTAAATATTCAATGCAATGTTTTGTTGCTCCACTTTCATGGCCCAAAAGAAATTGCTCAAATAGACAAAGGCTTTTCCAACCCGTCCATCCCAACCAGATATGCCAACCCAATCTAGTCCCACCCGCCAGCACTCAGCCCATATCCCTCCAAACCCTTCCTATTCATATACACATCCAAACGCCTTTTAAATGTTGCAATTGTATCAACCTCCACCACATCCTCTGGCAGCTCATTCCATACACATACCACTCTCTGTGTGAAAAAGTTGCCCCTTAGGTCTCTATTATATCTTTCCCCTCTCACCCTAAATCTATGCCCTCTAGTTCTCCATTCCCCCACACCAGGGAAAAGATTTTTTCTATTTTACCCTATCCATGGCCCTCATGATTTTATAAACCTCTAGAAGGTCACCCCTCCTCCTCCAATGCTCCATGGAAAACAGCCCCAGCCTGTTCAGCCTCTCCCTATAGCTCAAATCCTCCAATCCTGGCAGCGTCCTTGTAAATCTTTTCTGAACCCTTTCAAGTTTCACAACATCTTTCCAATAGGAAGGAGACCAGAATTGCATGCAATATTCCAACAGTGGCTCAACCAATGTCCTGTACAGCCGCAACATGACCTCCCAACTCCTGTACTCAATACTCTGACCAATAAAGGAAAGCATACCAAACGCCTTCTTTACTATCCTATCCACCTGCGACTCCACTTTCAAAAAGCTATGAACCTGCACTCCAAGGTCTCTTTGTTCAGCAACACTCCCTAGGACCTTACCATTAAGTGTACAAGTCCTGCTAAGATTTGCTTTCCTAAAATGTAGTACCTTGCATTTATCCGAATTAAACTCCATCTGCCACTTCTCAGCCCACTTACCCATTTGATCAAGATCCTGTTGTTATCTGAGGTAACCTTCTTCGCTGTCCACTACACCTCCAATTTTGGTGTCATCTGCAAACTTACTAACCTACCTCTTATTTGTGGCTGAGGCAGAAGCTAAAGAGTTCTATATTAGTTAGAGTTGAGTCCCATTGAAAATCCATTACAATTACTAGGACTGTTTAGGGCTCTTCAATAAACTGCAGATCGATAAACGTTTCCATTTCAGTACGATAGTTCTCAACATGTAAAAGATTCCCATTAGAGACTGATGCATGGGTTGGGATATTAATGGCCTCAGTTAGGAATTAGCTAACAGCCTAGTAGTTCATTACATAAGCTTTCTTTCTGCCAGAAAATGTTTCTTTACAGTCAACATTGTTGGATAAGGAAATAACTCTAACTGAATATGCTAATTAGACACAATATATTTCATCACAGGATGTGATGCAATGTCACATGATCTTTACCTATTGCAGCCTCGTGACCAGATGAAACCACAGCAAGATATTTCTTAAATAAAATTAATATCATCCTTACCTCAGTAAGTAAATACTTTGTAGCAGTACAGATGAAGCCTGTTATAATTATTATCTTACTAATAGTACAGCACTCAATGCCCTGACAGTAATGCACACTTGACACAGCTGTCCTTTGCCAATAAATACGTGTACCTCTGAGTATTTTTTTGTTTATGTGTGTGCTATTCTGCATTTCGTTTGCTGGAAAGGATACAAGGATGCAAAATAACTGGAACTGCAGCCCACTGTAATCTGGGTGCAGAAATAATGGGGAATAACTATTCCATTCATGGTTCACTGTTAGAGATAGTCTGAAACATTAAAATTACAAAAGACAAGAAGCAGATGAAGGCTGTAATTGTTTCAGTCACAGATGTTTCCTTTTGAACATCATCAACAAATCACAGTAAATAAATCAGTTCATTGATACACAGGGCTTACCAGCTAGAATGCAAAGTAAATGTCTCCTCTGACGATATAAAATTAATGAGAAACATAACTCTGAAATTCACAGGGCTTATTTATTTTTGGAAGTAATGAAAAAAGTTTTTACCAAAAGATCAAAGATTATGGCTCTGAAAAACATGCATTGTGATGCAGGCCAGCAAGCAAATCTTGAACATAGTTGTCCAAGTTTGGTTTTTCCAATATATTTGTAGCAGCAATAACATTCGTTTTATTCAATAGTAACTTTTAGCATAATTTCATGAACATGTTGATTTGCTGTTAATCAAAATAATGCATATATTTAAATTTCTTTTTTCACTTAATACAGAGCAATAATACAAGGATGTCTTTATAGTCCAATGCAGTGAATGTGAGATGAGCCAAACTGGGTTAATCTGAAACTCTGGCTATGATAATGTTCTCAGCCATTCTGCCAGCAGAATCAGAAGTCCATTAGAAAGATGCCATAAATAACCAAAGTTTTGGACTGACAACTCCAGATTAGCAGAACTCATGCATTATTATTATCTGACAATGTCAACAAATTGACGTGGAGTTAGGACATGCTTGAGTGTGACATCATGGACAAATCTGCAGAGATGGATTGTCTTGCCCACTTCCTGAAAGTGATTGCCACAAGAGACATTTTTACTGTGATGTAACTGGACTGTTTTATCATCTTCTACCAGAACACTCTTTAATGTTTACATCTGAAACATGTAATGGTGGAAAGCATAGCAAAGAAAATATTACTTCTTTTGCCACCAAGAGGTCTAGCAAGATTTCTCATCATAACTTATTAAACCCATCTCAACAAACTGCATCTCTGCCCTTATGATATCTGTTACCTGATTCAAGCACTACTCGCCATGCTTCATTTCTGGAGCAACACACCACTCAGTGGATATGCTGGAATTCACCAGTGTCTTGAAAAGACGGTTATGCATGTGAACACACTGTCAGTCCGATGCTGTCCTGCATGGTTTTTGACATTTGCCTCAGACATGGCAGACAAATTAAATTTGTTGCCCCATTTTCCGGTAAGAACCTGGATACCCTGTTGGAATGACTGGTGTAGAGATGGATATCCTCTTCCCCTAGGAGCAGCAATGGTGGGCAAGATACCAAAGGATGCCAGTCTGGTCTGATTGTCACCCAGATCAGTGTAGTCTCAGCCATCTGGAGGAATGCACAATAATGTAAGAAGAAGTCATTGACATTCTCCACTCTGCTAGTGCCATCTTCTCTCGGATACCACACTCTCACTCTATCTCTGCGACATCACTTACACATCGCATATCAAGGCTTGTGCTCTACAGCTCTCATTATTGTCTGCATCATTTTCTCTCATTTACTGTCACCCATCACAATCCCTAACAGCACTAGCCAGGCATGCCCTCTACGCTGCCAACTCATTCATTCAGAATATCTTCCCACCTGCATCAAAAATAACAACCATGCCACTTTAGTTTCACTTAATACCTTCCTCACTCACAAAAGCACAGCAGAACTCAAGATGGGTGTAGAGTGTGGCTGCTCAACTTTTGGGAACTCAATCCTGAAGTGTCTTGATTCCAAGCTGCACAAGCAGCTGATTGACTATGCAGGTAGGCTTAGAGTGAGTGAGCACTATGACAATGAGCAAACAGGCCAGAGAAGCAGCCAGGAGCAGTCCATGAGCTGTATGTGTGTGCAGTGTTAAAATGACAGCTGCCAGTGGAGCCTGAGGTGCAGCTTTGATGTGCATCAGCATCCTACAATTGGATCAGAGATGTGTCACAGGGGCTTTTTAAAGATAGATCCCTTAAAATGGCCACCGAAGTGGACAGGGTTGTTAAGAAAGCATTTGGTGTTTTGGCTTTCATTAACAGGGGGATTGAGTTTAAGAGTCGTGAGATCTCGTTGCAGCTCTATAAAACTTTGGTTAGACCGCAATTGGAACACTGCGTCCAGTTCTGGTCGCCCTATTATAAGAAAGATATGGATGCTTTGGAGCGGGTTCAGAGGAGGTTTACCAGGATGCTGCCTGGACTGGAGGGCTTATCTTATGAAGAGAGGATGACTGAGCTCGGACCTCTTTCATTAGAGAAAAGGAGGAGGAGAAGGGACCTAATTGAGGTATACAAGATAATGAGAGGCATAGATAGAGTCAATAGCCAGAGACTATTTCCCAGGGCAGAAATGGCTAACACAAGGCATCATAGTTTTAAGCTGGTTGGAGGAAAGTATAGAGGGGATGTCAGAGGCGGGTTCTTTACACAGAGAGTTGTGAGAGCATGGAATGTGTTGCCAGTATCAGTTGTGGAAGCAAGGTCATTGGGGACATGTAAGAGACTGCTGGACATGCATATGGTCACAGATATTTGAGGGTGCATACATGAGGATCAGTGGTCAGCACAACATCGTGGGCTGAAGGGCCTGTTCTGTGCTGTACTGTTCTATGTTCAATGTTCTATGTTCTAAAGGTGGTACATGATTGATGCCAATGTCTGTGGATGTGGCAAGTGTGTTGCCAGTGCCCATGGAGCATGCCCTGAGAGGTTAGTACCTGACATTCAGCTTCAATGCCTTTTGGAGGCAAGACATCTTATTACAGTTCCCTTTCCCTCCCCTTCAAGTCTCTTCATTTTTATTTCATGTTTTTGTCTATCTCCTGGTTAATGTCCATCTTTGGCTTCCCTCTCGCATCGATCTATCCATTCTGTTTCCCTACTTTCTCAGACCATCAGACCATAAGACAAAGGAGCAGAAATTAGGCCATTTGGCCCATCAAGTCTACTCCACCATTCACTCATGGCTGATAAGTTTCTCAACCCCATTCTCCTGCATTCTCATCATAACCTTTGATCCTCTTGACAATCAAGAACCTATCAATTTCTCTCTTAAATATACTCAATAACCTGACCTCCACACTCCTGTGTGACAATGAATTCCATAGATTCACCACTCTCTGGCTGAAGAACCTTCTCCTCATCACTGTACTAAAGGGCCTTCCCTTTATGTTAAGGCTGTGTCCTCGAGTCCTAACCTCTTCTGGCAATGGAAACATCTTCCCAATGTCTCCTCTGTCCAGGCATTCTGTATTCTATAAGTTTCAAGCAGATCCTCCCTCATCCTTCTAAACTCCAGCGAGTGTAGACCCAGAGTCTTTAAACGTTCTCATATAGTAAGCCTTTCATTTCTAGGATCATTCTTGTGAACCACCTCTGAATTCGCTCCAGGGCCCGTACACTTATCCTGAGAATTGGAGCCCAAAATTGCTCATAATACCATAAGTGTGATCTGACCAGAGCTTTATAAAGCCTCTGAAGTACAGCCCTGCTTTGATATTCTAGTTCTTTTGAAATAAATGCCAACATTTTATTTGCTTTCCTAATTACTGACATGACCTACAAGTTTACCTTAAGAGAAATCTGGACTAGGACTCCTTAGTCCCTTTGCATTTCAGAATTCTGAATTTTCTCCCCATTTAAAAATTAGTCCATGCCTCTGTTCTTCTGACCAAACTGTGTGGCCTCACACTTTGCCACATTGTATTCCATCTGCTACTTCTTTGCCCACTCTCCTAACCTGTCTAAATCCTTCTACAGCCTCCCACCTCCTCAATGCTACGTGTCCCTCTAACTATCTTTATATTGTCTGCACACTTAGCCAGAATGCCCTCAGTTGCTTCATCTTGATCATTAATGTATTGTTGAGACGGAAACCGAATGGTCTCGTCTCTACGTGTTCGTTGGAAGGAGAGATCAAACCGGCTAGAGTTTGGAGCAAAAACACCGTTTATTACAGAATCAAAACTGGTACACTATACAACGAATTCAAAAGCATGCAAATTCGTTGGAGAAGGCGTTCTGTCTTTCCCTTCGGATCTGGTGCAGTTATACTTCGCACTTCCTCGAGTTCCCGGTCAGGTTCCCCTTGTTCGGCTCTTTCATTGGTCGGTTCACCTGTCTGTGAAGGGATTAGTGTCTCTATTGGCTGCCCCGAGATACCTGTCCCACTCCTGCTGTGCCGAACAATGGGTAGACATCCTGGGTTCGGCAGTTTCCGATCTTGTAAATTAAAAGTTTATTGTTGGAAGGGTTTCCTCATTGCCATGCGTCTGGCTGTCTGGGCGTTCACAATAGTTCTCCATAGTTGAATATACAGATATTATCATTTAACATAGGACCCGAATGAGTTTGACGTCAGCGGATGCATTAGCAAGTACTTTATCAATCAAGTGCGGTATCGGTGCGATTTACACTATCCGATAGTTACCGGTTTCCTTTATTAACAATGAGAGTGTAGCAGGATGATCTGAAACTGACGGACATGTTCTAATCCCCCAGGAATGTGGCCCCAGGCAGACAGTCCTGCAGTGGCTGGGTTTACTTTACATGGCTGTGTTTTAGCTGGTATCTGACAGTGTCTGCTTTAATAATGGTGCTCCCCTCCCTAGCCCCAATGTAGGTACCCCGATAGCAGATTCTCCCCAACAGTATAAAGTGAAAGATTTGTGGTCCCATCAGTGACCCTAGTGGAACCACTAGTCACCAGCAGCCCCAAGGACCCTTTTATCTCCATTCTCTGCTTTCTTCCAGACAGCCAATCTTCTATCCATGTTAGAACCTTGCCTGTAACACCATAGTCCTTTATCTTGCTCAGCAGCCTCCTATGCGGCACCTTGTCAAAGGCCTTCTGGAGGTCCAGGTAGGTAACATCCATTGTCTTTTCTTGGTCTAACCTGCTCATTACCTCATCAAAGAATTCTAGCAGATTTGTCAGGTGACCTCCCCTCGATGAAATTGTGCTGACTTCACCCTATTTTACTATGCACTTCCAAGTATTCAGAAATCTCATCCTACACAATGGACTCCAAACTCTTACAAACAACTGAGGTCAGGCAAATCAGCCTGTAATTTCCTGTCTTTTGTCTTACTCCCTTCTTAAACAGGGGAGTTACTTTAGCAATTTTCCAGTCCTCTGGGATCCTCCCTGACTCCAGTGATTCCTATAAGATCAATACTAACATCTCCACTATCTCATTAGCTCTTCTTCTCCTACTTTACCCTCAGACTTTCTTTATCTTCAAGTCCAGTATTAGAAGACATTAATTAAAAATACATTAAACATTTTCCTATCTATATTTGAAATTTGTACATCCATACTTACAATGAACATTGGCTAGGGAAACTTGTGATTCGATCATTGCATAGCATATTAGTGTTGAAATTGCACTGTCATCACTGCTGGGGTGTGTGTGATTACAGAGTGATAAGCTTACCTTGTCATTTTCCATTATAAATGTGAATGTATTGGAGTATAAAAAGAAAAGCAGAATAACATTTTTCAAATGGAAAGTTAATTACACCCACACCATACTTCAGCTAACCCTGGCCACTGACCCATCATTATCTACCTTTGCCAGAAATTTCCTTGGAGCTGCTCTTGTTGCACCAATGTAATTTTGCAAGAAGCATGCCAGAAGTCAGATTTGCAGATAAACAGACCTCCTGCAGCAATTTGGTGAAATTCCAGTGGCAGAAGATTCAGGTCATTTGTCTTGTCTTCTAAAGAGTGGCATTTTGGGAGATCCACAACTAAAATCTAAAAATGACTGAAGCACCAAAGATTCATGAAGGTCTTTGTGGTAAGCCTGACATTCAGCAATAGTGTGAAATGTATAATATCAGCTCAGACAATTGTGAGACTTTGACTTGACTTTCATTTTTGTAGACGTCAACAATTCTGAGTGGAATCTTATACAGGGGTCTGAGCGACATGCGCTCTGGTAGGATTTGCAGCAGAATCAGCCAAAAACTCTGTCAAAGCCTATCTTGAACTCAGGAGCATCTTGCTCCATCTTTTATGCATTTCACAAGTAGTGTGGCAGGTTTCTTGATAAGCAGTGATGAATTGCCAATTAAGGGGGATTGTTGGTTGTTAAATAACTTGTTGATGGCCCAATTTACAGAATTACAGAACTATTATGGTGCTGAAGGCCATTTGGACTCGTCCTGCCTGTACTGTTTCCATGACTTAGTGCCCATATCACAATAATTCAAAATAACCATCCAATGCCCTCTTGAATACTTCAATTAAATCTGCCTATATCACATTTCCAGGCAGTGCTTTGTATACCCTAATTACACGTTGGGTGAGAAAAGATTTTTTCTCCTATCATCCTTGCCTGTTGTGCACCTCACTTTAAATCCATGCCTTTGTGTACATTTTTTTTTAAAGAACAGAAACAGCTTCTCCTCATCTACTCTCTCCAGGCCTCTCATGATTTTGTAAACTTCTGTCAAATCAAAAGTGCACCTCATTAATATTTGGCTTTCTATCTTACTAAATCTGCCAAAACAAGCTAAACATTGAGAAAACTCAGCTTGGAAATCAGACTTGGGACCTAGTAAATTCAGCTCACAGCTGGATCTGAATGACTCCGATGTTGGAAACTGCACAATGGCATCCCAGGGTACACCCACATACACCCCATATCCATGGAGATTAACATTAATTATGTGCCAGCCTCTGAACCCATATTGCACATTTCTGACCCTTTCATAGGATGCTTTTTGCACTTCAATGCTACACCTCATGCTGCACCAGTAGCTGTCATTATGATGCTGCGCTCAGACACACACACACACACACACACACACACACACACACACACACACACACACACACACACACACACACCTCTAGGACAAGACTAGGCTACTTCTCTGAATTGTACATTCACTGTCATAGCACTCAGCCACTCTGAGCCCATTTTACCTGCCTCATATTATTCCTGCTTTGCGAGATTATTTAGAGCAGACAAAAAGCCAGGAAGCTTGTCATGGTTATCAACAGGCCTCAGTCAGCTCAAAGGGATAGCCTTCGCTCAAGGGCCATCTGCAACAGCAGTCCAAGGCTGGACAGTCTGTCAGCCTCTTAGGACAGTCAAAATCAGGATGCTCTCTGTAAAAGGTGTGAGGAGCCAGTGTTCAGGCAGCGTCCCTCTTTGCAGACTTTCATTCTTTCTACCCTATTGTGTATTGTTTTCCTCTTGGAATGAGGGAGAAACAGGAGGTTTTAAGGGAGATAAAGTGTATGGTAGAGCTGTTACTTTTGCTGCAGTTGTGAAGGTGTCCTGAATGAGTGAGTAGGCAGCGCAGACTGCATTCAGGGTCAGTGATGTTGGGATTGGGGTAAGATGACAGGTGACAGAAGGAAAATGTTTCAGGCAATGCGAGTGGTATTGGTGAGAGATGAGCACAGTTCACAGCGGTAGAGTAAGTGTGATGTAGCAGAGACTGTTGGAGTGGAGAAGGGCATTGACCTTCTTCTGGCAGTGATGTGCATTCCTCCAGAGAGCTGAGAGTGTTTTAAGGTTTGAACCAGGTTGGTGTGGTCTATTGTGGTGGCATCCACTGCTGGTGGAGGAACCTCTGCCCATTCACGACCCCATCTAGCAGCATGTCCAGGTTCCTGCCCACTGAGTAGGACACTGGTTCACCCCTGTCTGCCATACCCTGGGCAAATAACAGCAACTATGTAAGGTATCATCAGACTGAGAGTGCTTGTCTGGATGCGTGACGAGCTTTTAAACATGGCTTGGACTCATGGGCTACCAACAAATTCTGGGCTATCTGTTGAGTGGCAATTTGTTCTGGGTGCCTTCATAGGTGCAGGATGGGTAATTAAGGAGGCATGTTTACTAAATTATGGCGTGAAAATCTGTTAGGTCTTCTGGAAGAAGTTCCTCCAAAAAGCTCAATGCAACTTTAACTTAGCCAATAAAACATAAGATTTTGATCCTTATGTTTTAGAGCATAACCAAGTTAAAATTACACCCTTGCTTTTTTTATGCAATAAACAGGGAAAGAGAGATGAGCCTTCATTCCTTTCTTTAGTGGGTCTCCTGTCCATAAAAGCGGCAATGTTATCAGGATTGTCTTTTCAGAGGTTTGTCCATGAGGGAGGGAACAATTAATTTCTGGCTACAGCACAACTCAGTCCAGTTTTCCCATTGAGGCAGTTTAACAATATTGATTTCACTTATACATCTCATCTGTATGCTGATTTGGAGATGCTGTGGCCTCTGGGCTTCAATGGAACAATAGAGATGTAATCCAAACAGCATTTGACCAATGATATCTGAATTGACTATACTCTGGCTCATACATTAGAGGTGCTACATTCTTCCTGATCTTATTGGAAATCTTTTTGTTTTCTTTTTTTCAGGTTTTCTTTGGCTTTCTTTCTTTATATTTTGCATCTTACAGTTTATAACTACACAGGACTATTGCTTGTGGTACGTAATGTGCACAATGTCTGACAGCACTCACTCAAGGACATTCATATGTCAGCCAAGAACATGAATACCAATGAGAAGACAACAGTGGGGTTTTCAAAGCTGAGCCAAATCATATTATGATCCGATATCCATGTAAAGATATGTGGACAAAGGTCTATCTGTACAAATGACCTGGGCAATTAGCTCATAGTGCCTTTTGCATTATACTGATCGTAAGGAAAAGAAATTTTGCTTATTTGCAGGCATTTTTTAGCCCATACCATAATTTTTGTATAATTATTGGATAACTGATGTGTTTTTGACAACAACTCCTCTAAACCATCAACATAGTTTCATCTTTTTCACTTACATACTGAGAACAGAATTCACCATGGGTGGCACAATGGTTAGCACTACTGCCTCACAATGCCAGCAACCAGGGTTTGATTCCAACTCTGGGTGACTGTCTATGCAGGGTTTGTGCATTCTTCCTGTGTCTGTGTGGGTTTCATCCAAGTGTTCTGTTTTCCTCCCAAAAATAAGCAGGCTACATGGGAAATTGTCCATGGATGTGCATACTAGGTGGGTTAGTCTTAGGAAATGAAAGGACAGGTTAGGATGGTGGGTCTGGGTGGAATGGTCTTCAGAGGGTTGGTGTGGATTTGATGTGTCAAAGCTGCTTCCATACTGTAGTCATGATTTGGAGATGCCGGTGTTGGACTGGGGTGTACAAAGTTAAAAATCACACAACACCAGGTTATAGTCCAACAGGTTTAATTGGAACACACTAGCTTTCGGAGTGACGCTCCTTCATCAGGTGATTACCACTAACCACCGGCTTAAAGTGGAGAGGATCTCCAAGAAGATAGACTATCACCTGATGAAGGAGCGTCGCTCCGAAAGTTAGTGTGCTTCCAATTAAACCTGTTGGATTATAACCTGGTGTTGTGTGATTTTTAACTCCATACTGTAGGGATTCTATGATCCATCATATTTAACTTTCTGGAAGTTGACAGTAAGGTGGGCGGCACGGTGGCACAGTGGTTAGCACTGCTGCCTCACAGCGCCTCAGACCCGGGTTCAATTCCCGACTCAGGCGACTGACTGTGTGGAGTTTGCACGTTCTCCCCGTGTCTGCGTGGGTTTCCTCCGGGTGCTCCGGTTTCCTCCCACAGTCCAAAGATGTGCGGGTTAGGTGAATTGGCCATGCTAAATTGCCCGTAGTGTTAGGTAAGGGTTAATGTAGGGGTATGGGTGGGTTGCGCTTTGGCGGGTCGGTGTGGACTTGTTGGGCCGAAGGGCCTGTTTCCACACTGTAAGTAATCTAATCTAAGGTGATTTTCAATTAAACAATCCTAAGTCTTGTCCAATTTGTTTTTACAGTTGTTTGAATTGGCTACGCAGTTGTCTCAAACTAATAAATTCAGCTGTCCAAAAACCTACTGCAAGTTAGCATTCAGTAATTTTCTTTTTATGAGGCTTTTGATAGATATGAATAAAAAAAACTAGCCATTTAGTCTGAATTGCATTCAATACTGCCAAAAGATTATTTAAAAGTTAGAGCAACTATACGAGAGCCAGTTTAGGTACTTAATAGCATCCAGAACAATTTGCAAGTCAAGTTCAAAAGTTTATAATGGGCTGGATTTAGCAGTCAGCAGCAAAGTAACAGCACACTATTAATCAGGAAGAACGCTGTCCACAAGATCTAAAGTTCCCCGAGGTATATATTTCCCCAAAGTTAGTTTGAGTCTGACACCCAGATAAGCAGATCTTCATGCATTCAGCAACAGTAATATCAGCAGCACAATCACAGCCAATCAGATTGAATAAAATTTTGATTGGCAACAAGCCAAGAACAAAAGGGAGGTGATGGCTTAGTGGTATTATCGCTGGATTGTTAATTTAGAGAGACCCAAATAACATCCTTTGGACTTTAGGGTGCTCCGGTTTCCTTCTACAATCCAAAGATAAGCAGGTTAGGTGAATTGGCCATGCTAAATTGCTCAAAGCATTCAGTGATGTGTAGCTTAGGTGCATTAGCCTGGAGTAAATGTAAAGTAATAGGATAGGGGAATGGGTTTGGGTGGGCTAATTTCTGGAGGGTCGGTGCAAACTCGTTGGGTCAAAGGGCCTGTTTCCACACAGTTGGGATTCTATGAAGTTAAAAATCACACAACACCAGGTTATAGTTCAACAAGTTTAATTGGAAGCACACTTGCTTTCAGAGCAACGCTCCTTCATCAGGTGATTGTCACCTGATGAAGGAGCATCGCTCCGAAAGCTAGTGTGCTTCCAATTAAACCTGTTGAACTATATTCTGGTGTTGTGTGATTTTTAACTTTGTACTCCCCAGTCCAACACCGGCATCTCCAAATCAGGGATTCTATGAAATTCAATCCTGCCACAGAAGATGGTGAAATTTAAAATAAACTGGAATTAAGAATCTGTTATCAACTGTTAGAAAAACCCATCTGGTTCACTAATGTCGTTTAGGGAAGTAAACTGTCATCCTCACCTGCTCTGGCCTACATGTGACCCACAGCAATGTGGTTGACTTTTAACTGCTCTCTTGGCAATTAAGGTTGGACAATAAATGCTAGCCTAGCCAGTGTTGCCTTCATCTTGTGAATGAATGAAATGTGTAGGATTCTCCAATACATTTAATTAAATTTTACAGAAAACAAACTAAATGATTGGGACATATTTATGGGAGTAAGGTAGAAGTTGAAATATCATAAACAAACTCTTTTGACAATGGATCTTTTTAACATATTAGAGCAATTTGCCATTCCACAAATATAAAATGAATTTTTTAAGGTAGTTATGGATTTCATTATAAAATCAATTACCCCTCATTCAAAAATAATCCAGCGAGATGTAACCTTTCAAAAGATTTTTTCACCAAGGCTATAGCATGAAGGGCCAGATTGTTAGCAGTTGAGTGAATTTGATTTGCAGTCCATGGAAAGTATGACTGGAGGGCAGATTGAAAGTCAACAACTTCTGGATTTCTAGTTTTGCTACGGTGATGTCGACACTAGGGGCAGCCTTTCCAATCAGTGGTCAAGAAATGCAAATGGCAGGAAATTTCAAGTGCTAAATGCTGCATGGGAATTTAGGTACGTACTCTGAATTTTCAAAGCTGTCGCCAATTAAAGGCCAGAAATGTACAATCATGGACAGAAGGCAATGTCACGATGTGGAGGGCCAATGGAAATCAGGGATGTACTCAGTGATCAGCTGGCCCACCAATTCAAGTAGCACCCGTGGATCTGAGGCTGGCTCTGTGGTCGTAATAACATGGACAGAAGGAGTGCTACTATCATATGACCCATCAGCATCATCACCCTTCCTCCCATGCTTCATTTCCCTGTTCTGAACCCACTATGTTAATTTGGTGTGGTTTAAGCCATGGGCTAACCACCCTTGCTAACAAGAAACTTGGCACAGTACAATGCCTTAACAAGCTTCATAGTTAACAATAATTGACTTGGTTGGCGGCCTGTTGAGAAATGGTAGTGACCGGCTCAGAAGCTGGCAATGCCAAAGGCATGGCTTCCCAAATCCAACTTGAACTCTGCACTAAGTTAAAACTCCAGCTCCAGAGGTTGCTAAGTGTTTTACCATTGATTTGAGGCTGAATTTGATTGTACCAGCATTATTATGCAAAACAACAAGGACATTAGTGAGCACTGTGTGAGAAAGCTTTCTTGTGTTGATCTTTCGTAATATTTGCATTTTTGAAAGATGCAATTTAAAACTCCGACATTTATTGTGTACCTACTGCTGTGAGCAATTGCAAAATTACTGAGGAAAACCATTCATTATGGTAATACAACAACATTGCAGTGGTCTACTTCTTGCAGATTCCTAATGCATTACACTAATGTCTAAGACTTCCATAATATGCTTATGAGTCTTGTGCGCATCTGTTTTGTTCTCATTATAAATTTGGTCTTCAATGGTTCCCCTTGAGATAATGAAGATATATTTCTATGCAGTGTCTTCTTCTGAACTGCAAGGCATAGCCTAAAGCCTTAGTGGAGGCAGTTTCAATTGTAACTTTTAAAACAGGATTTGAAATATAGCTACAAAAAAAAAGCTAAGCTTTCAGGAGCTGTTGGGAAAGAGCGAGAGAGTGAAATTAATTGGATAGTTCTTTCAAAATATCAGCACACCTGTGATGGACTCATTGTCATCCTTCTGTGTTGTATGAATCATGCTTAATATTTATCAAACATGATTATTTACTCTAGTGTAGTTGTATCTATCCATGTACAGAACAAAGCATCTTTACATGTGAGTGTATGAATTTAAATGCAGAAATATTCTAGCTCATTGAAAGATTAATTTCCATCTATATTATGAGAAAGTATTGCACTGCTGCAGTGAAAAACTAGTGGGCAGCAATTGTAAAGCAAGACAACTGAGGAATAGATTCGACCAAATCTCATCATCTTAAATGAATAAACAGACCCTTGCAGCAATTCTGCAAATCAATTCGGTCTTGTAATTTTCTGCTAACAAAAATCCTTTGAAACTCACTAGCCTTACAGTCATTCATTGTCAATAATTAGGTTGATGTGCTTGGTGCTTGTCACAATGCACATGCTAAACAAGGTGATGTTCCAACCCTTAGGAATCATCTGCTGTTATATAATCTAGCGTGCAGCAACCATTTTTCTCAAGAAGGAGCTGTCAGTCAGCTGAGTTTTGTTGCTGCGACAACTGAAGCAGACTGCATGTCAGATGTGACTGCAAGAGACACTGGTTTTGATCATAATAAATTCTCAAAGCCTGAAAGCAAAAGGTAAAATCATCAAAATATAGTTCTTTTTGAGAATGGCTAATAATTAGTAATTTATTCTGAAACAAATGATTAATTTTCACAATGAGGAATGAGCCAGGTATTTGGTAGTGGATCTGTCCTGATTGCCTTTCATCATGTTATACCATACTAGCGCTCATTGTGCTGCTAAGGGTAGAATTTGTTGCAATAATGGAAGTATTAATTTTAATTTTCTTCAAAAAATCACACTTTAGCCGCTAGGCTATAAGAGAGAGCAAAGTCATGTAACATTGCATCACTTCCTGTGATATGTATGTTGAACCTTATTAACATATCACATAGTCAGATGTAAACCTGAACACTGCACATATTACCATGGTAATCACATATATACACCATACAATCCTTTCATGCCAATCCACAGAGCAGTGCTGTTACTAAAACATAATGAAGTGTTGGTTAAATATCACATGGCTTGATGTGGATTGGTTATGATGACATTGTTTGCCTCAATATTTCCCACATTGTCAAAATTCCAAATTTAATTTAAACCTTGATTCAACCTGATATGGTTATGTGAAAGTTCAGTAAAATTGTTAATCTCAAAATGAGAACGATGTTGAACACATTGCAGGATCTACGCTTTCGCCAGCCAGTCACACAGAAAATTCTTCTCCATCCCCTAAGCATTATCAATAGGCAGACAGACTGAAATTCTCCTGTGTTCTGTCATATGCACAGCAAAATCTGCACTGGTGGTTAATCACTTTGAATAAGAATGAGTGGGTTGTTCATTATTTAATAACATAAATTAATTTATCGCGAAATGTTTAAAATCCAGTATTAACACAGAGCACTTTGATGAGGAAAAGTGCTGATAAGGCTTCATATTCCTTCTGAATTATTTAAATTTTATATTTCTGACTTTCTATCCCAGCAACGTCACTCTACCTGTTCTTCCTTGTGCATCAATCTTTATTAAGTAATTGCCGCAACACAGAACAGATAAGTCGTGACAAGTCTTTCTTTCGGTAAGTATTCTGTATGTTGAAAGCCATCCTTTTTTTCTGTGAAAAAAAAAGCCAGCATTGTAGCATTCAGAGTGCACAGAGTTCCAAGAGTATCTGGTGGCAACATTTAATTCTGTCCTTCAGTAAGCGCGGAGCTTATTTTGGGGGTTTGTTTAGTTCACTCAAGATAGATTGGGGGGGTCACTGAAATGCAATTCCAGGGTTTAAGTCGAAACTAGAGAAAGAGATATAGCTGGGGCCGACTCCATGCCAGTGGTAGCTATCCTGCAATGAAGAAATCGATCATATGAACCGCTCTGAGCTGCACGATCAAACTTACGCGAAGTTCTAGAAATTAGTAGGCAGCTTGGAATTGGAGTCACAGCTCAGATAATAGACCTGGAAAGCGTTGAAAGTGGGAGGCTTTTTGTTGGGGAATGTCTCAAGTGGCTCAGAGTAAGCCTATGTGCCTTTAAAAAAAAACTTCAGTATGGCTGTGGTGGTGGCAGTTGAAAGGCCACAAGTAGTATTTGTGTCATACAATAGAGCAAGATGAAAGATCAGTGAAAACCCAGGGGCAGCTTACAGCTTTGCGAAGCTAGTCATATTCAAACTGCTGGAATATTGCCAGTGAATCAGAATTGGAGGCAGTTTTGGAGTCAAGGGGAGTGTAAATACAAGACAAATGGGTCATCAACTGGAACATAGCTCCTCTTGAGAGGGGCTTTCAAAACCAGATCAACAAAATTGAAAAATCATTATCTCCTCTGATGAAGTTAGATGACCTGTCTTCTCATTAATATCTATAGGCGCTGCTGAGCCATTTATGGGACCTGTGCTAAGTGCATTGGCTGTGGGGTGCTCAATCATTGCATATTGCCCATTAGCAGAGGGGAGTTGATGGCCTTGTTATATTATTGCTCGACTGTTAATCCAGAAACACGACTAATATTCTGGGGACCCAGGTTTGAATCCTGCCACAGAATTTGAATTCAAATAAAAATATCCAGAATTAAGAACCCACTTATGACCATGAAACCATTGATGTCTGTCAGAAAAAAAAAATCCTCTCCCTGAAGGACATTATCTCACCTGGTCTGGCCTACATGTGACTCCAAACCCGCAGCAATGTGGTTGATTCTCAACTGCCCTCTGAAATGGCCTAGCAAGCCATTCAGTTGTATCAATTGCTGCAAAGTCTTAAGAAAGAGAAATGAAACTAGATTGACCCCCATCTGATACAATGGCAGGAACAGCCATGTCAACCCTACAAAGTCAACCTTACTAGCACTCTTGGAACTAGCTTCCAGACACCATCATCACCATTCCTGGATTTGTCCTGTCCCACTGGTAAGACATACCCAGCAGAAGTGGCTGCATGATGGTATACAGCCAGGAGGGAATTTCCCAGGGAGTCCTCAACATTGACTCTGGACTCCAGGAACTCTTGTGGCTTCAGGTGAAACATGGACAAGGAAAACTCCTGCTGATTATCATTAACCATCCTCGGCTGATGAATCAGCACTCTACCATGTTGAACAAGACTTGGAGGAAAAGCTGAGGGTGGCAAGGATGCAAAATTTTCTCTAGGTAGGGAATTTCAATGCCCACCACCAAAAGTGGCATGGCAGCAACACTGATTGAGCTGGCCAGTTCCTGAAGGATGTAGCTGCTCGACAGGGTCTGATGCAGGTGGTAAGGGAACCAGCAAGAGGGAAGAGCATTCTTGGCATTATCCTTACCAATCTGCCAGCTGCAGAAGTGTCTGTCCATGACAGTGCTGGAAAGAGTGACCACCACACAGTCCTTGTGAAGACCATGTCCTACTGTCACATTGAGAATACCCTCCGTTCTGTTGTGTGGCACTATCACCATGCTAAGTGGGACAGACCTCAAACAGACTGGGCATCCATGAGGCACTATGGGCTATCAGCAGCAGCATAGTTGTATTCCAAGACAATCTGCAACCTCATGACTCAGCATATCCCACATTCAATCATTACCATCAAGTTTGGGGATCAAACTTGGTTCAATAGAGAGTAAGGAGGGCAAGACAGGAGTAGCACGAGGCATGCCTAACAATGAAGCATTATCCTAGCGAAGATGCCAAACAGGACTACTTGTATGCCAAACAGCATCAGTAGCAAATGGTAGACAGAGCTAAGCAATCCCACAACCAACAAATCAGATTTAAGCTTCACAATCCTGCCATATACAGTCTTGAATGGTGACGGACACTTATTGTGAGGAAGCTCCATAAATATCCCCATCATCAATGAGAGAAGAGCCCCATGCATCAGTGCAAAAGATAAGGACGGAGCATTCGCAGCAATCTTCAGCCAGAAGTACTGAGTGGATGATCCAGCTTGGCCTCCTCCAGTGGTCCACAGTATCACAGACACCACTTCATGTGATAGCAAGAAACGGGTGGAGGCACTGGACACCGCAAAGACTATGGGCTCTAACAACATTCTGGTAATAATACCGAAAACCTGTGCTCCACAGCTTGCCGCTCCGTGAGCCAAGCTGTTCTAGTACAGTTACATCACTGTCATCTATCCAACAATGTATAAAGTTCCCAGGTATGTCACATACTCAAAAAGTGGGTCAAATCCAATCAACTAATTACTGTCCCATCAGTCTACTCTCGATCATCAATAAAGTGCTTGAAGGTGTCAGCAATAGTGCTTTCAAGCAGCATGTGCTAAGGAATACCCTGCTCTCTGATGCCCAGTTCGGGTTCCACCAGGGCTATTCCACTCCTGACCTCATTGCAGCTTTGTTTCAAACTAAATAGCTCCACAGACCCAATATCCCGTCATGAGGTCACCCTTTATTCACCCATGAATAGACCTTGACTTTAGCACTACTTCATTCAGACTCAGCTACCAGAGTGTCAGCATCTCTGACACTACCTGTTTTTTTTTACAGAGGCTGGTATCCCAACTCCAACTCACTCTTTATTTACATATGGAGAATCCCTGACACTATAGCTTCCTCGGAGCCTGCTATCAGGGTGAACAAAACCTCTTAGACTCCTGTTCTTTTTTTTCTTATAAGTCCCCACAGGCCAGTATCCCATCACCAAGTCACCCTCTCTTTACATGTAAAAATTTTTGACACTGATCAGCTCCCTCAGAGCCAGCTCTCAGAGTGAACAGAATCTCTGAAGACTCCTGTTCATTTCTTTTTGTTATTTTTTCCCCAGCACCCATTTGTGTGTGTGCAAGTGTGAGACACAGTGAGAGACACAAGGTGTACGAATCTTTATACAATTTCCACCACCAGGAAGAAAGGAAACACCCAGGTGGCCAGTGACAAGCAGTGCCCTTCACAAAGGGCAATGCTGTGTGATCAAACAGTGAAGGGGTGGTCAGGGGCTAAATCAAAGTAGAGTTGGAGGGGGAAATAATGCACTCCACTCCCTGCGGCACCCACCTCTCCCTGAACAACTCCAGGGTGTTGGTGGACACCACATGATCCTTCTCCAAGGACATCCGGGCTGTGATGTAACTACCCATTTTATATGTCAGGCCAGGGCCTCCTACTTGGACTGGGTTAACAGCACCAATCAGGGAATGCATGTTCTGGCTGACCTCATTATAATCACTACATAAACATGAACAAAAGAGCTGAATTCCAGAGGTGAGATGAGAGTGATAGCCCCTTAATATAAAGTCTGCATTCGACCAAGTGTGGTATCAGGGAGCCCTAGCAAAACTGGAATCAATGGTTGATGCAGGCAAACTCTGTGCTGGTTGGAGGCATACCTGACACACAGGAAAATGGTTGTGATTCTTGGATATCTGTGAACTCAGCACTAGGGCAACTCTACTGGAGTTCTTCAGGATCGTGTCTTAGGCTCAACCCTCTTCAGTGCTGACCTTCTTATCGGTGAAGTGGGAATATTCGCCAATGATTGTGCAATGTTCATCACCATTTGCGACTCCTCAGCTACTGAAGCAGTCCATGTTCAAATGCAACAAGACCTGGAAAATATCCAGGCTTGGGCTAACAAATAACATTCGCACACCCAGCTGTCAGGCTATGACCATCTCCAAAAAGAGAGAATCCAATTCAATTGCCAAAATTCAATGGCATTGCTCTCACTGGACCCCCACAATTAACTACCTGGTTGTTACAATTGACAAGAAATTGAACTGGATTTGGCATATAAATACAGTGGCTGCAAGAACAGGTCAGAGGCTATGAATGCTGCAGCAAGTCACCTCACCTTATGCCACCAAATGCTTGTCTGTCATCTACAAGCCAAAAATCTGGAATGTGATGGAATATGTCTCACCTCAATGCATGCAACTCCAGCAACAATCAAAAACTTACGCCCTCTCGGCCAAAACAGCCTGGTTGATTAGCATTCGGTCCACAAACACCCACTCCCTTCACCACTGACGTTCAGTAGCAGTGATGTATACTACCTACAAGATGCACTGCAGAAATTCACCATGTCTCCTTAGACAGCACCTTTCAAACCCACAAGCACTACCATGTAAAGGGATGAGTCCAGTTGATACACAGAACACCTCCATCTGCAGGTTCCCCGACAAGCCTCTCACTATCCTGACTTGGAGATGTATCTCCATTCCTTCACTGTCACTGGATTAGTATCCTTGAATTCCCTCCCTAATGGCTTTGTGGGTCTCCATACATCAGATGGATACTCAATGCCACCTTGTCAAGGGCAATTGGTCGAGCAATGCCCACATCCTCTGACCAAATTAAAAAACCAAGAGGAAGTGAGGCCTGCAGACGCTGGAGATCAGAGTTGAGAGTGGTGTGCTGGGAAAGCACAGCTGGTCAGACAGCGTTTGAAGAGCAGGAGAATTGAGGTAATTCCTTTATGCCCAAAAAGACATTTCTCCTGCTCCTCAGACGCTGCCTGACCTGCTGTGGTTTTCCAACACCACACTCTCAACATCGAATAAAACAAAAGTACACCACATGTTGGGCTGAACCTGAAGACTTTTTTTGGTGAATTCTGATTCATATCATGTTTCTTGGAGGTATTTTTTCCATGAGACATAGTAAGGTTTCTTTCTTTTTTTCCACAACACACATCATTAATCACCAGCCACTACCCTACGGCATGTTCATGTCTGATCTTTACGCCATCAACCAAACATGTTCCCACAACAACTTGTTACACAGTGGATTTGTGCAGAAACACCAGCAACCCTTGCATTTGTGTCTTACTTAAAAGGCCACTGTGTGCCCAGGCTGGCACTGGCATTCTGAAGTTTCCCCTGCTCACTCAAGGATAGAGTGTCAGGGAAGAGGAAACAAAATGCAATGTTATCAGGTTCTGGTTGTTTGGGTGGTCAAGAGAGAGGTGTCCTCTTCATGGTGGACTGGCAGAGAAGGCTGCACCACCAGACCCTCCCAGCCTGGGCCAGGACACAAAGGTACAGCCATTAATGCAGAAAGTAGATCAATGACCTTCTCCATTCTGCTAGGGCACTTACTACATTCTTCTCCCTGCCATTTTACACACACTGTCTTTCTTCTGCTGCACCCATCTTCCATCACGTTTCAGGCTTTGCCATTCTGTCACTCTCACTATTGCATGCAACATCTTCCCTCACTCGTTCTTATTTCCCTCAAACCTCCCACACCACTATGCCTGCATTGTACCTTTACTGCGCCCACAAACCTTCAATACATTTCTCTACCTTTCCCCCACACAGACCAGCAATAACTGTTGTGTTACATACGGTTCTCTCACTCATTCCAAAAGAAGGTAGCCAAGAACAGAGCAGAGAAAGCCTGGATGTGTGGATGTGTGCCTCACCCCTTATGATGGAAGCCAACAATGAGAGCTCTCCTGCCAGTGGCTCTCAGCCACATCCCGAATGTACCATCATGCCCCCAAACAGCCACATCCCATTCCAAGAATCCCATTCCCATTAACCCCACAGACTTTACATTTCCCCAAGTTCTTCATAAAATAACAGAATTCCTACAATGTGGAAGCAGGCCCTTTGGCTCATCAATCCATGCCAACTCTCTGAAGAGCATACCATACCCGTATCCTATCCCTGTAACCGGGCATTTCCCATGGCTAATCCACTTAGCCTGCACATCCCTGGACACTGGGCAATTTAGCATGATCAATCCACCTAACCTGCACAACTTCAGACTGAGGGAGGAAACTGGAACACCCACGAAAATCCATGCAGACACGGGGAAAATGTGCAAGCTCCACACACTCAGACTCCCAAGACTGGAATGGAACCTGGGCCCCTGATGCTGTAAGGCAGCAGTACTAACCACTGAGCCACCATGCTGCTCCTTACTGAACCTACTTACACGTTCTGATGCTTTTCCCACCCAGTCTCTGACATATATGGTGACAATGCCAGCTGTGGTCATTCACTGTTCTCCTCCCTTGAAACCAAGTGGCTACTAACCACTTCCTTCTCACATTCCACGTTGCTTAGCCATACTTTACCAGAAGCCCCTCCGTCCCTGCAAATTCTATTGCTCCTTCAGAAATGCACTACACCTTCATTCAGAATACATTTCACCTCTCTCTACCTGCGTCACTCATAGTCACTCCCATGTCCCTGACAACTGATCAAATTTGAGGTAGTTCGTCGAAGGGGTGTGACAGCATCCCAGTAACTCTCTCCCTCCCTGATGTGTCACACTGTTTGAAGCTCAGATTCCAGCTCTAAGCTGGAGCTCCTCAAACAACTAACACATGCTCACTATGAACCACAGTGGGGTGCAACAGCTCCCACATCTCACAAGTGCAACACATTGCCTGGCCCTGCTTTTTTCTTTGATTGACTGAGCTCTTAATTTGATTTTTAAAAGCTTCATGCTGGTCTTTTAGTTCATAACTTGTAAATATTCCCTCTATTTGCCTTCAAACTGAAAGTAACCCACAATAGATAGTCAAATTAGCCGTCACCACCAAGCAATGAACTTATAGATTACTTGCGATGTGACTCCTTTGTGCTGAGCCCCAGTCCTGGATTTCATTTTGTCCTTTTACAACAGCCTTAAAACAATGAGCCAATAAAAGCAAGCAAGAAGTACCTCTTCCCCATTGCATCAATTTCCCATGTTGCTTCTAAACTCTTCACTTGGACTGTGCCTCACGCCAGGTGGGATCTCTCTTTCCTGCTGTGCAAAGTTTGCTTCGCAGCAACCTGCTACTATATTTTCCACTTCCATCTCCTGATGGTTGTTTGGGTAGTCAGTAATACAGATATTTTCTGAATTGGCCTGTTTAAAGATGATATTATTTGTCTTTGGGGTAGGTGGGATTTGAACTGAGGACACTTGGTGTAGGAGTAAGGACACTACCACTGCATCTCAAGAACCCATTCTATAGCACATTCACAACTGAGTGATTCTTTGTTTCTCAGTTCAAACTATTTGATGATCTTTCCAGCATATCATCCCTATTCACTGCTACAGTTATTTATTCAAATAATATGACAAGCCCCTGTTAAGGGGCCTTTATAGCATAATGGTCACATTCCTACCTTTAGGTCTGGAGGCCTGGGTTCAAGTCTCACCTGTTCCAGAGGTGTATCATGACATCACTGAACAGGCTTGTTAAAAATACCTGCTCCTTTTCTCATCCTCCACTCGCCTTGACTGAAAACACTGAAGTGAAGAATGATGAGTAGCAGTCCCTGTTCTTCTCTAAGTCATATATCAATAATAGCTATTCTATCATGCTCCCAGTGCCTATCTGCATCCTCTAATCATTAGGTTAGTTTTGCATGTGTCATTGTCTGCTCTCACTGGTGGTGAGCTTGAAGGCTTTGAGAGCATTCAATTAGGTGGAATGGCACCATACCGAAACCCCTCTGCTTTCCCAATTCCACCAGAGTTATATCTGAGCAGGAAGGCCCAAGTTTTACCCATCCACCATGAAGCAGCTAAGCAGCTATCTCATTACCAGTTAAGAGCCTTATCCACTGGTATTAATTATATGACAGCCATGCATCATGGGCAGCAGCGCAACTGGTATGGCCAACTGGTCACCTTGTGGCCTTTGTTCAAGGAACTGGACATTGGGAAGGAAAAGGGCCTGCAGTGAACCACCCCCAGCTCTTGCTTCCTATTACCATTTCCCTGTGATGCCCAGCCACAAAGCTTTGCCCATTGCATACCATATTTCTTACCAATGGCTCAGGTAACTCCTGCACCTTGCGTTTCTCGATGGGTGTTTTGAAGTAGCTTTAGCACTGGTGAACACAAGAGCTGCTGGCTGATAAGTCTCAGTCGGTGAGGCGTCCAAACCCAAGGTTGTTACAGGGATAGGCCAACTAGTGGCTTCATTGTTTGATGGTTTAGCGTTTTGTCAGGTCTTCCTAAAAAGGGACAGCATCTGTTACTCAGCTGCCCATCAGCAAAATCACAGCTGCCCTGACAAGATACTTTTATAATTCCTTTGTTGTTTATTATCTAGACCTTATTTTCTTCACCTTCCACACTCACTAATAATCAAACAAACAAGTTTGTTTGCCAAATCGGTGCTGTGGTTTCCTTTCTGTTGCCAAACACATTCAAACTTTTATCCGTGGCATTCGTAAATCTGACCACCGCAATATCTGTGATGGATGAATCTCTAAATAATAGGATTTGTTTGAGGAGTCTTATAATGCACAAAAGGTTATCTGCTGGAATTTCTGCACAGGCTCTCCAATCTTCTTTAATCTCAGATGTGCAGCAATAATTCCAGAGAAATTGTGAGGATGTCCTTTTATTGCCATTTCTCTGGTGTTTTCTCTGATCTTCCATCAGAGTTATGGCAGGCAATCTAAAAAAGAAACTGTTGAAATTGCAGACATACTCCTTCAGTGTCAGATAATAATAAGCAAAAATACCTGTTTTAACACATTGCACAATCAATCAAAAAAAAAATCATCAAGGCCATGATGGCTACTCACCATAAGGGAAAATTGTTGCTGAGAAAGAATATAAAACATGCAATGGCAAAAGTGGAAGAGGAAAGTTCATTCATGACAGACCCTTCATTTTGTTAAGATGCAAGCATAACTGGGAGTCAAACATGTAATGTATTTCATATTATCTCTTAAACAATGTTGCAGTCTAGTAAAACATTTTCAAGCATGACCTAAATGTGAAAGAAATGCATTGAAATCTTACAGCCATCCAAGAGAAATGCAGAAATAATTATACTATCCGAGAGCAACTGCAGGTCAAGTCTTAGCTAAAACAGAGATTTCATTGCACCCAAAAGAATAGTTGCTTTGTATCCAGTCTTAAACAACTGAAGTAGAACAATGGTTCTGTGTTCATTGCAGAATGACTAAAATTAGAAATAAACTGAAATGGGTGTATAAATTCACTTACACCACGATTTCTTGGTTAGCTTTTGAAATTACAAGCAAATATCACTGTTAAAAAACATTAACTGTTCAGAAGCATGGATGACCTTGTGAACTGCACAGAAGCATGATCAGATAAGAAGACATATGAAAGCATCCAGCTGGGGATCTTTCTCTGTACACTGAGAGTCCTCAGGGGAGAAATTCTGTTCATTGGAAACAGTCTTATCAGCGATAACTAAAAATCAGAAGTTCCTGAGCTCTCCACTCACATATTGTTAATGAACACTAAAGAAGGAACACCTTCACAAACTGTTGACTGTGTTAGCTGCCGGTTTGCACAATTTTTCAGTTATTCATTTTACATTATTTGCTCAGTAGTCTTAAAATGTGGCCATTGTGAAAGTATAAAGCTTAAAGTTATTGTGTAAAGGAGAGCAAGAAAAGTTTGTAGTGTCTTTCATAGTCTCAGATGTACCATATGTTCTACTATGAATGAAGTACTTTTAAAATTTAATCAAAATTATAATGTAATGTGTATGGTAAGCAGTGCAATTTAGAACAGGTAATGTTTTTTTAATTATGTTATTTGAACATAAACATTGGAAAGGACTTTGGGGAGATATTCCCCTTCTGTTGCTTGACACAGTGCCTTGGGATTGTAAGCTGAAAGGACAGACAAAGCCTTAGTGTAGTGTCCAATCCAAAAGATGGCATTTCCATCCTTCCCCCATCTCCTCAGTACAGTAGATGTCATGCTCAACTCGTTGGAGTAAAACTTGAAATCACAACTTTCTGATTCTGAGGTAAGAGTATGGCAGTGCTAACCAATCAGCCTCAGCACAGAGCTGTCAGAAAGATAACTATTATAGCTGATGTTATATTTATCTCAGAGTAATGAAGAGATGGCATTGTTTCGAAAAGGTTTATTTTAGATTAGATTCCCTACAGTGTGGAAACAGGCCCTTTGGCCCAACAAGTCCACAATGACCCTCCAAAGAGTAACCCCCCAGTTCATTTGCAAGCTTCTTAAAATATTGAACAAAAGGTTTTCACTCACATACATAGCTCAGCTTCTAAGACTTTAGTGGTGTCTGTTCACTTTGCTTTGAATCCACAGCCAGATTTAACCAATAAAGAGCTTGGAGAATGAACCCAATTATCAAAAACAGAACAATTGTACATAGCAACTGACTCTTGTAGTTCCGTGGTAGTTGCCAATCTTTGAGTTTAGTGGCCTGAGTTCAAGTCCCACCTATCCCAGAGAGGCATCAAAAATATCTTCAGACAAATTGATTTTTTTTGCTGCGGTAAGTACACTGGCATTTTCTTTGTTTTTACTATCCCTTTCATTTTGCATTTTTGCTTTGTGGTGCTTGCTTTTAAATCTTCTGGCTGTGAAAGCTGTTGCAAGAGTACATTATCTGACAATGTGCTGTGCATAGATGGAAGAAATTCCTCATCTAATTTTTACGCACAATAGATTTAACCAGTTTGGCCATTGCTGAATTTCACAAAGGTCAGGCAATCATTAATGAAACCATTCTACGATAGGCCCGCTCTTTGATAGTGTTCACGTTTTCCGGATTTTGGAAATAAGCCTTCTCTCAACAACAACTTTGTCTCAAACATTCTATATTGCTGCTTCCAAATTGTGTTGCCTTGCATGCATCGGTGTCAAGCTGCAGTAGTTCTAAAACATTTTTTTAAAAAATGCGGAAGAGGTTCTGCTTGAGTGCCATAGAATTCTGTGATTTTCTTAGTTGGGTCCAAAGTTATTTTCTCAGGTACAGTCCTTTTCCCTTTCAATTAACTGTCAAAATGTTTTGGAAATTCCAATCAGAATTAGCTCCGAGAGGCAGTCATCCACCTGAACAAAAAAATAAGTAGCTCTTCTTGCCTACGTTATTGATGACCTGCCAAAGCAAAAGTTTATTCAGGAATGATTACTTTCAAGAAGTCAGGGAGTGTGTCCTGCTCCACACCATGCCCATCTCAAGGTAACATGAATTGGAAATATTGCCTGCTTACTTTTCAAATCACTTTATTGCGTATATACACTGGGTTTATTTAGAGAGATTGTCACTCACAATTTCAAACTAGCTATTGCATTTTCTTTATGGAAAGTTTTACATAATGAAGTGATTTGCAAGGAAATACAATGTTTCTGTTTTATTCACTTATAATTAATTGGTGTGGACTTTAGAAGGAATAATAGCTAATTATGTTTTCATTTTTCTCCCTTCCAAAAATTAGGTTAAGTAAAACGTGCAGGTTTGTGGAAAAGATTTTAATTTCATCCTATAACCTGACTATGAATTATCTTTAATTGTAGTGTAACAAATAGTTACTGTTTTCTTCAGTATATGGTAAAATTACTATATACATAATGCACATTAGTTTAACATGTACTTGCAGTCAACAAACACTGATACTCAATATATTTTTCCTCAATGTCATTTTCTAATCAGCACTACTGCTCTAGCTTTTCTATTCTCAAAGCATGAAAATTAATTGACATTTTCAATGTGAACCACCGATGTTAGATGTTACTATAGGGCAGCCTGCGAACATTTAACTAAGAACGAATATAGGAAGATCATTTTAACTTAGCGCAAGAGCAAGCCATTCAGAAACTTGAGGCAATACATCTTACAGTTAGGTCATGGTTAACATACATGTCAACTCCATTTGGTGTATATTCCTTCACACTCTTAGCTAACAAAAAACAATCAATTTTTGAACATTACAGTTTCAGACCCAAACTCCCCAGCCTTTTGTGGAGATGTTTTCAGGTTTCCAACATTATCTATGTGAATAACATGCTCTTGACAATTTAATTCTAATATCTGTGAGCCCTTCACCCCTAAGAAAATATGTTGATTGATTTTGTTTGCATCCAAAGTGAAAGATTTCACATTTCCTCTTATTGAACTTCATGTGATACAATTGTATATACTCACTTCATGGACATAATTTAATATAAATGCATCAGGTCCCTGTGGCAGACTGGGAAGAGGAAGGCATTGCCATTTGGGGAAGAGAAGGATAATCGCATGTACCAAGCTGGAGATGTGACATGTAGTCCGAGGTACAGACAGACATTACTGTGGCCAGCAGAGAAAAAGCAGAATGGTGTGTTGTTTTCCTGGTGCCAGGATCAAGGATGTCTCAGAGAGGGTGCAGAATGTTCTCACAGGGGGGAGGGGCCAGCCGGAGGTCATTGTCCACATTGGAACCAATGACATTGGAAGGGAAAAGGTTGAGATTCTGAAGGGAGACTACAGAGAGTTAGGCAGAAATTTAAAAAGGAGGTCCTCAAGGATAGTAATACCTGGATTACTCCCAGTGCTACTAGCTAGTGAGGGCAGGAATAGGAGGATAGAGCAGATGAATGCATGGCTGAGGAGCTGGTGTATGGAAGAAGGATTCACATTTTTGGATCATTAGATCTACCCACTTTTGGGGTAGAAGTGACCTGTACAAGAAGGACGGATTGCACCTAAATTGGAAGGGGACTAATATACTGGCAGGGAAATTTGCTAGAACTGCTTGGGAGGATTTAAACTAGTAAGGTGGGGGTGGGGTGGGGGGAAGGTGGGACCCACGAAGATAATGAGGAAAGAGATCAATCTGAGATGGGTACAGCTGAGAACAGAAGTGAGTCAACAGTCAGGACAGGCAGGGACAAGGTAGGACTAATAAATTAAACTGCATTTATTTCAATGCAAGGGGCCTAACTGGGAAGACAGATGAACTCAGGGCATGGTTAGGAATATGGGACTGGGATATCATAGCAATTACAGAAACATGGCTCAGGGATAGGCAGGACTGGCAGCTTAATGTTCCAGGATAGAAATGCCAAAGGAAGGATAGAAAGAGAAGCAAGAGTGGAGGGGGTGTGGCATTTTTGGTAAGGGATAGCATTACAGCTGTGCTGAAGGAGGATATTCCCGGAAATATATCCAGGGAAGTTATCTGGGTGGAACTGAGAAATAAGAAAGGGATGATCACCTTATTGGGATTGTATTATAGACCACATCAATAGTCAAAGGGAAATTGAGAAAAAAACTTGGAAGGAGATCTCAGCTGTAAGAATAATAGGGTAGTTATGGTAGGGGATTTTAACTTTCCAAACATCGGCTGGCACTGTAATAGTGTTAAAGGTTTAGATGGAGAGGAATTTCTTAAGTGTGTACAAGACAATTTTCTGATTCAGTATGTGGATGTACCTTCTAGAGAAGGTGCAAAACTTGACCTACTCTTGGGAAATAAGGCAGGGCAGGTGACTGAGATGTCAGTGGGGGAGCACTTTGGGGTCAGCGACCATAATTCTATTTGTTTTAAAATAGTGATGGAAAAGGATAGACCTGGCAAGAACTTTCGAAAGCTGATTGGAGGCAGATGTTCACAGGTAAAAGGATGGCTGGAAAATGGGAAGCCTTCAGAAGTGAGATAACAAGAATCTAGAGAAAGTATATTCCTGTCAGGTTGAAAGGGAAGGCTGGTAGGTATAGGGAATGCTGGTTGACTAAAGAAATTGAGGGTTTGGTTAAGAAAAAGAAGGAAGCATATGTCAGGTATAGACAGGATAGATCGAGTGAATCCTTAGAAGAGTATAAAGGAAGTAGGAGTATACTTAATAGGGAAATCAGGAGGACAAAACGGGGACATGAGATAGCTTTGGCAAATAGAATTAAGGAGAATCAAAAGGGTTTTTACAAATATATTAAGGACAAAAGAAAAACTAGGGAAAGAATAGGGCCCTCAAAGATCAGCAAGGCAGCCTTTGTGTGGAGCCACAGAAAAGGGGGAGATACTAACTGAATATTTTGCATCAGTATTTACTGTGGAAAATGATATGGACAGGTTGGACTGAAAGGTCTGTTTCAATGCTGTACATCTCTATGACTCTATGACTCTAATCTGGAAATGAAGAGTCAGGGTAGGCAGTAAGACACTGATCATGGCATTGAGGTGATATCAGATCAGGTGCTAGTACTATTTATGAATGTTGGTCAGACCTCACTGCAGAGTGACTGAGAGTCCAGCTCATTATCCAAATATGGGCAGCATGGTGGTGCAATGGGTAGCATAGTGGCACAGTGCTTAGCACTGCTGCCTCACAGTGCCAGAGACCTGGGTTTAATTCCCGTCTCAGGCGACTGACTGCGTGGAGTTTGCACATTCTCACCGTGTCTGCGTGAGTTTCCTCCGGGTGCTCCAGTTTCCTCCCACAGTCCAAAAATGTGCAGGTTAGGTGAATTGGCCATGCTAAATTGCCCGTAGTGTTAGGTGAAAGGGTAAATGTAGGCGAATGGGTCTGGGTGGGTTGCGTTTTGGTGGGTCGGTGTGAACTTGTTGGGCTGAAGGGCCTGTTTCCACACTGTAAGTAATCTAAACTAATCTAATCTAATAACTGCATCTAACTTAATCTACCTATAACTTGAAACATATCCAGTTAGCAATTAAAAGACTAGAAACTATAAATGTAACAAATGAGGCCTATGATAAAGTATGGATCTGAGTGCATGCTGCAACAAGCATTTGATAAATCCAAAGACAAAAAGGAAACAAGCAGTGGCACATAAGGTGCTGTTAGTAACAGGTTAGTGAGAGTTGGCATATTTTTCTCTTTAAAGTTGTGTACTGAATTAAACTGAGCTAAGTTAGTGCCGAATAAATGGAGGCATGAATATAATCATTGAATCATACAACACAGAAGATGCCCTTTGGCCCTTTGAGTCTGTGCAGACTATTTTCACCAATCTCATCTTCCAGCACTTGGCCCATAGCATTGAATATTATGACATTCCAAGTGCTCATTCATGTACTCTTCAAAGGTTGAGAGCTTTTCCGTATCTACTACCTTACCAGACAGTGTATTCCAGATTCCCACCATCCTCAGGGTGAAAATGTTTTCTCCTCAAATCCCCTCTGAACCTCTTACGCTTTATCTTTTTGATTATGCCCCTCTTGTTATTGGCCTTTCAATTAAGGGGTACAGCTATTTTGTACCCACCCTCTTGATGCCTCTTATACACGTCAATCAGGTCACCCCTCAGCCTTGTCTGCTGTAAACAAAACAACCTGACATTATCCAGCCTGTCTTCAGAGCTAAAATGCTCAATCCCAGGTAACTTCCTGGTCAATCTCCTCTGTACCCCCTCCACTACAGTCACATCCTTCCTATTGTCGGGACCAGAACTTGCATATCGTACTCCAGTCACAGCCTCACCAAAGTTTCATACTGCTCCAAAATAACATCCTTAACTCGATGACAAAGATGAGTCCCATATGGCTCTTTCTTTCATTACTAACTTTTTCTGCAACCGTAAGCACTCCAAGATCCCTCTGTTCATCTGAGCTTCTTAGTGTCCTGTTATTCTTTGAGTATTCACTTCTCTTGTTCCTTCTTCCAAAATGCTTCAACTCTGGAATTCTCATTAGTTAATTCCACCTGCCACTGATTTGTCCATCTGAACAATCCATCTATATCTTCCTGTAAGCTAAAACCGATAACTTTTTTCTCACTATTGGCTAATCTGTGTCATTTACGAACTTATTTATCATCCTCCACCAAGATTTTCACCAATATCATTGATTTATATCATGAATAATAAGAGACACAGCATTGATTCCTCCAGGTACATTTACACAAACAACCTCCAGTTACACAAACAGCATTTTTCCACCATCCTCTGTTTCCTATTACTGAGCCAACTTTGGATCCATCTTGCCAGTTACCCTGAACCCATTTGCTTTTATTTTCTTCATCAATCAATGTGGGACTTTGTTAAAGGCTTTGCTGAAATCCATATGAACTATATCAACTGTACTACCCTCATCTATGTACCTCCTTGATAAATTCTATCAAATTTGTTAAACATAACCTTGCTCTGATAAAAACCATGCTGATAATCGCACTAAAATATTGTCTTTCCAAATGGAGATTAATTTTCATCTTCAGAATTATTTCTAAAAGTTTCTACTGATGTAACAGTCACTTGTCTGTATTTCTTTGGTTTTTGTCTACCACCATTCTTGAAGAGTAGAACCATATTAGCTATCCTCCAATCCTTTGGCACTTCCCCTGTGGCAAGAGAAGAAAAAAGCTTGGGTCAGAACTCTAGTAATTTCCACCCTTACTTGTACAGTAACCCAGTATAAAACCTGGGTCATCCAGACCTGGGGATTTATCCACTTTTAAGCCAAAATTTCTAATACCTCCTCACCCCCCACCCAAATTCTGTACCTATATCCTTGATACACAGTTTGCTCCCTATTCATTCCCTGGTTATCCTCTTCCCTTAATATACTTATGGAATATCTTAGTATTCCTCCTGATTTTACCCACTAGTGTTTTCTCATGCTCCCTCTTTGCTGTCCTAATTGCTTTCTTAAGATCTTCCTTGCACTTTCTATATTCTATGAACGCTCTGTTGATTTGCTCCTTTGCCCCTGCTGAAAGCTTCTTTTTTCCTTTTAATCTAGCCCTGAATATTCTTGAAATCCAGAATTCTCTGGGTTTGTTGCTTTTACATTTCACCCAAAAGCAACATGTTGGACCTGCATTCTCCCCAGTTCCTTTTCGAACGCTCACTGTTCTGATGTAGATTTTCCCACACGTAGTTCTTCCAGTCTTGTTTGGCTAGATGCCACCTTACTTTAATAAAACCTGTCTTCCCTGATCCAAAGTTCTTTCTCACAGACTACGTTTTTCTTTTCCATGACAAACTTAAATTGCATGATGTTATGGTCGCTCTCATTAAAATGCTGTCCCATTTCCACCTCAAACATCTGTCCAGTTTTATTCCCCAGAATTAGATCCATTCAGCATTGTCCTTTCCTGGGCCTTCTATGTGTTGACATAAAAAGATCTCCTGAAAACATTTCAAGAAATCTACTCCCTCTCTAAATTGCTTACATTCTGACTATCCCAATAAATTATCAGTAAAGCTCTGAGATATAGCCTAGTCCAAACCCTCAGCTAGCTGCCTGTCCATGCTGCAGTACAGGTCCGTGCTTCCGAAGTGGATTGGAGATGTGCCATAGTGTCTGTGAGAGGTTGGCAAATGTTGAATGCCAATATGTGGACGAAGGGTGTGGGTGGCTGGCACTCTAACATTCTACCCTGAGATGTTGCTTGGTATTGAGCAACATGGAGGTTGTTTGCAGGCAGCAGTGAGCTGAAGTCACCAGGTATCCATTTTGATTCATGTTGAGATGCTTTGATGCCTGGCTTGTTTGGCACATTTGATAAGAGAGAATGCTGAATATTAATAAGGCAAGTAGTGTCTTTAACAAGGAGTTTAATAAACCATAATCCACTTCAATTGGCAACTCGCCACTGCCTAACAAAAACTTGCTTGGCAAAAGTATAAAAGATGGAACAAGGTGTTCTGCACATTGAGATGAGTCTTACCAGACACCTTGTCTGAGTCTGGCACAAATCTCACTATAACTCATGTCATTGAGAACTCAGTGAGAGTCTGCCAAGGCTTTTAGGTCAGGTATGTCTGATGCAGAAAAGCAACCCAAAAACATATGTTTAGCAATTTGGCATGATGGTCTCTGCAGACTTAACACATGAGGATTAACAGCCAGTGAGCTAAAAGATCCCTAATAGAAATAGACCATGTTCAAAGATCAATTCAGAGTCAGATTAAATTTCAATATTCATCAACTTGAATTCATGTATTTTAGTCAGAAGCCTATAGTATCCACAGACCACTTTGTGAGCAGATGTAGTGTAAAAAACTCACAATGTGATTTCTCAGATAGGGAACCAACAAATTGAACTGTTGAGTTAATGGTCACATACATCCCCATGGGAGCTTTCCAGAAAGATTTACTAAACAAAGCAAAGACTTACAATGTCAAAGATTTACATAATTACAAAGTGATAAACATTATTACAAAGTGATCCTCACAGATCAATGAAAGCTTTACAGATCCTGAGTACAAACTTGGCAGTTGACACAATCACTAGAACATCCAAAACATGTAGAAGGTTTAGCCTTTTGTATGCATAAAAGGCCAGCTTTCAACCACATTTTGCAAGGCCTGTGGCAGGAAAGGCTACATTTCTAACATTTATTATGAAAGGAATTGAACATAAATGTTATAATTTAGTTATAAAGAGCAATAGTGAGACCACACCTTGAATACTGTGAGCACTTTTGGTGTCTTTCTTTAAGGAAGGGTTTGCATTCATTGGAGGCAATTCAGAAAAACCTCACTAGAGTTGAAATCTGGAATAAGCAGCTTGTCGAATGTGGAAGGATTGGACAGGCTGGTCTCATTTTCTATACTGTTTTTGAATATGTGAGATTTAAGGGTGACTTGATTGAATTTTACAAGTTTGTGAACATCCTTAACAAAGTAGAGATGATCCCTCTTGAAGATGCTACCAGAGCAAGAGGCACAGCTTTAAGATTAGTGGTCACTCTTTTAGAGCTTAGTTGACAGGAATTATTTTCTCTTAAATGGTTGTGTGACTTTAGAATTCTCTGTATCAGAAGTCAGTGAAGACAAAGTAAACACCATGGTCCTGCTCTCTCATTAGAGAGAGCCGACAGGTGGTGATTTAATCTGAGGGTCACCACACCTTAAGCAAGGTTTGAGGTTCAGAAGAGGGACCTTTCTGGTAACTTCAGCCAGTGCAGAAATTGAACCCATACAGTTAACATCTCTTTGCAATGCAAATGAGTTCCCCAGTCATCTAAGCTTACAGAAGGCAACCAAGGCAGAATGATTGAATATTTTTAAAGTGGAAACAAATAAAGGTTTCTTAGACAAGGTCATCAATGGTTATAAGGGAGAGGTAGGAACGTGAATTTCAGGACTCAAACAGATCAGCCATATTGGCAAGAATGTGGACATGATTTGTGTCAAATTCTATTGAACAGTAGAGCAGGATTGAGGGGCTGAATGACTGACTCCTATTTCCATTTCGTACATTTTTTGATTTTATATTGTTATTGAATATCAGAGCGGGGTTGGAGGGCCAAATGCCAATGTCCACTCTTAATTCATATGTTGATAATAGCAGAGACTTTTCAGTCGAGCAAAGGCTAGTACGGTTCCAGAGTGTGGAGCACTGACCCAAATAGACAATACAGAATGAGCATCTTTAAGCTACAATAAAGCTCATCTAGTGTCTCCCAGTTCATGGAAACAAACAAATTGATCCCCCAGGAAATGTAAATTCACTGGTGGGCTAACTTCTAGAAAGAATTACTTGACTTAGAATTAGTAGTCACATGGGAAAAAGCCGGCATGTTTAGAAACATCAGCATGTTTCATTAACTTATAGAAGTTTTTCTGAAGAGGAAACAAATAGGGTCGATGAGGGTAATGTTGGACATTCAAAAGGCATTGCAAACAGTGCCACACAACAGACTTACAGAAAAGTAATACCTTATGGAACTAAAAAGTGCAGTAACAACTTGGATACAAAATAAAATCTGAAAGAACCACTGATGCTGTAAATCAGAAACAAAAACAGAAGAGAAATCAGAGTTAACATTTCGGGTCAAGCAATGCTTCCCCAGAACTGCAAAGCAACTCCAAATGGATAGAAAATTGGTTGAGTAATGGGAAACAGAGAGGTAGTGGTCAATGGATATTTTTCAAGTTGGAGCTAAGTTGGTTATGGAGTTCCCCAGGAAGTCTGTATTGGGATCCTTGCTTTTACTGGCATCTGTTAGTGTTTTAGATATTGGTATATAGGGTTCAATTTCAATTTTTGATAATGATAGAAAAATTTGAATCATTATAAACTGAGAGGAACTCAAGGGATATCATTACGATCCCAGTTGAAATTATTACTGGATAAACAGATCCCAGACTGAAATCTGGTTTAATAGATAATTTCTGTTTTCTTTTTGATTTCAAGATATGGTCTTTCACTGAAACACACAATACTGCAAATTTGGTTTTAAAACAATGAAGTTTATTATGCAGAATAAATGAAGATAAAATAGAATAACTCAAATTATTTATGTATAACACAAGCTTAAAGACTTAGAAACTTCCATTAAAATGGAATATCATTAATCACAACAACATTTCTTTGTATTCCTCTCACCAGAGAGAATTCTAAAATGAAATCACCATGGCTACACAAAAACGTACAAATCAATCATTGAAACCTTTCAGACACACAAACCCAAGCTCACTTACCACTAGCTCAAATCTAATCTCCAAAACTATCCTAAATTATATACATAAATCATAGACCTTACATCACATCTCACCCTCAAAGAATAAGTATGTATCCTTAGCAGGTACTTTCATTACTCATCAAAAACTGTGTAACCACTACTATGTCACAGTAACAGTAACAATGTGCTGACATAAAATATTCAATAAGTTATGCAGTAGCCACATTTTGCTTAAAACCATGGGCATCACATTATTAAGTGTCCTTCATATGTGCTCTCAATAGAATGCCCTCTATAATATATTCTTTTCCAGGCACATAAATGAGTTTCAAGTGATACAGTTGAAGAAGTAAGCTCCACTGAAACAATCATAAATTTTTGCTCCAAAATGTTTCTAAGAAAATCAAAGGGTTGTGAGCCAGATAAGTAACAGTTCCTTCCACTTTTCTGCTGATGCATATTTCAAAATGTTGCAAAACCATCATAAGAATCAATGTCTCCTTTTTCACTGCAGAATATATCTCCTGACATTCGGTCAGTTTCTCTGAAAAATAATTGACAGATTGTATAATCCCCATGATCAAAGGCCAACTTGAATGACTTCTCATAATCCAGTGTGACTAAATCTGGTGAAGTTGTCAGCACAGCTTTCAAGTTTTCAAAGGCACCTTGATGCTTTTGTGGCCTTTATAATTTTAGGCCTTTTTTCAACAGATTCAACAGGGTGCACTGACAGATTAAATTTGGGATAGAATCTATTAAAGTCACAAAGTTTCATGTTTTGTCTTGGTTCTGGGATAATCCAAAATTGCTCATACCTTCAAGTTTTTACTTGATATATGGCCTTGTCCCATAATTTTGCATCAATTCACTATTAACCAGGTATATAAGCAAAGTGGCTCTTTATTGCCAATCAAGTAGTTAAAGTGACATAGTATAAATATCCTTCACAAGTCGAATGAAAAATAACAAAATTGTCAATATAGACAACAAGCTAAATGATCCTTCAATGATTTTATTGAAGATTAGTCGTTAAAACACTGGGGGTGTATTTTTTATTTCACTGACGCGACTTTTGCATTGATAAGGCCCATCTAATGTTCAAAAAAAACTTTTTTTTTAGTCTTTATCAAACAAGAAAACTTGCCAATATCATTTTTTTTAGGCTTTATCAAGCAAGAAAACTTGCCAATATCATTTTAACAGCTCTAGTTTTTGTGACAAATTGTGCATATCCAATTCATCCAATATGGTTCTCCAAGTTTGGAATACAATATAAATCTGATTTTGATACCATACTGATTTTTACAATAATCAATACAGAGCCTTTAAGACCCACTATGAATATTTCAATAATGTAACTTTCCATCCTTAACTAAATCTATTCTTTCATTTAAGGTAATGACTCTACATTGAGTCTGTAAGGATGTTGTTTTATTAGTAATGCCCACCTTAAATTAACATAATGAGCAACCAAAACCATTTTACCTGGCCTATTCCCTCAACTTGGTCATTATAGTACTGAAACAAGTTGGAACGTCACCTTGATAGTTTTATAGAAAATAAAACATGATTTGAATTAACTTTTTAAGTGTGCTGTGAATTCCAATGTGAATTCAACTTTGAATTTTTAATTTATGATTCATTTGCAGATATCTCTGATATTTCTGTTTATGTTGAATACCACATTGCCTACACATGTCCAGGAATGGTGCACTAATGTGCTGGGGACTATTGTCCGATACAATTTTTTGAGGGACACCAAGCAAACTGAATATGGCTCTAAGTGTGAGAACAGCTAGTAGTACCTTTAATTAATTCAATTCACAAAAAGGAATTTAGTGAAATAGTCAGTCAATGTAATCATGTTCTTGGACTTGAAAAATAGCAGCCACAACCATGCATCATGACTTGAATGCATCATGACTTATGTAAAAATTCGGGCTCTCTTAATTGTTGAGGTTAATTAAATTGATGTGCTTCATACAATTGATTAGTTGATTGATGTCCTCATTAATACTGGGCCAATTACTTGTTTTCTTTCCTGTGATTTACATTTAAATGATCTATCATTTGTCTTCCGGATTGGAAACGAGTCTGGAAATATGGAAGGGTATCTGTGGGAGAACATTTTTTTTGTGGTGGGGATCAGAAATCAATTAGATTTAGATATTTTATGAAAAGGGACAAAGATAATCCAAGAGGGAAAAGTGGGGGAAAGACCAATTTTATTCAACTGGGATTTGATTTGGCAAAATGGACTAGAAGCAGCTAATTAAAGGTAAATCTGTTTCAGAGAAAAAAAAGGTATTCATTGGGGAACCAGAAAGCATTCACAGTGAAATAGGAGGAGATCTTTAAGTTTCGATGTCTTCAATGTCAAAGAACACACATGGTAAGATAAGGTAAAATGGGAAACGTGACTCAGACAGTGAGATTTCAAAATTTCAAGGAGTTGAGATGAATATAAAAAGTGCAGGCTCACCACTCTTTGGCTGAAGAAATGTACTTTAAGCTGCTAAGAGGAACAAAAGAAGGACTAATAATTGTCTAGTCATCATTTTCTGTTCCACTCTATATTCATGCATGTCCCAGATGAGTGGAGGACTGCGAACATTAATACGTTGTTTAAAAAGGGAAGAAAGAATCTACCAAAAGATTATAGGCTAGTCAGCTTAGCCTAAGTATTGCAACAATTATTGGAAAAATTTCTAATAGTTTTAATCATCATTTAGCAAGACAGAAATTAAGAATGGTCAATATGGATTTGTTAAGGGACAGTTGTATCTGATTAATTAGAAAGGTTTTTTTGAGGGTGTAGAGGCGATTGTATCAGAGTGTCAGTGTCTGAAAGGTTAAAGCTGAAAAGTACACTACACACATCCAATATGATGATGTCACGTGGACCTGGAAGGGGAACAGCTTTGAACCTTGGAGGACAAAAACCCAACATCAAGGTCTCCAAGCACTGTCTTATTAACAATGTCTCTGACACCAATGTTGAGTTGTGATGAGGATTCATCAGACAAAAAGTTCCAGCAGTGGGCAATTGCTCTATCTTACAGCTAGGCAAAAACTAGTGGGTAGGCTAAAGAATCCTCAGACACAGCTGCAGAAAAGCTGCATATGCGACAAACAACAGCTGATAGAACTGAACTTTCAAGAGGCCATGTAGTAAAGAGAGTCATAGCAAGAGTCAACAAGATAGAATCAGCGGTCAATTGTAAAGTGCATTTCTGGTATAGGCAAGTGTGAGCTAGATACTTCATACAGCTGGAACCCAAATCAGATTTAGATATTTAAAGATTACACTAGATGCCAGTCATCTGATCATCCCAAGTATCATCCCAAGTTGTGGTTCAGCTGAACAGGAACAGACTTTGGAGGATCTGCAAATAAAGTTAAAATCCTTATTAAGGAAGGAAATCTTTTTTTAAAATGGTTCAATTACAGGCTGGATGAGGCAGAAATACTTATAGTTCAGATCAAGTATCACCTTTAAAGAAACCATGCAGCAAATAGAAATGGAAAACAAGGGCTACAGAAGTAAATTTAAAACAAGGTCCCAACCTCAGAATTATTGAAGATTAAAAATTAAAGTGGTAAAGGGATCATTTAGGAACATGAGCAGACAAATGATAATGGAATGGAAGAGCTTGAAGATTAATGAAGCTACAGAAGAGGCAAGAGAACTATTACTTAAAACCATGGTAAAGGCAGAATGAATTGATTAAACCATACACACATACATGAAAAGACTGTAAAGCAATGAAATTGTTGTCAGCTTTGTAGATGGCACAAAACATCTTTGAAAATCTGTTAAAGGCAAGGGATTCCAAGAAGGACTAATTTGTTTGGCAAATAAAAGAACAGGGATTATTTATTGAAGCTGTGATTAGTGGCATCTTAGTTACTGATTAAAGGTCATAGCTTACAGCAGCTTGTGACAAAAAATAAATTAGCTGTTTTCAGGCTTTAGGTATTTTACTGTAGAGAAAGTCCCAACATCTGTCTCTTGCATCAGTCTGAAGACTTCTGTCACTATTGGACACAAGCTGTTTGGTACCTAGGTTGCCAATCAGATACCTGCTGTGAAACTGGGTCGCCTTTGTGATAAAGTATTGGTCACAACTTCAGAAAATTAATCAACAATGTGCTGCTAGCCAAATATCATTTGCAGCACTGCAGCCCACCCCCACCCCCAACCTCCCCCAAACCCCCTGCAGTGCTTGCCTCCGCACACAAATTCACCTTTGCCTGGACATAGCAATAGTATGAGCATGGCTTAGAACGACTGTCAGTAACTTTCTGGATTAAAGCGCTGTAGTTATTTTTTTCCAAATTCCATCTGCAAACAAAGATAACAAAAAATAAGAAGATACCATCTTTACCTTGACAGCTATGATAGGCTGGGAAAAGTTACTGAAACAAATGACAGTGGAGAGGCAATGGCACACATGTGAGGAGAGACTGAGGAGATGGCAAAGAAAAGTGTACTCTCCCACACTGGGGAAAAGGCCTTGTCTATCCACTTTATCCATGCCCCTTATGATTTTGTAGACCTCTATAAGGTCAGCCCTCCAACACTCCACGGAAAATAACCCCAGCATGTTTAGCCTCTCCCCATTGCACAAACCCTCCAATCCAACCGCATCCTTGTAAATGTTTTCTGAACCCTTTCAAGTTTCACAACATCTCTCCTATAGCAGGGAGATCAGAATTGCATGCAGTATTCAAAAAGTGGCCTAACCAATGCCCTGTACAGTTGCAACATGACCTCCCAACTCCTACACTCAATACACTGACCAATAAAGGAAAGCATACCAAACACCTTCTTCACTATCCTATCTATCTGTTGACTCCTCTTTCAAGGAACTATGAAGCTGCACTCCAAGGTATCTTTGTTCGGCAACATTGCCCAGGATTTTACCATTAAGTGTAGAAGTCCTGCCCTGATTTGCCTTTCCAAAATGCAGCACCTCACATTTATCTGAATTAATTCCATCTGCCACTCCTCAGACCATTGACCCATCTGATTTGAGTTCCATTGTACTCTGAGGTAGCCTTGTTCCCTGTCGACTATTCCTCCAATTTTGGCGTCACCTGGAAACTTACTATCCATACCACTAATGTTCACGTCCAAATCACTTGTATAAATTTATATAAACTTTCAAAAGGCTTTCAACAAACCCCCAGTAAGAGATTAATGTGTAAGATTAAAATACATCAGATTGGGAGAAATGCATTGAGATGGATAGAAAATTGGTTGGCAGACAGGAAACAAAGAGTGTGAATATCTGGGTCTCTTCCTGAATGGGGGGTAGTGACTAGTGGAGTATTCCATGAATCAGTAATAAGGTCTCAGCTATTCATGATATGTGTTAATGATTGAGACAGGAAATTAAATGTTCTATCCCAAAATTTGCAGAAGACAGTATAATGTGGACAAATCCATTTTGAAAGCAAAAATAAGAAGGCGGATTATTATTTGAATGGCTATAAATTGAGAGAGGAGAATATTCAACAAGACCTGTGTGTCCCGTGCACCAATTGCTGAAAGTAAATGCTCAGGAATAGCATGCATTAAAGATGGCAAACAGTATGTTGACCTAGAGCAAGTGGATTCAAGTACAGAAGTAAGGAAGTCTTGCTGCAATTATGTAGGGTATTGGTGAGGTTACATCCAGAATATTGTGTGCAGTTTTGGTCTCCTTATGTGCGAAAGGAGGTTTTTCTTATAGAGAGGGTGCAGCGAAGATTTACCAGATTGATTCCTGGGATGGCAGGGCTGATGTATGAGGAAAGATTCATTGGAGTTTAGAAGAATGAAGGGGAATCTCATAGAAATCTATAAAATTCTAATGAGATTAGACAGGTTCGATGTTCCCAATGATCTCAAAGTCCCGAACCAGGGGTTATAGTTGAAGGATAAGGGGTAAACCTTTTAGGACTGAGATGAGGGAAGATTTCTACACCCAGAGGGTGGTGATCCTGTGGAATTCACTACCACAAAATGTGACAATACTGTTGGTTTAAGGGGTGTAATTTGCCCTTTTTTTTATGAAGAAAGGTTGAGGCAGAGGTAATGAATGGCCTACTCAAACTTAATAAAGTACACAGCTTGTGAGGCTTTCAGAATTTTTGTAAAAAAATTGGGATAATAGAAGCAGCCTGAATGGGTGGGGACAAGCTCCCACAGAACCAGGATTTTTAGTTTTAGCTTTCAGTAGTTGCTGGGGTCATGAAGCTGAATGTGGAAGCTCTTAAGCCTCTGTCTGTTGCAACTAAAAGCTGAAGTTCTCTTCCTGCTGCTGGAATTGCATGTGAGACAATCTATTTTACTGAATTTTCATCTGCCAAGGGTATACCTACAAGATGTTACTGCATTGGAACAGTTGCTGTTTTGTAGTAAAATAATCTATCATTCTGTTAAGTTTTCCAATACGTTACAGTTAGATTGGATTACTTACAGTGTGGAAACAGGCCCTTCGGCCCAACAAATCCACACCGACCCTCCGAAGAGCAACCCACCCAGACCCACTCCCCCACACTTATCCCTTTACCTAACACTACAGGCAATTTAGCATGGCCAATTCACCTAGCCTGCACATTTTTTGACTGTGGGAGGAAACCAGAGCAAACCCACACAGACATGGGGAGAATGTGCAAACTCCACACAGACAGTTGCCTGAGGCAGGAATTCAACCCGGGTCTCTGGTGCTGTGAGGGCAGCAGTGCTAACCACTGTGCCACCATGCAGTTAAGCCAATTCTTTTTATTTTTATTTTGTCTGTATTTTAATTATAGTTGATAAATGAAGTGTGTTTTGCTTCAAGCCTGATAGTTTGACCAATCGAATGCATCTAAAAACAATGCCTGGCACTTGCCTTTAAAATAAGAAAAAGTTAGAGTGTCAGCTATCTCCTTGACAAGTTCTGAGTGGGGTTGGTCTAATCCATAACATCAAGGCGGTAGATATAGCTCTTCCGGTTAAAGGGTTCAAGGCATATGGAGGGAACGTGGGACTGGTATATTGAGCTTGATAGTCAGCCTTGATCATAACGAATGACAGAACAGAGTTGAGGGCTCAAATGACTTACTACTGTTCTATGTTTACATGGTGACAGGAAATCTACCAACAGATAGTTATGTTAAGCTATGATGAGGATCTATCAAACACTCGATGGTTATTGAGGTTAGTGTCATACATTTGTTGTGGTCCTCTTGCATTTTAGTGAGGCTTTTGACAAAGTCCCACAGGTAGTTGAGGTAATGGTGTGGTGATCATGTCACTGAGCTAGCAATCCAGAAAACCAGCCTAAATATCTAGGATAATCATCTCAAATCTCACCACAGCTCATGGACTTTAAAGTTAATTAATGTAGTTTGTATGCAATGTGCATCTCAGTAAATTTGGCGCCAAATCCTTCTTTCTCCGTCTGTTCTGTCATGAATTTTTCTGAGAGTTTTGAGATTTGTAGCTCAGGTTGTGGTTCAGGTTGTAAGTTTGCTTGCTGAGCTGTTAGTTTTGTTCGCAGACATTTCGTCACCATGAAAGGTAACATCATCAGTGAGGAGAAAGTGAGGATTGCAGATGCTGGAGATCAGAGCCAAGAGTGTGGTGCTGGAAAAGCACAGCAGGTCAGGCAGCATCTGAGGAGCAGAAGAATCGACATTTCTGCCCTAAGCCCTTCATCAGAAAGGGCTTATGGCCCATTCCTGATGAAGGGCTTATGCCTGAAATGTTGATTCTCCTGCTCCTTGGATGCTGCCTGACCTGCTGAGCTTTTCCAGCACCACACTCTCAACACCTAACATCATCAGTGAGCCTCTGTTGAAGCACTGGTGTTCTGTCCCACTTTCTATTTATGTGTCTTGGTTTGTTGTGGTGGTTAATATCACTTCTAGTCATTTTTCTGAGAGGTTGGTAAATTGGGTTCGAACTATCAGTAGTATCCTTACACACAGATGAAGAGGGAAATCAGTTTGACTGGGACAATACATCCATTCTGGGACAAGCTAAACAAAGACACACACAGAAATTCCTAGAGGCTTGGCATTCAAACCAGAACTCCATCAACAAACACATTGATTTGGACCCCATTTACCAACCTGTCAGAAAAAGAACCAGAAGTGAAATCACCCACCTTAACAACCCAAGACCCATAAATAGAAAGCGGGACAGAACAACAACGCTTCATCGCAGGCTCACTGATGACATTAGCTATCATTAGGATGAAACGTCTGAGAAAAAAATCTACCAGCTTAGCGAGCAAACTTACAAAGTGAATTTGTATTTCCAATTGTCAGGACATGTCAGGATTCCATTGACTATTGCTAGATATATTTCACTGCCTCAACTGTAGTTCACATTTCAATCTTCCCTGCTGATTTGGAATTGAAATCTCTAAAGCCGATGATCAGTTTTTCAGGGAGCGGTCACAGTGTACATTCTTATGTTTTCTCTACTTACACTATAAAAGTTATTTTATTTGCATATTCAGTGGATCAGCAGTGGCTGAAAAGGGAAGAAGTGTGGGTTTTACCCAAACAAGATTCGGTTTCATGTCAGTGTTAATCTAAGTTACAAAACCAGACATTGTTTCAACCTTATATAAATGTGTGTTGCCTGCTGATTTCAGCTGGAAGTCATCATTCAGATCAGCCATTTGATAAATGTTGTCTTAAATCCTAGTCGGTGTATTATCTGGTTCAGCAATCCTTCTGTATAAACTTTGGATGACTTGAGTCATCCTGAACTAAATTAAGAGAATTTGTATGTAAACTGGATAATAAAAGCAATGTTTTATGTTATTAACTCTACTTTATATGTTTGCCAACATCAATCTTGAAGGCTGAGGTGAATCCATTTGCAGCCCTTAGGTGTTAACGGAAGTTTCCAATTTTCAATCAAGAGAATCTCTAAAGTTTTATTAGAGTCAGAGAGTCATAGAGATGTAAAGCATGGAAACAGACCCTTCAGTCCAGTTCATCCATGCTGATCAGATGTCTCAACCTAGTCTAGTCCCAGTTGCCAGCAACTGGCCCATTTCCCTCCAAACCCTTCCTATCCAAATGCCTTTTAAATGTTGCAATTGTACTAGACTCCACCACTTCCTCTGACAACTCATTCCATACGCACCACCCTCTGCGTGAAAAAGCTGCCCCTTAAGTCTCTTTTATATCTTTCCCCACTCACCCTAAACATATGCCGTCTAGTTCTGGATGTCACTGCCCCAGGGAAAAGACTTTGTCTATTTATCTTATCCATGCCCCTCAGGATTTTATAAACTTCTGTAAGGTCACCTTTCAGCCTCTGACACTCCAGAGAAAACAGCCCCAGCCTATTCAATCTCTCCCTATAGCTCAAATCCTCCAACCCTGGCAACATCCTTGTCAACCTTTTCTGAACCTTTTCAAGTTTCACAACATCTTTTCAATAGGAAGGAGACCAGAATTGCACACAATATTCCAAAAGTTGCTTAACCAACATCCTGTACGACTGCAAAATGACCTCCCAACTCCTGTACTCAATACTCTGACCATTAAAGGAAAGCATACCAAATGCCTTCTTCACTATCCTATCAACATGTGACTCTAGTTTCAAGGAGCTATGAACCTGCACTCCAAGGTCTTTGTTCAGCAACATTCCCTAGGACCTTACCATTAAGTGAGCTGAATATTCTTGATTATCATTCTGTTGTTTCAAACTTATTTTTCTTACTCATTTGGATTTAATGGATATATCATCATAAATAAGGGGCAGCACAGTGGCTCAGTGGTTAGTACTGCTGCCTCACAGCGTTAGGGACCCAGGTTCAATTCCTGCCTCAGGTGACTGTGTGGAATTTGCACATTCTCCCCACGTCTGCATGGATTTCCTCTGGATGCTCTGGTTTCCTTCCACAATCCAAAGATGTGCAGTCTGATGAATTGCTCATTGTGTTAGGTGCATTAGTCAGAGATAAATAAAGGATAGGGGAATTGGTCTGGGTGGGTTACTCTTCAGAGAGTCTGTGTGGACTTATTGGGCCAAATGGCCTGTTTCAATACTGTAGGGAATCTAATTTGACTTTAATAAACATTTACAGATTAATATCTAACATAAGGGGTCAGGTGGCAGGTAGTCCATTCCCTCTTACTATAAAAGGGAATAGGGCATCAATAGGACAGTTATGAGGATTAAGTCCCAAATTATTAACATCTAATAAATATTTTGTTCACCAGTTCCTTTTCCAACAATCATGGCTGACTCTTTACATTCTGTTCAACAATTTTAGAGAAACCTCATTAGGATAACGTAGACCAAAGTGAATCCTTAACTGAATTTTTTTTTGTTCCATTAATGTTGAAGGAACTGATATTTGGCAACCTACTTGGAGACTATTTTTCTGGATCTTCTTTGATGAATATGATGAAATATTCATCAGATGCTGCAAATCTCTGTAAGATGTTCTGTAGCCAATCTATTAACATCTGATACTGTCCACAATATCCATTTTAAAGATAATTGACGTTTGCTTCTCTACCATTGACCTGGACTGGTGATAAATTCTGTTAAAAATAATGATACAATTCATTGAAGATTGGGATATGATTGCTGACATTTTGTAGCAGCTTGGAACATCTAACAAAATGTAAGTATAAGAACTCTTTATTAAACTTGGCATTTGAGTTTGATTGTCTTAATTTTAACTTTTACCCTGTCTGCTATACAACTTCCAACTCATATAAATTTGACTGTTGTCCAGGCCATGATCTTGATTATTGCTACCCATAGGCAATCAGTCATCATCAAGATACAAAAGATACAAAAGGATGACTCACTTTATGGTAATTCTCCTTCCAAAACCAAAGATGGAATGCCTCACCTCTCCAAAATCAAATAAATGAGACTGATTATCAGTCATTTAGAGAAGAGCTACTCATCACATTATGGGGTTAAAATTCTTCACAATACAGTAACAACAACATATTTATATGGTGCTTTTGCAAGAACAAGCTATCCTGAGGTTTTAATGGAACATCAGAAAGCAAAAGTTGACACTAAGTAAATAGCAATAATGGTGAAGATTGCATAGTCATTGAAATTGATTTTAAAGGGTGTGTTAAAGGAGGACAGTTAGGCAGAAAAGCACAGACATTCAGAAATAATTCTCAAGAAGCTGGAGTCGACACATATATCATTGGTGAAGTGAACAAAATCAGTCATGAACAAGAGGACAATGTTAGAGGATTAGAGATATCCCAGAGTGTTTTGGGAGAGATTACAGAGATAGAGAGGGCGAATGATTGCAAGCAAAAAAGTTTCATGTAATTTCTATTACTGCAACTTTCAGATGTTACATGAAGAAATATGATTTTTTCAATATACATACATATACATCTTGCAGTCATGGGCTGAGAACACCTACAACCACAAGGCTAGTTGCATCTTTGTCTTCCAACGTGATACCTTTTACTGAGTTTCCATTTGCACTTATTTAAATATTGCTAGCTTTGGCTTGTTTTAGATTTGCAAAAACCCATTTGATTGAATGATGAAGGCTGACATATCTATAACTAAATAATTGCAAAAACATGCTTGTAGTTCAATTACAACATTCAGCTATTATGTATATATCCCTTTAATAAAGTTTTCCTCTTTTTGTAAGTTGAAATAAGTTGAAATAAAAATAAAGAAAATAAAGGAGCACCACCAGGCATACTTAAAAATGAAGTGCAAACTTTGTGAAAATGTTAAACAAGATATTGTGTGCCACAGACAGCAAAAGCATCAAGTAATAGACAAGGCTAAACAATTCCACAAACAATAGATTAAATCTAAAGTCTGCAGCCCTGTCATATCCATTTGTGAATGTTGAAGTCTCTGGAGGAGGAGACTCCTCAGCTATCAGCATCCTCAATGATGGGAATATCCAACACACCAATGAAAAAGACTGAAGTATTTGCAATGATCTTCAACCAAAAGGCCAAATGGATGATCCATCTCATCCTCTACTCCTGTCCTTAGTTCTTACGTTCTTATGTTCTTTTGTAAGCAATAATACAGATAATGAGATTAGGGAGAAAACTCTCTGTTGATTAGAATTGTACCTTACACAACAGAAGATGGTTGTGGTTGTTGAAGTTCAGTCATCATAGCTTCAGAACTTTTCTGCAAGATCTCCACTGTGTAGTGTCCTAGGCTCAACTGCTTCATCAATCATAAGGTCAGAAGTGGTGATGTTTGCTGATGATTACACAATATTCAGCACCATTGTCTCCTCAAATACTGAAAATGTCTTTGTACAAACGCAGAAGACCTGGACGATATCTAGACGAGGGCTCACAAGTTGCACCACATAAGTGCTATTTCTAGTAAGACAGAATCAAACAATCGACCTTTGATTTTTAATGGCACTACCTTCACTGAATCCCCCATTATTCACAGAGCATGATTCACCATTAACAATATTATGGGTCTGTGTACAGCACATGGACAGCAGCAGTTCAAGAAGTTGATGCCCATATGTCCTGAATGAATTTGGAAATATGTTGTCATGTGAAATGATAATCTTTAGTGTAGATTTTGCTTCAGTTTCACAAGCAAGCCTTTTTTTGTCTTTTTGCATGCTTCTGATAGCTGATCTGCATTCTCCCAGGTAATGTAAAGGCGTTGAGACCTGAATATACAGGCTAAAAAAGACCACAAAGTAGCATAAAAGAGACTAAATTTCAGTATAATGTGTGGAATTAAAATCTCATAAAGGGTCCTGATTTAAATGTTACAACAATCATATTTTGAATGTATAGATGGCCTTGATACGCTTTCTGAACAACTCAGACAAACATAACAATACGCTAAAGTGAAAAGAACCTCTAAGAGAACAAGATTTGTTGTGAAATGCTGGAAGCTCTTTGTTTTCAATAAGTTATTACGTTTATTGTAAAATGTAGTGCATTTTTGTATTTTTGTTGGCTTGAAAGCCACTGTCTCAGTGGATTTAATTTCTGCTTACACTCAAGGGTCCTGTTGGAGTTCACAGACATAGCAAGCAGGCAGACATTTACTCTTCAGGAAGTCAGGGGCGGTTTCGATATTTGAATTATGCAGCATGGGTCCAGGAGCATATGTGGTCAAGCCATTCTGTTTAATTCAAGTTTGTGATGGAACAAGTAAGGGAGCCTGAGTGTTTTAAACAATTAGTTAATTAAGTAGTCCCTCTGGCCCTTTAGCTGTTTGTTTACATATATAACTTACTGAAAGGCCATTGAAGTGTGGAGCCAACAAAAGCAAAAAGAAAGAGCTTCAAGTTCAAGAAATAAAAAGACTTATGCTAGGTTTTAGTATGAGATTTAAAATAGTTCTAACAGGGTGTACTTAAGAACATAACTTGGTGTCAGAGCAAAACCTCCGACAGTGGTAGGACCACTGTGATTTGTACACAAGAAGTATTGCTTGCTCAGCTGACCACATATCATTTTTTTTCATTTTGAAAGAAACATCCTGAACATATTGGCTAGTGCAGAAAGAGTCACTTGAGCTCCGATTGCAGGGAGCTTAGCTTACAATTAAATGTGAATGACATACTGCAACTGAAAATTTTGCTGTTTCAATTACAAAGACAGAAAGGGAAAGAGGAGTAAAATTCTTTATAATAGAATTTAGATACACCATGGCAGTAGGTTCTGCAAAAGGGGGTTCAGAGTTGGGATGTGAGGATGTAGTTAGGTGGCAGTGGCTTTTTACATCATTTGTAACTGTCCTTAGGATGAGAGAAGACTGAATCAGGGATGTAGAGAATTTCTTGAGTCCCAAGGAGCATTCTATTCAGTTTTACTGCCACTTCAAATAATGATGGCACTATCTAGGTTTCCACAAAATACAGAATCATGAGTGTTTTCAGGTTGGGGGTATTTACTTGCATTATTTAATCATAAGAGAAGATGCATACCAATGAAATACAATCTATTCTGCACATTAAATGATTCATGCTTGCCTTGAATGTCCTGAAGTGTTTCACAACGAATAAATTGCTTTTCAAGTGCAGTTAGTGCTGTTAAATAAGCATAGTGCCAGCAGATCTGAGGGGAAGCACAATAGGAATAAGAAGTTGCAAAGGACCCCATGATTGCAAATAAAATGATGGTAGCACTGTGTGTTACAGACAACATTTTGACAGCATTCAAGTGGATTGGAATGAATTGGAACAGAGTGAGTTACAGCATGCAGAGACATTTTGTAGATGATAGCATACTTATGATGGGAAAGACAGAACATGTAGAAGGGACTGTTTTAGCAGCAAGCATCTGTCTCTTGTATTAAATTGTGGTTTCTGGCAGGCAATGACTTGTGAATTTTTTTACTCTTTATATTGCTGATTATATCTCTTTAAACATCTTATTTCTCTGCGCCCTCAATCAGAATTTTCCATCTGAGGTCAAGTTATGCAACATTCAGGACCTCATCAGTACTCTGTACAACTTGCCAGTACTACGTTGCAGAGCATCCCAAACTGATCCAGATACCTAAAGTATGTAGGGCGGCACGGTGGCACAGTGGTTAGCACTGCTGCCTCACAGTGCCAGAGACCTGGGTTCAGTTCCTGACTCAGGCGACTGACTGTGTGGAGTTTGCACGTTCTCCCTGTGTCTGCGTGGGTTTCCTCCGGGTGCACCGGTTTCCACCCACTGTCCAAAGATGTGTGGGTCAGGTGAATTGGCCATGCTAAATTGCCTGTAGTGTTAGGTAAGGGGTAAATGTAGGGGTATGGGTGGGTTGCGCTTCGGCGGGTCGGTGTGGACTTGTTGGGCCGAAGGGCCTGTTTCCACACTGTAAGTAATCTAATCTAATGTCTTCACAATTTCAGTACTTGAATATTTCTGAAATGTGAGAGCTCATAACAAAGCTTATCATGTTTCATTCATTAAGACAAATTATAATCAAATCACTTTATGGGGGGGGGTGAAGGGTGCTGATTGGTTAGTATATGGACTCTGATTTACAATGAAGGAATTAACAGAGAACTATTGGCTCTCCAAACTTTCACGGAATTCAGAAATGGTGTAAGGATTCAAAATATTTAGTTTATTTGCACAAATCCAATATTTGTATGTGTGTGAATGTGTACAGCACTTCTAACAAATATAAATGAACATTACAAGCTTGAAAGATTATTTTAAATTAGTTGTTAGTGTACATATTGACACACTCAGAATTTGTCATTAAGTGCTGTCAGATTGTAGAATCATATCTATTAGTCGATATTTTGTTTTCAAGTGCCAGATAGTTAATTATGGTTTATACTCTTGCCTATTACCTATTTGATATGATCAGCTCTGTGCTGGACTGTACATTCTGAATACCTGACATTGCAACAGCTCATAATTTCATACACAACATTGCTCCATTGTGTGGTAGACACAACATCCTTTTGGCCTGATGGCAGCATCCATTTGTCGAAGATATCACTTCTACAAACATTGCACAATAGCAAAGTGAAACAGCTATCATAACCAATTGGTCAGCCTTTTTTAGATACTTTGCCTCTTCATGATAATTGTGTTGTCTGTGAAATATTCTATACAGATACCTTGACCAGTTTATTACTCATCAAATGTGTTTACCTCGATGCTGTTACTGTTTGGGGCAAAGTATTGCCGTTCAAACTTTGCTTTTAAAAATACTCACAAGTTAAAGAACTTTTGTACAAATTAAGATAACCTTTCCCAAGCTAGATTGACTGTCTAAAAAACACACACAGTACCCACTCTGATGAACTTGATTTGGCCACTGATCTCCATCAACAGAGCACACGGGGTCTTCTTAAGTCTCACATGGTGTCTTCACTCAGGAATTGCCAACATTTGCCCCTTCTTGATTGCCCCTTCCTCAACCCTTCTGGAATGTTGCCTGACTTCAGCCAATGAAGTCACACGGCAGGGATTACAGCAACCAATAAGGAAAGGCCAGCCATCCTAGGTGTACCCATTCCCTTTCCATAATATGATTACTCCATGGTGCGAAGGGATCAGGCCAAAACTGGAAAATATCATGTCTCTCCCTATTGTTCTGAGTGAGTACTTCTTAATGAGTTGCAGGTTATAATGACTCTCCCATTGTTCAACGTGCAAAATAGTTTCCTTTGTCTGCTTTTGACCTGAGGTAACCACGGCCCTTTTGCATTCCATCAGGTCTTGTTTGCAGAAACTGTTTAGCCAATTTTATACTAGGTCTAGTTGCTTAGACAATTGGTCACTTTGCCACAATTTGAAATAGACTAAATTGTTTGCTAATTATGATGTGGAGGTGCTGGTGTTGGTCTGGAGTGGACAAAGTCAGAAGTCACACAACATCGGGTTATAATCCAACAGGTTAATTTAAAAACATAAGCTTTCAGTGCACTGCTCCTTCATCAGGTGAAGTGACTTCTGACTTTGTTTGCTAGTTAGCACAATACACAGCAATTAGTTGCTTACTGAATCAAACAGCTTGTTCTATTTGGTATAATCTGCCAATCATTTGACATACAGCCTACATACCTGGTATCACACAATTTAATGAAAGATTGGCCTTATCTACAAGCTTGTTAATAGGGCCCATGTCTCTTGATCAACCTGTAAATGCAATGCTGAAATAGGGTACATCAAAACAATCCTGTTGGATAATGACTACTGTGATCATATAATTTCTCATAGCATATCATGAAAACACATAAAAGTCCTAAAACATTCACCCGAGGTTCTGAAAAGTGTCCAGTCGTCCTAAGATTAGCCTGGAAGTTGTTTCATGCTGGTACACTGCAGTATACACATGTACAGTTTATACCACTAACAAGATGTTAATGTCAAGGGAGAAAAAGGTTCTTCCTATCACACAATTGAGTAATACGGTAGATGAATCCCAGTGCCAGTGTGATACCAGGCAGATGTAGTGATATGGTGCAAAGGATCAAATATTTCTCATTTTTGGACTATTAACTAAATTAGAAGTTAGATACTATTGTATGGCTGAAATACCAATCAAATGGTACACATCTTTAACTGTGCAAGACAATATTGCTTTTCAATTTATTTTTGAGCCAGAGTGACACTTCGAGTTAAGGATATTTTACTTGATGATAGCCTTGCGATTGATGGATTTGTTTGTTACAAGGTTGCAGGAAAGCCCGAAACATCCAGAGGTTAGAAGCTGAAAACGTCTCCCTCTTTACAGTCTCTCTCCCTCTTTGAGTGAAAAACAAAGAAACCACAAAAGTTAAAACAACAAATTCCACCTGATCAGCTACCAGCATGAGAAAGGACCATTGCTTTAGAGATATCAGTGCATCATCATTACTGAAATTAAAAGGAATTGTTAGGAATAGTTGAACCCCTCCTTGATCCTCTCTTTCTTCTGTTGTTTGTTAAAGTTGTATGCTCTAATAAAGAGAGTTATTTTTGGTTAATGATGAAGGGATGATGGAAGGGGTCTTTTACAGTGCCATAAGGTGGCTCTTGTAAATAACTAGTCTACTCACTGACGCTCATTTTGCCACCCAGGGCCACTCAGCTTCTAACCCCATTACAGCCTCAGTTCAAACATGCACAAACAAGGTGAATTCAACAGGTGAGGTGAGAGTGACTGCCCTTAATACCAAGGAAGTACTTGACCAAGTATAGCATCAAAGAGCCTGGGCAAAGTTGGAATCAATGGGACTCAGGGGGCCTCTAGTTAGTACAAAGAAATATGGTTGTAGTTCTTGAAGTTCAATCATTATCTCAGCTCCTCGATATCTCTGCACCATCTTCAATACCATTTGTGACTCCTCAATACTGAAACAGTCCACATTTATGTCCAGTGTGACATAGCAACATTTATGCTTGGGATGATGACTGGAAAGTAAGATTCACAGGGCACAGATGCCAGGCAATGACCATTTCCAATAAAGCAGAATCTATGTTCAATGGCATTACCATCACTTAATCACAAAAATAAACATCCCAGAGGTTACCACTGACCAGAAACTGAACTGGATCAGACATTAGAAACTGTGGCTATAAGAGCAGGATAGAAAATAGGAATCCTGTGCTGAATAACTCCTGTTTCCCCAGTAACTGTCCACCATAAATAAACCATAAGTCACGTGTGTGATAGAATCATCTCCATTTTCTGAATGATGCAGCTCCAAAAACATTCAAGAAGTTTGACACTATGCAGGACAAAGCAGCCTGTTTGATTGGCATCCATCCATCCATCACCCTCAACTTTCATTCAATGGTGGCTGTGTCCATTATTTTAGGAAGCAATGTGATAATTCACCCAGACTTCTTCGACCCATAATGGCAACAGATAAATGGGAAGACAAAGAACTGTATGTTCCCATCCAAGTGATACTTCTGGGGCAGCACAGTAGCTCAGTGGCTTGCACAGCTGCCTGACAGAGTTAGAGATCCAAGTTTAATTCCACTCTTGGGTGACTGTCTGTGCAAACTTTGCATATTCTCCCTATGCCTAGGTTTCCTTCGGATATTCCAGTTTCCTCCAGGTTAGGTGAACTGGCCAGGGTGTGCAGCCTAAGTGGATTAGCCATGGGAAATGCAGGGATACGGGTAAGTCTGGGTGGGATGCTTTTCAGAGGGTTGGCATAAACTCAATAGGCTGAATGGCCTGCTTCTGCACTGTAGGGATTCTATGATTATCTTGACTTGTAGCTTTATTGCTCTTCTTTCAATGTCATGAGGTCAAAATTCTGAAATCCCCTTTCCGATAGTACCCCTGGACTGCAGTAGTTTGTGAAGGCAGCTTATTATTGTTTAGATCAGAGTGGTGCTGGAAAAGCACAGCAGGTCAGGCAGCATCAGAGGAGCAGGAAAATCGACGTTTCGGGTAAAATCCCTTCATCAGGAATAGAGCTCAGATGCTGCCTGACCTGCTGTGCTTTGATCTAAACTTTGGTTTCCAGCATCTGCAGTCCTCACTTTTGCCGAGCTTACTATTCTGTTCTGCCAGACAATTAGGGAGGGGTAATAAATGTTGGCCTATCAACTAATGCCCACAACTCATGAACGAATAGAAAGAAGGCCAAAAAACCAGGACACAAGGTGGTACAATGTCTCTGATTTTGGATGTGTTTTTGTACATCCTTTAAGATGTTTTACCCACTAATTAAAAAAAAGACTTTTTCTTGTTCTATTCCTGACACATGTTGCTAAATGTGCTTTGATGTGTGGAAAAGAAAAATAAATGAATTTTTGAAAATATGAAATGAAAATATGCATAAATTGATGAAAAACGATCAGACAGATGACACAGGAATGAAAGAAAAAAATTAGTAAGATAAATTGCTGGAGGTGTAGATTGAATAACTGAGGATCAGCTTCTTGATATGTGTGCATTAGAGAGTGCAGTAAGAACAAATAGATTGGATATTAAGTGAGATAATGAGAGTGTATAAATGGTGGAAGTATCCAATGTATTTTGATTATCTTTGAATATTTTTGTTGCAAAAGATTGTGATATTTTTATCTTGATGGTTGAAAGAACAGGAGAAGCAGTAATGTTTGTTAATGATCCTTAGTGAAATAATCATAAAAATGTGCAAAGCTATGCACTGACCAATAAGATCAGCTGGTCTACATCCAAAAATATTTCAGGAACGGAAGGTAGACGTCAAACCCATATCTGAGCATTTTCAAGGACATTGAAAACCAAGCAGTTACAGATACCTAAAAATAGCTAGCATTCCCAGTTAAAGATAGCAAAATAATTACGACAAATAGAGGTTGCTGGTAATTAAGGAAACAAAAACATTTTGAAGAATATGATCCCTAACCCATTCCACCTGATGAAGGAGCAGTGCTCCGAAAGCTAGTGCTTCCAAATAAACATGTTGGACTATAACGTGGTGTTGTGTGATTTTTAACATTTTCCACATAACGTAAGTAGCATACATTCTGTCTCCATCCTAATTCTCTCCAAGCACTGTTCACTTTCTATCCTAAATTCAGTGGCCTAAATCAGCTCCTGGTCAGGTAGCATTTCAACTTGAAAATTCTCATCCTTGGTTCAAATCTGTCCATGGCGTTTGCACCCTCTAGCTGTTTGCTTCCCTGAAACTCTCTGGAATCCCTGTACTTTTCCAATTCTTGCTTCTTGCTCCTTGCTCATCCCAAGTTTTAATTCAGAGAAGTGATGACTTGATGGTATTATTGCTGGATTATTAATCCAGAGACCCAGGCAATATTCTGGAATTATGAGTTCAAATCCAATCATAGCAGATGGTGCTTTTCAATTTTTACAAATCTGACCATGAATCCATGGTCGATTGTCAGAAAAACCTATCTGGTTCATTAATGTCCTTGAAGGAGGGAAACGACCTTCCTTACCTCATATGACACACATGTCACTCAAGACCCTATGCGATTTGGCTGACTCTTAACTGCTGTCTGGACAATTAGGAATGGCCAACAAATGCTGCCCACAGATACTCAATCTCACACACAAAGATATTCAATCTCACTCATACAGACAGTTACTCAATGTCACACACACAGATACTCAATCTCTCAGACACAGGCAGATACTCAATCTCGTACACGCACACACAGATGCTCAATCACACACAGATATTCAATCTCGTACACGCACACACAGATACTCAATCACACACAGATACTCAATCACACAGACAGATACTAAATCTCACACACAGATACTCAAACGCACACACAGATATTCAATCACACACACGGATACTCAATCTCACACACACAGATACTCAATCTCACACACAAACAGATACTCAATCTCACACACACAGATACTCATTCTTACGCACATAGATACTCAATCTGACACAGGCGCAGATACTCAATCTCTCACACACACATACTCAATCTCTCACACACAGATACTCAATCTCACACACAAACAGATACTCAATCTCACACACACAGATACTCATTCTTACGCACATAGATACTCAATCTGACACAGGCGCAGATACTCAATCTCTTACACACACATACTCAATCTCTCACACAAATACCCAATCTCTCACACACACAGATACTCAATCTCACACACACACTGATACTCAATCTCACACACAGATACTCAATCGCACGCACACAGATACTCAATCTCACACACACACTCAATCTGACACAGCGCAGATACTCAATCTCACACACACATACTCAATCTCACACACACATAGATACTCAATCTCACACACACAAATATTTAATCTCACACACAGATACTCAATCTCACACACAGATACTCAATCTCACACACACAGATACTCAATCTCACACACACACAGATACTCAATCTCACACACATAGATACTCAATCTGACACAGGCGCAGATAATCAATCTCTCACACACACATACTCAATCTCACACACACACTCAATCTCACACACAGATTCTCAATCTCATACACACACCAATACTCAATCTAACATACACAGATACTCAATCTCACACACAGATACTCAATCTCACACACAGTTACTCAATCTCACACACACATACTCAATCTCACACACACATAGATACTCAATCTCACACACACAAATATTTAATCTCACACACAGATACTCAATCTCACACACAGATACTCAATCTCACACACACACAGATACTCAATCTCACACACATAGATACTCAATCTGGCACAGGCGCAGATATTCAATCTCACACACACACATACTCAATCTCACACACACATAGATACTCAATCTCACACACACAAATATTTAATCTCACACACAGATACTCAATCTCACACACACAAATATTTAATCTCACACACAGATACTCAATCTCACACACACAGATACTCAATCTCACACACACAGATACTCAATCTCACACACACAGGTACTCAATCTCACACACACAGATACTCAATCTGACACAGGAGCAGATACTCAATCTCACACACACACATACTCAATCTCACACACAAACAGATACTCAATCTCACACACAAATATTTAATCTCACACACAGAAACTCAATCTCACACACACAGATACTCAATCTCACACACAGAGGTACTCAATCTCACACACACAGATACTCAATCTGACACAGGAGCAGATACTCAATCTCACACACACACATACTCAATCTCACACACAAACAGATACTCAATCTCACACACAAATATTTAATCTCACACACAGAAACTCAATCTCACACACAAATACTTAATCTCACACACACAGATACTCAATCTCACACACAAATATTTAATCTCACACACAGATACTCAATCTCACACACACACATACTCAATCTCACACACAAATACTTAATCTCACACACACAGATTCTCAATCTCATACACACACCAATACTCAATCTAACATAAACAGATACTCAATCTCACACACAAACAGATACTCAATCTCACACACACAGATACTCAATCTCACACACATAGATACTCAATCTGACACAGGCGCAGATACTCAATCTCTCACACACACATACTCAATCTCTCACACACACATACTCAATCTCTCACACACACATACGCAATCTCTCACACACAGATACTTAATCTTACACACACAGATACTCAATCATACACACACAGAGGAGAAATTGAGGACTGCAGATGCTGGAGTACCAGAGTTGAAAAATGTGGTGGTGGAGAAGCACAGCAGGCCAGGCAGCATCCCAGGAGTGGGAGAGTTGATGTTTCGGGCATAAGCCCTTCTTCAGGGATGAGGCTGGTGTGTCAAGCGATAAAAGGTCCCCAATATTGCTAGCACCCCTGCCCCAAATTCCCTCTCCCCTACCTTTTATCTCGGCCCGCTTGGCACACCAGCCTCATTCCTGAAGAAGGGCTTATGCCCAAAATGTCAATTTCTCTGCACTTTGGATGCTGCCTGAACTGCTGTGCTCTTCCTGTACCACTAATCCCAAATGCTGCCCTAGCCTATGATGCCCACAACCTATGAATAAATGAAAATATAATCACTGCATTGTTGACAGTTTTGCTTTCAGCTGCCAAGGTCCTAACCTCTGAAAATTCTTGGCTAAACATTGCTAGCTCCTCTTCTCTTTATAACCTCAAATCAAAGTTTGGGTAATTTGCCCTAATATCTCCCATGTGGCTTGACATGAATTTGTATGTAATAATGTAGCTGTGAGGCATATTTGGATATGTTATTTCCTTGAATGTACACCTTGTTGAGGTAAAACAGAACAAGCTCTGGAAACACATCTAAGTAGCGTGAGGATCTCGCAGAATTGTTGAAAACTGATATCATAGCGGATGTTAGATATGCAGGTATTTTTAGTAACCATTTGAAATGATCTCTTACAGACTATTTTGGTTAAAGTGAAAGCAGGACATTGTAAAGCTGATAATAAAATGGGTTAAATCATCGGATATAAACAATGGTGATTAATGATCAAGATTATATTTGGACACTCGTGATCTAAGCAGTGTCTTGAGGTCAGTCCTTGGACCTTCACTGCTGATGAAATTATGAAATAATCTTGACAGACTTATTGAAAGATGAGCATTTAGATTTAGAAGTGATATGAAATTGTGTCAGAAAGTAGCAAAATAAGAACAAAATTCTGCTAGATTTATGCAATTATTCTGGCAAAGAAAGTAAGCATGAATCCAAAGCAATTTTTTCCACTGAATTCTCAGTTTAACATACTGTTAAAATTAACAGAGAAAAGAAATCCTGTGATATTTGAAGCAATTAGGAAGCAAGTTGCCAATTTCAAAACACAGCATTGGGGAAAATGCTCCACAATATGATTTCTTTTTTTATTTACTCATTGGACATGGGTCCACTACTTTGCATAATTTATATAAATATTTGGATGTGAGCATAAGAGGTATAGTTAGTAAGTTTGCAGATGACACCAAAATTGGAGGTGTAGTGGACAGTGAAGAAGGTTACCTCAGATTACAATGGGATCTTGATTGGATGGGCCAATGGGCTGAGAAGTGGCAGATGGAGTTTAATTTAGATAAATGCGAGGCGCTGCATTTTGGGAAAGTAAATCTTAGCAGGACTTACACATTTAATGGTAAGGTCCTCGGGAATGTTGCTCGATAAAGAGACCTTGGAGTGCAGGTTCATAGCTCCTTGAAAGTGGGGAGACTGGTAGAATGGATAGTGAAGAAGGTGTTTGGTATGCTTTTCTTTATTGGTCAGAGTATTGCATACAGGGGTTGGGAGGATATGTTGCAACTGTACAGGACATTGGCTAGGCCACTTTTTGAATACTGCATACAATTCTGGTCTCCCTGCTATAGGAAAGATGTTGTGAAACTTGAAAGGGTTCAGAAAACATTTACAAGGATGTTGCCAGGGTTAGAGGATTTGAGCTATAGGGTGAAGTTGAATAGACTAGGACTGTTTCCCCTGGAGCGTCGGAGGCTGAGGAGTGACCTTATAGAGGTTTACAAAATTATGAGGGGCATAGGTAGGATAAATAGACAAAGCCTTTTCCCTGGGGTGGAGGAGTCCAGAACTAGAGGGCATAGTTTCAGGGTGAGAGGGGAAAGATATAAAAGAGTCATAAGGGGCAACTTTTTCACGCAGAGGGTGTTATGTGCATGGACTAAGCTGCCAGAGGAAGTGGTGGAGCATAGTACAATTGCAACATTTAAGAGACATCTGGTTGGGTACATGAATAGGAGGAGTTTTGAGGGATATGGTGCTCGTAGGTGGGATTAGATTGGGTTGAGATATCTGGTCAGCATGGACAAGTTGGACCGTAGGGTCTGTTTCCGTGCTGTACATCTCTATGACTCTATGACATGGGCATCACTGGATGGCCAGCATTTATTGCCCATCACTAGTTGTCCTTGAGAAGGTAGTAGTGAGGTGCCTTCTTGAAGAGATATTAGGACAAGGGCAGAAAGGCTCTGGATGTGCTGACATTTAAAACAAACAGAGGGTGAACACATTTGTTGATCCACACCATATAACACACAAGTACTCCTTTAAACAGATGAATTACTATCAACCAAAGTTCCTGTTATGGATGTTACATGCAGCAAAAATGCCACAAAATATAGTGGTGAGTGAGTTACCTTGCTTCTCATAGAAAATTATGTAAATAGTGCAGCACAAATTATTCAGCAAAATAATTCAATATTTAACATATCAAAATTGAATTTCACTTAAATGAATTACATAATATCTATGGTTACACATAATAAAATGAGTACACATATAGAGTCATAGTCACAGAGATGTACATCACAGAAATAGACCCTTCGGTCTAACTTGTCGATGCCAGCCAAATATCCTACACTAATCGAGTCCCATTTGCCAACACTTAGCCCATATCCCTCTAAACCCTTCTTATACATATCCCTGTCCAGATGCCTTTTAAATTTTGTAACTGTTCCAGCCTCCACCACTTCCTCTGAAAGCTCATTCCATACACACACCACCCTCGGCATGAAAAAGTTGCCCCTTAGTTCCCTTTTCTATCTTTTGCCTCTCACACTAAACTTATGCCCTCTACTTCTAGACACCCCCACTGCAGGGAAAAGACCTTGTCTATTTACCCTATCCATGTCCCTCATGATTTTATAAACCTCTCCAAGATCACCCCTCAGCCTCTGACACTCCAGGGAAAACAGCCCTCATCTATTCAACTTCTCCTTATAGCTCAAATGCCCCAACCCTGGCAACATCCTTATAAATCTTTTCTGAACCCTATCAAGTTTCACACTATCTTTCTGATAGGAAGGAGACCAGAATTGCGTGCAATATTCCAACAATGGCCTAACCAATATCCTGTACAGCCGCAACATGACTTCCCAACTCCTGTATGCTATACTGTGACCAATAAAGGAAAGTATAGCAAATGCCTTCTTCACTTTACTATTTACCTGCGATGCCACTTTCAAGCAACTATGAACTTGCATTCCAAGGTCTCTTTGTTCAGTAACACTCCCCAGGACCTTACCATTAAGTGTATAATTCTTGCCCTGATTTGCCTTTCCAAAACGTAGCACCTCACATTTATCTGAGGTAAACTCCATCTGTCACTCCTCGGCCAATTGGCCCATCTGATCAAGATCCTGTTGTATTCTAAGGTAACCTTCTTCACTGATCACTACACCTCCAATATTAGTGTCATCTGCAAACTTCCAACTGGCCCTCCTAGTTCAATACCCAGGGAGCGCTGCACAATCTGAGAGTCAATTGCAAGGTAGTATCAACCACAAGAGGGGTCAGCACAAAAGTAGCATCTCATTGTCAGAAGTGCAGAATCCAAAGTTCATTAGAAACTAAAGAGGCATCTGTCAGGTAAAAAATTAACTCAAGACTCTGTCAGATGAACATTGAAAATTATCCCAACGCTATTTTAATGCTTATCTCTTATTATTACATGGCATAGCAAGTTTCCACAAAGCAAATTGGTTACTGTGTTTTCTACAATATGTCAGTGACTATTTTATTAGCTGTAAAATGTCTCTAAGATGAAGAAAGGTGCTCCAACAGTCTTGTTGATAATCAGACTGGCATAGGGTGAGTTACCAGCTGTTTCTCAGGCTGCAGAACAACAGGTTGCTGCAATGGTGAGAAGAAGAGGAGAAAGAGAAAGTTGTGATTATCCCCTTAACTTACTGCAGAGGTCTCAAAGTAACCTGGGACCTGGGCCTGGCTGTACTCTACGTAAGCCTTCCTGCTAAATCCATCATATTGCGCTCAAGGACTCCTGCCAGCTAAACACTGAGTGCCTGGGCTCGGGTCCTTTCCAACCACTTTGTGTGACTGTTAAAGGAAGCCTCACTGGTAATATCGTACACAAGAAAAATGGCAGCCTACTGAAGGAATGTTTTGTCGATGTTAATGTGCAATCCTTTAAATTATACTAGTGAGTAGAAAAACAGAATAAACACAAAGTTAAGAAAGTCTAATCTAATCTTTGCAATTATTTTTCTTTTCTCCACAGTCAGGCATTGAAGTGCTTAGAAGTTACCGATTGGAACATGAAGCATTACCACTCACCTTGTCAAAGTGTGCAGGGATTGGGGCTGCCTTACCTAACCTCAGTCTTTAACCAATATTATTTACTCCATGTGGTATCAAGATGCAACAATTGGGTTTGGTCCCTCAGAATATTCCAAGATTGCGGTGAAGACATCTGCTCTTGAACTAACCATACTATTCTACAGGGTGTTTCAGAACAACTGCAACACTGTCAACTGGTTGAGCTGTCTTTACTGATAGAACCTTCAACTCATTAAGCTCCATCTCCAAGATGGCGCCAGCTGCAGTAGGTTGTGTTCAGGCTCATTGGAGCCTGTCCACTCCAGGCAAGCGGCATTGCTTTTTCAATGTATTTTTCATCTATTTTCTTTTCTTCTTCAACTTCATGGCTGGGGTAGTATAGGCAGGGCAATGGCCACAGCATTGGCAATGTAGACCTGAACTGTTAGTGACAACAGTGGTGGTGGCGGTCCCCTGAGCCTGGACTCAGTGATGGTAGGCCCAGAGCCTGGACTCGGTGGTAGTAAGCCTAAGCCTGGACTCCTGGCAGTGGTAGACCAAGAGCCTGGACTCCCAGTGGTGGTAGGCCCGGTGTCTGGACTCTTGGCAGCAACGGTGCCCAGAGTGAGGATTCCTGGCTGCGGTAGTTCCGGAGCCTGGATTCTTGCTGGTGGCAATGACAGGAGTGGGGACTCCTGGTGGTGTTAGTGAGGCAGCAATGGCAGCAGAACTGGAGTCTAGTGGCATCGACGTCACCAATGCTGTGCCCAGCATGGGACTGCTTGAGTACCAAAACACCATGCAGAGACTGTGCAGAAGCCCTGAAGCTGTGGTGGAGATCCACATTTGAACAGAATATGACCTCTTATTTAAGCAATTTATTTTATCCTTATTATAGCTCATAATGGCACTGGATTGTGGTGTCAAAACACTTTTCACTGTATCTTCAAAATATACGGGACAATAAATCATTCATTCATCAGTGTTCATGGGCTAGGCTGCCTTGTGGTTTGAGATTCAATGTTGTATCTTACGCTGCTAACTGACTGCTCCCCAGGATTACATTGTCTCCACTTTAACATGGTACTTTAACTTGGCCTCTGCTTAATTAAGACCATAACTTATTGTCTAATTCTTGGGAAATCCAACAAATGCTGCATTTAGTACTTGTTAATCTTTGTAATACATTTCTAGTACAGGTTATTCCATTTATCCTTGCATTGAAAAGGATGTTAGATGATTATTTAGAGTCACAGAGATGTACAGCAGGGCAACAGACCCTTCAGTCCAACTTGCCCATGCTGACCAGTTCTCCTAAACTAACCTAGTCCCATTTGCCAGCACTTGACCTCTATGTCTCTCAATGCTTCCTATTCATATACCCATCCAGATGCATTTTAAATGTTGTAATTGTACTAGCCTACACCACTTCCTCTGGCAGCTCATTTCATACATGCACCACCCTCCGCATGAAAAAGTTGCCCCTTAGATCACTTTAAATGTTTCCCTTCTCACCTAAACCTCTGCCCTCTAGTTTTGCACTTCCCCATCCCAGGAAAAAGACCTTGTCTGTTTTTCCTATCCATGCCCCTCCTGATTTTATAAACCTTTATAAGGTCACCCCTCAGCCTAACTAATAATAATAATGTGCGAGGGTATGGGGAGAAAGCAAGAAACTGCCACTACTTAGTGGTACTTAATTGATGAACCAGTGCAGACTGATGGGCCAAATGACTTCCTTCCGTGCTTCAGCAGTTCTGTGATTGTGTGATTCTTGACAAGAGTCTTGATTCCATATGACTGCTTGGACATCGTATCATTAATATATGCATTACCTTTACACTATAATATCTATCCAACATGTGAAAAATTAGCAAGCTGTGTCCCATTTATCGAATAACAAGATTAAACCGAACCTGGCCAAATTATTGCTCCATCTGTCTTTTATCTTACTTGTTCATGAAATGTAGGCTTTACTGATCCAGCATTTATTGCTCATGGCAAAAGTGAGGATTGCAGATGCTAGAAACCAGAGTTTAGATTAGAGTGTTTCTAGAAAACCACAGCAGGTCAGGCAGCATCGAAGGAGCAGGAAAATCAACGTTTTGGGCAAAAGCCCTTCATCAGGAGTTTTGCTCATTTATTGCTCATGCCTGATTGGCTTGGAGAAGGTGGCCATGAGCTGCCTTCTTGAATCGTTGTAGTCCCTGGAGTGTATGTAAACTTATAATGCTGTTAGGAAGGGAATTCCAAAACTTTGATCCAGTAACAGTGAAGAAACATATCTTGTTTAGTTCAGTTTCTAGCCAATGGTAAATTCCAAGCTATTGTTAGTGGGTATTCAATGATAGTAATGGCATTGACACGGAGAGGTTATGGTTAGATTCTCCAGTATTTGAGAAGATTATTGATTCAGCCTTGTATAGTGCAAATGTTACTTGCCACTTATAAGCTCAAACCTGGATTTTGTGCAGGTCTTGTTGCATTTGGACATAGACTGTGTCAGTATCTGAGGAGGCCCAAATGGTTTTTACATTGTGCAGTCATCAATAGACATCACCACCTCTGACCTTATACTGAAGGGAAAGTCATCAATGAAGCAGTTGAGATGGTTGTACTCAGACATTACCTTGAAGTGATTTCCATTGACTTCATTTATCCTAGGGCTTCTTGATGCTATGCTTGGTCAAATATGCCAAGATCACCTCACTTCTGGAGTTCAAATACTTTGTTAATGTTTGTCCAAAACTGTAATGTCATCAGTAGTTGATTAGCCCTAATGGAATCCAAACTGAGCATCAGTGAGCCCTCCAATCACTTTGCTGACGTTGGTGAGTGGACTGTTAGAATGGTATATTAGCCATGTTAGATTGATCATGTTTTGTTTCGCACAGGACCGATCTGGGCAAGTTTCCATATACTTGGGTAAATGCCAGAATTGTATCTGTTTTCAAACAGAATGGAAGTGCACAGGTTGAGGAGAATCAGTTTTTAGTAGAACGTTGTCAAGGCCTATAACCTTTACTATTCCAAATGCCTTCAACATTTCTTGATAATATATGGAATTTGCTAACGTCTAGCATCCATGATGCTGGGGATCTCTGTAGAAGGCTGAGATAATTCATCCATTTGGCACTTCTGGCTGAAGATTGTTGCAAAAACTTCAACCTAATCTTTTAATCTGATGTGCTTGGCTCCCCTATTATTGAAAGTGGGGATATTTCTGGAGCGTCCTCCTCCTCTTAGTTATTTAATATATGACCATGAATCATAACTGGAATTGTAGAACTTAGATCTGATCCATTGATTATACGGTTGCTTACCTTTGTCTGTTGCACACTATTTCTCTTGTTCAGTACACAATTTGTCCTGTGTTGTAGCTTCACCAAGTGAACACCTCATTTTTAGGTAAGCCTAGTATTGGTAATATTTGAGTGGAGGATATGGTGCACCATTAGGTTACAGATGATAGTTGAATGTAATTCTGCTGCTGTTGATGGCCCATGTTGCCTCATAGATTCCTAATCTTGCATTGTTAGATAGATTATCCCATTTAGCAAGGCAGTAGTGCCACACAATATGGTGGTGTCTATCCTCAATGTGAAAGCAGACCTTTGTCACTGCAATAACTGTGAGGTACTCACTCCTATCATTGCTAACATGAATAGCCCCAACTGCCAAAGGTAGATTGGTGAGCATGAGGTCAATTAGGTTTTTCTGTCTTGTTTATTGTTTCACCAAAGTACCCTTAAATTGTGTGATTCTTGACATGAGTCTTGATACCATATGACTGCTTGGACATTGTCAATTTTTAAGTGTATATCTGAGATGCAGTCAGGCAATTAGATCCTTTAAACTTGCCAGCTTGGTCTATAATACTGTTACAGAACCATTCTTGGTGAAGGACATTAAGATGCCCCATGAGAGTATGTTCACCATCCTCAGGAAGTGGTGTTTTACAGAGAGGAGTACTGATCCATCAGCTGAGGGAGGGATAGAAGTGGTCAACCTGCAGGAGCCCGGCTCACCCATGTTTTATTTGATGACATTGGGTTTGGAGTCCATGCTAAGACTCCCAGCTGTATATTCTGTCCAAGCTGTATACCACTGTCTGACCATCTCTGGCGACGGTGGTGTCTTAGGCATTATCTGTAAGGTATGATTCCATAAGTATGATTATGTCAGGGTGGTGCTTGAATAGTTTGTGGGACAGCTCTCCCAATTTTGACCCAACTCCCATGAAATTAGTAAGAAGGACTTTGTCAGGTGCCAGGGCTGGGGTGGTCATTGTAATTTCTGGTACCTTGGGTACTGCTGAGATACCTATTCAGTTTCAATGTTCTCTTTAGATTTTGTAGTAGTTTTCATTCAACTGAATGGCCTAGCAGGCCATTTCAAAAGGCAGGTAATTATCTTAGGTGCTTAGTTTGAATTCAGCAAGGACTATTTGATTTAACAAAATATTATAGCCTTGATACAAACATGGATAAAAGAGCAGAACTCCAGAGACAAGGTGAAAGAGACTATCTGTGACATCAAAGGCAGCTTTTGAATGAGAGTGGCAACAGGGATCCAAAATAGAACTAAAGTCAGTTGAAATCAATGAGAAAATACTCCATGAACTGGAGTTATAAACAGCACATTGGGGATGACAATCATATCAAACCAAGACCCCTCTGCAGGACATCCTCAAAATAGTGTCTATGATGCAATCATTTTTGGCTGCTTTATCACAGATCATCCCTTCAGCATTAGAACAGAAGTAAGAATGTTCACTGATAACTATATGTTGTTCAGTAACATTTGCTAATCCCCAGATATTGAAGGAGTGGATATCTGCATGCAGCAAGACATGAAGAACATTAGTAATGAGTAACATTTGCATTACACAATTGTCAAGGAATGACAGCAAGAGAAAATCAAAGCAACTCTCGTTTATAGTCACTGCTAACACTGAATCTTAGAGTCACAATTGGTCAGGAATGTAATTGGACGAGCCACACAGATATTGTGTTTACAAGGGCTGATCAAAGGCTGGGAATTCTGCAGCCAGGGTTGTAGTAGATAGGATATCAACAATATGGATGAATGGATGGATGGATGGACAGATGGTTGGAAGAAAGGAAGAAAGTAAGGAAGGATGCTGTCCAGTAGTCAGAATTTAGGGAGATAGGTACATAATCAGCACAATGAAACCATGACTAGTTTATTTCCAGTAGCATGCATAAATGTTGCTGGGAGTAAACTGGACATTGCTGTTGAGTAAAATGCAAGGACTGGAGACTGGAGGTGTTACCTTTGTATGGAAAAATGATGGAAATTAAACCCAATATCTATAAGCCAGTTAGTTTAATTCAGTGATGGGTAAGCTTTTAGAAATGATTTTCATCTTCAGTTCATTGCCCAAAGACAAGTTTGATCCATAATTCTATAATCCCCACCACAGGTAGGGCAAGGAGCCATATTCCAAATCGACCCCAGCCAGCTCAGGGAATGAACTCAGGGGTATTGGCACTTGCCTGGTGCACTGTAGCCACTGAGAAACAACCAAACCACAGTGCAAAGTTACTGTGGCAATGTTCACTGTTATATATGTGGTATAGCTGGCTGCTGGTAGATACTGATGGTTGAGGATCGAATTTCTTTCCACAACCTCACTAACTAACAACCACTCCTGCTCTTCTGAGCAAGCATTGATGTATGTTGGAAAGACTTACTTCATTAGACTCTCAATTCCCGGGATTTATTGAATTCAAATTCCACCACCTGCCATGGCATGAATCAAACCCAGGTCCCCAGAACATTCCCTTGGTCTCCAGATGAACAGTCCAACAATAACACCACTAGGCTGTTGCCTCCCTCACAAGGCAAGTGGGCGCAGAAAGCAAATCGTTAGGATTTCTGCTGGCACAGCACCAGGATTTGGAAACCATGAGCCCTGACTTCAGAGGTTACCAAGTGTGGTTTTGGGGGCTGTTGCCTGCTGGAAGTGGGGAAAGAGGAAGGAGGCAGTAGGGTTGCAAAGAATAGGGAGGAGGCTGAACGGAATTGCAGATTAAGGAGAAGCCTGAAAAAGTGAGGGTGGAAAAAAGAGACTGCAAAGACTGGGGGAAAAGATGAAGCTCCAAGGTAGGAGGAAGAGGTAGAGGAGGCGGCATGGAAAGTGGTGTCTACAATGTGGCGGGGTGAAGAAGGAGGAGGCTGGAAATGAGGGAAAACAGTTTAAAACCTGTCGACAGTTAAGTACTCAGTTAGCTGGGAGCTCGGAAATCTCTGAGATAATGTATACTCCAAAACGAATATGGAGTCTATAATTCAAGGTCTCATAAGATCAGAAGCTACTTCTTGGGGAAAAACATAGAGCATGTTATTGTGACCTGCATTGTCAATTGTCAAATGTATATCTGAGATGAAGAGATGTGATGCAGTAAATAGGGTGGTACCTGGTTGTTTGAAATGATCCAAATTTCTGCATGTGCAATGGAAATGCATTGGCTGTGACCTCAATGTTCTGCAGAAGAAGTGTTTAAAGAAATGGCTTTTTGTGTCTTGTAATTTATACACTGTGGTGCCTTGGAAGTTAATGCTATCCTTGAGTGCTATGACTGTAGGTTTAGTGGAGCCTTGATAATTAAGAATATTAATAAACTCTTCTAATTCTGTTTCTAGCTGAATCCAAATACACTGTAAATCTAGTCAAACGTAGAAGGGTTATATTACAGAATAAATTAATTAATGAGAATGTAAAAGGAGCCACCTAAAAAGCAAAAGGTAGTCTCTAAATTTTATAAAGTAGCCCTTGAGAAAATCTCAAGAGGCCTAAAAAAAATTGCAAAGAAGTGGAGCTGATTACATTATATAAACAATCAAATGTTATGGTGGCACAGTGGTTAGCACTGCTGCAGCATAGCACCAGGGACATGGGTTTGATTCTACCTTCGGGTAACTGTCTGTGGGGAGTTTGCACATTCTCCCTAAATCTGTGTGGGTTTCCTGTAGGTGCATTTGTTTCCTCCCACAGTCCAATTCAAATTGGTGTTCAAACTCAAATTACTCAAAATAAATTAAAGTAATAGATGGACAGAAAGGAAAGAGGAAGAACAGGTATAGAACAAGATGGGGCATTGGTAGGACTGACTCGATGTACTTTCAAAAGAACTGGCATGGACTATACGGTCTTCTGTTCTTCATGATTGTATTGACCTCGAATCTCAGGTTACTCAAGAAAATGTATTAAGGGCTAAAATGTAGTGGGGGAAGGGAGACATAAAGGGCTTGAAAACATGAGAAGCATCAGGGCCAATGATAACCCTGGTGAAAGGTTTTCATTCTGGAGAGAAGTTTTGAGTTGAATTCCTCTGACATTGCCTTTACAATTGCTGGTCCTCTTTTTTTCATTAATTCATTCATAAGATATGGGTTTCATTTGCTGGGCTAACATTTATTGCCTTAGTTTCCCTTGGGAAAGTACTGGTGAGTTGCTTCCCAGAATTGCTACAATCTACTTGCAGCAGGTAATGTCATTAGGGAGGGAGTACCAGGATTTTGATGCAGTGACGCTGAAGGGATGGTGATATATTTCCAAGTCAGGATGATGGAAGGCTTGGAGAGAACTTGCAGATTACTTCCCATGTAATTGCTGCCCTTGCCCTTCCAACTGACTGTGGTGGGAAGTAAGGCTGGTGTATTTCTGTAGTGCATGCTATAGGTAGTACATACTGCTGCCAGTGTGCATTGTTTGTGGATGATGTGCCAATCAAATGCTTTGTCTTGGATAGTGTCAAAAGTCTTGGGTGTAATTGGAACTGCATTTAACCATCAGGTGGAGAAGCATGTATTGATATGTGCCCTGTAATACTTTGGACAGTCAGGATATAAGTTACCACAGAGGTTCTTACTTGCTCTTGGAGGCAAGGTGATTGATGAAGCAGCTGAAGATGGCTGGGTTAAGGACACTACATTGGAGAATTCCTGAAGAGATGTCCTGGAGCTGAGATGACTGATCTCCAAAAACCAAAATTATCCTCCTCTATGTTAGGTATGATATTTGCCCATACAAGATTTCCCCCTTGATTCTCATTAACACTCGTTTTGCTAAGGTTCTTTGGTGCCACATTTGGTCAAATGTGACTTTGATGGCAGGGGGTAGTCACTCTCACCTCACCTTTGGAATTTGGCACTTTTTTCCATGTTTGAATCAAGGCAAGTAATGCAGTAAGGAGCCAATGGCCCTGGCAGAACTCTGACTAGGTATCAGTGAGCGGGGTATTAATAAGCAACTGCTGCTTGGTTGATGACCCTTCCCAATACTTTACTGATCTTAGTTAATTAGCTCTGCTTTGATACATGGAGCATGATTTCATTACTTTCAGACCAACCCAAATTTGCAAACATTGTGAACTGTATGGAGAATGGTACCGACCTCTAATAAAGAGTAAAGTCAGGTGGAATGGACAGACAAGTGCAGATAAAATTTAATGTAAACAAGTATCAAATGGTTTATTTTGGTAGGAAGAATATGGGGATACAAGGTGAAATAAAGGATACAATTCTAAAGGGCATGGAGGAGAAAAGGAATCTCGAGTTATATGTGTGCCGATCATTGAATGTGACACGACAGGTTGAGACAACCGTCAGTAAAATGTAGGATCCTTTCTTTAGGGACACAGAGTACAAAAAAGAAGAACATTTAAATGGGTAACACACTACTTTGGCCTCAAAAGAAGTATTACGTCCATTCCTGAGCACCATACTTAAGGAAGGATGTGAAAGCATAAGAGAGGGCATTGATAAGATTCAAGAGAATGATTTCAGGAGGAAGTACTTTAGTCCTGGAAATTGATTATAATTGTTGTCCTTGAATGAGAGAAGGTTGAGAGGAGATTTAATATAGAAATTCAACTTATCCAGATTCTGGACAATATAGGTAAGGAGAAATTGTTATCATTAGAGGAAGGATTGAAAACTAGATAGTACAGGTTTAAAACCATTGGCAAAAGAAGCAATGATAGTATGTGGTATACCACTTCTTTCTATCGAGCTATTGAGATCTGGCATGCTCAGCCTAACAGTGGTGTGGAAACTGGGTCAATCATGGCATTCAGAGGCAATTAGATTATTTAATGAAAAATGAATCATTTGCAGGATTACTGAGAAAAGGCAGGATTATGCTACTTGGCTAATTTCCCTTGCAGAGAGCCAGCATGGACACAATGTGATGAATGATCTCTTTCTGGGCTGTAACCATTCATGTATCTGGCTGTCCTATTAGCTGACATCTCAAACGCTGTCCACAATCTACCAGTGACAAATCTGGATCAAGTGTGATGGATAATTTTCCACTTATTTAATTATGACTTCAGCAGTATTCACAAAGCTTGATACTAGCCAAGAAGAAAACAGCTCACTTGAAAGTCCACCACCTTCAACAGTCACTTGGCATATCACCGAAGCATGTGACCATATTTTGCACTATCTTCAAGGTATTCTGCATCACATAACCAAGTTTCCTTTACCGACATTTTTGAAACCCATGCATTCTACCATTTGGAAAGACAATGGTAAGAATGCATAGGAAGTCTTACCACGTGTCCAAGTTCCTCTCTAAGCACACACCATCCTGACTTCAAACGGTATCAATTTTCTATCATTACTGTTGGATCAACATCCTGGAACTCTCTTCCCAAGGCTTTCAAGAGGGTGTTGGATGGGATTCAAAGCTATGGGAAGGTGCAGGAGATTGGCAGTAGAAATGATGATCATTTGAAGAATGAGTGCAGACACAATGGGCTTAATGATCTTCCACTGCACCAGAACACTTTGTGATTCTTTGAACCTAAGAGTGCTGTTGATGTGGAGTACCACGATTTAAGAAATCAACTCATCAGCATTTTCTCCAGCAATTACACATAGCGAAGAATGGTGAATTTGCTAGCAATGCTCATATTCCATTAATGAAAAATCACCAGTCAGTGTCTCCTCCAGTCAGACTGTCTCTTCTGAGATGAATGAGAGAAAAGCTGTACTAAAATACCTCATCTCCTAGAGAAGGCAGCAGATTGGTATGCCTGCTCTGACTCAGTTCTCCTGATGGGGAGATCCAGGCCTGGTGCATATATCCCAGCCACAGCTTTCCTAGCACCTGTGGCTTGTTTGGTGATGTTATCAAAAACCCCAGATTAATCTCCTCCTCTTTTGCCGTGTCTTGTTTTTAATCGTAAATCTTTTGTGAGAACACAAAATTAGAAAAGTATTCCTGTTAATAGGAACCATATGATCAGTACACTGTGTTTATGAACCCTCTGAAGGCTAATTGAAGCATCATGTAATGTTCCCATCTTGATCAATCAATGGTCTATGTTGAATAAGTTGATTTTAGTCAGGGTTTCAATGATTAAGCTCTGAATTTCTGTTCAATGGGAACTGCAAAACTGACCTGGGCTGTTTTTACTGATTAGGTTTAAATTGTTTGTCAACACGTAAAATTAAAACTCTCGTGAGAAGTGGAGTATCCATGCTGACATTCTCCATTTTACTGGAACACTTGAATATTGAAAATAAAGGTAGCTAAATAAAGTCAATACAATAAATTAAGCAAAGATGAAAGAATAACACATGGCTCATTGAGAGATCTTAAAAAAATAAATACCCTGTGATAATCTTTGGGTTACAAGCTTATTTTGAGCAATATTCTCTGAAACAATCCTTAAGTGCCTTTATTTCATTTAATGCATTTGTAATTTGAGTCATAAAGATGTATAGCACAGAAACAGACCCTTCAGTCCAACTCATCCATGCCAACCAGTTATTCTAAATTAATCTAGTCCCATTCGCCAGCGTTTGGCCCATGCCCCTCAAAGCCCTTCCTATTCATATCTTCATCCAGGTGCCTTTAAATATTGTAATTGTACCAGCCTCTACCGCTTCCTGTAGCAGTTCATTCCATACTCGCACCACCCTCTATGTGAAAATGTTGCCCCTTAGATCCTTTTTAAACTATTCCCTTCTCACCTTAAACCTATGCCCTCTAGTTGTGGTCTTCGCTACCCTGGAGAAAACACCTTGACTATTCACTCTATCCATGTCCCTCATGATTTTATAAACCTCTATAAGGTCACTCCTCAGCCTCCCACACTCCAGATAAAACAGCTCCATCCTATTCAACCTCTCCCCATAGCTCAGACCCTCCAACTCTGGCAACAACCTTGTAAATCATTTCTGAATCCTTTCAACTTTTGCAATATCTTTCCTAGCAGGGAGATCAGACGTGAATACAGTAATCGGTAAGTGGCCACCCAATGATCTGTACAGCCGCAATGTGACCTTCCAACTCTTTTACTCGATGAACTGACCAGTCAAGGGAAGTGTACCAAGCATCTTTTTCACTACCTTATCTATTCATGTTTCTACTTTCAAGGAATCATGTACCTGCATTCCGAGGCCTCTTTGTTAAGCAACAGTCCCTAGACCTTACCATCAAGGGCATAAGTTCTGCCCTGATTTGCCTTACCAAAGTGCAGCACCTCATATTTATCTAAATTAAACTCCATCTGCCACTCCTCAGCCCATTAGCCCATCTGATCAATATCCCGTTACACTCTGTGCTAACCTTCTTCACTGTCCAATGCACCTGCAATTTTGGTGTTATCTGTGAACTTACTAACTGTACCGAGTTGCCACAACCTAAAGTGGAGGCAAGTCATAGTAGATCTGGAGGTCACATGACTATAATAAGCCAACTTAGATACAAATGCATTTCTTCAAACACATCATTTTCGTTACAAAAGTGCATCTTCTACAATTTGCTGCATCAAGACACCCAAGTTACCCATCATCCACAGTTATTAAATAAAATGAATATTCTTTAACGAAGCTGAGGAAATTCTAATCATTTCCAGCTTTTAGTTAGTCTCTGAGTATGTGTTACATATATAATATTTAAATTGTGCAGATATTCTATTGGCACATGTGTGCATTATCATCAGTTGGTCATCTGATATCTGCATATTCCTAGGGTAATGTTCCTTCTCCCAGGACAGTTGTTCCTGGGGACTGAGTGCTTTTATTATTGATCCATTTCTATTGCTGCAGAGGTCTGAGATTAATGGTCGTTCTGTAGTGTGTAGATGGAAACATATTATTTTCCTGATCAGCTGTCTACTGTGAGAAGAGCAACTTCTCTATCTGTACACTATATGCTTGTAGTTGTGATTATATGTTTGGTTGTTCAATATGTTCAAGGTGACAATGTTGGATCAAGATGCCACACAGACTGACTCTTGTTGAGAGAATTGAATGTTTGCACTCTGTCTCTCCAATATTCAACTCTAGCAATAATCTACCAGTTTTATCAAAGGGGAATTTGACTTTCTGTCATTTCACCTTGATTTTTCCACTTCCTCATGTTATTACTTCTGACTTCAACAGAATTTTCACAATTGCAAGAGTAAGTTAGGTTTGACATGACATAAGTCTTTTAATTGGCCTACACTCCAATGTCTTCAATAAGTATAGTTCTCTACTTAAAGGCTGGTGCTTCTGGTTTCAACAAATGTTTCACTATTGGAAGTGTTTAGTTATGATGTGATATTCAAAGTCTACAGTTCGTGCATTTCTCCACTCAAGGATTGACTTGTATATAGCAGTGCTAGCCTTTGGTGTTATTCACTACAATCCTACCTTACCATTTGAATGGGGATGGTATGAAGATTATATATGGTGTCGAACTTCCCGAATTTTATGAAGCACTTGAATTCTTTTGTTGAATTGAGGGCCTTTGTCACTCATCACAATGTCTGGAACTCAGACAACTGAAGTTTACTTTCAGGCATTCTACAATCTCACTGGACAATAGACAATAGACAATAGGTGCAGGAGTAGGCCATTCAGCCCTTCGAGCCTGTACCACCATTCAATATGATCATGGCTGATCATTCCTAATTAGCATCCGCTTCCTGCCTTATCTCCATAACCCTTGATTCCACTATCTTTGAGAGTTCTATCCAACTCTTTCTTAAATGAATCCAGAGACTGGGCCTCCACTGCCCTTTGGGGCAGAGCATTCCACACAGCCATCACTCTCTCGGTGAAGAAGTTTCTCCTCATCTCTGTCCTAAATGGTCTACCCCGTATTTTTAAGCTGTGTCCTCTGGGTCGGCACTCACCCATCAGTGGAAACATGTTTCCTGCTGCCAGAGTGTCCAATCCTTTCATAATCTTATATGTCTCAATCAGATCCCCTCTCAGTCTTCTAAACTCAAGGGCATACAAGCCCAGTCGCTTCAGTCTTTCAGTGTAAGGTAGTCCCGCCATTCCAGGAATTGACCTTGTGAACCTACACTGCACTCCCTCAATAGCCAGAATGTCTTTCCTCAAATTTGGAGACCAGAATTCATTCATTGAAGGCAGCCAGTCTAACATCTAGTACGTAGTATAGTAGTCGTTAGTACCAAGGTCATCAGTTTCTATGAGCAGGATGACAACCACTCCAAGCTTCTTCCATAACCTTTCTGTCGAGCTTTTATTTCTTATCAAGCATAGATAATTACACACTGTCTTAAAATCCTCAACTTTCTTCACAGAGAGTGACAACACATCAGTAATGTACATTTTTCTTACTTGACGATCACATTTATATGTACCTTTGCAAATGAAAGAATATTCTTTGCAAATGTTTTGAGGCAGTAGAAGCAGTTTGAGGAACTTATTTTGAAGTCGCTTGCAGTCACAACCCACTATCATTTTCTCTTCCTCAAACAGGGCATTGATAAAACAAAAACTTAAAAGCAAAGACAATCGCCAGGCAATTTTCTCAATTTGAATGTGATAGCATGTAGTTTACATTCATGCCATGGGTGCAAATGTAACTGGCTGCCCTTGCAGCATAAGGATTACTCAGTTCCAGTATCACTGTCATCACACTGCAAGTGATTCCATCACTAACACTGTAGTATTTCAGCACTGGCATTATTACCACTACTTGTCTGATTCCAATGGAACCTGCTTCTTATTCTTTGCTCCAGTACCACTGCACCTCCTCAGCAGGGAGATTACATGAAGGATCACACTCTAATAACAAATTAGGCAAGACCTTTGCTAAATAGTTCATGAAGGAACAAATTGTTGCATTCGTTTCATAACTATTGGTCACTGTGCTTCTACCACAGCTCTCACCTTATCAGGATCCAGGCAAAGTCCTTTTGCTGTCAGTATATGATGTATGTATCTGACTTCAAGAATCTTCAATTGTATTTTTTTGTTCCATCTCAGATTCCTCTGATGAGCTCTTTTTTGAAGTTGCATTAGATCCTCATTGTGGTGTGTGATTATATATTTCATTATCTCTCTATATCCTTACACTAGCATAGGATCCGTAATAGCCTTCCACTCAAGGAAAATCACTCACTGTCTCCTACTGTCTGTACTGATGCTCTTCCAAAACACTACAAGTGCCAAATGGCATGTGCAACCATCCCTGTATCTCCTGAATGACATCCAGAATATCTTTAGTAAAGTGTTGCTTTCATCTAGCTTTTTTTGCCAGGAACCATCTTTTGCATCAAGTGTAGTAAATCGCTTTTTCTTAGTCAATTGTAGCAAAAATTCTTCAATCATTGGAAGGTAGCAGTGAGATCCCTTCAAAGCTTTATTGATGTGTTTTGGTTCTATGCACACTCTTCATTTTCCAGTTTCTTTTTCACTGCTACCATTTTGCTAATCCAGTCAGTACCAATTATCACTTTCTTCATCACTCTTCTTTACCAAAGTTTGTGTTATACTTCTGTCTACCTTAGATGATATCCAGGAGGAAGAATCCAAGACGTCTAAAAACATCCATATAATCGTTGAGAATCTATTCAGCAATGATTAAACGCGTGGCTTTAGAAAAGCTGAAAATTTATTTTGGCATGTGAAGGGTTACCAATCCAAACCTTAGATTTGCTTTAGCTGAGATGAATAAATATTGATAAGGTTTATTACTTAGAACACCGAAGATTCAATTTTCCCATTCCATTGGACTCTCAAGTTCATTAATTCTCTTTAGAGGAATAATTTCAAATTTTTTTTGCAATCGGTGTGGTCTCCTCTACATCGAGGAGACAGGACGCCTTCTTGTGGATCATTTCAGAGACACCTGGGACACCTGCACCCACCAATGCCACTACTCTGTAGCTGATCATTTCAACTTCCCCTTCCTACTCCATCAAGGGCATGCAAGTCCTGGGCCTCATCCACTGCCAAACAATTACCACCCAACACCTGAAGGAAGGACTGGTTTGTGAGCTGGGTAAAGGGCAGGCATAATGGTCTGGTGAGGCTGATGGTTTGCCAATGCTGACTTGTGTGAATGAAGTGTTGGGGATCTCAATGCTCAGGATTACTAGCAGTGCCAAATGTCAGTTAATGTAGAATTAGCAGGACATCTGAGATGAACATCGATTGAAGAGATAGGGTGAAGAGAAGTTTTCAAATTTTGCAGCATCGGGACTGGTTCTGCGGTAAGTTAGTACAAGTACAAACTGGTCAGTTTACTGGGCAGGACTCAGACTGATACCCTCAGGAGAGTATGTGCTAGAGTGGTTGGGATGGCTTTAAACTGAAATAGCAGGGAGTTGGGAACCTTTGCAAGGAGTGAGAGGAAGGGGAGCCAGGGATCAATTCAAAAGACAGAAAGGGGAATAACAAATATAATAGGCAGAGAAATTAAGGATCAAACAGAGCCACACTGAAAAATAATGGTATTGTGATAAGTAATGTGAAAAAGCCAAGCCTTATTGCAAGGAGCATTCACAGTAAAGTGTATGAGATAACCACGCAAATAGATAAAACCAGCTATGACATAATCAGGATTATGTAGACATGACTGTAGGGCAACCATGGATGCAAACTGACTATCCAGATGTATTCAGTATTGAGGAAGTATAGACAAAAAGGAAAAAGCAGTGTAGTTGTATTGCTGGTTAAAGAGAAAAGGAAATGCATAGTGTGGAAGGATATTAGCTCTGACAATGTGCAATCTGTATGGGTGTTGAGTTGAAAAACACCAAGGGGCAAAAACCACTAATGGTGGTGTCATCTAGACCCCTAAACAAATGGATTAAACAAGAAACAAGAAAAGGAACATCTGCAATTATGGGTGACTTTTATCTGCATATGGATTGGGCAAATCAAATCAGTAATAATACTGTAGAGTTGGAATTCTTGGAATGTATAATTTTCTGGACCAGTGCATTGAAGGATCAACTGGGGAACAGACCATCCTAGACTGGGTATTGTGTAATGAGAAAGGAATAATTGGCAATCTAGTTGTGCAAAGCCCCTTGGGAATGTGCAATCATCATATGATAATCAAGATAAAGAGTGGTATAGTTGATTCTGAGGCTAGAGTCCTGAATCTAAATGGAGGAAATTAAGAGGGCATAATGCACGAGTTGGCTACAATTAAATTGGAAAATGTTACATAAAGGATGATTGTGGGGAGGCAATGGCAAATATTCAAAGATCACGCGGGTCAACTGCAACAATTATTCACTCTTCAGAAACAAAAACAGAAATTGCTGAAAAAAATCAACAGGTCTGGCAGCATCTGTCTGGAGAGAAAGCTGAGTTAACATTTCAGATCCAGTGACCCTTCTTCAAAATTCTTCATTGTAGTCTTGTGCAAAAGTAAAACAAGAAAGGTAACCAAAACCTGGCTTACAAGGGAAATTAGTGCATTAGATCCAAGGAAAAGGCATATAAATTGGCCAGAGAAAAACAACAGTGGTTTATTTGGACTTTTGGAAGGCTTTTGATAAGGTTCCACATGAGAGATTAGCGGGTAAAACTAATTGGTTTTGGAGTAGTATAGTGAGATAAATGAAAAACAGTTTGGCAGACAGGCAATGAAGAATAGGAACAATGTGACATTTTCTACATGGCAGGCAGTGACCAGTAGGGTACTATAGTGCTAGGGCTCACAATATATATTGATGATGTGATTGATGCAACTAAAGGTAATCTTTCCAAATTTACAGATGCCTTAAAGCTGAATGGGCGGGTGAGCAGTGATGGGAATGCAGAGATGATCAAGTGTGATTGGACAAGCTGAATGAGCGGGCAAATGCATGGTAGATCACAATATTGGCATAAAAGTTAGGTATCCACTTTGAGCACAAAAACAGGCATGCTGATTAGTATCTGGCTATAAATTGAGAGAAGGGAATGTGTAACAAGATCTGGGTATCTTCACACAACAGTCACAGAAGCATGCAGCTGCAGCAATGGTAAAGAAGGTAAATGGATTTTTAAGAAAATCATTCTTAGCATGTAGGTTTTTGCTGGCTGTCCAGTGTTTATCGTCCATCTCCAGTAGCCCTTGAGAAGGTGTTGGTGAACAGCCTTCTTGAACCGCTGTCGGTAAATCTAAATCCCTTACAGAAGAAATTCCACGATTTTGACCCAGCAACAGCGAAGGAACAGCAATATGTTTCCACATCAGGATGGTGAGTGGCTTGGAGGAGAATTTGAAGGTGGTGGTGTTCCTATATATCTACTGTGCTTGTCCCTCTAAATAGAAGTGGTCATGGATTTGGAAGGTACTGTCTGGGGATCTTTGGTGCATTTTGCAGTACAGTTTGTAGTTGGTACACACTGCTTCTACTGAGCGTCAGTGATTGAGGGAGTGGATGTTGTGGCAAGTTGGCTTCTTGTCCAGGATGGTTTCAAGATTGTTGAAGATGCATCCATCCAGGCAAATGGAGAGTATTCCATCACACTCCTGACTTGTGCCTTGCAGATGATGGATAGGCTTTGGGCAGTCAGGAGGTGAGTTGCTTATCATAGTGTTCCTATCCTCTGACCTGCTCTTTTAGCCATTGTGTTTAAGTCGAAAGCCCAGTTGAGTTTCTGGTCAATACTAATCCCCAGGATGTTGATAGTGGGGCATTCAGTGATGGGAATGCCATTCAGTGTCAAGTAGCAGTGGTTAGATTGTCTCTTATTGGTGATGGTGATTTGTATGGTGCAAATTGTCAGCCCAAGCCTGGACATTACCTAGGTCTTGTTGTATTTGAACATGGACTGCTTCAGTATCTGAGGAATTACAAGATGTGCTGAAAATTGTGCAATCGTTAGTGAACATACCTTGATATGTCTTGGAACTCAGATGACAGACCTCCAACAATCTTAGCCATGTTGCAATGTTCCAGGTATGACAGCAAATAGAGGAAAGTTAGTCCCTGATTCCCATTGATTAATTTGAGTTTCATAGCAAGTAGATTTGAGTACAGAAGGAGTGATGTCTTGCTGCAATTGCATAGAGTCTTGGTGACTCCATCTGGAATATAATGTGCAACTTTGGTCTCCTTATCTGAGGAAGGATATTCTTGCCAGAAAGGAGTGAAGTAAAGATTTACCAGACTGATTCTTGGGATGGCAGGAATGATGTATGTGAAGAGGTTAAAAGGGCTAGTATCATATTTGTTGGAGTTGAGAAGAATGATGGGAACTTTTATAGAAACCTGTATAATTTTAACAGAACTAGATAGGGTGGGTATGGAAATGATGTTCTTGATGACAAGGAATTCTAGAAGTAGGAATCTAAGGATACAGAGTAAACCATTTAGGACTGAAATGAAGATAAATTTCTTCACCCACACTGTGGTGAGTTTGTGAAACCTGCTACCACAAAAAACATTCAAGGTCACAATATTGTGCGATTTCAAGAAGAATTTGGATGTAATATTTGGGATTAAAGGGATCTGTGGATATGGGGAAAAGCAGGAAAAGATTATTGAGCTAGATGATGAGGCATGGTCAAAATGAATGGTGGGGCAGGTTTGAAGGGTCCATAGTTTCTATGTTTCGAAGTCATGGAGCAAGGATGTATGTTATTATGAAGAAACAGTTACATGATGGTCAGCACAACACTCAGCAATCTGCAGCTGCTAGGTCCCACTCTGCGAATTTGTATCATCTAGGCTTTTTTTTCAGTAGAAAAGAGAAGAGTTGGAAGTGGTACATAAATAATGTGAAGTGGGGCTTAAAAGAGATGCAAATACATGGAAATGAGTTTGTTGCCCCTCAATGAGGAGATTCTGAAGTTGTATTTAAGGTTGATGGGAAGATTTATGGATTTCTATAAGATCCTCCCTAATTCTTCTGAATTCCAGCAAATATAATCTTGAGGATTGATAAGAATATCAGAAAATAATTTCTCAGCATCAAAGGATTTTTAAAAAATTCTCTTCACAGTTTCTGACCTTTCTCGCACAACTCACACCACACGAGTGGGGGAAAATTCAGCCTTTTGTTTAATGTGATGTGTTTAATGGCTGAAGCAAATAAAATGAATACAAGTTGCAGAAAAGGTAACAGTCACTTGATGTTGGCAAGGCAGCCAACACATAATGTACAAATGAATATTTGCAAACAATTTCCATATAAAATCACACTTTCCTTTTAGAATTTCTGTCATTTACTAGACTGTTATACTTGCTGAATAAATGAACTTTTGATAAGAAAATTCAATTTCTTTCTCTTATAACTTTTAATTAAGTCAAAACATGTGTTATGTACTTGCCAACAGGATTTATTTGATGGAAGAAAAACTGTTATAATTGTTACAAAAAGGGGTTTGCAAATAATCAGTCAAAGCTGTGCAAGGAGTATTATACAGATGTGGGAATAAATATGATGGAAAAAGTTGTCTAACAAGTCATAATTGGAAAGTGCCATCATTTTAATATCCTTTTTGTGACTACTGTTTTCCGTTATGTGTGTTATGGTTTATTAAGAAATTTCTGAAACAAGCCCATTCCTCACAATCTGACGTTCCAAATGTTTCGTACAAGCCTGCTTTGGGATTTCCTGTTGCATGAGACAGAGCTGTTGCCTCACTTTTTTTTAAAAGTGTAAGGTAGATGCCAAACTATGTGCAGATTTTTAATTGGCTCATTCAGAAAATAATACTAACGTCCTACAGACACACGGGACTGTTGGTTTGAGGTTGTTGATATTTCCATTCACTGTTCTTTCCAGTCACCTCTGCTTCTACTCAAAGGTGTAATTAGTGATGGCTTTTCCTGAATGTGAGCATTCTGTGGCTGTTTATGATAAAATAAGAATTCAAATAACTTTCTTGCTTCTCATAAACCATCTACTTCATGTCTTCAAAAATGTTTAGAGAGAGGTTCATATCATTTTGCAACAGCTTATGTTTTTCTGTCATTCTGTTTGGCAGGAAAATTTATTTATTTTGAAACTCATATCCCAGCTAGGTAGATGAAAAAACAACACACAAGGCTGTGAGAATTTAGTGTTGCTAAAATTTAGGAAGTATGCACTTCAATGGTTGCCTAGTTATGGGCCATTATTAAAGGGACAGAAAGGGAAAATAAAATCTTCAAGTGTTAATCAATTCTAATTTGGTTTGCACAGTTCCAAAGCTTAGCTGAATCTCAAATGCTATGAAAAACAGAAATGCTGCTGCTACGGATCTGAAACAAAGAAAAATGGTCAAGAAAACACAACACCTCTACTTCCTCAGTAGGCTGAGGAAAATCAGCATCTGATCAACTTTTATAAAGCATTCTATCTGGATGCATCATGATTTTGTATCATGGTGTGGACTGGTTGGGCCGAAGGGCCTGTTTCCACACTGTAGGGAATCTAATCTAATCTTAAACTGCTCCACCCAGAACCATAAGAAGCTACAGATTTGTGAGTCCATTATGCAAGCTAACCTTCTATCCACTGACTCCATCTATATTTCTCACTGCCTCAGAAAGGCACCAACGTCATCAAAGACCCGCACTCCCACCCCAGTCATAATCTCTTCCAATCTCTTACATAAGGCAGAAGGTACAAATGCAAAACACATGGACTAAAAGATTCAAGAACAGCTTCTTCCCCGCTGTTATTAGACTTCTGAATGGATTGCTCAAATTTAATGTTGACTTCACTCTTTGTGCACCTTCTCTGTAGCTGTAACATGTATACTTCACTTTGTTCTATTACCCTGACACAATTTTTTACGATATGATCTGCCTGTACCGCATGCAAAACAGAATTTTTCACTGTATCTAGGTACATGTGACAATAATAAATCAAATGAATCAAATCAAAAAGCAGACATTCCTGGTGAAATTCGCTGGTATTGGTAGCATCTGTGGACAGAAAACAGTGTTAACATTTTGAGTCCAGTGATCCCTTTTTAGCTCCTGAAGTTTTTAAGTAGTTTGCCACCATGAAATTAAAGACGTCCTAGATACAGACAGGAGTTTGCAGATAATATTCCAGATAAAATGCAATATAACCACTGCATAGTGGTAGTTCATAATGCAAGGAAGTGTGGTAGATTTCTGATTAGGTATTTTAATCTATTCCTTTTAAGTCCAAAGTAGCTGACCTTAAATTTGCCTACATTGAACTCCATTTTTCATTCTTTGGCTCTTCACTACATCTGTTTATCTCTTTGTGTTTTAATTATTCCCTCTATGCTACTTATATTGGGTCTTAACTTTGTGGTCACTAGAGAACTTGAATATGTAGCTTTCAATTCTATCATCTAAGTCATGAATAAACAGTGTGAATAACTCAAACTTCAAAATAAACCTTTGAAGATCATGATCAGTCACACTCTGCCAGTTAGAAAGCCTTTTCTTGAACTATACTCTCCATTTCATTCCATTCAGCTGGGTCAATAAACCACCTTCAATCAGGTGGAGCTGATGGCATATTGGCATTATCATTAAGCCATTAAATTTGGAGACCCAGGTAATACTCTGGGGATCTAGATTCAAATCCCATCATAGCAAATCTGGAACAATTTAGGTAGAGAGTCTAATGATGACCATGGAATCACTAATGGACAAAACCATCTGATTCACAAATGTCTTCTTGGGAAGAAAACCTGCTGCCCTTTTCTGATCTGGCATACATGTCTTTCCAGATCCACAGGAACGTGATTGACTCTTAACTGGCATTTGGACAATAAAGATGGGCAATAAATGCCAGCCTAGTCAGCAATGACCCCCTACATCACATGGATGGATAAATATTAAAAAGTTACATGAGTTTAAACTTAGCTAACAATCACTTATGAAAAATTATTTTTATTCATTCATGGGATATGGATGTCACTGGCTACACCGGCAGAACTCAAAGATCTTGCATTGCTTGAGAGCTCATGCACAAGCATAAAAGGCTAAGTGGTGATGTTATTTTAAGAATAATAATTTAAAGTGAAAAACAGCAGATGAACTCACTTAAAATAGTTTCACTTAGAGTCATAGAGATGTACAGCATGGAAATAGACTCTTCAGTGCAATTCGTCCATGCCGGCCAGATATCCCAACCCAATCTGGTCCCACCTGCCAGCACCCAGCCCATATCCCTTCAAAACCTTCTTATTCATATACCGATTCAAATGCCTCTTAAATGTTGCAATTGTACCAGCCTCCACCAGCGCATTCCATACACGCACAATTCACTGCATGAAAAGGTTGCCCCTTAGGTCTCTTTTATATCTTTCCCCTCTCACCCTAACCTATGCCCTCTAGTTCTGGACTCCTCCACCTCACGAAGAGGCTTTGTTTATTTTCCTATCCATGCCCCTCATGATTTTATAAACCTTGAAATGGTCACCCCTCAGCCTGCGACGTTCCAGGGAAAACAGCCCCAGCCTGATCAGCTTCTCCCTGTAGCTCAAATCCTCCAACCCTAGCAACATCCTTGTAAATCTTTTCTGAACCCTTTCAAGTTTTGCAACATCCTTCTAATAGGAAGGAGACCAGAATTGCATGCAATATTCCAACAGTGACCTAACCAATGTTCTCTACAGTCACAACATGACCTCCCAACTCCTATACTCAATATCCTGACCAATGAAGGAAAGCATACCAAACGCCTTCTTCACCATCCATTCTACCTATGACTCTACTTTCAAGGAGCTATGATTCTGCACTCCAAGGTATCTTTATTCATCAACACTCCTTACAACTTTACCATTAAGTGTATAAGTCCTGCTAAGATTTGCTTTCCCAAAATACAGCACCTCGCATTTATCTAAATTAAACTCCATCTGCCATTTCTCAGCCCAATTGGCTCATCTGATCAAGATCTGAGGTAACCTTCTTTTGCTGTCCACTACACCTCCAATTTTGGTGTCATCTGCAAGCTTACTACCTTTACCTCTTAAGCTCACATCCAAATCATTTATATAAATGATGAAAAGTAATGGACCCAGCACCGATCCTTGTGGCATTCCACTGGTCACAGGCCTCCAATCTGAAATCCTCCAAAACCACCCTCTATCTTCTACCTTTGAGCCAGTTCTTCAGAAAGTTCTTCTGTACTGTAAAATTATTGAGGGTGATTTTCCTGAAGCTAATTCTAAATAGTAGCAGTTTCTTGAGGGTAGTTGCACCAGCTTATTAATATTAATGCTGCCTATTCTGGGCTGTTTATTAGTCCAGAACTCCAAGAGTGTTTGATTCCTAGCTAAGAATTAAATAAGATTGCAAGGCATTCCTGGCTAATTGTCTGCTGTTCTGGAAATTTACCCCAGGGTGATTTAATAACCAGTAAGATTGAACTTGTTTCATCTCAGCTGCCCTCAAAACCCTATCAGATGAAACGGTTGTCTACCCCATGGATAGATGGAGGAGAGGGGAAGGGGAGAAAAGCCAGAAATTGTTCCTTCTGCTTCAATATCTCCGCAATAGACCTGTGCTCACTGTCATCTAACCTTTTTATTTAATTATACACACAGAAAAATGATATTTCTGAGGGAAAACAATCAGTCAAATGACTCCAACAATTGTTCATCATGAAAGCCACATGCACCTGTTTTACAGCGCTAACTCTTATATTCTGGTAAGTAAAGAATTTAAATGTCTCAAAGATAGTTTGGGCAATTATGGACAGAAGATTAAATGTTTAAGGTCAGTGGGAAAGGGGATAGGATGGCAAATGGCTGAAGGGAGAAGGTAGTTCATAGAGTCATAGAGTCATACAGAGTTACAGCACGGAAACAGATCCTTCAGTCCAACCCATCCATGTCAACCAGATAGCCCACCCTGATCTAGTCCCACGTGCCAGCACCCAGCCCATATTCCTCCAAACCCTCCCTATTCATATACCCATCCAAATGTCTTTTAAATGTTGCAATTGTACCAGCCTCCACCACTTCCTCTGGCAGCTCAGTCCATGCACATAATACCCTCTGCATGAAAAAGTTGCCCCCTTAGGTCTCTTTTATATCTTTCCTCTCTCACCCTAAACCTATACCCTCTAGTTCTGGACTCCCCAACCTCAGGGAAAAGATCTTATTTATTTACCCTGTACATGCCCCTCATGACATTATACATCTCTATAAGGTCACCCTTCAGCCTCTGACCCTCCAGGGAAAACAGCTCCCAGCTTATTCAACCTATCCCTGTATCTCAAATTGTCCAATCCTGGCAACATCCTTGCAAATCTTTTCTAAAATCTTTCAAGTTTCTCAAGTTTCTTGATTATATGTTTTTGGAGATATGTCTCTTGATTTAACTTAAAATATAAGCCACAACTATTAATTTAACCTGGGACAGTGTTTTGTAGAAGAATAAGATGGTGCTATTTTCTAGGTCTGTAGATTGTAAAGGAGCAAAAATGGCCTTTGTAGTGATATGTGCTTCTTGTCAGATGTAGGAGTTTAAAGAGAGTTTAAGGGTTACTGCGGATTATATCTACCATAAATGCTGTTGGATGCGAATCATATCAAATTGAATAGATCGGTTGGAGAGACAGTTAGAAGCAATGAGGAATTTGCAACAGCAACAGTATGTGATGGATGGTAGTTATAGGAAGGGGTGGGGGGTGGGGGGGAGTCTCAGATACAATCACATAGATGGGTTAACTCCAGGAAAGGTAAGAGAGGTAGGCAGCTAGAGCATGAGTCTTTTGTGGATATATCCATTTCAAACAGGTATGCTGTTTTGGAAAATGTAGGGGATGATGGATTTTCAGGGGAACGTAGCACGAACAGCCAAGTTTCTGGTATTGAGACTGGCTCTAACGCAACGAGGGGTACATCGGGTTCCAAGAGAACAATTGTGACATGCGATTCTCTAGTCTGAGGTTTCTATGGCAGAATGGTGTGTTGCTTCCCTGATGCCAAGATCAAGTGTGACTCAGAGGGTACAGGATGTTCTCACAGGGGAGAGAGGTCATTGTCCACATTGGAACCAATGATATAGGAAGGGAAAAGGTTGAGTCTCTGAGGGGAGATTACAGAGAGTAAGGCAGAATATTAAAAAGGAGTTCCTTGAGAGTAGTAATATCTGGATTTCTCCAGGTGCTACGAGCTAGTGAGGGCAGGAATAGGAGGATAGAGCATGAATGAGGAGCTGGTGCATGGGAGAAGGATTCATATTTTTAGATCATTCAAATCTCTTTTAGGGTAGAAGTGACCTCTACAAGATTGCACCTAAATTGGAAGGGGAGTAATATACTAGCAGGGAAATTTGCTAGAGCTGCTCGGGAGGATTTAAACGAGTAAGATGGGGAGATGGGACCCAGGGAGATAGTGAGGAAAGAGGTCAATCTGAGACTGGTACAGTTGAGAACAGAAGTGAGTCAAACAGTCAGGGGAGGCAGGGACAAGGTAGGATGAATAAATTAAACTGCATTTATATCAATGCAAGGGGTCTAACAGGGAAGGCAGATGAACTTAGGGCATGGTTAGGAACATGGGACTGGGATGACACCGAAAGACTGAAAGACTGAAGCGACTGGGCTTGTAAACCCTTGAGTTTAGAAGACTGAGAGGGGATCTGATTGAGACATATAAGATTATGAAAGGATTGGATACTCTGTCAGCAGGAAACATGTTTCCGCTGATGGGTGAGTGCTGACCCAGAGGACACAGCTTAAAAATACGGGGTAGACCATTTAGGACAGAGATGAGGAGAAACCTCTTCACCCAGAGAGTGGTGGCTGCGTGGAATGCTCTGCCCCAGAGGGCAGTGGAGGCCCAGTCTCTGGATTCATTTAAGAAAGAGTTGGATAGAGCTCTCAAAAGGGTTATGGAGAAAAGGCAGGAAGCGGATACTGATTAGGAATGATCAGCCATGATCACATTGAATGGCGGTGCAGGCTCGAAGGGCTGAATAGCCTACTCCTGCACCTATTGTCTATTGGGATAGCATAGCAATTACAGAAACATGGCTCAGAGACGGGCAGGACTGGCAGCTTAATGTTCCAGGCTACAGGAAGGATAGAAAGGGAGGCAAGAGAGGAGGGGGAGTGGCATTTTTGATAAGGGATAGCATTATAGCTGTGCTGAGGGAAGAAATGCCTGGAAATATATCCAGAGGAGTTATTTGGGTGGAACTGAGAAATAAGAAAGGGATGATAACTTATTGGGATTGTGTTACAGACCCGCTAATAGTCAGAGGGAAATTGAAAAACAAACTTGTAAGGAGATCTCAGCTATCTGTAAGAATCATAGGGTGGTTATTGTCGGGGATTTTAACTTTCCAAACATAGACTGGGACTGCCATAGTGTTAAAGGCTTAGATGGAGAAGAATTTGTTAAGTGCATACAAGACAATTTTCTGATTCAGTATGTGAATGTACCTACTGGAGAAGATGTAAAACTTGACCTACTCTTGGGAAATAAGGCAGGGCAGATGAGTGAGGTGTCAGTGGGGGAACACTTTGGGGCTAGCGACCATAATTCTATTAGATTTAACATAGTGATGGAAAAGAATAGACCAGATCTAAAAGTTGAAGTTCTAAATTGGAGAAGGCCAATTTTGACGGTATTAGGCAAGAACTTTCGAAAGCTGATTGGGGGCAGATGTTCGCAGGTAAAGGGACAGCTGGAAAATGGGAAACCTTCAGAAATGAGATAGCGAGAATCCAGAGAAAGTATATTCCTGTCAGGGTGAAAGGAGAGGCCGGTAGGTATAGGGAATGCTGGATGACTAAAGAAATTAAGGGTTTGCTTAAGAAAAAGAAGGAAGCATATGTAAGGTATAGACAGGGTAGATCGAGTGAATCTTTAGAAGAATATAAAGGCAGTAGGAGTATACTTAAGAGGGAAATCAGGAGAGCAAACAGAGGACATGAAATAGCTTTGGCAAATAGAGTTAAGGAGAATCCAAAGGATTTTTACAAATACATTAAGGACAAAAGGGTAACTAGGGAGAGAATAGGGCCCCTCAAAGATCAGAGCTGAAAATGTGTTGCTGGAAAAGTGCAGCAGGTCAGGCAGCAACCAAGGAGCAGGAGAGTTGACATTTCGGGCATGAGCCCTTCTTCAGGAATGAGGCCTTTCCAGCAACACATTTTTAGCTCTGATCTCCAGCATCTGCAGTCCTCACTTTTCCCTCAAAGATCAGCAAAGCGGCCTTTGTGAGGAGCCGCAAAAAATAAGGGAGATACTAAATGAGTATTTTGCATCAGTATTTACAAGATATAGAGTTAGGGAAATAGATGGTGACATCTTGCAAAATGTCCACATTACAAAGGAGGAAGTGCTGGGTGTCTTGAAATGGGTAAAGGTGAATAAATCCCCAGGACTTGATCAAGTGTACCTGAGAATTCTGTGGGAAGCTAGAGAAGTGATTGTTGGGCCTCTTACTGAAATATTTGTATCATCAATAGACACAGGTAAGGTGCCGGAAGACTGGAGGTTGGCAAATGTTGTGCCACTGTTTAAAAAGGGTGGTAAGGACAAGCCAGGGAACTGTAGACTGGTGAGCCTGACGTCAGTGGTGGGCAAGTTGTTGGGCAGAATCCTGAGGGACAGGATGTACATGCATTTGGAAAGGCAAGGACTGATTCGGGATAGTCAACATGGCTTTGTACGTGGGAAATCACCTCTCACAAGAAGTAGCAAAGAGGATTGATGAGGACAGAGTGGTAGATGTGATCTATATGGACTTCAGTAAGGTGTTCGACAATGTTCCCCATGGAAGACTGATTAGCAAGGTTAGATCTCACGGAATACAGGGAGAACTAGCCATTTGCATTCAGAACTTGCTCAGAGGTAGAAGACAGAGGGTGGTGGTGGAAGGTTGTTTTTCAGACTGGAGGCCAGTAACCAGTGGAGTGCCACAAGGATCGTTGCTGGGTCCTCTACTTTTTGTAATTTACATAAATGATTTGGATGCGAACATAAGAGGTAAAGTTAGTAAGTATGCAGATGACACCAAAATTGAAGGTGTAGTGGACAGCGAAGAGAGTTACCTCAGATTACAACAGGATCTAGACCAGATGGGCCAGTGGCTGAGAAGTGGCAGATGGAGTTTATGCAGATAAATGTGACATGCTGCATTTTGGGAAAGCAAATCTTAGCAGGACTTATACACTTAATGGAAAGGTCCTCGGGAGTGTTGCTGAACAAAGAGACCTTGGAGTGCAAGTTCATAGCTCCTTGAAAGTGGAGTCACAGGTAGATAGGATAGTGAAGAAGTGTTTGGTATGCTTTCCTTTATTGGTCAGAGTATTGAGTACAGGAGTTGGGAGGTGATGTTACGGCTGTACAGGACATTGGTTCGGTCACTGTTGGAATATTGCGTGCAATTCTGGTCTCCTTCCTATCGGAAAAATGTTGTGAAACTTGACAGGGTTCAGAAAAGATTTACAAGGATGTTGCTAGGGTTGGAGGATTTGAGCTATAGGGAGAGGCTGAACAGGTTGGGACAGTTTTCCCTGGAGCGTCGGAGGGTGAGGGGTGACCTTATAAAGGTTTACAAAATTATGGTGGACATGGATAGGGTAAATAGGCAAAGTCTTTTCCCTGGGGTGGGGAGTCCAGAACTAGAGACCATAGGTTTAGGGTGAGAGGGGAAAGGTATAAAAGAGACCTAAGGGGCAACTTTTTCACGCAGAGGGTGGTACGGGTATGGAATGAGCTGCCAGAGGAAGTGGTGGAGGCAGGTACAATTACAGCATTTAAGAAGCATTTCGATGGGTATGTGAATAGGAAGGGTTTGGAGGGATATGGGCTGGGTGCTGGCAGGTGGGACTAGATTGGTTTGGGATATCTAGTCAGCATGGACGGGTTGGACCGAAGGGTCTGTTTTCATGCTGTACATCTCTATGACTCTATAACATCTGGATGGGTAAGGAGGTCAGGTGGCATATTGCCGCCAATGAGGAAGTGTGGAAGAAATTCTCCAAACTAACCTCTGTGCCAGTGATATTCCATTATCAGGTATGATCTTAATTCCCTGATGTTTCAGAGAATATTAGTTTTATTAAACTTACAAGATTCGTACAGGGCACTATGAGTGGAAATATAGATACTTCTCTGGTTGTTGAATCTAAAACAAGAGAAATAATCTCAGGTAAGTCATTGAAGACTGCAGAGGAGAAATTTCTTCAATCAGAGCGTAGTGAGCCTTTTGAGTTTGTTGTGAAAATGGCATCATTCAGCGTGTTCAAGGTAGAAATTCATAGTTTTCTGGAGATTATTGACATCAAGGGACATAGATATTATTTAAAAGATGGATGAGCAGAATTTAGGAAAATTGGAAATAAATTGAAAATCAGAATTTCAGAATTACTTTCAGGATCAAGAAAAGCAGAATAGACCAGATGAATGTAGGCAGGACAGACATTGAAGAAGGGAAGGGTTGAGATTCCTGAGGCTTTGGGAAGCTAGAATCTGGATAACCTAAATTGGTTGCACCCCAGCAGGATCAGGACGAGTATCTATGCAGGGGCATTCACATGTACTGTGGGGAAATGTGAGAAACATTTACAATTAGTCAAATTAACAGGGTAACTACTTGTAAAAGATTATGTTATGATTACAATTATAGCACAGGTTTATAGAATGACCAAGATTGGGCAATGGATATCCAACAACAATTTAGGGCTCCTTACTTAAGGAAGGATGTGCCTTGCAGGGGCTCCAGAGGAGATTTACAGGAATGGTATCAGGGATGAAGGGCTTGTCAAATAAGGAGCTCTGGGTCTGTACTCAATGAGGTTCAGAATGATGTGGGGGTTCTGATTGAAACTTACAGAATGCTAAGAGACCTGCACAGAGTGGATGTGCAGGCAATATTTCTACTCATAGGAGAGACTAGGACCTGAGGGCACAGCCTGAGAGTAAAAGGTTGACCCTTTAGACTTGAGATGAGGAGAAATTTCTTCAGCTGGAATGTTATGCTACAGAAGACCATGGAGGCTGAGTAATTGATTATATTCAAGGTAGAGATAGTCCTTAATTCGTAAGGGGCTGAAAGGTTCTGGGGAGAAGACAGGAGAATGGGATTAAGAAACACATTAATTATGATCAAGTAGTTCAGCAGACTTGATGGGAGCCTTTATCCTATGGCCTTATGGTTTTATAATGAGAGGATATTTAAGTGAAACATAAAATATTTACAAGGCTGGACAGCGAGTAGGCAGTGTTGATGATTCCCCTGGCCAGGCATCTAGAACAAGGGATGACAGTCTCAGGATGTGGGATAAACCATTCAGGAATGAAATGATGTGCAACATTTTCACTTAAAGGGTGGCGATCTTAAAGAATTCTCTCCCATTTAAGACCTTAGAGGACAAACCACTGGGTATGCTTCAGAAATATAGATTATTAGACACTAAGAGCATCAATAGGTGTGGAAAGTGTGCACTTATTCAGAATGGATACTAGGAGGATGTTCCTGTTCTCCTGTACGAGGGGTTAAACTGTCTCTTGTTGTTTTTACCTCTTCGGTTCTTTTGTTCACTATAGGCTCACGATAACATCTTTAGACCATCGGGGATTCTAAAAAGCATTGAAGTAACAACAATGGGAAAATACGTGGACACATGCACAATCTGAGAAACCAGCTCAGCTGCCTCCCAATAATAAGTCATTGAATGTTGAAATATTTGCATATCTTGGGAAAGGTGCAAAAACACCCCACCGTGAAGTAGATTCTTTTCATCTGCACTGTCTATTAACAGTTTTGCAAGCTCATTTGAATTAATTTATTTAATGCTCACTATATGGCATTGCAATTAGGTTCCCTACAGTGTGGAAACAGGCCATTCGGCCCAACCAGTCCACACCAACCCTCCGAAGAGTAACCCACCCAGACCCATTTCCCTAATGCACCTAACACTATGGTGCATGGCCAATTCACCAGATCTGGACTGTGGGAAGAAACCGGAACAAACTCCACACAGACAGTTGCCCGAGGCTGGAATCAAACCTGGGACCCTGGTGCTGTGAGGCAGCAGTGCTAACCACTGAGCCACCATGCCACCCTAAACGCTACCCTGAAACTGATAATACCAAATCTGCATTTTTAAAGGACTAAATATGCCTTCATATCCAATTGTTATTTTGCCTTTATTTCGATAAACACATTACTACAGCCTTGACTTTGAGAATTTTATGTCAAACATATCAAAAGGCTGTTCATTTCACTGACGTATTTTTGAGAAGCATTATTCAGCAATATGTTAAATCACTGAGTGAACTTATGGACACCATTATGAGTGAATACCATCAAAATATTCTTAAATGGTCAGAACAATTTGCATTATGCTTTCAAGATCATGCAATTTTTTTTATATTGACACTGTTTTCTGAGGTGAGCAAGCTTAGAAAAACCCAACTGCGTGCTTGAAAGGTGAAATCTTAATAAACAGGAGTAGAATATTCAGTCTTGTTTATGTGTTCAGGACTTGCTGCAGTACTGTGATATGGTTATTATGAATGAATAGAGACACCCTTGTCAGGTGTTACTGTGCTATTTATGTTACAATTATACAAGGTTAACTTTAGAGCTCAGTTACACGTTGCACTGAGGTATTCTGATTCACTGATAACAACCACTTTAAACTTCAGTACATTTTACATATACTAGTAGAAACATGGCTTTCGAGGTTAATTCTGCCGACACATTAAATGGGCTTCAGTCAGCAGGATGCTGCATAATGTAATCACCCGCTGAGTAGACCTTTGACTTGGGATTCATTAATAGTGACAGGAAAGACCTGCTCAAAAACTCCATTCAGCGTAGAATTTATTACTTGGAAGAAGTACTTATTCGAAGATCACTATTTAGAACCTTCAGTCTAGTTATTTTTTTTTAGATTAGACTTACAGTGTGGAAACAGGCCCTTCGGCCCAACAAGTCCACACCGACCCGCCGAAGCGAAACCCACCCATACCCCTACATTTACCCCTTACCTAACACTACGGGCAATTTAGCATGGCCAATTCACCTGACCCGCACATCTTTGGACTGTGGGAGGAAACCGGAGCACCCGGAGGAAACCCACGCAGACACGGGGAGAACGTGCAAACTCCACACAGTCAGTCACCTGAGTCGGGAATTGAACCCGGGTCTCAGGTGCTGTGAGGCAGCAGTGCTAACCACTGTGCCACCGAAGTTTTTTTTAATCTTGATGTATACATCCAAAGAAAACACTCTATCCTCTGCATTATACAGAACAATATTGGGAAACTATTTGCTGGATGTGTCTTTTGTTAAAAACTGCTTTTTCAAATATTGTAAATTAATATTAGTCCAAGGCAGAAATCTGAACTGAGTTGGATATTAGGAACAGAGCATTCATGGTTTTGACTTTTCAGGATGGCAGCTTTCAAAATGTTACCTATTTCATCAAAAGACTGTACATTTAAGCCTGAAATCAATATCTGAAATCAATACCAATAATCCATGCCCCTTTCTAAGGAAGATCATCAACCTGAAACATTAACTCTGTCTGCACAGATTGTAGCCATGATGCGAAGGAGCCAGTGTTAGACTGGGGTGGACAAAGTTAAAAATCACACAACATAGATTATAATCCAATAGGTTTATTATTTGGAAGCACTAGCTTTCGTAGTGCTGCTCCTTCATCAGGTAGCTGTGGAACGCGATCATAAGACACAGAATTTATAGCAAAAGATGCTGCCGCATTGACGGAGAATTTTCCATTCTTACTGTTTTGGCTGTGTTTATTAGTAAGCATCACAAGTGGAGTGTTTCCAGCACATGTGCAGCGTCGATCTCAGGCCTGGAGTTTGATCTCAGGCCTGGAGTTTGATCTCAGGCCTGGAGTTTGATCTCAAGGCAGATGTGTAGATCAGTGGAAGATCACAGAGGCCCTCCCCACTGACTTCCTGGACAGAATGGTTAAAAGACCTGCTTCAGTTCTCCAGAACTTAATTGCAGTTGTTTAATTGACATGAGATCCTCTTGGCCTCACTCCACACCTTCCTCACAAGTCCCCATGCTAACTGATGCCAATCTGTGCTCCCTCCAATCCCCATATCCTTTACAGCCCTATGCCAATTTACAGCCAATTCATGCCAACATTTGAAACACACCCTACATGGTTCCTTACAGTTCCTGTGCTAATTTAATGCTAACTAATGGTCCCCCAACAACCTCATGAACCATTATTGTCCTTATGCCAACTTCATGCTAGCTCATGAGCCACTCCCCTCACCCATCCACACCAATGCTGCCTTATAGCTGCTAATCAACTACTGCTAATGAATGTAAACTCAGGTAACCTTGTGCCCTTGAAAATGAGGTAATATCTTTACGTCATAGAAATTTCAACAAAACAGTGAATATATAGCCTTTCATTGTGACAATAATATGTTGTGGAAGCAATCAAGACAACAAAAAATTCAAGAAACAGCTGTTGAAACTATCGCACATAGATTCTCTTTCTGAATTTATAGACAGTAGAAAATTATATTTTACACGTTGTTAAATTGATATCACTTGATAACTTGACAGTACCAAAGCTCTTAAACATCCTTTATAATAATTTACATCTACTTTCAAAATTGAACATTCACATCTTGCAGAAAAGGATCTTCTTTGTAGTAAAAATGGTTATTAGATTAGATTACTTACAGTGTGGAAACAGGCCCTTCGGCCCAACAAGTCCACACCGACCCGCCGAAGCACAACCCACCCATACCCCTACATTTACCCCTTACCTAACACTACGGGCAATTTAGCATGGCCAATTCACCTGACTCGCACATCTTTTGACTGTGGGAGGAAACCGGAGCACCCGGAGGAAACCCACGCAGACACGGGGAGAATGTGCAAACTCCACACAGTCCGTCACCTGAGTCGGGAATTGAACCCGGGTCTCAGGTGCTGTGAGGCAGCAGTGCTAACCACTGTGCCCATGTGAACTCAGCATTGAGTAAAAATGGCCATACTGAGTTTGGGTTTCTCTCATGTTTCAGTCACACTGTCCTACTGCTCTTACCAGAGAAAATCAAATTTGCCAGAAGCTGAGGTAAGTCTTTCAGATCTGTGTTCCCAGAACCTTTTCAGTTAACTCTCAACAATTTTGCAAAATATTTAAACCACAGCGTCAGTGTTAGGATGCTAGCTTCTAGCACAAAGTGGTTCGACACAGAGTAATAACAAAGTTCAAGATGACCTCTTTCTGTTCTGTGCAGGCCTTAAACAATTGAAAATTCTTAAATCAGTTTTATTTACAATAATTGTTAGTTTCCTTTATAAAGCATTCAGTAATTCAGTGAATAATTAAAATATAAAATTAGGATATCTCCAATGGACTCAAAAACTGTGGAGAATTGATTGCAATTGCTTTTGGTAAAAATCAAAAAAGCAAAAGCATTTTCACTTAAAGCAACATTTAGAATTACACGAGTAGCAATGTTTCTGGATTTATTTCATATTATTGTTTACTAATCCGAATCTACAGTGCATCCAGAATTATCTCAAACTTAAACTTCTCATCCTTGTTGTTTCTGGTCCTTGTGGGTTAAACAGGAATTAAGTTGTGAAAAGGATGATTGGTTTTGAGTCGATTGTCACTTTTGATATTTTCAGTCCTGTCACTGGTCCTGACCTTGCACATGGCTATTTTGATAATGATGATTACCTCTCATTTATCGATGTAAGCACATGCAGCCATGCCCACATTGTGCTGCAAGTAATTATCATAGAATTGTTAAATCCCAAGAGTGTGAAAACAGGCCATTTGGCCCAACAAGTCCACACCAATCCTTGGAAGAGCATCCATCCCAGACTCACACCCTGCCCTAAACCCTACATTTTCCATGGCTAATTCACCTAGACTGCATGTCCCTGGACCCCAAGGGCAATTTAGCATGACCAATTCTCCTAACCTGCATATAGAGTCATACAGCACGGACACAGACCCTTCGGTCCAATCACTCCATGCCGAGGATAATCCCACCTAGCTGCTCTTGGCCCATATCCCTCCAAAGCTTTCCTATTCATCTACCTATCCAAATGTTTTCAAAGATTGTAATTGTCCCCACATCCACCATTTCCTCAGGATGTTCATTCCACACGTGAATCACCCACTGTGTGAAGAATTTGCCTCTCACATGTTTTTTTAAATCTTTCTCCTCTCACCTTCAAAAGTGCCCGTCTTGAAATCCCCCATCCTAGGGAAGTGAAAGCTACCATTAACTCTAACTATTCCCCCCATATTTTTCAACTTGTATAAGATCGCCTCTGGACTTCCTACACTCCAGTGAAAAGGCCCCACCCTACCCAGCCTTTCTTTATAATTCAAATCTTCCATTCCAAGCAATGTCTCTTCTGAACCCTCTCCAGCTTGGTATTATGCTTCTTATAGCTGGCTGGCCAGAACTGGACACAGTATTCCAGATGAGGCCTCATCAATGTCCTATACAACATCAACATGATTTCTCAACTCCTATACTCAAAAGACTGAGTAAAGAAGGCAAGTGTGCCAAATGCCTTTTTAACCACCTTGCCCATATGTCATAAAGTCATAGAGATGTACAGCATAGAAACAGGCCCTTTGGTCCAACTCATCCATGTCAACCAGACATCCTGGATAAATTTAATGCAATTTGTCAGCATTTGCACCATATCCCTCCAAACCCTTCTTATTCATGTAACCATCCAGATGCCTTTTAAGTGTTGTAATTGTACCAGCCTCCACCACTTTCTGTAGCAGCTCATTCCACACATGCACCATCCTCAGCCTGAAATATTTGCCACTTAGGTCCCTTTACAATCTTTCCCCTCTCAACTTAACCTATATCCTCTAGTTATGGACTCCCCCAAACTTGGAAAAAGACTTTGTCTATTTACCCTATCCATGCCCCTCCTAATTTTATAAACCTCTTTAAGGTCATTCCTCAGCCTCCGACGCTCCAGCCTATTCAGTCTGTCCCTATAGCTCAAATCCTCCAACCCTGGCAACATCCTTGTGAATTTTTTCTGAACCATTTCAAATTTCACAACGTCCCACCAATTTTGGTGTCATCTGTGAACTTACCTCCTAAGTTCACATCTAAATCATTTATATAAATAATGAAAAGCAGTGGATCCAGCACCAATCCTTGTGGGACACTGCTGGTAACAGGCCTCCAGTCTGAAAGGCAACCCTCCGCCACCACCTTCTGTCTTCTACATTCGAGCCAGTTCTGCATCCAAATGGCTAGTTCTCCCTGTATTGCATGTGATCTAACCTTGCTAACATAAGGAAACTTGTCAAATGCCTTACTGAAGTCTGCCCTCATCAATCTTTTTTGTAATTTTTTTTGAAGAAGGCAGCAGTGCTAAACACTGAGCCACTCGATGCCTTAAACTATGTACACCCTTGTTCTGAAAGAGAGAGGGAAATGCATCAATGAATGTGGTGTCATGTGTTATCTATTTTGATTGAATAGTGGCATTGTGTGCAAGCTGAGAAAGGTGGATGTGAGGTTTGTAGAAATATGAAGTCAGTGAGCGTGAAGTGAAGCTGGGATTGGGAAGCTTGGCTCACAGTTGACAGAGAATATTGGTTGTCATGTAAAGGGGTGGTTTATTGAGCAATTATGAGGCAAGCAGGAAAAATCATTCTGGATATTCATTGACTTTCACCATACTTGGATATTTATTGTTCTTTGCATGGCACTACAACCAGGTCTCAGGGCTACTGATATTGATCATGATGCCTGTCTTTTCCCAGTACCCTTGCATGTTTACCTGGAGGTCTAATGTTAAAATGATCTCTCTTCCTCTCTACTTCCTAAACCAAATCCTTCAAATGCTGTAAACAGGAACCTTGAAGTTGGATCTCTCCATAACTGTACCATGTTTCCATGTTTTTACTGCTTTCTCTGCCTACCTTCAGAACTTAGCAGAACTAAAATAGATCTCACATTGATGTTAACTAATACAGGTTACCTTGAACTCCTGCCAGCCTCTCATCACTTTGTACCAGTTATTGGGGTGTCTAGTTACCTAGCAGTGTTTTTTTTTAGCAATAGCTACATTCTACAATCATGGTGATGAGCAAGCAGCATAATGTATATGTGCTGCCAATGTTGGAAGTGATCGATATGGGCAATCACATATTGCAATTCTTGTCATATTAGAATGCCATGCCAACATGTGGTTGAGTAGAGAGTCGCCACCGTTCCATTTTAGGACCTGATTGGTCTAAAGTGGCAGCAAAAAACTATTAGGTATTCTAATGAAAGGAGGTTCATGTCTTAAACAAGGTGTAATGTATGACATGATAGCAATCAGGTACAAGATATGTGAGCGAGGTAGACATTACCATAAAGACCATAACAGTGACTTAGATAGTACATATCCCTCGAGGTCCAGATCTCTTCTACCTTTCCCCACTCAAGACTTTATAACATCACCAGATTGAGTGAAACATAGTGTCTTCAGCATTACTTTATGCAATAATTGACGTCTCTTGAATTGGTACTATTCAAGTTTCAAGGGCTATGTTTCTATCCTCAATTTTTTCAGGATGCTGGAGCAGATATCGCACCTGATCTTGTGTCAACATTACAGCTCTTCTCAAGTCCAGAAGCAGGGTCATTTGGATGGCAGACCCTGTCATGTCATAGGCACATCAACTGTATCCATTGCAAAATGTCAACTAATTTTTCAGAACAACACCAGCATAGGGTAGATGGCAATGTCGAGAAAAGTGTACTCAACCCTCAAAAGATAAGATACAGTTGACGTGCTGCCAATTCTAACCCACTTATGCGCTTCATGCTGTGGCTACCTATGGCTCAGCTATGACATATGACAATGTGTTTTCTTCATAATTATGAATGCATTCAACTCAAGCCCCTTTCTGTGGAATTAAATATATGATGATATTTTGAAGGAGTACTAAATTAAAGAAGGTTGGCTAATTTTCTTTTCATTTGGTTGATACCTTTAATTATGGTCTTGTCTATATGTCACCCACAGCATTATTTGAACAACACAAGAGTCAACAACAAGCACTGTCAGAACAGTTTAATCAAGTATCAGTCTTACTGTATATAGCAGGGGGCATTTCTGGGCATAATTTGTCCAATTGTTTATGTCTGTAATAATAGTGAATGCACTTTCCAAAAAAAAATGACCAAGAGACATTTCAGAACACTTTCAAAGATGTGAGAAAGAATCTAGTTCCTGCTTTGTTAACGTGAGTAGTTCAACCATAAGAAAAATCATCCTGTTTGCTTTCCAAAGTGTTTGCCGTATCTGCGTTTTCGTTTGGGAAGATGGAGGAAGTTCAGTGATGATATTTTTAAGTGTTCAAAATTTTGTGAAGAATGAGGCAAAAATGATAATTGACTGTGCTTAACAAACTTTTGCCTTGTAATTATATAATGTGCAAGAAGCTTTAGAACAAAGTAGGAAAAAAGATAGAATGTTTATAAATAAAGCATCAATCAAGCTTTCCTGAACTGTATGTTTTTGCATGACCATACCTTCTCCACGAATTTATTGCTGTGAGTGAAAGCAAACAGTAGGCTAACCACAGACTAAAAGGAAGTCTGAAATTCTACTGATCATCCTCGCCCATGTCATACTTGGTCTCCAGGAGAGGATTTTTGGTGGTTTACCACATAAGTGAATACAGCTGTTGCTGAGTGATCTACTGGATGCAGCTTACAAGTCGCTCAGTTTTGTTTACCTTAGCTTAATTGCTGAGTGGCTTTTTAAAAAATGGAGTTTATATTTCATATAAGAACTTGAATAAGCATTCCAGGTTTTCACAAACTCTTCAGGCAATTTTGTCAGATTCTAATGGCACTTTACACACAAAAGCAACATTCCACTAAAACTGGCAATAGCATCTCTTGTACTTACTAACATGACATCAAACAAATTTTAAAAACTGTTACAAACTTAGCATCCATGAAAAAGTTTCAAACTTTATTTCAACCCTCTTATTTGTCTCTTCCTTTGCAAGGAGTTGGCGAATAGTTACTTCATAACAACCTTTAGGTAAAATCCTGGATAATAAGAGTTGATATCCGATATACTGACATGGGCTAAAAAGAATGAGTAACAGGCACCAGACTCAAACCTAACCATGTTTACTTTTGATAACCAAGCACAAATATTTTCAGTCAGCATTCATTAAATGACAATCGGAAGAAAAGCATTGGCTGATTTTCCTTCACTCAACACTGAAAAACCAATGCGTGTTCTGGTGCACAAAGCTTCACATCAAAAGCACAAGTTCATAAACTCTATTCCTATCACGATTTGCTGAGAAAACCTGTAGGAAGTTGATCTTTGTCCTTTTATTTGAGGTGTCAGGAGTTCTGCACAAATCTTGCCTTTGCTTAAATGACTGTAGACTGAATCTTACATTCTCTGTGTGCAGTTTTGGAATCCACATTATCAGAAAGATATGATTGCATTGGAGGGGATACAAAGGAGATTTACAAGGATATTGCCTGGGCTGAACAGTTTTAAATTAGAAGAGAGATTGGATAGATGGGGGTTATTTTTCTTGTGGCAGAGTTATGATTGAGAGGTATATAAGAGGGGTAGACAGAAAGCAACTTTTCCCCTAATTGGAGGGATCACTGACCAGGGGCATAGATTACAGGTAAAGGGCAAGAGATTTAAAGAGGATGAGAGGAAAAAAAAAGAAGTGGGTGGTGGGGACCTGGAACTCACTGCCTGTAACAGTGGCAGAGGCAGAGAATAGCATAACATTGAAGAAGTATTTAGATGTGCACTTGTGACACCAAGACATACAAGGCTATGGGTCAAATGTTGCAAAGTGGCATTAGAATAGTTAGGTGTTTGACTGGCACAGACTTGATGGATCAAAGGGCCTTTTTCTGTGATGTGGACCTCTACGACTCTATGACATTTTTTGGCTAAGTCTGAGATGCATTGAGTTTTTCAAGGGACTTCCACCATGTGCACATTTTCATATTTTATGTTGATAAACTTGCGTAATTAATTACCTACTATACCCCTGTAGCATCTTTCATGTTCGATTTGTACCCCATCTTACCATACTGTTCAAACAACAGCTCATCACTTCCACCAAAACACCAGCATCCCTTACACCTGTGCCATCCTTGAGAATCTGTTGAGCACACAGAAAAGCACCAGAGCTCCCTACATAGTTCCTGGCATATACCGCAGAGGTGACAGACAGGGGGAAATTAAGGGCAGGGAGCTTAAGGAACTTCCTCAATGTTCAGATTCAGCAGTGGAGGCTATGACATCAAATCAAGTCAGCCTGGTTTGAGGTTGCCACTGGGGTTAATGAAATCCCAGCTATCTGGAAGAATGCTCAATGCAGTGGGAAGAAGGCCAGAATCCTTTACCGCCTTGCCAGGGTATGTGTCACCATCTACTCTGATACCTCACACTCGCTGTATCCCACCCATTGTACCCATCACCCACAAAGACCCATGCTCTGGCAATATCTCTGTTGCCTTCAACATGCTCCTCACTCATTCCCACCCTTGGCAGCCCATAATACCATGAACTCCTCTGCACTGCCTGTGCACTCGGTCAGAACATCTCCCCACCTGCATAGACAGTATTAGCTGTGACCCACTTTTACCTTGTGTAATACCTGTCTCTTTCTCTCTCATTCCATGAGGAAAATGTCTACAAAAAGGCATAATGAATATGCTGCCCAACATTCAGCTTTCGACACCTTGTGAGGAGAACATCCTGATTATGACCACCACAATGCACATGGATTGGTATTAGAGGCTGCCCTTCACCTACTGTGCCTTGATCCCCTGAGGAAAGACTATCTCCCTTGTCTTGACAAATGCCAACTGTCATAATGACAACTTTCTAGACTTTGTGGCTGTATTAAAGTACACGTTAAGCCTGCAGTGATACGGTATCTCTACCTGAGGGAATGAAGCACAAAAATGCAAAGCAGGGCAGGGATACTGTGAGCATTTGGTGAACTCTGAGTGATTCAGCACTATGCAAGCAAGCAAAGAGTCTGGAGATACAACCTGACCCAGTCTATGGGCTAGATGCATAGTGTCCTTGTTGCAGCATTACAATGACAGTTGCAATTTTAGCCTAAGATACAGCATTGAAGTGCAGGAATGACCAGTCAGTGAATCAGAGATGTGCTATGAGGGTTCTTGATATTCTCACCCTGGCAGATGCCAAAGTGTGGGGTGCATGTGGCCTGTGCCCATGTAGTGTGCCCTGAGATGTTCGTGCACAGTTTCCAACATGTAGGTTATTTGGTGAGCTGAATTTGTCAGGTATCATCTCTGCTTTCATTGTCAGATTTTATTGGCATCTAGCTTGTTTGGTGGGTTTGTTGGATGAGAGGCTGAAGGTTAATGAAGGGAGTTGCAGCATTTACTCAGTAATAGCCCCCTTATTTGGCATCTTCCCATTGCTCAGTGAGAATCTCGCCATGCCATTTGTAAAAAGCATAAAAGTTGGTGGGAGATGACCATGAGACGGGCTTTGCCACACTTGTTGCTTGATTCTGCCATACCTCTTAGAGTCATAAAATCATAGAGATGTACAGCACAGAAACAGACCCTTTGGTCCAACTCATCCGAATTCAGGCCCATTTGCCAGGCCTTAGCCCATATCCCTTTAAACTCTTCCTATCCAAATACTCATCCAGATGCCTCTTAAATGTTGCAATTGTACCAGCTTCCACCACTTCCTGTAGCAGCTCATTCCATACCCGCATCACCCTCTGTGTGAAAAAGTTACCCTTAGGTCCCTTTTATATCTTTCCAGTATTGCCCTAAACCTATGCCCTCTAGTTCTGGACCTCCTCATCCCAGAGAAAAGACTTTCCTTATTTATCCTATTCATGCCCCTCATGATTTTATAAACCTCTATAAGGTCACCCCTCAGCCTCCGACACCCCAGGAAAAACAGCCCCAGCCTGTTCAGCCTCTTCTTATAGCTCAAATCCTCCAACTCTGGCAACATCCTTGTAAAGCTTTTCAGAACCCTTTCAAGTTTCACAACTTCTTGCCCTAGCCTATGTCACCCAGATCTCTATTAGGTTCCACTTGGCATGTTCAAATTGCCTCCCTTCTGCTCTTTGAGTGTGCTCAAGCTGTAAAATACTTAATTGCATTCTCTGGTCATCTTCTGACTGAAGAACACAATGCAGCAATAGCATGGGTGACGACAGAACAAATAGTTTGCGCTGTTAATGCTTAGGGGAACCTGCGCAGTGCATCATCTCTGGCCTTCCTCTGGGTGAGTTGAACATTGTGTATTTGATTTAAATGCTTCTCAAAACATGCTGAGCCAAAATTCAATGCATGCCTCCACATTGTTTGCTCAGCCACAGTGTTTTCTGACCCCAAGAGAGGCGGTCTATAATTGAACTTGAGGCTCTTTCCCTTACATCCCTTACAAATCAGAAAGTGGTGTTTCTAACCAGTATTTAGGTAAACCTGGGCAGGATGGGGTCATGACATTGAGGGTTTGGGTAGAGTCATTGTATACTTAACCGACACCTGCAATATGCACTGCAGACGAGGAGGAAATTCTTCTCTTGGAGTATCATTAATCATTGGAATTCACTACCTCCAGAGAGCAGTGGCATTGAGTTATTAAATACTCTGTAGGCCGAATTAAATGAGTTTTTATCTACAGGGTATTCAAAAGTTACAGGAGAAAGAGGAGAAACAATGGTCAGCAGGAAAGTGCAGTTAAGGCTACAATCAGATCTGCCATTATCTTACTGAATGATGGAGAATACTTTAGGGCTCAAGTGACTTACTCTTGCTCCTATTTCTTATGTTCTGAAGTTCACCAGGATATATTTGAGGCTATAAGTCAAGTGACAAATGGATATATGGATAATATTCAGCCAAAACAGTAGCTCTAAAATTGATTTCTCCTAATCTCCAATGATAACTTCAGTTGGACAATGTCAAAGAAAAAGCATTAGTAACCATCGTTGGCCATTTAAATAATTTTTCTTGTATTACGTCAGTATTGCACAACAGCTAAACTTTAAGGTTGGGAGAATCTGCGAGGAATTATAGGCCTTAAACATTTTAGAAACTTTACTATTCTCCTCTAAAAATTGAAATAGTAAGGATGCTTCTTTGCCACCCACAAACATTAAATCCATATTGAGACGTACTTGTTTACTCCTTGCAATATTATAGAGTTCAACACTGCCTTCACATTACTCCTGTCACTGCTGGAGTTCAGAAACAACCATTACTCCTGTCACTGCTGGAGTTCAGAAACAACCATTACTCCTGTCACTGCTGGAGTTCAGAAACAGCCATTACTCCTGTCACTGCTGGGGTTCAGAATCAACCATTACTCCTGTCACTGCTGGGGTTCAGAAACAACCACTACTCCTGTCACTGCTGGGGTTCAGAAACAACCATTACTCCTGTCACTGCTGGGGTTCAGAAACAACCATTACTCCTGTCACTGCTGGAGTTCAGAAACAGCCATTACTCCTGTCACTGCTGGGGTTCAGAAACAGCCATTACTCCTGTCACTGCTGGAGTTCAGAAACAGCCATTACTCCTGTCACTGCTGGGGTTCAGAAACAACCATTACTCCTGTCACTGCTGGGGTTCAGAAACAGCCATTACTCCTATCACTGCTGAGGTTCAGAAACAGCCATTACTCCTGTCACTGCTGGAGTTCAGAAACAACCATTACTCCTGTCACTGCTGGGGTTCAGAAACAGCCATTTCTCCCGTCATTGCTGGGGTTCAGAAACAGCCATTACTCCCGTCACTGCTGGGGTTCACAAACAACCATTACTCCCGTCACTGCTGGGGTTCAGAAACAGCCATTACTCCCGTCACTGCTGGGGTTCAGAAACAGCCATTACTCCTGTCACTGCTGGGTTCAGAAACAGCCATTTCTCCTGTCACTGCTGGAGTTCAGAATCAACCATTACTCCCGTCACTGCTGGGGTTCAGAAACAACCACTACTCCTGTCACTGCTGGGGTTCAGAAACAACCATTACTCCTGTCACTGCTGGAGTTCAGAAACAACCACTACTCCTGTCACTGCTGGGGTTCAGAAACAACCATTACTCCTGTCACTGCTGGGTTCAGAAACAGCCATTTCTCCTGTCACTGCTGGAGTTCAGAATCAACCATTACTCCCGTCACTGCTGGGGTTCAGAAACAACCACTACTCCTGTCACTGCTGGGGTTCAGAAACAACCATTACTCCTGTCACTGCTGGAGTTCAGAATCAGCCATTTCTCCTGTCACTGCTGGAGTTCAGAATCAACCATTACTCCCGTCACTGCTGGGGTTCAGAAACAACCACTACTCCTGTCACTGCTGGGGTTCAGAAACAACCACTACTCCTGTCACTGCTGGGGTTCAGAAACAACCACTACTCCTGTCACTGCTGGAGTTCAGAATCAGCCATTTCTCCTGTCACTGCTGGAGTTCAGAATCAACCATTACTCCCGTCACTGCTGGGGTTCAGAAACAACCACTACTCCTGTCACTGCTGGGGTTCAGAAACAACCACTACTCCTGTCACTGCTGGAGTTCAGAAACAACCATTACTCCTGTCACTGCTGGGTTCAGAAACAGCCATTACTCCTGTCACTGCTGGCGTTCAGAATCAGCCATTACTCCTGTCACTGCTGGAGTTCAGAAAAAGCCATTACTCCTGTCACTGCTGGCGTTCAGAAACAACCATTACTCCTGTCACTGCTGGGGTTCAGAAACAGCCATTACTCCTGTCACTGCTGGGGTTCAGAAACAGCCATTACTCCTGTCACTGCTGGAGTTCAGAAACAACCATTACTCCTGTCACTGCTGGGGTTCAGAAACAGCCATTACTCCTGTCACTGCTGGAGTTCAGAAACAACCATTACTCCTGTCACTGCTGGGGTTCAGAATCAACCATTACTCCCGTCACTGCTGGGGTTCAGAAACAACCATTACTCCTGTCACTGCTGGGGTTCAGAAACAACCACTACTCCTGTCACTGCTGGAGTTCAGAAACAGCCATTACTCCTGTCACTGCTGGGGTTCAGAAACAGCCATTACTCCTGTCACTGCTGGAGTTCAGAAACAACCATTACTCCTGTCACTGCTGGGTTCAGAAACAGCCATTTCTCCTGTCACTGCTGGCGTTCAGAATCAGCCATTACTCCTGTCACTGCTGGAGTTCTGATACAGCCATTACTCCTGTCACTGCTGGAGTTCTGATACAGCCATTACTCCTATCACTGCTGGAGTTCAGAAACAACCATTACTCCTGTCACTGCTGGAGTTCAGAATCAACCATTACTCCTGTCACTGCTGGAATTCAGAAACAACCATTACTCCCGTCACTGCTGGGGTTCAGAATCAGCCATTACTCCTGTCACTGCTGAGGTTCAGAAACAACCATTACATCATTGTGGGCGGCACGGTGGCACAGTGGTTAGCACTGCTGCCTCACAGCGCCTGTAGACCCGGGTTCAATTCCCGACTCAGGCGACTGACTGTGTGGAGTTTGCACGTTCTCCCCGTGTCTGCGTGGGTTTCCTCCGGGTGCTCCGGTTTCCTCCCACAGTCACAAAGATGTGCGGGTCAGGTGAATTGGCCAAGCTAAATTGCCCGTAGTGTTAGGTAAGGGGTATGGGTGGGTTGCGCTTCGGCGGGTCGGTTTGGACTTGTTGGGCCGAAGGGCCTGTTTCCACACTGTAAGTCTAATCTAATCATCAAATAATAATAAAGCAAAGAACTGGAAGTCTGAAACAAACAAAAACAGAAATTGCTGGAGAAACTCAACAGGACTGGCAGCATCTGTGGAGATCGGTGGACTCAAAATGCTAACTTTGCTTTCTCTTCAGAGTTGCTGCCAGACCTTCTGGCTTTTCCCCCATATCAGGATGGTGGAAATGCATTGAACTAATTGGCTTAACCCCACTTTGGAAAACCCTTCCTGTATTTCAAGCACTTTGGAAATTTGTTTGTTTGTGTGGAATGAATACTTATCCAAACATCTATCACAAATATTGGAGAGCATAGCGTACAAGCTCTGTACTTAGACTTGAATATAGTGATGCATACTAATATAACTAATGTCTATTTCTTCCTTCGCATGATGATAACAATTAATTTGAATTCTGATTGCACTGTGACTCTAAGAAAATGAAATACGATACCAAACCTGAGACAAATATATTTCATTTTTGCTACATTTCTTTCAAATTAATGTCTTTTGTGGAAATTTGCTTATTGTTGGCATTCTGTTGCATCTTGTTTTAATATACTATACAATTTGAAAATATATTTAACTATTCAAGTTAGCCTTTACAAATGAGTCTTTACAACCTACAAAATAAATATATTGCTTTCTAACTAACTGATAGGAGTCTCAAATAAACTTCAGTAAAGAATTTTCCACATTTTGAACTCTGACACCGGCATTGCAGGAAATGAAGATATATCTTTAGTTCATAAACAAATCCTGCAAGAATGAGGAGAAAAATACTGAGGCAAAAGAAACAATGTAGTTTGTGTATGCTATTTAGCAATATCTTGTTCCATTCTAATAAAATATATATTCCCGTCCCATGTCTGAAAACAGGTCTTTGGTTCCTTGTCTGCTGAAGCTTCAGACAGAATTTTGTTGATGGATCTGGTCAGAGAACCAGCAAAGGACCCTCATTGTGTGATCTCAGAAAAGCCTGCTGAGCCACAAGCCCAACAGGCAGTTGCTAATCCACAAGTTGGTCGTTCTGCTGGAATCAAGATTCTGAGTGTGGATACCTCACCTACGAAAAGCTGTTGGCTACTCAAAGGCCAGCATTCTATGTGCTCAGTATTAACACAAGGTGTGGGGGGGGGGGAGGGGAGGGGAGTGGGGGAATGGGGGATTGGGGGAGAGCTGTACCTACTGCAAGAAAAGCACCTAGGGAATCCCAAGAGTTGGTACTGAATGCAGGAATGTTGTCAGCTGGGGCAAGGGAAATGCTAATACTGGGCCCTACCTTACAAAATGTCCAGTTTCACAATCAGGCACTGAATGCCTTTACAATTTTGGTAGTGGACAGTTCAAAGATGATAATGCCACTGAATTCATGGGGAGAGTTTTGGATTCTTGCAATTAAGTGGACATTTCTGGTAATTAAAACATGCACCCTTCTTACTTTTCAACTTCAAAATGTGAAATATCAAAGATTTGAAGACATTTCTAATTAGATTTACTTTGGCGAGCTTAGCATGCTATCATATTGTACCTTCTCCAAAATATATTTATTTGCCATGTATGGAATTTGCTTGATATATCTATGCTAGGTTCATTGAATTTTTATCTAGATGTTTTAACATTCAAATGATAATACTTATGTTATAGTGGATAAGTCAATATTTTTGTCAACTGTGTGATTACATACTACAATGATGGAGTGAAAATCATTTTTCTCTATAAATCCTTGTTAAATGACTCCAATCCAAATTCTAGTGAGTATAAATCATCAGCACAGAACTACCTCAATTTTGCAGAAATTTCAAAACAGAATTTCAGCATGTTTTTCTAGTTGTTGATTAAGAAAACGTTTCCCAAATTTACTGTTTAAAATTTAACTGAAATACTGTTCCAAATAATAGAAAACTATAAGTTCCTTATCACATACTGCGAACAGAAAAAAAGTTGCTCTTTTTGCATACCTGTACTTCCAGTTATAAAAACCCCTCAATTTCCAACATTAAGGAAACAGTACTTGCTGCTGTCTACTAGTACCATCACTTATAGCAGTCCTGTACTGCATAAATTGTATTTCGTTTATACACATCACCCAAGACACATTCTGGTAAGAGGACAGATGTTAGTAATCTTTGTAATTGAAGTGGAGAACAGTCTTTAGTGATGAATGTGTTAATTTTTTAAAATCTGCAAAATAAACTGTTTGATTTGCAAGGAAGACATAATGCAGTGCTTGTACTTTTCTTACTGTTGGCAAAGTTCCCAGTTTCAACAGCATTTAACTCAAATTGAAACAGACTTCAGTCTATCAGCAGAGGAATCGTTCCTCTCAAGCAAGTTAACAAATGAGGTCACACAAGATTTGCAATAAATTTTACATTTCCTTATCAGAAATGAAATGAAATGAAATAAAATAGAAATCCATTGGAAACTGAAAAATACTATATCAAAATCATGGTAAATTGCAATGTTTTGACATATAAAAGAATCCATTAAATTGATCATCAAAGATTTGGACTTGGTTGCTCTTTTCATCCTTCATTATATTAGTGCTACCCACAATGCTGACACACATTTATCATCTCTCAGGGCCTTGGGCCCTGACAGCATCCCTTCTTTACTATTAAAGAATTGTGTTCCTGAACTAGCTGTAGTTCTAGCTAAGCTGTTGCATTATATATCAAATGTTGCAATATACCCAACAATGTGGAAAATTAAAAACTGAAAGAACTGTGGATGCTGGAAATCAGAAACAGGTCTGGCAGCATCTATGGAGAGTTAACATTTTGAGTTCAGTGACCCATCCTCACAACATGTGAAAAATTACTCAGATATGAGTGTTCACAAAGAATGGGACCAAAACAATCATCCCAATACCATCACAATTGCACTCTTCATTATCAGCGAAGCGATGGAAGATGATATTTTCACAAATATTATTAGGAGCACCAGGGAGCTTGAAACATGTGTGAGCTGAAGACAAGCTGAGTGCAAACTGTTGCCATTTATTGGCTGTAAACATACAAAGGATCAAGATACAGCACTGTTTTGATCATGCCTCCTGGTGTCAGTTCCACAAATGTTCTTCACACAAATGTTCAGTAAATATGGTCAGAGTAATGGTACATTTAATCCTTCAATCTACTTCACTGCAAGTTTGAGCAAGCAGCACTTATTCACTGACTTCGCAAGAAAGGTCACTGGAACCAAAATGTTAATTCTGCTTACTCTTCACAGATGCTACTGAGTTTTTCCTGTAATGTCTGTTTTGTGTTACTTGTTCGCTAATCATCTGCTCATTGACGTTCAGTCTGGATTATGATTGTGCCACTAGGTCCTTGACCTCACTGCAACCCTCATCCAAACGTAGGCAAAAGAGATGAAGTATGGGTGACTGCTCCTGACATCAAGGCATTATTTTCCAGAGTGTCACATTAAATAGCCCTACCAGAGCAAAAGTCAGTGAGAACAGAGAGAATATTCTCCTTTGGTTTTTATCATATCTACCACACAGGAAGCTAGCTCAGATTGTGGGAGGATATCTCCTCCGATACCAAAGCAGACATTTTGACTTGTTGTAACACATTTTCAAGCAGGGTTACCAAACCTCCAAGATTGTCCTGGAGTCTCCACAAATTGAGACATCATCAGCAGGACATAAGCAATTAGAAAATAAATTAGAGAAGTCCAGGAAAGATGCATAATAGTTTAATTTATATTAAACCGTTATTAATTACAAAATTGCTGGTGTATGGATAAAAAGGCTGTTTGATTTATAATCAAACATCACCTAAACATGTAATTAAACTCCCTTTAGCTTTTCAATTTGAGTTGGAAGAGTTCTGTGGGGCAAGCGGAAGTTAATGTGGCAGGGCAGGTTGGTTTGATACTGGAGGTTATGTGATGAAACCTCTAAAATTATTTCCAATCATTGTTACAATCCATATAATTAACTTACTCTGAAAGTGCTGGGAGGTAAATTCTGTGATTTTGGTTCCTTGGAACTGCCCAACACAATGTTCAAAATATTGTGAGGCATGGCGATGATGATGCTTCCATATTTTGGCTGCCATTGTCCTTCCAGGAAGTAGAGATCACAGATTTGAGAGGTCGAACTAAGGAAGGCAACAAAGTAAGTCTATTCAATTAATTGCTATACAAAGGAAATTGGAATGCAATAGCTTGTGCTTTTGACTAAGTTCCCCAATGATTACACGTCAAGAGCAGTTCACTAGCACTAAAATTCCCTGGGACATTATAAACAAGTGTTATATTAGTATAAGTGTTTTTCCTTTTTTCCTTGTTTACAATTCAGTCCTATGACCCTGAGGTGATATGGAGAAGTGGAAAGCATCCTTGCCAGTGAAACAGAAGCTCCTAGTTTGAGTCTCACTCCAGGACTTGACTGCCAAGGAAGATGTGTTCATAATATGGTCAAAAAGTGAGGGTCAAACTGTCCTTCCATCACATGCTATTGGCAGTAGGAGAGGTTCCTGGTCAACCATGCAATGAAGATAAAGTTGGAGGCACCACCATCATAGGCTTAAAGTAAGCATAAAAGATGACACAGTAACTTGGGCCTTTTGAGTGATCAGCAACATACCCTGTTTCTGTTACATCATTCATTTAATATTGATCTGAAAATTATTCTAATGATAGGAAATTCTGAAGTTATTTGCACACCTTCACAAAAATGTTGATTTGAAGCATTATACTTGTTTTATCTAAGGTTTTATTCAATCAAAGCAAGTAACAGGGAAGGAAATTCTAGACAAACACTTTAAACATCTTTCCACATTAATTTAATGTACAACAAAAGTTAAATATAAGATCTTCGAAGTGTGCAAATGTCTCTCTAATTCAACAGACAAACATAATGCCGTTAATCTAATGATTTTTGAATGCACATTATTTTATTCAGTATATGACTTCTTGCCCAAAACTGCTGCGCTATGTGCTTTCAGAGAATCACTCACTGATATTGAGATGTTGGGCAGAACAATATGCGCTTAGATTCGGCTGGATGGGAGGTGGGACTGGCATTTAATTAGAGGACCACATGTAACTACTCTAGCTCCACCAGAATCTTTTACACGTTCAGGGCATGAAGGCCATAGTCAACCTTCCTACCCTGCCACTAGTTGAGGCCTTGAGTTGGTCAATTAAGGACCACTTAAGAGGCTCAGCCTCTGCTGTTGCATAGATTAACTAAACAAACATCTCTGTGAGCTGCAGCTATGCAGGCATGTTATGACCTTGAAGAGAATGGGGAAGGGGACTGTACATTGAACAGAGGTATGCACTATCTGACCTACCTTTCTGCTCTTGCTTCTAAACTATGGCATTTCTCTCAGGAATGCCCATCTCATCATTTATCTTTGTTCTTGATTCTCCACAATCCTGGTATTCCGGATTGCTCTTGTGGCATCTGCCACGGCATTGGCCATGTTACTGCTGAGAGTAGGAGCAGCCAGCTTCTAATTGACCAGCCACTCTAGCTGGATGGTTTGGCTTCTTCCCTGGTAGAGGCAGCATGGATCTTTCACCAGCTGTCCAGTTTCACAGAAACGTCCCTGATGCCTCAGGAAGACTCTGCACATAAGGTTTATTAGAGTTCAGAGAAAACTTTAAGACAACATTGGGTCATGCAGTTTTCGTTCCTGTTTTCAGCCAGGAACAGCGAAAGCAAAATGACAAACAGAACATGGTGTCCCATCGTTACTGATGTTGACACTCTGCCACCTTGCGAGGTCTTTGACATGGGATGCCTAATAAACACCTGCTTGAAACAAGAATGTGCAGTATGGGAGTTGGGCATTTATGTTATCAAAGGGTCACCATACAACTAGCAAGGATCAGTAGGTAGGCTATGCACCCTCTACTCTCCACCCATTGGTGTGTATATTGAAACAAAAGCATAAATCGCTGGTGAAACTCAGCAGGTCTGGCAGCAAATGTGGAGAGAAAGCAGAGTTAACATTTCATGTCCAGTGATCCTCCTTCACTGCTACTTTTCTCCAGCAATTTCTTCTTTTGTTTCAGTATCCCAGCATCCACAGCACTTTGTTATATTTTGCCATGCATATTGAGCTGTTTATTGTAAAGGGTCTGCTGCAGATTGCCCAGAAAAATTATGTCAAGTTTATGGCTTAAAACACACCTGTTTTGTATCAGCAGTGGTCAAGCTGATGTCATAAGAGCCCAAATCAACATATGATTTAAATGAGCTGCTTAAAATGTCAAATCATTTCATAGAATGCATACAAAGCAATTACTTTTTCTAATGAGGTGATTTAGAACAAGGGGGAATAATTTTAAAATTAGCCCATTTAAAAGTGAAATCAGGAAGCACTTTATCAAACAAAATATGATGACACTGTGATTAAGTCAGAATAACTTTTTCATTCTGGTCTCTGTTCTACACCTTCAGTGGCGGGGTGGGGGGGGGGGGGGGGAGGTGTGTGGCTGGTCAGCTCATCAATTAAAGCAGGGCCAATATGAACCAATTCTGGTTTAGAGCTGTCTGCTACTCCTGAGCCAAATCTGTTGTGTTGCAGTTCATGGTTGAATGTTTCCTTGCTCAGAAGCTATAAGACCATTTTGTCACAACTAACTCCAAATCACGAGTAAATTATTAGGCATAAATTGGCAGTCTCACACAAATGAACCTGAAGAATGATCAATGGAAAGTTCATGTTGGTAAACATCATTTTACATTATTTGATGCCTAATGTGGGAATGCACAATTACTTCATGTGAGTGAAAACATTGGAAAATAGTTGCAATCTTCTGAATTAGCTCCCTTTTACTTCAGTCGCCATAACTAAAGTCACCATAATTGACACAAGGATCCTTAAGGGCATCAATCAAGTCTGAATTTTCTGAATTCAGAAAAATACCAGTGCACTGCTTTGGAATATTTATGTGGGAAGCCTTGTATTTTGGTGAATATAAGGTTCTTCCTATTTTCAGAGTTTTACAACTTGCATTATAAATATATTCCTCTTAGTTCACTGAATGAATGACGCACATCTGGAAGGGCAAAAGAATTCGAAATCGATACCCCACAAGGGAATTGATTGGTAAATATATGTCGGAAACACTGCATTACAATTCCTTCATGCCAATCAGCAGTAGTCCATCTAACAATTTGAACAGTCAATAGCCTTGTATTTTGGTCTTCAGCAAATCAATTAAAGTGAATATTGTCAGTTTGAAAATAAAAAGAAAGATTAAATAATCTCCTGACCCACCACAAGAACATTCAAAGTTCATACTGTTTCAACACACTGAGTTAACGTGCTGGAAATCAAATCTCACTTTTCCCCGAATTATAATTAATGAACTGAGATGTGCAGGTAATAAGGCAGATAATAGCAAAAATCCCCCTGAATAGGCTATCCATTACTTTCTGGCAAAAGTCTCGCCTTGGTGACCAGCCATTGGATAAAAGACATAATGAGTTCCAATGACAATAAACCTTGCTGGACATATGGCATAATTCTGCCACAAATCGCGCTATTGTCCACATGATTCAGGACCCTATAAATTCTGTACTTGATGTTAAAACACTCTCTTTATCAATGGCAGGCTACAGTTTCTCTGAAGCTGAAAGGGCTGTGTTTAGCCTTTCAGATTTGGGGTTTGCAAGTTGCCCTTAACTAATAGGGATCATGCCAAATAAGGGACATCCTGGTCAAATTCCCACAGAATGACCATTTATCCCTGGACACAGGTTTTAGGCATGGAAACAATCATGACTCTGTAAAGTATCAATAATGCAATACATTATGAAAAATAAATGTAGATATGTGGAATTTTTTTATATAATCATTGTAATTTCCTTCCAGCAATATGCAGTCTGCACTTGAAAGGTCTTCAATCTCTATATTTTGAACTGTGCATTCGAAGACAGTTTGGTTTTCTTTAAATGTCTGAAATATATTTTTCATAAGTCAATAAGCATAAAAATTTCAAAATCATTAATGTGCCATATTAGAACAGGAATCTAAAATAGAAATGATGTTTGTTTGGTATGAATTGCAGAACAGATTTTACAATATAGTAATTCTTTCAATGGAAACATTTTTATAGTTAACTGTAAATATCTCTCAGATAAATTAAATTAGAAATGCTGCAGGACAATTAAATGGACTCAATGGACAATTGCATGCAACTTAAATGGCAACCTGACTGATTTTTTTAATATAAAAAGGCATTTGAACTGGAAATATAAGCATCCTTTTCAATGTGATCTCCAGGTTCTAGTTATGATCATAACAACACAAGGAATGAAAATATTAAATTAAGAAATATATCATTTTCCTAAATATACATTTTTTATACATCTATAAAAAACATTCCTGAATAATTTGTCACTAGATTAACGTTAATTATTTTTGCAGACTGCTGCTGTCAAACTACTGTATCAAAATGTTATTTGAGATTTATATTTGCACAGTATTCTACTTTCACAGCATTATTTTATTAAGATCTTTCATGCAATTTATTTCTGTAAATATCATAATTGTTTCCATTTTTTTAAATTTGCATACTTAATGGATTTTATGAAATGAATACTGCATACGACAAACTGTGCTAGGAAACTGATATGTCCTGGAATTACATGCACTGATGTATTTTAATGTTCAGGGGAGGTTTTCAGTGCAGTGTACTCTTGGTGCTGTGGGAGTCACATGATATTCTCTCATCCTGGAATCCATACTGTGCCATGGCAACTACCTGTTTTTGGACCTATCAGAAATTGTAAAGGTAGTGATGCTTAAAAAATATGCAAGTTAAAGAAAATCTGATAAATAATGTTACTACAGCAAAGTAAACGTATGAATTATTATTCAGAACACTATGTTATGGGTGTCAGATTTAAGTGTAGTTGACAGTATGTGACCTATGTTTATGGAGACTATCCAAATACAAAAAGAAAGCTTCAAACATGTAGCAACTGGAAGCATAGAACCAGAAAAAAAAACATTAGCATCAAAGAATGAAATAATATTAACCTATGATATCTGTCCTCATGCTAATTCTACTATACTACAATACACTTTACTCCAATTTACGCAATTTTTGCCTGTACGTATTTTGTATGTTTTTAATGCCTATCAATTTTTTAAAAATTGACATTGATTAAGATGTGTAACAATGTCCATTTGGTTCTTACATGCATATAAATATTTTACTGTTCCACTTTTTACTTTGGCACTGAATTTATGTTACTTTGCTATCTGTTTGTCAATATTAATTAATTCCATACTTTTAAACATTTCTATCTGATTATCTTCTAAAATTCCTTAATTATGTTTATTGCAACCACTGGTACCCAACAATGCTGTGTTAGAGCATACGAACATAGTAATTAGGAGCAGGAGTAGGCAGTCTGGATCCTTGAATCTGCTCTGACACTCCGTAAAATCATGGCTGATCTTTTCATGGACTCAGCTCCACTTATCTGTCTGCTCACCATAACCGTTAAGTCCTTTATTGTTCAAAAATCTATCTTTGTCTTCAAAACATTCAACAAGGTAGCCTCAACTGCTGCACTGGGCAGGGAATTGTACAGATTCACAACCATTTGGGTGAAGAGGTTCTTCCTCAACTCAGTCCTAAATCTGCTCCCCGTTACTTTTTGGCTATGCCTCCTAGTTCTAGTTTCACCCACCAGTGGAAACAACATCCCTATTTCTATCTTATCTATTTCCTTCATAATTTTATATGTTTCTACAATATCCCCCTTATTCACCTAAATTCCAATGAGTGTAGTCCAAATCTATGCAATCTCTTCTCATAAGCCAACCCTCTCAATACTGGAATCAACCTAGTTAACTTCCTCTGCATTCCCTCCAGTACTAGTACATGCTCTCTTAGGTAAGGAGACCAAAACTATACATGATACGGAGATGTCAGTGTTGGACTGGGGTGTACAAAGTTAAAAATCACACAACACCAGGTTTAATTGGAAGCACTAACTTTCAGAGTACTGCTCCTTCATCAGGTGGTTGTGGAGAATAAGATTGTAAGACACGGAATTTATAGCAAAAGTTTACAGTGGGATGTAACTGAAATTATACATTGAAAAATACCTTGATTGTTAAGTCGCTCATCTGTTAGATGCTGTCACCTGATGAAGGAGCAGTGCTCTGAAAGCTAGTGTTTCCTGTATGGACTAAAACCTGGGGTTGTGTGATCTAAAACTGTACACAGTACTCCAGGTGTGGCCTCACCAGCATCTAATACAACTGCAGCATAACCTCCCTAAGTTTAAACTCTATTCCTCTAGAAATGAAGGACAATATTACATTTGCCTTCTTAATTCAGTTAGGCACTGAATTAACATCATAATCTGCAATAATTTTAATTTAATTGGTTTTAAATACTGAATTTGATTGTATTAATGAGAAAGAGCACTTCCTTTTGATAAAAGTAATTGTAAAATTCTGCATAAACTGAAGTGAATTACTCTGTTTGTTATCCGAGAGTCATGTAGATGTAAAGCACGGAAACAGAGTAATCAATTTGAACTGATTTTGTAAGTTTTTTTATGATTATATTTAGTACAGGTCTGCTGTATCAGGGAATTCTAAAGCAGTGAAATGTAGAAACTAGGAACATAAGTAGTGTGCTCAGTCCTTTGAATCTGCTCCACAATTCAATATAATTATGACTGATCCTCTATCTCTATGCCTCATTCCTACTTTCTCTCCCTTAATGCATTTAAAATCTGAATACTTACCTTTCTCTTTCTTGAATATATTCATTGACTTGGCCTCTATAGCCTTCTCTGGTAGAGAATCACACAGGCTCACTACTCTTTGAGTGAAGAAATCTTTCATCATCGTGGTCCTAAATGTTCTACCCTTATCCGGAGATGGGTTCCCTGGTTCTAGACCCTAGAAAAAATAATCACTGTGTCTGGTTTGTTCAGCCCTGTTAGAATTTTGCAAATTTATTCAGATTCCTTCTCATCCTCCCAAATTTTCTTGAATATAGGCTTAATTGAACAACTGCAAATGTGTTGCTGGTCAAAGCACAGCAGGCCAGGCAGCATCTCAGGAATAGAGAATTCGACGTTTCGAGCATAAGCCCTTCATCAGGAATAAGAGAGAGAGAGCCAAGCAGGCTAAGATAAAGGGTAGGGAGGAGGGACTAGGGGGAGGGGCGATGGAGGTGGGATAGGTGGAAGGAGGTCAAGGTGAGGGTGATAGGCCGGAGTGGGGTGGGGGCGGAGAGGTCAGGAAGAGGATTGCAGGTTAGGAGGGCGGAGCACAACCCTGCCATCCTCAGCATTAGCTCCAGGTTTGGTCTCCCAACATTGAGGGCCGAAGGACCTGTAGTGTGCTGTACAGTTCTATATTCTATGTTCTAACTGTAATATGATATTCCTGAACTCAAATCCTTTTGAAATGAAGGCTAATATGCAATCTAACTCCATAGTTGCTTGCTATACATGCCTATCCATGTTCATTGATTGGTGTATGTGGACTCCCTTTGTGCATCCACACTTTCCAATATACACTACTATTTAAATAATACTCTTTCTTTCTGTTTTTCACACGAAGGTGTATAACTAGATATTTAGTGACATTGTACTGCATCTGCCATGTGTTTGCCCAATCAGTCAACTTGTCCAAATTGTCTTAAAGCCTCCTTGCATTCTCTTCACACTCATAATTCGTCCCAGTTTTGTGTCATCAGCAAACTTGGAAATGTTGTATTTGTTTCTGTCATCCAGGTCATTTTTATATAGTGAGTAGCTGTGGCCCAAATGCAGATTCCTACTGTAAATCACTAGTTATCTCCTGGCACTCAGAAAATGACCCATTCATTTCCACTCTGTTTCCTGTCTGTTAATCAATTCTCAATCCATGTTAATACATTACCTTCTATCCATGAACTGTACTGTTGCCCATTGATGATCTCTGAGGAACCTTATCAAAAGCTGGTTCTCCACTATCTCTTATACTAGTTCCATTCTCAAAACATAGATATAGGTTATCAGGCCTTGGTAATTTTACCCCATTAATTTCCCCAGCATTATTTTCTTAATCATTGTGATTTCCTTCAATTCTATCCTCTCAGTAGATCCTTGGTTCCTTACCATTTCTGAGAAGCTTTTTGTGTACATTTCTTTGTTCCCTAATTAGGATGGTGGAGAAGTCTGTGTGACTGGAGGCCTCTGTCCAGTGGTACACCTCAAGGATCAGTATTGGGTCCCTTATTGATTCTTTTATATATATATTAATGATATAGATGAGAAACAAAAACAGAAATTGCTGGAAAAGCTTAGCAGTTCTGGCAACATCAATGCTACCAGACTTGCTGAGCTTTTCCAGCAATTTCTTTTTTTGTGTCTGATTTATAGTTCTTCCAGTTTTCCTTTGATAACGATGAGAATGTGGTGGTGGGGAGCAGGGTGGAGGTGGGGGGAATAGGATTGTTAAGCTTGTGGATAACACAATGATTGGCCAGGTGGTTGACATTGAGGAAGAAGATCTTAGGATACAGTGGACTATCAATGGATTGGTAATATGGTCAGATCAGTGGCAGTTGGAATTTAATCCTGATAAGTGTGAGGTGATCCATTTGGGAATAAATAGCAAGACAAAGGATTATTCGATGAATGGCAGAATGCAAAGAAGTTCAGAAGAACAGTGGAATCTGGGGGTGCTTGTCTACAAATCCCTGAAGGTGTCTGGGCAGGTTAGTAGGGTTAAGAAAACTTGCCTTTATCATTCAATGTATAGATTATAAGAGCAGGGAGGTTATGTTTGAGCTGTACAGGACTTTGATTAGGCCATAGCTGGAATACTGTGTGCAGTCCTGGTCATTACACAAGAGGAGGAGTGTGATTGCACTGGACGGAGTACAATGGAGATTCACCAGGATGTTGTGATGGAACAGCTTTACAATGTAGAAGGGTTGGACAAGTTCGAGTTGTTTTCTTTGGAGCAGAGAACGTTAAGTGCAGACCTGATAGAGGTGTATATGTGAGGGGCGTGGACAAGGGGAATCGAAAGCAGATGTACCTTATTGTCAAGGACCACTAAGGAGATGGCACATTTTTAAGGTGAAAATCAGGAGGTTTAGAGGGAAATTAAGGACAAACCTTTCACCCAGGAGGTGGTGGGAGTCTGGAATGCACTGCTTGGGAGGGAGGCTAAAGCAGGTAACCTTGTGTCCTTTAAAGCGTACTTGGATCAATATTTGAAATGTCATCACATTCAAGGCTATGGGCCTAGTGCTGGAAATTGGGACAGTGTAGATTTAGTGTAACTTTGGCAGTACAGATTCAACAGGTCAAAGATCCTCTTCTGTACTTTATGACTTCATGATTCTATAATTTTCCTACTTCTGACTGTAAGAGATTCACAGTTGTCGTTAATAATACTCAGCTCTTCTTGCTTGTAGAGAAGTTTTCATGGTCAGTTTCTATATTCCCTGCAAGTCTATTCTAGCACTTTATTTTCCCCATTATGATCAATGTTTTTGTCCTCTGATGCTGAATTCTAAAATGGCTCTCAATGCTCAGATTGTTGCCTTTTCAGCCATGCAGATTATGTTCATTGTATTCAGTGTAACTTGACTGTATTTGGCATTACTTTGTACAGTTTGGAAGTTCCACCCACACTGTCAAGGAGCCATTTACACTCTAGAACTTTGACTACAGATCAACAAATCCTTTTTCTGAACTACAGAGCACCCTAAGTGCCGCTAACGCAGTGCAGGTTAGAACAACTACCACATACATTTACTATTTGTCATAGTATAAATTATTACTTAATATTTTTTATATATTTTAAAAATATGTTATGTAATTTGAATGAAAACTGATCTGATTTAAAATTGCCTCAAACTGGAATCTGAATTGTACATTTTTTTTGGCTAAGTATTAGTTTCTACAAGTTTCTTGAAAGCTTTTTCAACATGACAACTAACAAAATTTTTCTCACGGGGCAAATGCTGCGAGTTTCACCTTATGGGAGAGTCTTAGACCAGAAGGAATAGTCTTCGAATAAAGGAGTGCCAATTTACAACTGTTAAGCAAAGCGACTTCTCTCAAAGGATTGTGAGTCTTTGGAACTCGATGCCTCAGAGAGTTGCTGGGGCAGAGTCCCATGCATATTTAAGACTGAGACAGAGATTCTTACTCAGGAGGGGAGTCAGGTAATGGCAAAAATACAGGAAAGTGGATGTCAGGAATATCAGATCAACCCTGATAATGTCTGACAACAGACCACAGTTCACTCATTACCTATTTTTAGTGTCGATGGTAGCCATGATGTGGAAATGCCCATGTGGACTGGGGTGGACAAAGGCAGAAATCACATGACACCAAGTTATAGTCCAACAGGCTTATTTGAAATCACAAGCTTTCAGAGCACTGCATCTTCGTCAGGTGAAGTGGCGGTGAAGTCCCCAAGAGCTTGTGATTTCAAATAAACCTGTTCGACTACAACCTGGTGTCTTGTGATTTCTGACTTGATCCACATATAGACATGTTTACTGTGGTGAGTGATCCTTACCACATTGTCTCCTGATGATCCTCACTCCATAAATGTTGCAGAAGGTGTGGCCCATGTTATCAAATCAATGTTCATTAAGACACACTTTCCTCATTCCTGATGAAGGGCTTATGCCCGAAACGTCAATTCTCCTGTTCCTTGGATGCTGCCTGACCTGCTGCGCTTTTCCAGCAACACATTTTCAGCTCTGATCTCCAGCATCTGCAGACCTCACTTTCTCCTCAATGTTCATTAATACCTAGCAACCTTTGAATATTGCATCGTTGCATTTTGGAGCAATACCAGTAAAGAAGGGATTGCCATTGCCAGCACAATGTGTACTCAGAAAGCAATTATGAATGATTTTGCCGAGCAACCAATTACGCAATCGTTCTGAAAGACAGGACATCCTTCTTCACAAACAAATGAAAACAAAAGAGATAATTTCCAGCAGGTAGAGATTTCTCACAATTGCACACCCAGTGAAAAGTGCAGGTCAGAAATCCAAATGTAAGTACTTAGATACCAGCAAAGGTTTCTAGAGTATGCAATCAGCCAAGATCATACAAAGTGATTGCTAAACATGCTGCTGCCTAACAAAGGAACAGAAGCCAGCTCAGACTAATGCACAGCACACCAATCATGCATGAAGAAAGTGAGGAAGGACACTCAGACAATAACTGTGCAGTTATGTTGAGTGACAACAACCAGTAACAAGACAATCAAGAATGACACATACCTCTCCAGATGAGTGTACAATCACCAGACCTGAATGAGTTTTAAACTACCAAAGTGATACAGTCATGTTTGAATTGTGAACTCTGGTTTGCCTGTTTGTGTAATTATTGAAATGACAATGCATGTAAAACCAAATATATCTGTTGGGATAACTCCCTTATCTTTGGTAATATAGGGATGATGTTTATGCCTCACTGTTAGTATGTCAGTATGCTTTCAAGAGACATGCTCAAGATATCATCACTATATAATAGCATGTGGCCTGAGGGTATAAAGGCTTCAGTTTCCACCTTAACTTAAATTCGGCCACTTGAGGAATAACAAGCTGATAACCAAATGGCCTGACACTAGCCCAGACACCGAAGACCTTGCAACTGTATTGTATGATTATACCAGGAGCTATATTAAATGTCTGTTGATTCCCTCAAAACTGTATTACCCAGGTTTAATTCTTACATCACTGGAGCTACTGTAAGCATTGCGATATCAGGTACAAATACTCTACTGTAGGCATTGTCCACACCTTGGTGTCAAAGCCAGTCATGATCATCTCACCTGTTGAAATTCAGCTCCTCTGTCTATGTTTGTACTAAGGCTATAATGGAAATTCGAATCAACAGTGTTGCCAACTCCAGTTGGCTATAGTCAGGGTAATCCAAGATGGAAGATGGGAAAAATCTCTGGCTCTAACAGGCTGCTGCTTTTTTGGAGTATTGTAGGTGTTGGAGGTGATTTCCTTGAATTCCAAGAGCAGCAATTATTGTCAAATATGCGGTTGCATTGTTTTGGAACTTTGGAGAAAAAAGTCAAAACAACAGCACTTTTAAAAGGGAGAGGAACAGAGAAAGGCAGCACATGGCGAGGTCAGTGCAGGAGAGAGAGAGAGAGAGAGAGAGAGAGAGAGAGAGAGAGCAAGAAACCCACATTGCTAACTGACGCAGCAGTGAACCTGCACAATTACTATCTTTGCTGTTTGAAATCATGTATCGCTGGACATCGGAGAGCAGCGAGAAAAATTAACAGACAGTGAAATTCACAACTGAATTGAAGGAACCTGTTTGGGAGAGGTCACAGCACAGAAATGGATACGTGAATAGTTTTAAATGTGGCCTTGCTGTAAGTCTGCAGTAGTGAGTAGAATGGGTTCTTTCTCGAATGTATGTTTTATTGAGATATGTCTCTTAATTAAACTTAAATTATAAGCTATAAGTATTAAGTTCGCCTGGAGCAGTGTTTAGTAGAGGAACAAGGCTCTATTTTCTGGATCTGCACATTGGAAGAAGCAAAAATGGTGTTTAGTAGAGTGATATGTTGTTCTTGCCAGGTGTGGGAGTTTATGGAGAGTTTACATGCTACTGAGGATTATATCTGCAATAAATGTCATTGGTTGCAAATCCTATCATATTGAATGGATCAGGTGGAGAGGCAGTTAGAAGCAATAACAAATTTACAAGAGCAAGGGGGTGTGATGGATAGCAATCATAGGAAGGAAGAAAAGTTGCAGATACAGTTAGGTAAATGGGTTAACTCCAGGAAAGGTAAGAGAAGTAAGCAGGTAGTGTAGGAGTCTTCTATGGCTATCCCCATTTCAACCAAGTATGCTGCTTTGGAAAATATAGGGGGTGATGGGTTTTTCAGGTGAATGTAGCATGAATAGCCAAGTTTCTAATATCAAGTTTAGCTCTAACGTAATGAGAGGTATGTCAGGTTCCAAGTGATTAGATTAGATTAGATTCCCTACAGTGTAGAAACAGGCCCTTCGGCTCAACAAGTCCACACCGACCCTCCAAAGAGCAACCCACCCAGACCCATTCCACTACATTTACCCGTGAATAGTGTACCTAACACTACGGGCAATTTAGCATGGCCAATTCATCTAACCTGCACATCTTTGGACATTGGGAGGAAACCAGAGCACCCAGAGGAAACCCATGCAGATACGGGGAGAATGTGCAAACTCCATACAGACAGTTGCCCGAGACTGGAATCAAACCTGGGACTCTGGTGTTGTGAGGCAGCAGTGCTAACCACTAAGCCATTGTGCTGCCCTCGTGATCAATTGTGTTAATGGACACCCTGGTCCAATGCACAGACTGACATTTCTGTGGCCAGCAGCCTAAAATCAGGATGGTGTGTTGCCTCCCTGGTACCAGGATCAATGATGTCTCAGAGAGGTTGCAGAATGTTCTCAAGGGGGAAAGGGCCCAGCAGGAGGTCATTGTACACATTGGTACCAACGACATAGGAAGGGATAAGGATGAGATTCTGAAGGGAGAATATAGAGAGTTTGGCAGGAATGTAAAAAGGAGGTCCTCGAGAGTAGTAATATCTGGATTACTCCCAGTGCTATGAGCTAGAGACGGTAAGAATAGAAGGATAGAGCAGATGGTTGTGTGGCTGAAGAGCTGTTGTTTGGGAGAAGGATTCACATTTTTTGGATCATTGGAATTTCTTCTGGGATAGAAGTGATCTGTACAAGAAAGTCGCATTTCACTTGAATTGGAAGGGGACTAATATACTGGCAGGGAAATTTGAGAGAGCTGCTCGGGATGATTTAAACTAATAAGGTGGGGGAACCCAAGGAGATCTTGAAGAAGGAGAACAATCTGAGACTCGTACAGTTGAGAAAAGAAGGGAGTCAAACAGTCAGGGCAGGAAGGAACAAAGCAGTGAACAAGGTAGGACTGATGAATTAAACTGCATTTATTTCAATGTAAGGGGCCTAACAGGGAAGGCAGAGGAACTCAGGGCATGGTTAGGGACATGGGACTGAGACATCATAGCAATTACAGAAACATGGCTCAGGGATGGACAGGACTGGCAGCTTAATGTTCCAGGATACAAATGCTGCAGGAAGGATAGAAAGGGAGGCAAGAGAGCAGGGGGAGTGGCATTTTTGATAAGGGATAGCATTATAGCTGTACTGAGGGAGCATATTCCAGGGAAGTTATTTGGGTGGAACTGAAAAACATGACCCCCTAATAGTCAGAGGAAAATTGAGAAGCAAATTTATAAGGAGATCTCAGTTATCTGTAAGAATAATAAGGTGGTTATGGTAGGGGATTTTAACTTTCCAAACAAAGACTGGGACTGCCATAGTGATAAGAGTTTAGATGGAGAAGAATTTGTAAAGTGTGTATAAGAAAATTTTCTGATTCAATATGTGAATGTACCGACTAGAGAAGGTGAAAAGCTTGACCTACTCTTGGGAAATAAAGCAGGGCAGGAGACTGACGTTTCAGTGGGGGAGCACTTTGGGGCCAGCGATCATAATTCCACTAGATTTAAAATAATAATGGAAAAGAATAGACCGGATCTAACAGTTGAAGTTCTAAATTGGAGAAAGGCTAAATTTGAGGTTGTTAGGCAAGAACTTTCAAAAGCTGATTGGGGGCAGATGTTCGCAGGTAAAGGGACGGCTGGAAAATGGGAAGCCTTCAGAAATGAGATAACGAGAGTCCAGAGACAGCATATTCCTGTTAGGATGAAATGAAAGGCTGGTAGGTATAGGGGATGCTGGATGACTAAGAAATTGTGGGCTTCATTAAGAAAAAGAAGGAAGCATATGTCAGATGTAGACAGGATAGATCAAGAGAATCCTTAAAAGAGTATAAAGGCAGTAGAAGATATACTTAAGAGGGAAATCAGGAGGGCAATAGGGGACATTTGCTTTGGCAAATACGGTTAAAGAGAATCCAAAGGGTTTTTACAGATGCATTAAGGACAAAAGGGTAACAAGGGAGAGAATAGGCCCTCTCAAAGGTCAGCAAGGCGGCCTTTGTGAGGAGCCACAGAAAATGGGGGAGATACTAAATGAGTATTTTGCATCAGTATTTGCTGTGGAAAAGGATATGAAAGATATAGAATGTAGGGAAATAGATGGTGAAAAACGCCCATATTACAGAGGAGGAAGTGCTGAATGTCTTGAAATGCATATAAGTGGATAAATCCCCATGACCTGATCAGATGTACTTGACAACTCTGTGGGAAGCTAGGGAAGTGATTGCTGGGCCTCTTGCTGAGATATTTGTATTATCGATAATCACAGGTGAGGTGCCAGAAGGCTGGAGGTTAACTAACATTGTGCCACTATTTAATAAAGGTGGCAAGGACAAGCCAGGGAACTAGAGACAGGTCAGACTGACATTGGTGGTGGCCAAGTTGTTTGAGGGGGAAAGGATGTACATGTCTTTGGAAAGGCAAGGACTAACTAGGGACAGTCAATATGGCTTTGTGTGTGGGAAATCATGTCACTCAAACTTGACTGAGTTTTTGAAGAAGTAATAAAGAGGCTTGATGAGGGCAGATTGGTAGACGTGATCTACTTGGACTTCAGTAAGGCGTTCGACAAGGTTCCCCATGGGAGACTGGTTAGCAAGGTTAGATCACATAGAGTCCATGGAGAACTAGCCATTTGGACACAGAGCTGGCTCAAGGTAGAAGACAAAGGATGGTGGTGGAGGGCTGTTATTCTGACAGGAGGCCTGTGAACATTGGAGTGCCATAAGGATCGGTTCTTGGTCCATTACTTTTCATTATTTATATAAATGATTTGGATGTGAGCGTAAGAGGTATAGTTAGTAAGTTTGCAGCTGACACCAAAATTGGAGGTGTAGTGGACAGTGAAGATGATTACTTCAGATTACTACGAGATCTGTATCAGACGGGCCAATGGGCTGAGGAGTGGTGGATAGAGTTCAATTTAGATAAATGCGCGGTGCTGCATTTTGGGAAAGTAAATTTTAGCAGGACTTATACACTTAATGGTAAGGTCCTCGGGAGTGTTGCTGAACAAAGAGACCTTGGAGTGCAAGTTCATAGCTCCTTGAAAGTGGAGTCACAGGTAGATAAGATAGTGAAGAAGGTGTTTGGTATGCTTTCCTTTATTGGTCAGAGTATTGAGTACAGGAATTGGGAGATCATGTTGCAGCAGTAGAGGACATTGGTTAGGCAACTGTTGAAATATTGTGTGCAATTCTGGTCTCCTTCGTATCGGAAAGATGTGAAACTTGAAAAGGTTCAGAAAAGATTTACAAGGATGTTGTCAGGGTTGGAGGATTTGAGCTATAGGGAGAGGTTTAATAGGCTAGGGTTGTTTTCCCTGGAGTATTGGACATTGAGGGGTGACCTTTTAGAGGTTTATAAAATCATGAGGGGCATGGATATGATAAATAGACAAAGTCTTTTCCCTGAGGTTGAGGAATTCAGAACTAGAGGACATAGGTTTAGGGTGAGAAGGAAAAGATGTAAAAGAGACCTAAGGGGCAACATTTTCTTGCAGAGGGTGGTACGTGCATGGACTGAGCTACCTGAGGAAGTGGTGGGAGCTAGTACAATTGCAACATTTAAAAGGCATCTGGATAGGTTTATGAATAGGAAGGATTTGGAGGGTTATGGGCCGGGTGCTGGCAGATAGGACTGTATTGGGTTGGGATATCTGGTGGATATGAATGAGTTGGACCGATGGGTCCGTTTCCATGCTGTAAGTCTCTATGACTCTTTGACTCTATGTCAGAGTTTACTGTCATTTAAATCAAAAGCATTGCATGAGCCTATCCAAAGGAGAAGGGGAGTGGAATGATTGCAATGTCCAAAGCCCCAAGTGACTGTTAAAACATGAATCAGCTGACTGTATAAAATCCCACCATCTCCTTGGCTTAGGCCCTGGTCTCTCTCTCCTTGCCTTACATGTATAAAGAGTAATTCCTGAAAGAAGATCTCCCAAGCACTCACTCATTGGGCACTGACAAGCAGACACTTCTTGTTCCACTGTCTGGCCAACAATGGCTCTGGTACTTTCCCCTCTGAGTAGTAGCAGATCTGCCATTGTCAAATTTGCTGCTCTTTATTACAATGTTACGGCAAAATGGACTCATGCCTGGGTGGAACATATCATGGATCTGCACTCTATCCCCGGTTCCATGCTCTTACATCCTGTGCCTGCTTCAGGCATAACCATCAATTGTTCCTTGACTTATGTTGCATTTGGGTCCATGGCCTGGGGCAGCTTGTCAACAGCTCTATGAGCCACGTGCTAAGTAAACCAGCACCCAGAGACATGACTGTCGCCATTTCATTCATCAGGGTCACTTCCACAGCTAGTCCTGTAGTTTATATGCTGGGATCATAGAGGGGTTTTGGGCAATGGGATCACAGTGTATACCAAAACATTTACTGATATCAAAACAGATTAGTGGTGTTCCCTTCAATCGAGAGGCAAGTTCAATATAACTGCCTATTCTTTTCTGCAACAATGTATGAGAATTTTAACCTATTTGGCTGGGGGAAAAACACAGGAAATGCTGTGTGTAAGTGCAGGACTCAGAAATGATCTATAAATGTCAACATGATGCCAGGAACACCATGAGATCATCATTCTTTGATGTAAGAGCTTCATGTGTTCAATTTATTGTGAATGTTAATTTATTTGCTTTATTTTCACGATAACTTTTAATAGCAGCTGATACCAATTCCAAAAGGCTCCTCACTGTTCCAGGAGGTTTGGCACTTTTGGAGGCAACAATAGTAAAACAGAAAGTGCTGGACAATCTTAGCAGGTCTGTCAGTGTCTGTGGCGAAAGTTACCATTTTGAATCAATGCGACTCTTCTTCAGAATACTAAGAACATTAGATTAAATTGGATTACTTACAGTGTGGAAACAGGCCCTTCAGCCCAGCAAGTCCATACCGACCCTCCGAAAAGCAACCCACCCAGACCCATTCCCCTACACTTACCCCTTCACCTAACATGCTGAGTTTGTATTTTTGTTTCAGATCTCCAGTATTCACAGTACTATGCATTTATATTAGGAGTGAACTGGCTCTGACAAATCCTAAACTGAGTGTCAATGAGCAGGCTATTACTGCGATAACAATGTCGATGACACCTTCCATTTCTGTGCAGATGATTAAGAGCAGACTAATGGGGCAACAATGGGCCAAGTTGGATTTTTCTTGTTGTTTGCGTACAAGTCATGCCTCGGCAATTTTCCATATTCCTGGGTAGATGTCAATGTTGTACTGCAGATTGTCTAAGGATGCAATTTCAGAGTTCAAGCATTACTCCTGCTGGAATGTTGTCAGTGCTCGAATCTTTTGTAGTATCTTATGGAGTGAATCAAATTGTTTGAAGATTGGCATTTATATTGCTGGGGATCTCACAAGAAGGCTAAGATAGTCATCCACACGGGATTTCTGACTGAAGGTAGTCTTCCATCTTTAAGAGGTGTTTGGCATTGATGGGAAAATTGGCTTGTGCTGTTTAGATCTGTGAAGCCTGTATCAACAATGCATGAAATTTCTTCCCATAAACCACACGATCCAATGTTTTAGGAAATTTAATGTAGGAATGTGGAAAGCATTGCATGGTTAAGCTGCAATGGGACCACACAACTTTCAACAACTGTGTTTCAAATCCCAAACTGCCTCTGTGAAGAATGAAAGAGCTAAAGTACATATTGAGACAATGATTTTCCATTTGACCTGAGACCTTCATACTTGACAAAAAACTTCTAAAACGTAACATTTTTTGCATTTTTTCATTTAACAAAAGCTATTTTATTATTCTTTATAACCTCTTCTCATGGCTTCTGCTCATGCATCAGAATAAGCATTTTTTGTTTTGCAGATTTACACTCCATTACTCCTTTGTCTCCTTTTTCATATTAAGCAATGCCACGTGGGACATTGAAATATATTATCCCGTCATATTGGCCAAGGTTTCAGAATGTTTGAGATAATACATGGTGGAATTTCCTGTGGTGATCTGTGTCTTGGCTCATAGCTCAGCTCAGAAAGTATATTTTGCCAGAGGATAGACTGTCAAGGACAAATCCCAGAGGCACATGGACCCACGAGTTGGACAGGACGTATAACTCTGTTTCTAAGGATAGGAAGCAGATTTTCTTATCTTCATGAGACTGCCCTGTTGAAGCTGTACAATTATAATTAGTCGGAAATTGCTGCAGAAGTTTTGACTTTCTGCAACAGTACATTGTGTGATATAACTGTTACAGGCTTTGAAATTTTCTGTTAAAATAGGTATTCACCTTTCCAAAAAAAAAAGACCCATTGCCACACATTCTGTGCAGACAGCACTGCAGACATTTCCACAGCACACTGTCTTGATTTCCTTCTGATTAATGATTTAGAATTTGAAAGCCTTTTGGTGGATTAATGTAAAAGACACAATGTGCACATAACCAGCTGATTGTGGACTGTTTTATCCTGAGTAGTTTTGGTCTCTTTCATTCGCCCACAATGATTGACTGTTTTGAAAATATGCCAAATGGATAGATATTAAGTTACACAACATGTATAAATGTGTGCTGCATTATCATAACTGTGCTTTAAAGTTTGGAGATTTACGTCAAGTTCGTAATTGTCACACAGCAAGATGGCTATCTGTTCCTGACAGCTATTGGGCAGAAGGACTGAAACAAATTTAAGCTCTGTGAAATATTACCTGTGTACAGTTAAATGATTCTATCTTCATGGACACATGCTTGGCAACCTTTTGTGCTTGCTAACAAACACAAGATGCAGGAAGGTGAGTTGTGCTTTGAGATAACTTGCACAAGATGCCACTTCTTCCCTCTGCCAAGGATATACGATTTGCCAAATACAATATGTATTTGAATAATGGTAGGTCTCACATGTAAAGTTGATTTTTGATTTTTGGCCACAGAATCATTCATTTTTCATATATTTTCTGTACAAGGCAACCTCTGATTTTTTAGTCAAAAGAACCCACTTGCCACTAAAGCCATAGTATCATAGAATTCCTACAGTGTGGAAGCAGGTCATTGAGTCCACACCGACCTACCAAAGAGCATCCCACCAAGACCTACCCTATCCCTGTAACCCTGCATTTCCCATGGCTAATTGACCTAGACTAGAGTGAAGTGCTGGAAAAACACAGTGAACCAGGCAGCATCTGAGGAACAGGAGAATTAACATTTCAGGCACAAGCCCTTCATCAGGTCTCCTGCTCCTTGGATGCTGTGCTTTTCTAGCACCATACTCTCAACTCTGATCTCCAGCATCTGCAGTCCTCCTAATCTACATAGCCTGCACATCCCTGGTTACAACAGGCAATTTATCACAACCAATCCACCTAACCCTGGAGTCAGCTCACTGTGGTGTAGAGAGAATAGAATGATGGAATAGCACACTAGTGAAGGTGGCTGTTTGGTTCCTCATGTCTCCAGATGTCAATGTGACTTACCGTGGTTACCATCGAACTGATGTGTGCTGTGTTCTTACCAAACCCATCCCCTAATATGGTAATATGATATCAAGAAGAAACAACACGTGGATGGCCCAATTGAAATGGTATGCAACAAGACAATCAGGATAATTTGTATGGGTAGCATGGAGGTGTTCCTCAAAGTGATTGATCCAGTCTGAATTTGGTCTCACCAATGAAAGGAGGACAAGGGAAAGGCTGCTGGAAGATATTTGGGTCTTTGGGCAGTGAGGAGGGAAGGAGGATGTGAATGGACAAATATTACATTTTCTGCAACTGCATGGGAATATGCTATGGGGAAATGTGGAAGTGAAATTAGGGGTGATGGAGGAGTGTACCAGGGTGTCTTAGATGAAATGGTCCTTGTGGACAGTGGAGGGGAAGGGAAGGGAAGTGGTGTTGACATCTTGCTGGAGGTAGTGGAAATGGTGAAGTCTAACTTGAATGCAGAAACTGGTAGGATGAAAGGGACACCTAATACCTTATGCCTTCGGCAGGCTTCTTTTTTGGAATGAGGCTGGAAGCCTGCTGGGTGGAGAGATAAATGGGAGGGGTGTGGGGCTGGGGAGAGGGTAGCCAAGAGTGCAATAGGTGGATGGAGGTGGGGATGAAGTTGATGGGTAGGAGAGGAAGGTGGAGCGGAAAGGGAGGGAAGGAAGATTGGCAGGTAGAACAGGTCATGAGGATGGTGCTGAGCTGAAAGGTTGGAACTGGGGTAAGGTGGGGGGAGGAGAAATGAGGAAACTGGGCATGGACTCCGAATTGCATTCAGACTAGCACAGTTTGGATTGTGGACTTAATCAGTTTCCTCATTTCCCCTCCCTCCACCTTACCCCAGTTCCAACCTTCCTGCTCAGCACCATCCTTATGACCTGTCCTACCTGCCAATCTCCCTTCCCACCCTATCCGCTCCACCCTCCTCTCTGACCTATTACGTTTACCCCCACCTCCATCCACCTATTGCACTCTTAGCTACCTTCTCCCCTGCCCCACTCCCCTCCCATATATCTCTCCACCCCGGAGGCTCCTAGCCTCATTCCTGATGAAGGGCTTTTGTCTGAAATGTCGATTTTCCTGCTCCTCGGATGCTACCTAGCATTTCTAGCAGCACTCTAATCTTGACTCTGACCTCCAGCATCTGCAGTCCTCACTTTCACCCAGGCTTCTTTTTTGGGCTAGTGGCATTATCACTGGATTGTAAATCCAGAGACCCCGGTAGTCTGCTGGGGACCCACGTTCGCATCTGGCCACAATTTGAGTTCAATAAATATCTGGAAATAATGTTGACCATGAATCCAATGTCGATTGTCAGAAAAATCCATCTATTTCACCAATGTCCTTTCGTGAAGGAAACTGCCATCCTTATCTGGTCTGGTCTACCCTAGACTCACAGCAATGTGGTTAGCTGTCCTCTGGGTAATAAATGCTGGCCTAGCCAGTGATGCTCTCTTCCCATGAGTGAATTAAAAAAAGGGATCGACACACATCTCATTTGTCTACAGAGACGACTGGTGAGATTCAAATCTTGCTGTTATATTTCTGCAGTTCTCAGTGTACTAGATTAAGTATGTCTCAGGACATCATCACTGAACTCTGTCATCTGCAGAAGCAGTATTTGTCTCAGAAGGAATGAGTTTCTGGATTAGAGTGGTGCTGGAAAAGCACAGCAGTTCAGGCAGCATCCATGGAGCAGGGATCCTCGGATGCTGCCTGAATTGCTGTGCTTTTCCATCACCACTCTAATCCAGAATCTGGTTTCCAGCATCTGCAGTCATTGTTTTTACCTCAGAAGGAATGAGTGGACATCCCGTTATGTTAATGTTACTTTAAGCTTAATTTTTATGCCAGTGGCTCATTCTCTGGAGCAAGTAGGAATAAGCATCTATCTACCAATTCCTGGCCCATATCTGAATCTTGGATGTCAGTAATGCCACATTTTCCAGATTATACCAACTACATCCTTGCACAGTCTGGAGGAGCAGCTAAAGCTATTGAATTCCGCAACCTCATGGTCTTCCCCCAATTGAAGGCTCTATTAAATGCATCCAATTGCTTGGAAGTGCGTTCTCACCAATTTAAAGATTACATCATCCAAAATAAAAATTCACTCCAACAAGGCCCAGTTTCTCTGTTGCTATTGGTGCCAGAGGGGACATGATGGCTTCGTGGCAATATTGCTGAACTTTTAATTCCAAAACTCAGCTAACGTTTGGGGGACCTTGGTTTGAATTCCATCACAGCAGATGATGGAACTTGAATTCAACAAAAAAATCTGGAATTAAGAATCCACTGATGACCTTGAAGCCATTGTCATTTATTTGGGAAAAAAATCCATCCATCTCACTAATGTCCTTGCAGAGAAGGAATTCTGTGTTCCTCACCTGGTCTGGCCTCCAGGTGACTCCAGACCCACCGCTGTCCTCTGAAATGCCCTAGCAAGCCACCCAGTTATATCAATCGCTACAAAGTCTCAACAAAGAAATGTAATCAGACAGACTATCTGGCATCCACCTAGGCACTGGCAAAGGCAATGGCAGAAACTGCCCTGTTAACCCTGCAAAGTCCTCCATATTAATATCTGGGGGCTAGTACCAAAGTTGGGAGAGTTGTCCCACAGACTAGCCAAGCAACAGCCTGACATAGTTGTACTCACAGAATCATATTTTACAGAGAGCATGGAGAAAGTGAGGATTGCAGATGCTGGAGATCAGTGTTGAGAGTGTGGTGCTGGAAATGCAGAGCAGGTCAGGGCAGCATCTGAGGAGCAGGAGAATCGACATTTTGGGCATAAGCCTTTCAGCGGGATTGCTGAATCATTAGGGAATTCCAGGAGCAGTGCCAGGCATGCCTGAAAATGAAGTGTCAACCTGGTGAAATTACCAAACAGGACTACTTGTGTGCCAAACATCAATAGCAGAAAGTGATAGATAGAATTAAGCAATCCCACAACCAACACATTTACGTTCTGCATCTGTCACATATAGTCATGAATGGTGGTGGATAATTAAACAACTCACTGGAGGAGGAGGCTCCACAAATAACCCCATCTTCAATGATTGAAGAGCCCAACGCTTCAGTGGAAAGTACAAGGCTGAAGCATTTGCAGCAATCTTCAGCCAGAAGTGCCAAACATATGATCCATCATGGCCTCTTCCAATGATCCCTACCATTACGCATACCAATCTTCAGCTAATTGGATTCACTCCACATGATATCAAGAAACGATTGGAGACACTGGATGCTGTAAAGGCTATAGGTGCTGACAACATTCAGGTACTAGTACTGACGACTTGTGCTCCAGAACCTGCTGTTCACCTAGCCTAGCTGTTCTGATACAGCCAGAACACTGGCATCTACTCACAATGAGGAAAATTGCCCATGTACAACCTGTACAAAAAAAGCAGGACACATCGAATCGAGTCTACTCTTATCATCAGTAAAATGATGAAATGTGTCATCAACAGTGTTATCAAGCAGCATCTGCACAGCAATAACCTGCTCAGTAACTTCCAGTTTGGGGTCCACCAAAGCCACTCAGCTCATTACAGCCTTGATTCAAACATGGACAAAGAGCTGAATTCCAGAGATGAGGTGAGAGTGACAGCCCTGAACATTGAGGCTGCATTCGACCAATTGTGACATCAACGAGCCCTAGCGAAACTGCAGTCAATGGGAATTAGGCACAAATTCTCCACTAGTTGTAGTCATTCCTGGCTGGTAGGTAAATAGTTATGGTTGTTGGAGGTCAGTCAGCTCAAGTCCATGACAACTCTACAGGAGTGTGTGGGAAATCATGTCTCACAAACTTGATTGAGTTTTTTGAAGAAGTAACAAAGAAGATTGTTGATGGCAGAGCAGTATGTGATCTATATGGACTTCAGTAAGGCGTTCGACAAGGTTCCCCATGGGAGACTGGTTAGCAAGGTTACAGGGAGAACTAGCCATTTGGATACAGAACTGGCTCAAAGGTAGAAGACAGAGGATGGTGGTGGAGGGTTGTTTTTCAGACTGGAGGCCTGTGACCAGTGGAGTGCCACAAGGCTCGGTGCTGCGTCCTCTACTTTTTGTCATTTACATAAATGATTTGGATGCGAGCATAAGAGGTACAGTTCATAAGTTTGCAGATGACACCAAAATGGGAGGTGTAGTGGACAGCGAAGGGGTTTACCTCAGATTACAACAGGATCTGGATCAGATGGGCCAATGGGCTGAGAAGTGACAGATGGAGTTTAATTCGGATAAATGTGAGGTGCTGCATTTTGGGAAAGCAAATCTTAGCAGGACTTATACACTTAATGGTAAGGTCCAAGGGAGTGTTGCTGAACAAAGAGACCTTGGAGTGCAGGTTCATAGCTCCTTGAAAGTGGAGTCGCAGGTAGATAGGATAGTGAAGAAGGCGTTTGGTATGCTTTCCTTTATTGGTCAGAGTATTGAGTATAGGAGTTGGGAGGTCATGTTGCGACTGTACAGGACATTGGTCAGGCCACTGTTGGAATATTGCGTGCAATTCTGGTCTCCTTCCTATCGGAAAGATGTTGTGAAACTTGAAAGGGTTCAGAAAAGATTTACAAGGATGTTGCCAGGGTTGGAGGATTTGAGCTACAGGGAGAGGCTGAACAGGCTGGGGCTGTTTTCTCTGGAGTGTTTGAGGCTGACGGGTGACCTTATAGAGGTTTTCAAAATTATGAGAGGCATGGATAGGATAAATAGACAAAGTCTTTTCCCTGGGATCGAGGAGTCCAGAACTAGAGGGCATAGGTTTAGGGTGAGAGGAGAATGATATAAAAGAGACCTAAGGGGCAACTTTTTCACACATAGAGTGGTACGTGTATGGAATGAGCTACCAGAGGAAGTGGTGGAGGCTGGTACAATTGCAACATTTAAGAGGCATTTGGATGGGTATATGAATAGGAAGGGTTTGGAGGGATATGGGCCAGGTGCTGGCAGGTGGGACTAGATTGGATTGGGATATCTGGTCGGCGTGGACGGGTTGCGCCGAAGGGTCTGTTTCCATGTTGTACATCTCTGTGACTCTATGACTCTATGAGTGCCTCTGGGTAGTCTCCTCGGCCCAACTGTCTTCAGCTGCTTCCTCAATGACTTTCTTTCCATCGTAAGGTCAGAAATGGGGATGTTTGCCAATGAGTATTCAGCTATTGAAGCAGTTTGTGTTCAAATTCAACAAGATCTGGAAAATATCCAGGTTTGAGCTGACAAATGGGAAGAAACATTCATGCTGCATAAATGCCAGGCTATGACCATCTCCAAAAAGAAACAATGTAACCACCACTCCTTGACATTAAATAGTGTTACCATCAGTGAATCCCCTACTATCAACATCCTAGGTGTTACCATTAACCAGACATTTGACTGGACTCCCCACATAAATGCTGTGGCTACAAAAGCAGGGCAGACACTAGGAAGATTGCAGCAAGTAATTCACCTCCTGACTCCCTAGCGCTTGTCCACCATCAACAAGACACAATCAGGAGTGTGACAGACACTGTTCATTGCCTGGATGAGTGTAGCTCCAACAACACTCAAGAAGCTTGACACCATCCAACATAAAACAGCCCACTTGATGGGCACCGCATCCACAAACATCCAATCCCTCAACCACCAAAGACCAGTAGCAGCAGTGTGCACTATCTACAGCGTGTACCGTGGTGATTCACCAAGATACTGAGACAGCACCTTCCCAGGGATGAGGAATTAAATGAAGCATCAGATTAAGCCTTATGGATCGAGCTCAAAACAAAGAAATGGGGCATCCACATTGCTAGGTGTGCACTATAAACATCCAAATAATGGGAGAGAGTTAGAGGAGCAAAGATGTAGACAGATTTCTAATTCGAAAACAAAAAAATCAGCAGTCACTCAGACAGGACATAGCATGGCTTGGTGCTGAGGTTACATGGCTTTTAAGGCTTCAGTCAGCGTATGATATCTGAATGTTTTGCACGTGCTCGGCAACTGGTTGAGAGAAATCCTGAGATACATCCTGTTCACCTCAGTGCTTTCTCTTTCTCCAATAGATCTGGGAGCGCAGTCTATGTCTCTGCAGTCTGTCGAGGGAGAAATGACCTGGTCTCAGACACTCAGGGGTCTACCAGAGACCAGGCAACTGCTCAGTCCCAGGCAGAAGATGGTATCTGCCATTAATCAGTTTAACAAAATGCCCAGAGACACTCAGGGACATTGGGCAGGTTTACAGGGGTAGTCAGAGAATTAGATCAAAGGATGGAGAAGTCCACCAATGTTCCATGGTGACTCCAGCATCCAAGTGGCTAGTTTCCTCCAGGTAGATAACCATCACGGAGATACAGTTCCAGTATACTCAGTGTCTGCCAGATATGTACAGCAGCCCCATTCCATCAGTGCTCAGCATTAGTTAGCCTTCAATGTTTCAGAGTTTGCTTAGGCTGCTAAATTGCCCTGAAGTCCTTCAGCATCCTGTTGGACAACATTTAACATGAGTGTGTGCACTTTATGTCCACCTGTACACCTCCCAGCCTTGATTAGCAATGTACTCCTTTGAAAAGCTAAAAGGTGGAATGAAAGGTGCCTGCAGAGACGTGTGGACTCATCACTAATTCTGTTCTTTAGTCTTAGGATGGGGTCTGTATGAATGGGTTATGCAAGGCACGTTGCTCACAACCATAGTGTTATTTACAACACCTTGGCTGCGGTTATCAATATGACAGTTCAGGGATCCCTGGTGCCTGATGAGACCTGCAGTCAAGGAGTCAGGAGATTGTGCAGGTGAAAGTCTCTGAGCTATAGGAAGGAGTAGGTGACAGCTTGCTGGTACACTCTCTGAGGGCTCAGTTGCCTCGTCCTCAGAGCGGGAACTTCAGTCAGTGGTAGGCAGTACTGATCTCCTTTCTTGCAGTCGTTTGTTGGCTACCACCAGAATAAGAGAAATGAGCAGACTAGTTGTGAAAAAAAATAAGAATGAGTTGCCACTGCCATTAATGGAAGGGCAGATGCAGCATTGCTCAATGAAGCTCACTGGGTTCATTTCTCAGTGAGATCACTGCATATTCCACTGGAACAAATATCAGCATTTTCTCCATATAGAGGGTGATAGTGAAGGTGATTCTAATGTTCACCACCTCACCACCAGGCTTTACTCCCTCTGCCCAGTCTCTCTGAGACAGTTTGAAGGCACAAATGGAGAGACTGAGTATGATGGAAGTGTGTAGGTACATTATAATGCATTCGTGGTGATGCAGAGGAAGGAGGGTTGGTGATGTGACCCAGTGAGGACAAGAAAGGTGAGTAATTTACAGGATAGAGTAGCTTAGAGCTATTGAGCTGGCTTGAAGCATTCAACAATGACCACTATAATCTATGAGCCTTGGTGAGAGGAATGTGCAGTGTTCCAGACAACATCTTGTCCCTTAACTGTCTTATGCCAATTTACCCATTATCAACCATAGGCAAAAATCAGAGCTTTGTTGCAATGAAATAATGTTCTAAAAAATTGATATTACCTTTGGCATATTAAAAAAGACCCTGATTCCTAAAAATCCTTTTCAACATTTTAAATCTTGAGTGCTTAATCTCTTCATCATGAAAATGGAAAGCATGGACACTTGATATTCAACTTCCAGCATATGATTTTAATATCAGAGATGTTGCGTCATATAAAATTGGTTTTCATAAGGATAAATACTGACATAAAAATGGCTGTTGCAATCACCTGACAAGATTGAGCCAAGCACATGAAAGTAACATCAAAAAAGCATCAATCTTAGTCAAAATTAACATATATATAAAAGGGCACTGAAACTTGCAGTTATTCACATCTTTCTGGAAGTTATAAAAGGAATAAAAGTCAGCTGCAGTTTGAAAAAATGGCATTGGAACTGGATTACATATCATCATGGTGATGGTCATTGCCCAGCATTTGTGTGGCACAGTTACTTGCCACTTGTCAGCTCAAGCCTGGATATTGTCCAGATCTTGTTATACTTGAACGTAGGCCTTTCAGTATCTGAGGAGTCATGAATAGTACTGAGCATTGTGCCATCATCAGCAAACATCCTCACTTCTGACCCTATAATGGAGGCAAGGTCATTTTTGGAAGGAGCTGAAGGTGTTGGGCCAAGGACACTACCCTGAGGAACTCCTGCAGAGATGTTCTAGAGCTGAGATGACTGATCTCCAAAGCCACAACTATGTGCTAAGAATGACTTCAACCAGATTCCTGATTTCCATTGATTCCAAGCTTACTAGGTCTCCTTGATAACTATACTTGGTCAAATGTTATATCTGGCTGTTTTGCTATTGAATGAATATATCAATTAAGTTGCTTACATTACAAAACAAAATGTGGAAGGATTGCGCTGGTACCCATTGGAGCTTAGAAGAATGACAGGTGACCTTATTCCAACATATAAGTATGAGGAGATTTACCAGGGCAAATTCTAAGAAGATGTTTCCCTTGGAGGAGAGACTAGAGCCTGGGTATACAGTTTAAGAATAAGAAGTTTCATTTTCAGATGGATTTGCGGAAAATTAGTTTTATTCTGTCACAGTGAAGGTTGAGTCATTGAATCTATTCAAGGCTGAATTTGATGGAGATAGATGTCAAGGATTAGGGGAGGCAGAGAGAAAATTGGGGTTGAGACCACAACCGTGATCTAACTGAATGGCAGAGCACTTTCAGATGACTAAAGGCCTACTTTTGCTTACAATGCCTATGTCCCTATATCCTAGATATAGATAATGAGTAGTGGAAGCACATCCCCTAAATAAAAAATGCTCAGACTGCTATTCACAGCCAATTACAGTCATAGCCAAGAGAATAATCAAGATAGGTTCATTTATAATTATCAACTAACGGCTAATCATTGAATCTGACCAATCAAGTCTTTACTTTTGTTTAAAAAATGAACATATTTCAATCCAGGTGAATTTTACACCACGGCACATTAGATAATCATTTCTATTTGAAATGTTGGTACAATATGCAGAAAAACCTGCTCATTTTAAATTGTGTGGCAAGTTTTAAAACCCCAAAAGCTACAGAGAAATTAGCGTACAGTTTTTAAAACTCACATCACAGCTTTCATTTCCTGGCCTCAGACCATCTTCAGTTTCTGATGGTGAAGCCAGCAATGTGAATAAAGAACATGGAAAACAAAATGTCATCAATCCCTCCAGGACTTTATTTTTGCTGCCGCTGCTGCTTCAGGAAGAGCAGCTGAAAATCATTTTCTGAGATAAATTTTTACTCCCTGGTAATAGCAGTGTCACCTAATTTGCATAGACATCTGATGATGAATTCAGTGCTGCTATAAGTGAGAGTACTGTAACATTAAAAAAAATTGAAAAATACTGCCCTATCTGCCTCATTTGTTGGTGATGATAAAAATTACACCCAACATTTCCACAATTGAGATAGTCTGAATCAATTTGATAGTCATTAGTACTATTTTGAAATGTAAAATTAAACAGATTTTTTTGCAACAATTCCAATCACAACAGATTGTATGATGCATGTTGTGTGAGAATTGGCCTGGAGTAAATTAAGATTCCATCTATTGTACAATTTTATTTTAGAAATGTTTTTTATATCACCATCCAAAAGTATACTGTGTCCAAACATTATGTAAGAAATGAAAATCAGTGGAAATTGCCAGCACGAACTAGATTCAGAAAACATTTCAGTTAGGTATATAATGGTGACACGGTCAAAAAACACACAATCTTGATGAGGAAACAATATATTAACAACAGAAAGCCATTGAAAGGTGGGGACTATCAATTTCAAGGAAGATAATATTTTTCAAAAACTGCGAAATCTAGAGAACTGCAGAAATCAAATAAATGAAGTAAAAAAGGCTCCAGGATAAAAATTAAATAAAGATATAAAATGAAACATGTGGCACAGGATTGTAGGGCACCTAGATAATATCTTTCATAATCTGACAGAAGCTCCAAAGATGAAAATGACAGGAATTCAATATCACTGTTTACTGATTGATGCTAGGTTTATATGTATATTGCGAGAGACTCTTCAATATGTCACACTTAACCCACAGTACAGCCATGGTGGATTCATGTCTCCTTCCAATTTAGAAATGAGATAGATTTTTGCTGTCACCATCTGGTTGGTGATCAAACCTTTATAGAATTCAATGGCAGAACAGAATGCTGTTCATATAGGTCCAAAATATGAATATATTGAGGATCGAGCTAGTAAATGGTCTGTCCAAAGCACTTAAACCAGCTATTCTTCTATTAGTAGCTTAGTCACTTGCTTATATTTATGTTCATAGTGTTGATCCAAAATATAATTGTCATATCAAATATAATTGTTTATTTGCTATCTGTTCATCTTGCTTTCAATGAAAATACATAACTTGTACTAGTTTCATGGTGCTGGGAAGGAAAGAAATAATGGGCTGAATTTCACTGTTTTGGGAAAATATAGCATTTGTCAAATTTTATGGACAGTTTCTGTCCACAAGGTCAAGTGAATTTTCTTGTGCTACCATCCAAAACTCACTTATTCAGTAACTACACCACTCCTTTCACATAATGCTTTATCTTTTGCATGCTTGATTCTCCCACTTATTGTAACCAAAGTATCCACCATGGGACCCTGGCAATGGGGCCATTAAAAGGCTCTTGTGCATCCGGTCAAGCACGGTCAGTCCTGACCTGCTTGGCACAGTTTATGACACTTGCCCTGGACATGACAGATAAGGGGAAATCGGTGGCCCACTTTACTGACAAGTATCGGAAGTCTTGTTTTGATGGGGTCATGCAGAAAACATAAGAAATAGAAGCTGGAATGGATCATTCCTATCCCTGTGTTCACTAACATCATGGCTGACTAGCCCCAGGCCTCAACTCCTCTTTAATGCCATCTCTCAAAGCCCTGAACTCTGTGACATTTCCAAAGTCTATCTACCCTCTCTTTAAATACCTTTAGAGATCTAGCCTGCACAACTCTCAATGATAAAGACTAACAGACATTCATTAATTTCTGAGGGAAAAACTTCCTTCAGATTTCCCACTAGTGGAAGCATCAAAAGGCAGATTATTATTTAAATGGAGAGAAACTTCAAAATGTACAGCATAGAGGGATCTGGTTGTTCGTGTGCACGAAACACAAAAACTTTGAAATGCTAGTGCAGCAAGTAAATAACAAGGCAAATGAAATTGTGACCTTTACTATAAGGGGGTTGAAGTTTAAAAATGGAGAAGTCTTGACACAATCGTGCATGGTATTAATCAGATCACAACTGGAGTACTGTGTACAGTTTTAGTCCTTATATTTAAGAAACAATACATTAACAATAGAGGCAGTTCAAAAGAGGTTCACTTGGCCGATTCCTGGGATGCAAGCATTGACTCTTTCCTCACTCTTTCCGACATTAAACTGCATCTGCCAAGTTGTTTGCTTACTCAATCTATCTATATCCCTTGCAAGTTCCTTTTGTCCTGATCACAACATGCTCTCCGACCTATGTTTGTACCATCAATAAATTTGGACACATTACACTCTATTCCCTCTGTTAAGTCATTAATATATATAGTAAATAATTGAGGCCCATGACTGATCCTTGTGACACTTCACCAGTTATGTCTTTCCAAACTGAAAATGACCCATTAATCCTGACTTTCGGTTTCTGTGTGTTAACCAATCATTAATCCATGCTTATACATTTCCCCCGTCGTGGGCTTCTATCTTGTATAAAAACTTTTTAACTTGCACCTTATCAAAAGTCTTCTGAAAATATACTACATCTGCCAGTTCCCTCCCTCTTGTTAATTCTGCTTGTATGTCCTCAAAGAACTCAAGCAAATTTGTCCAACATGATTTCCCTTTCACAAAATCATGATACCTCTGTTTGACAGTGTTAAGCTTTTCTAAGTGTCCTGCCACCTCTTCCTTATAATGGGCTCTAACATTTTAGCAATGACAGATATTATGTTAACCAGCCTATAATTTACTGCTTTTGGTCACCGTACCTTCTTGAGCAGGAGTGTCACATTGTGGTTTTCCAATCCAATGCATCCTCCCAAAACTCAGTGAATTCTGAAATATTTTAAACAAGGGCCTCCGGTATTTCTGGAGCAATTTCCTTTAAACCCCTTAGATATAGGCCATTAGGTTCTGACAACTGTCTTCCTTTAGTCCCATTAGTTTATTAAATATTTTGTCCCTTGTGATAGATATTGTTTCAAGATCCTTCCTCACATTTTGCACCTTGCTTAACTGATCTCTTTGAGATGTTTACAGTGTTCTCCTTACTTGGACAAAAACAAAACACTGGCTTAAATTATCTGCTGTTTCCCTGTTCCCTGGGTCATTAATTCTCCAGTCACATTGTCGTAGGGTCCCATACTCACTTTTGCTACTCGTATGCTCTTTTACATACCCATGAAAACCTTTCTAGAATTACAGATGATTTAACATTTCCTGCGAATTTACTCTCAAACAATTTTTCTCCCTCTTTATTAGTTCTTTAATGATTAGATTTTTAATAATGAAATCCCAAATCACTGGCCATCCATTTTTTTTCCGCTTTGTAAGCCTTAGCTTTCTCATACTCACTCTGTCCTTGCTATGCACCTATCTACCACCAAATGCCATGCTCTACTACTTGCACCGTTGTATGAAATGACTTCATGTACTTGGTCCCAATCATCCAATTCCCAACACCACTAATTCTGCCTACTCACTTGCTCAGGACACCTTGCCATCTTTCCCGAAACTCTGCACCAGCACTAGCAGTTCTCCTGTTTTTTGAAGTTTGTCTGTGCTGCCGTGTGGGTGGCTCGTTGGAATAGTGTTCTGATACAGCTTTGTTTGTGTGCATTGGGATGGTTGCTGGTGCAGTTGAGTATTTGGTCAGTCTTTGTCGGTTTTTTGTATAAACAGGTTTGTAATTCTCCCTTGTCCAGTCTTTCTACTGTGACGTCAAGAAATGCAAGTTTGTTGTCAGTTTCTTCTTCCTTGGTGAATTATATGCCTGTGAGGGTGTTGTTGATGATGTTAAATGTCTCTTCTATCTTGTTTTGTTTTGTGATGACAAAGGTGTCATCTACGTGGCGAACCCAGATTTTTAGTTTGATGATTGGTAGGACTGTTTGTTCTAGCCTTTGCATTACCGCTTCTGCCATGAATCCTGATAGCAGAGATCCCATGGGTGTGCCATTGGTTTGTTTGTAGATTATGTTGTTGAAAGTGAAGTGGGTGGTGAGGCACAGGTCCACTAGCTTCATGATGTTTTCGTTGGTAATGTGATTGATGGCGGTTGGTGTGTGTGTGATGGTCTGTTGTAAAAGTGTGGCAAGTGTTTCTTTTGCCAGGTCGATGTTAATGGAGGTGAACAGTGCTGTTACGTCGAATGAGATCATTGCTTTGTCTTCCTCTATTTTGGTGTTTTTGATGATTTTTAGGAATTCCTGGGTGGAGTGGATGGAGTGCTGTGACTCTTCTACTAGGTACTTCAGTCTCGCGTGTAGTTCTTTGGCCAGTCTGTAAGTTGATGTTCCGGGTAGTGAGACTGTAGGTCTGAGGGGGGCTCCTGATTTATGGATTTTTGATAGTCCATAGAATCGTGGGGTGTTGGTCCCGTTGGGTTTCATTTTCTGGAATTCCATCTTGTTTAATTGTCTGGAATTGTGTAATTTTCTTAGGAGATATGTAATTTTATTTCCTAATTGTGGGGGTCGGGTCTAGCACCACCTGTTTGTTGATGTTGGTGTCTGCGAGTAGTGCATTGACTTTCTCTACATAGTCCCTTCTGTTCAGGATGACTGTGAGCCGACCTTTGTCTGCAGGTAATATAACAATGTTTTTGTTTTTTTTTTGAGGTTTTCTAGGGCTTTCTTTTCTTGTGTGTTCAGTTTGTTTCCTTCCCTTTTTCGGCTCAGAGTAGGTGTAACTGTCTGTCTGATAGCTTGTTGTGTTTCTTCCGTGAGATTGTTGTCCTTCAATATGGTTTCTAATGCCACTTGGAAATCCTTCTTGTCAGCGTCGCGGTAATTGAAATTTAATCCTTTTACTAGTATTGCTTCTTCTGTGTCTGAAAGGGTCCGATCTAATAAGTTCTTTATCCTTGCCCCTGTGTTATCGGTTTTGTCTTTTTTTGTGAGTTTATCAAGTTTTTTCTTCAGGTCCCGATTTTTCTTTATCGGTGTTTGTCGTTGTTTGTTGTTTATGGCTCATTCTACTGCATCTGTCCATTCTTGATTTGTTGCTTGTTTGAATAACGGTTTTTTGGCGCGCAATTTCCTGGTTGTATTTTTGGAGTCTGTGGTGGACGTCATTGATTAGTTCTTGGAGCATTCTGTGGTTGTTTTGTTCTGTTAAATTTCAGGCTTGAGGTGTTTTTATTGGCGGTTTATATTGGAGACATTTTGGCAGTACCTGTTCTCTTAAACATTCATGCAGGAAGTACAATTGTTTGCTTGTGGAACTCTCTCAGATGGCATTCCTTTCCCACATTTGGGCCAGTTGTACCGTGTTGCGCCCATAGGTTTTCGCAAGGTTGTAGCTCAGGTTGAGGTTTGGGGTGTAGGTTTGCTCGCTGAGCTGTAGGCTTGATATCCAGACGTTCCATTACCTGGCTAGGTAACATCATCAGTGGCGACCTCCAAGTGAAGTGAAGCTGTTGTCTCCTGCTTTCGATTCATAGCTTTCTCCTGGATGGGGTTCCTGGGGTTTGTGGTGATGTCATTTTCTGTTCGTTTTCTGAGGGGTTGATAGATGGCATCTAGATCTATGTGCTTGTTTATGGTGTTGTGGTTGGAGTGCCAGGCCTCTAGGAATTCTCTGGCATATCTTTGCTTAGCCTGTCCCAGGATAGATGTGTTGTCCCAGTCGAAATGGTGGTTTTTTTCATCCGTGAGTAGGGCTATGAGGGAAAGGGGGTTGTGTCTTTTTGTGGCTTAGCTGGGGTTCATGTATCATCGTGGCTAACTTTCTTCCTGTTTGTCCTACATAGTGCTTGTGGCAGTCCTTGCATGGAATTTTATAGATGATGTTGGTTTTGTCCATGGGTTGTACTGGGTCTTTTAAGTTTGTTAGATTTGGTTTAAGAGTGTTGATGGGTTTGTGTGCTACTAGGATTCCGAGGGGTCTCAGTAGTCTGGCTGTCATTTCTGAAACTTCTTTGATGTATGGTAAGGTGGTTAGGGTTTCTGGCTGTGTTTTGTCTGCTTGTCGTGGTTTGTTCTTGAGGAATCTGCGCCCTGTGTTTTTTGAGTATTCGTTCTTCTTGAATACGCCGTATAGGTGGTTCTCCTCTGTTTTTCGAAGTCTGTCTGTGCTGCAGTGTGTGGTAGCTCGTTGGAATAGTGTTCTGATACAGCTTCGTTTGTGTGTGTTGGGATGGTTGCTGGTGTAGTTGAGTATTTGGTCAGTGTTTGTCAGTTTTCTGTATACGCAGGTTTGTAATTCTCCCTTGTCCTTTCTTTCTACTGTGACGTCCAGAAATGCGAATTTGTTGTCAGTTTCTTCCTCCTTGGTGAACTTTGTGCCTGTGAGGGTGTTGTTGATGATGTTAAATGTCTCTTCTATCTTATTTTGTTTTGTGATGACAAAGGTGTCATCTACGTTGCGAACCCAGATTTTTGGATTGATGATTGGAAGGGCTATTTGTTCTAGCTTTTGCATTATCGCTTCTGCTACGAATCCTAATAACGGAGAATCCATAGGTGTGCCGTTGGTTTGTTTGTAGATTATGTTGTTGAAAGTGAAGTGGGTGGTGAGGCACAGGTCCACTAGCTTCATGATGTTTTCGTTGGTAATGTGATTGATGGTGGTTGGTGTGTGTGTGATGGGCTGTTCTAAAAGTGTGGCGAGTGTTTCCTTTGCTAGGTCGATGTTGATGGATTCCATCAAAATGCCAAAATGTCTCCAATATAAACCGCCGATAAAAACACATCAAGCCAGAAATTTAACAGAACAAAATGGCCGCAGAATGCTCCAAGAACTAATCAATGACGCCTACCACAGACTCCGAAAATACAACCGGGAAATTGTGCGCCAAAAATGTTATTCAAACAAGCAACAAATCAAGAATGGACAGACGCGGTAGAACAAGCCATAAACACCAAACAACGACAAACACCGATAAAGAAAAATCGGGACCTGAAGAAAAAACTTGATAAACTCACAAACAAAGACAAAACTGATAACATAGGGGCAAGGATAAAGAACTTATCAGACCAGACTCTATCAGACACAGAAGAAGCGTTGCTAGTCAAAGGATTAAATTTCAATTACCGAGACGCTGACAAGAAGGATTTCCAAGCGGCATTAGAAACCATATTGAAGGACAACAATCTCATGGAAGAAACACAACAAACTATCAGACAGACAGTTGCAACTACTCTGAGCCGAAAGAGGGAAGGAAACAAACTGAACACACAAGAAAGGAAAGCCCTAGAAAACCTAAAAAAAGAGAAAAACATTGTTATATTACCTGCAGACAAAGGTCGGCTCACAGTCATCCTGAACAGGAGGGACTACATCGAGAAAGCCAATGCACAACTCGCAGACACCAACACAAACCAACAGGCGGCGCTAGACAGGACCCCACAATTAGGAAACAAAATTGCATATCTCCTAAGAAAATTACACAATTCCAGACAATTAAACAAGATGGAATTCCAGAAAATGAAACCCGACGGGACCAGCACCCCATGATTCTACGGACTACCAAAAATCCATAAACCAGGAGCCCCCCTCAGACCTATACTCTCACCACCCGGAACATCAACTTACAGACTGGCCAAAGAACTACACGCGAGACTGAAGTACCTAGTAGAAGAGTCACAGCACTCCATCCACTCCACCCAGGAATTCCTAAAAATCATCAAAAACACCAAAATAGAGGAAGACGAAGCAATGATCTCATTCGACGTAACAGCACTGTTCACCTCCATTAACATCGACCTAGCAAAGGAAACACTTGCCACACTTTTAGACCAGACCATCACACACACACCAACCGCCATCAACCACATTACCAATGAAAACATTATGAAGCTAGTGGACCTGTGCCTCACCACCCACTTCACTTTCAACAACATAATCCACAGACAAACCAACGGCACATCCATGGGATCTCCGCTATTAGGATTCGTAGCAGAAGCGATAATGCAAAAGCTAGAACAAACAGCCCTACCAATCATTAAACCAAAAATCTGGGTTCGCTACGTAGATGACACCTTTGTCATCACAAAACAAAATAAGATAGAAGAGACATTTAACATCATCAACAACACCCTCACAGGCACAAAGTTCACCAAGGAGGAAGAAACTGACAACAAATTCGCATTTCTGGACATCACAGTAGAAAGAAAGGACAAGGGAGAATTACAAACCTGCGTATACAGAAAACTGACAAATACTGACCAAATACTCAACTACACCAGCAACCATCCCAACACACACAAACAAAGCTGTATCAGAACACTATTCCAATGAGCCACCACACACTGCAGCACAGACGAACTTCGAAAAACAGAGAAGAACCACCAATAAGGCGTATTCAAGAAGAGCGAATACTCAAAAAACACAGGGCGCAGATTCCTCAAGAACAAACCACGACAAGCAGACAAAACACAGCCAGAAACCCTAACCACCTTACCATACATCAAAGAAGTTTCAGAAATGACAGCCAGAGTACTGAGACCCCTCGGAATCCTAGTAGCACTCAAACCCATCAACACTCTTAAACCAAATCTAACAAACTTAAAAGACCCAGTACAACCCATGGACAAAACCAACGTCATCTATAAAATTCCATGCAAGGACTGCCACAAGCACTATGTAGGACAAACAGGAAGAAAGTTAGCCACGATGATAGATGAACACCAGCTAGCCACAAGAAGACACGACCCCCTTTCCCTCATAGCATTACACACGGATGAAAAAAACCACCATTTCGACTGGGACAACACATCTATCCTGGGACAGGCTAAGCAAAGCTATGCCACAGAATTCCTAGAGGCCTGGCACTCCAACCACAATGCGATAAACTAACACATAGATCTAGATGCCATCTATCAACCCCTCAGAAAATGAACAGGAAATGACATCACCCACAAACCCCAGGAACCCCATCCAGGAAAAAGATATAAATTGAAAGCAGGAGACAACAGCTTCGCTTCACTTGGAGGTCGCCACTGATGATGTTACCTAGCCAGGTAATGAAACGTCTGGATATCAAACCTACAGCTCAGCGAGCAAACCTACACCCTAAAGTTGTGCTATCCATTTCACTTCATTCAATCAATGCCTAGCACTGTTGCCACACAGCACCATGGACCCAGTTCGATTCCAGCCTTAGGCAACTATTTGTGTGGGAAATGCACATTCTCCCTGTGTCTGCATGGGTTTCCTCTGACTGCTCCAGTTTCCTCCCACAGGTCAAAGATGTACAGGCTTATGTGGATTGGTCATGTTAAATTGCCCACAGTGATCAAGAGTATGCAAGCTAGTTGGTTTAGGCAGGGTTACAGGGATTGTTTAGTGGGTGGGTCTGGGTGGAATGCTCTTCAGAGGGTGGGTGTGGATATGATGGGCCAAATGGCCTTCTTCCACATTGTAAAGGTTCTGATTCTATGATTCTATGAATCCCTCCCTTTCTCTCTCCCCAGCAGAAGATGACCAACCAAAGGGCAGAAAAAGAAGAGACAGGGGATTGGGTGTCAAACATTTGACTCCTCAGCCCCTACAAGAAGAAAATCCTATCCTGGATCACTCCAAACATCCGAGTGACCATGACCATGTCCAAGCCCATGGACCGATATTGGAAACTGCCACTGAGTTACTGTGCTGGACCACCCAACCTCTTGACTGAACCTTTTTTATTCATTAGCGGGTTGTGGGCAGCACTGGTTGGTCAGCATTTATTGCTGGTCCCTAGTTGCCCTTGAGAAGGTGATGGTAAGCTGCCTTCTTGAACCATTGCTGTCCATGTTGTGCATGTAGGCCTGTTAGGGAGGGAATTCTAGGACTCTGATCCAGTGACAGTGAAGAAATGATTTGATAAGAGGACTACTCCACCTAGATTTTGAGACACATGCAGTGTGCTTGCCACGTATGTTACAGGCACATGATATAGGTTTGAAATTGATATAGCATGGTACAACAGGGCAAGATGTCCACCTCTTTGACTGCTGGCTGCTGACAACCATGACAAGTTTCCTGGCTTTGTGTGTGCTAAAAGTCAAGGCAAGATAGAAGTACTGTGAGCCTATTAACTCTGGCCAAGAGTGAAGAAGGCTAAAAGACAATACTAGGCAGGGGTGCCATGAGATTGCTGGTAGATGCTAAGCGATCATGAGTTAAGAAAGCCCTGAGATGCAGCCTGGTCTAATTGGCAAGCTTGGTAACTGTCTTTACCCACAAAGTGTCCTTGTGAGGATCTAAAGTTTGAATTTAGGCAACAAGTATATGTAGATTTTTATGTACCACAAAATGTTTTTTTCAATTTAAAAGAATACTACAAAATGGCTGAGTAGTGTTTGAATCCTGTGAACCTGTACTGCTGATTTGCAGAATTAAGCTGAAATTCAAAGATAAGAAGGCAATAGAGTTTTTCATAAAATGAATACTGACACATTAATTGACCATTCGAACTAACCTTGAACTCATACCATGGCATGGCAATTTACGTAAATAAGATTTCTTTTCCAAGGAATACCATTGGATTAGCCTGTTGTCAATCATGTCACCACATTACAGTTAATTGGATTTTTCTTGCAATTAAGAACCCTTTCCCAGGAAATATCATTGGCTTAACTTGCTATAAATCATGTCACCTTATTATACGTGATGGGTCTTTCTTGTAATTAATGCTGTACTATCTCTTAAAAAACATATAAATAAGGTGTAATTTTGAAATGTAATTCGGCAACTTCCCCACGGAACACAGAAACTTTAACCCCTATGTTGCTGGATAGAATTGCGTCAAGATACCTTAATTCAATAATCTAATGACCTTTGCTTTTTGGACAGACCGCATTCGTTGATTCTTTTGACCTCGAACCAAGAGGCCCCTCTTGAGGGATCATTGATCTTCACTTATGGCAGAATTCCAATGTTAGTTGCTAATGAGCTACAAAGTGCAAAACTAAAATGTAGAAATGTACAACAATTGGATCAGAGGTGCTCCATAACAGTATGGAGAGCTGATGAGAGACCGATGTCAGCTTGGGTTGATTTGGGCTGCATGTGGTCACTACCCAGAGATAATTCCCTGTGACATTGACACGAGGCATCCAAGGTGGTGGTCCAAACCCGCTCTCACTTTCATATCAGAAATTCTTGACATTTAGTTTCATCCAACATGTGTGAGAACAAGAGAGTGCACATTAATGAGGTGGGATTAGATAACCTTGAGGGTGATAATGCATCATAATTCCCTCTTAACAGGCCTTTCACTGCTCATTAGCAAGAAACTCTTCTCAACGTTTGCAACCTAATTGGCAAATGTGACTCATTGCCCCTAATGTTGAGAAGGGTCTCACTTTCACATAATTATCCTAGATTTCTCATGTTGTTCAGTACCTGGGAAGGTCCTGCCTCCTGTTAGGAAAGAAAACCTGTTTTACTACCTATGATATTGATCTCACTAATTAGTCAACAGATTCTTTCTGGGCAAGAAAAATGCACTTGTGATGATAAAATATGGATCAAATGTTCCTTGTTAGTCTGAATGTGTTGAAACGTGAAAGAATTAGTGGTACTGGGAACCAGATGTAATGAACTTCATGACAATTTATTATGTCTGTCATTTTGCTGAGGGAGATTCTGGGTTGTTATGGACCAGACCAAACCCCCTCAAAATATATTAAGAGGATAGCCTAGACACTAACTATTTCTTATTTTAACGTGTAAGGCATTGTGTTCCAGATGCAATGCAATTTGTCAAACTATTCAATTTTAAGCAAATCACACATTATTTTTACACCACGGGTTAAAATATGGATAAAATAAAAATAAAAGAATTGGCTTAACTGTATCTCTATTGAAATGTTTAATAAAATATAAACTAATACAAATTAACTGTTCCAAAGTAGTAACATCCTACAAACATAACCTTAGCAAAGGCAAATTCAGTAAAATAGATTGTCTCACATGCAATTGTAATGGCAGGAAGAGAACCCCAGCTTTTAGCTGTAACAGAGAGGAATAAGAGCTTCCACATCCAGCTTCAAGACCCCAGCAACTGCAGAAAGCCAAAACTAAAAACTCTATGGGAGCTTAACCCCACCCATTCAGGCTGCTTCTATTGTTCTGACTTTAAAAAGAAGCTCAAGGGCTTTGAGGAGATCACTCATCACCTCTGTTTCAACCTTCCTTCATGAAAAAGGACAAAATACTCTTCTTAAAGTCATATTACCGTCACAGTAGTCAAGACAAGAATGTTAAAAGTTGGTCTCTATTGTTGGCAATGCTAGAGGTGTCTTCATTTGAAATTTCATTTGTGGAAGATGGGATCTAGCCCTCTGGTGCTTCATATTCACAGCTGAGAGATTGGAAAATGTCATATGGAACTGAAACTGTTGAAGCAAGATTTACAGCCGCTATCAAGTGTGTGATCTACTCAGTAATAACTGACTGTAAAGGTACTGAAATGGAATATTGAAGTTATTGATTGACAGTAAAAGGCCACAGTGTTTATTTCACACATTCATAAGCATGGCAATAACTTTTGACAGTATAATTATTTGTCTTTTAGTCAGACCTTAAAGCAGTCCCACTGCTAATTTTGAATATCTGATACACTTCTATCAATCGTTTCTCTATTTTCAAAAGGAACATTGCTGACTGGTCAACCTTAGGTTCCATAGCTCATGTAGAACTCAGCTTTACTTTAACTTGTAAAGTAACCTGTAGAACGGTTCATCTAATTTTAATACCCTAGATTTATGGACAAGCATTCCTCTTTGGAACAAAATAATTTAATATCATAACCTTTCAAGGAAAGAAATTCTTTAAAGAGAGCTGAATTGTATGGTATTTAAACTATGTCAATTTTGTTGAGTTTCTCAAAGGTTTCTCTACTAAGGCCTAGAGAGATTTCTCACAAATGTACGCCATTAACTAATAATCGCAGCCTATTCCGCATCTCTCACACAAAGTTTGACTCTATTATCTCATTGCAGCCTGAAGGACTGTTTCTTTTTGATCTTTATTAAGAATAATAAAATAGTAGAATGAAGTGTTAACTTAAATGTTCCTGCACTGCTGAGTCTTCATGAAGGCAAAGAAGGTGCTGAAAGAAATGGGAATTGGTAGATGCAGAATTCCAGAAATGGCTAAAGGTTTGTCTCTGCGTGAGCAGATGAAGAACAGTTTTTGTTTTACTTAGTTTTCTGTATTTTGACCTAAAATTAATTTGATTCCAAAACAGGAACACATTAATCTGTTCATTTGATGGCTTATGTGTGGTCCAAACTAGTAATAGGTTGGAAAATCGATTGCATAGGTATAATATTTATCTAGAAGTGAATTGGCAAGGTTTTCTTCAATGGCAGTGGGGCTATAAATTTGAGTTAAATTAATGAGTGATGAATCTCGAGAGGTCTCTAGAGTACAAATGGTGCCCTTAGAAGTTGCACAATCTGAATTGCAGTTGGATACATTTATAAGTAAGATGTTAAATCATGTGTTGCTTTTGTGTAAATTTGAATAAGTAGCTAAGTTCATGATAAGCCAACAGTCGCTGGCTTGATCTGTGGCATCTAAGATGTAGGAAATCTCAAATGTTTCTTTTCTCATGACATACAAAATTACAATACAGTAAATCTCCTGTATCTGCATGATCACAAGTTGTGAATTCACTTATCCGTGTCAAAAATGAGTAATAACATAATTCAACATCTGCGGGCAAGACTCACATACCTCTACAACTTTTAACTTATTTTTAAATGAGTTTCACATTCATTAATTTCAGCATTCACAAAGGTTCTGAGGAATGGAACCCTCTCGGATTTGGAGGAAAGACTGTACATATAAGTTGAAAGTAAGCATTCAGGTGCAGCAGGCGATGATAAAGGCAAATGGTATGTTGACCTTCATTGCGAGAAGGTTCATATACAGGAGCAGGGATATCTTGCTGTAGTTGTATAGTCTTGGCTAGACCATACCTGGAGCATTGTATGCAGTTTTAGTCTCCTTATCTTGGAAGGATGTTCTGACTATGGAGGGAGTACAACAAAGGTTTACCAGGTTGATTCCCTGGAATGGCAGGACTGACGTTTGAAGAGAGACTGAATCCATTCGGACTATTTTCACTGGAGTTCAGAAGAATGAGAGGGCGTATTATCGAAACCTATAAAATTCTAATGGGACTAGAGGGGGTAAATATAGGAAGGATATTCCTAATGGCCAGGGAATCAAGAACCAGTAATCACAGCTTAAGGATACTGCGTAGACAATTAAAGATTGCGATCTTGAGAAATTTCTTCAGCCAGAGATTAGTGAGCCTGTGGAATTCTGTGCCTCAGAAAGCAGCTGAGGCCAAAACATTGAATATTTTCAAGAAGTACTTTAGATATAGTTCTGTGGGCGAAAGCAATCACTGGGTATGGGGATGGGGGAAAAGAAGGAATAGGATACTGAATTGGATAATCAGCCAGGATCATATTGAATAGTGGAGCAGGCTCGGTGTGCCTGACACTTCTATAACTTGACTGCAAGCATTTATATGGATAACTGGGCTAACAGTCCTGTTTTGCTGCTCTAGATTCTGTGTAATTTTCTGTTACATCTGAGTTTGACAAGCAGGAGGTGCTACTTTAATGCAGCTCCTCACTTTGCCCTTAATGCAATCAGTTGAAGACACTTCTTGAACATTTCATAAGTAGGAGGCTGAAGGGTTCATGGAGAGCAACAAATAATAAACAACATAAGGAAATGCTGCTGTGAATAATGAAAGTATGACAAAAGATAAAAAGAAAATTCAGCAATCTTAACAAGTTGAAAATCAATGGCATTGTATCAGTTTCAACTTGGCGCTGTTTCTAGGGAGTGAATAATATCAAACGTTATTTTATGCTACATGACAAAATTTTAACAACGCATGTTAAAAATTACAGAGCAATCATTTTTATATATTGAGCTGACATTTGGGAAGAGGCTTCAATATCGTAATTATGTAAAGGAGTTTAATTATTATTGTAAACTATCAAAACAAAGCTCAAGTGATATGCACATAAATCTGAGTTCAAGTATTAAAACTTAATGATAAAACTACAATATAACAACTTCTTCAGAAATAAAGGTTTATGAGCCATTTGGTTTATATTTCAGATTGATGCATTATGTACTGAAAATTGTAAAAGATTAATTATGTTTAAATTATGTCCTAAATTTCATAAGAACTAATTGTTCAGTTGTGGTTGGTTTCTTTTGCTTGTTCAGTCAACTTTTGGAAATAGAATCATAGAATCATACTGCACACAAACTGACTTTTCAGTCTAACCAGTCCACGCCACACATATTCCCAAACTAAACTAATCCCACCAGCGTCCTCCTGGCAATATTCCTGCATTCAGTGAAATATTGGCATTCATCCTAAGGAGGCTGCAGAATCTGAATCCATATCATGATTTGGAGCTGCCGGTGTTGGACTGGGGTGTACAAAGTTAAAAATCACACAACACCAGGTTATAGTCCAACAGGATTACTTGAAGCACTAGCTTTCTGAAAGTTTAGTCAAAAATAAAAAGAAAGCATCAGTAAGGTTTAGGACACAAATCAGACAAGGGCCTTGAGGAACGTAAAGGAAGCAGGAAAGAACTTAAGGAATTAGAAGGGCTAAAAGGAACAATGAAATGTCCTTGACAAGTATCTTAAATATATTTTTTATATATTGAGAGCAACATGGTAGCTGGGAAAGAGGAAGGTTCACTTGAGGAAAAAGATCAGGATTTATACATGGAACCAGAGGAAATGGGTGAAGCCCTTCATGAGTACTCCGCATCGGTATTCACCAAGGAGAAGGATATAGATGACAGTAACACATCAGGGAATGGTTTGTTGATAATGTAGGGCATCTCAATACTAAGAAGGAGGAGATGTTGGGTGTCTTGAGAAACATTAAGGGGTAGGTATGTTCCCAGGGCCCAATGGGATCTAATGCAAGATGCTGATGGAGGCAAGGGAGGAGATTGCTGAGGCCTTGACAAAGATCTTTGTATCCTCTTTAGTCACAGGCAAGGTCCCAGAAGACTGGAGAATAGCTAATGTTGTTTCTTTGTTTAAGAAGGGCAACAGGGATAATGCAGAAAATTATAGGCCGGTCAGCCTTACATCTATGGTAAGGAAATTATTGGAGAAGATTATTAGGGATAGAATTGATTTGCATTTGGAGAAGAATGGATTTATTAGGGATAGTTACCATGGCTTTGTGTAGGGGAGGTCTTGTCTCACAAAGTTAGTTGAAGTTTCTTTGAGGAGGTGAGGAAGGTGACTGATGAGGGTAGGATGGGAGATGTTGTCAACATGGACTTTACTAAAGCATTTGTTAAGGTCCCTCATGGTAGGCTGGTCCAGAATATCAAGTCACATGGGATCCATGGGGGGTTTATGAGTTGAATGCAGTATTGGCTTGCTCATAGCAGACAGAGGGTAGCTGTGGAGCATTGTTTTTTTGACAGGAGTTTTGTGATCTTTGTATTTTGTTATATATGAGTGCTGTGTAGGTGGTCTGACTAGTAAGTTTGCAGATAACACAAAAATTGGTGGAGTTGTGGATAGTGAGGATAGTTATCAAAGATGCAGCAGAATATAGATCAATTGTAAAGTTGGGTGGATAAATGGTGGGTGAAGTTTAACCTGGGCATGTGTGAGGTGATGCATTTTGGAAGGTCAAATGCAAGAGGAAAGTACATTGTAAATGGCAGGCCCCTTAAGGAGATTGACATAAAGAGGGATCTTGGGGTGCAAGTCCATAGCTCCCTGAAAATGGCAATGTGAGTGGATAAGGTGGAAAAGAAAGTTCTTTATCTTCTTGAGCAGTTAGTTAGGGAGAAGGTATTAATTGGAGGTAGTCCTGGTGGTTACAAATCAGTCTTGCTATACAGAGTTGGATTAAAGAGTGACTTGATAAATGGAGAAGTTAGAGTTGGAGCAGTACTAGACTATGCATGCTTGCCTTCACAACAGAATCCGTATAATGTTGAAGCAGCCATTCAATCCTCAAAAGAGCATCCCACCCAACGTGCACATCCTTGAATAAGGAATGAAGCAAGTACACCTGGAAGAAACCTACACTGGCACAGAAAGAATGTACAAACTCCACAAACACCGTTGTCCAAGGTTAGAATTGAACCCAGGTTTACAGCAATGTTAACCACTGTACCACCAGGCCACCCACATTATATGGCCTTTTCAAAGGTCATCTTATTCACCAAGGTGTTTTTATTTTTATTCACAGGATGTGGGTGTCGCTGGCCAGGCCAGTATTCATTGCCCAGTGGACAGTTAAGAGTAAACCACATTGCTGTCGATTTGGAGTCACATGTAGGCCAGACCAGATAAGAACATTGAACTAGGTGGGTTTTTCCAACAGTCGCCAATAATTTCAGTCATCATCAGACTCAGTCTGCCCTGATGGGATTCAAATCTGGTCTGTAGAACATTAGCCTGAGCCTCTAGATGAAGAGCAATTATACCATAGGCCATTGGCTCCCCTGTTGAAATCTGCTGTTCTTAATATGGTCTTGGCTACACACAAACTCTAGATCTAAAGCAAAATGGTTGATTCTCAACTGCCTTTGAAAATGACCCAACAGTCACTCACTTGTATCAAAAATGCTACATGAAACTATGTACAGCAATGTAGGAACAGCTTGTCCAGATGGATACAGATTGTTAATGAAGCAGCTCATCGACATCTCTGAGAGCAATTAGGGCTCTGCAACAAGTGCTCACCTGGTGATGCACATGTTTTCATCAGTTAGGGCATTGAGTAAAAAACCAAAACATGTTGCTGGAAAAGCACAGCAGGTCAGGCAGCATACGAGGAGTAGGAGAATCAATGTGTCGGGCATAAGCTCTTCATCAGGATTATCATGTGAGTATAAAGGTTGTCAATCTGGATATTGTGTACAGTTTTGGATGCCACACTATGGGAATGATGTGAATGCTTTGGAGAGGGTGCAAAAGAGCTTTACCAGGCTGTTGCCTGGTTTCGAGTATATTAGCTATGAGGAGAGTTTGGACAAACATGGATTGTCTTCACTAGAACATCAGAGGCTGAGGGGCAACCCAGTAGTGTATAAAATTATGAGAGGCATGGGTAGGGGTGTCAGAGCTTTTTCCCCAGGGTGGAAGTGTCAAATACTAGGGGCATAGGTTTACGATGAGAGGGGCGAAAGTTTAAAGGAGATGTGTAATGCAAGTTTTTCACACAGAGGGTGCCTGGAATGAGCTGCTATGGCAAGTGGTAAAAGAAGATATGATAACAATGTTCAGGAGACATTCAGATAGGCACATGGACAAGTAGGGAATAGAGGGATCTGGAACTTGTGCAGGCAGATGGGATTGTTTAGAGTGGCATCATGGTCGGCGCTGACAAGGTTGGGCCAAAGAGCCTGTTCCTGTATTGTACCGTTTTATGTTCTATATGTAGTCTGTAGTCTGCTCCTTCTTTCAGGATTGTGCATGCTTCAATCAGATCATCTCTGACTCTTCGAAACACCAGAGTATACAGGCCTAATCTATCCAGTCCTTTCTCAAGAGGAAATCCAGGTATTAGTTGAGTATTACTCCAACTATAACTTCTCCATTTATCAAGTTACTCTTTAATCCAACTCAGTATGACGAGACTGGTTTATAACCTCCAGGACTACCTCCAATTAATACCTTCTCCCTAATTAACTGCTCAGGAGGATAAATCACATCATCAGCTGGCATTAGTGACTGACTTGGTCCAGCATCTCTCAATATCCTCAATGGCTCACCTTCTCAATCCAAGATATTAAAAAAAATTCCTCCCCTGTTGCAATAAATTAACATTTCATAGCACACGAGTCTGGATATTTTATATAACAATGATTGGGCTCACACTTAGATCAGATCCGCACATTTGTATTTATGTCTACATATGCGCATGCGTGAGTGTATATGTATTCATAGTTCCAAAAAAAAAAGCAAAGCAAGATAAGAAGACAAATTATGTTGTGCCACAGCAGAGCTAACTATACTGAATGCTAGCTTCAGCAGTGGAGCAGAAAAGCATGAATTTAGCAAAGTCTACTTTTATGCATATTACATGGAAATCTTTGACTGAATGCATATTATAATGAAAATAAATAAGTTTCCCAAAGCAAAATCTGTTTCTAATCAAAATTATTTTCCCAAGCAACTCACCTTGAATTTACAACTAGCGACCCTGAGCTCGGAAATGCTGACAAATCGTCCTCAACCAACAATATTTTAACACAAAGCATAGGCCACATAGTGGTCATTACTAGCCTTTAGGCAAAAACAAATGTTCCTAGACAATTAATAATACCACGTCTCACAAGGGGACATGCATAACAGCTTAAAATGAATGGCATTTAATGAGGGCATCTACTGTGCGAAACAAAGAATTTTAAAATTAAAATAATCCTGAAATAAGAACAAAAATATCAAGAAATATTCAACAGGTCAGAGAGCATCAGTGGAGAGAAACCAAGGTAAAATTTTAAGTTTATGACCGTTAGACAGACCAGTCTTGAAACCTCTTCATTTTTATTTAACTTCATTCAAGTATAATATTTCATAAGACTTCTGCTAAAAACGATCTGGAGCAGCACTGGGAACACGATCAGGAACAGCACTGGGAACTAGATCAGGAGCATGAAAGAAACAAAATCCTGAGCAGGACAAGGAACAAGATCAGGAACAGCACTGGGAACAAGATCAGGATCAGCACTTGGAACAAGATCAGGATCAGCACTTGGAACAGGATTAGGAGCAGCACAAGGAACAAGATCTGGAGAAGCACTGGGAAAATGATCAGGAACAGCGCTGGGAACAAGATCCGGAGCAGCACTGGAAACACGATCAGGAGCAGCACTGGGAACAACATCCGGAGCAGCACTGGGAACAAGATCAGGAGCAGGACTATGAACAAGATCTGGAGCAGCAGTGGGAACAAGATCAGGAGCAGCACTGGGAACAGGATTGGGGGCAGCACGAGGAATAAGATCTGGGCAAGCACTGGGAACAAGGTCCGGAACAGCACTGGGAACATGATCAGGAACAGCACTGGGAACAACATCTGGAGCAGCATGAGGAACAAGATCAGGAGCAGAACTGGGAACAAGGTCCGGAGAATCACTGGGAAAAAGGTCAGGAACAGCACTGGGAACAAGATCCGCAGCAGCACTGGAAACACGATCAGGAGCAGCACTAGGAACAAGTTCAGGAGCAGCACAGGAAAGAAGGTCCGGAGCAGCACTGGGAACACGATCCGGATACGCACTTGTCACAAAATCAGGAACAGCACTGGGAACGAGATACGGAGCATGACAAGGAAAAAGATCAGGAACAGCACTGGGAACAAGATCAGGAGCAGGACAAGGAACAAGATCAGGAACAGCATGAGGAACAAGATTAGGAGCAGCACTGGGAACAAAATCAGGAACAGCACTGGGAACAAGATCAGGAGCAGGACAAGGAAAATGATCTGGAACAGCACTAAGAACAAGATCGGGAGCAGGACAAGGAACAAGATCAGGAGCAGTGCTGGGAACAAGATCAGGAACAGCACTGGGAACAAGATCAGGAGCAGGGCAGGGAACAAGATCAGGAACAGCACTGGGAACAAGATCCAGAGCAGCACTGGGTACATGATTCGGACCAGCACTGGGAACAAGATCCGGAGGAGAACTGGGAACAAGACACGGAGCAGTACTGGAAACATGATAAGGAGCAGCACGAGGAACAAGATCCGAAGCAGCATTGGGAGCAAGATCAGGAGCCGCACTTGAAACAGGATCCAGAGCAGCACTGGGTACTAGATCAGGGGAAGCACGAGGAACAAGATCCGGTGCAGCACGGGGAACATGATGAAGAACAGCACTGTGAGCAGGATCAGGAGCAGCCCAGGGAGCAAGATCAGGACCAGGACTAGGAACAAGATCAGGTGCAGCACTGGAGAAAAGTTCAGGAGCGGTACTGGGAATAAGATCAGGAGCAGGACAAGGAACAAGTTCCGGAGCAGCACTTGGAAAAAGAGCAGGATCAGCACTGGGAACAAGATCAAGAGCAGCACGAGGAACAAGATCCAGAACAGCACTGGGAACAAGATGAGGAAAAGCACTGGGAACACGATTCGGAGAAGCACTGGGAACACGATCCGGAAAAGCACTGGGGACACAATCAGAACAACACTGGGAACAAGATCAGGAGCAGCAATGGAAACACGATCAGGTGCAACCCTGGGAACAAGATCCAGATCAGCAATGGAAACAAGATCTGGAGCAGAATTGGGAAGAAGATCCGGAGAAGCACTGGGAAATCGATCAGGAACAGCACTGGGAACAAGATCGAGAGCAGCAGTGGAAACATGATCAGGAGCAGCACTGGGAACAAGATGAGGAACAGCACTGGGAAAAAGATCAGGATCAGCACAGGGAAAAATATCTGGAGCAGAACTGGGATCAAGATCAGAAACAGTACTGAGAACAAGATCCGGAAAAGCACTGGGAAAAAGATCGGGAGCATCACAATGCACATGATCTGGTGCAGCACTGGGAACAGGATCAGGAGCAGGGCAAGGAACAAGATCCGGAGCAGCACTGGGAACAGGATCAGGAACAGCACTGGGAACAAGTTCAGGAACAGCACTGGGAACAAGATCAGGAGCAGCACTGGAGGCATGATCAGGAGCAGCACTGGAAACACGATTCTGAGCAGCATTAGGAACAATATCCTGGAGCAGCACTGGGAACAAGAGAAGGAGCAGCACTGGGAACAGGATTAGGAGCAGGGCAATGAACAAGAGCAGGGCATCACTGGGAACAATATCAGGATCAGCATGAGGAATAAGATACAGAGCAGCACTGGGAACAAGATCAGGAGCAGCACTGGGAACAAGATCAGGAGCAGCACTGGGAACAAGACCCGGAGTAGCACTGGGTACAAGATCAGGAGAAACACGAGGAACAAGATCTGGAGCATCACGGGGAACAAGACAAGGAACAGCACTGGGAACACGATCAGGAGCAGCACTGGAAACAAGATCCGGAGCAGCACTGGGAACAAAATCAGGATCAGCCCTGGGAACAAGATCAGGAGCAGCACTGGAAACACGATCATGAGCAGCATTGGGAAGAAGATCCAGAGAAGCATTGGGAAAATGATCAGGAACAGCACTGGGAACAAGATCCGGAGCAGCAGTGGAAAAACGATCAGGAGCAGCACTGGGAACAAGATCAGGTGCAGAACTGAAAACACAATCAGGAGCAGAACAGGGAACAAGATCCGGAGCAGCACTGGAAACATGATTCGGAGCAGCACTGGGAACAAGATCAGGACCAGCACTGGAAACACAGTCAGGAACAGCACTGGGAACAAGATTCGGTGCATCACTGGGAACACCATCCGGAACAACACTGGGTACACAGTCAGAAGCAGCAGTGGGAACAAGATCAGGAACAGCACTGGAAACATGATTCTGAGCAGCATTAGGAACATGATCCTGGAGCAGCACGGGAAACAAGATCTGGAGCAGGACAAGGAAGAAGATTCAGAGAAGCACTGGGAAAATGATCAGGAACAGCACTGAAAACAAGATCCTGAGCAGCAGTGGAAACACGATCAGGAGCAGCACTGGGAACAAGATCCGGAGCAGCACTGGGAACAAAATCAGGAGCAGCACTGGGAACAAGTCCAGAGCAGCAAGGGTAACAGGATCAGGAGCAGCACTGGGAACAAGATCCGAAGCTGCACTGGGGATAAGATCAGGAACAGCACTGGGAACAAGTCCAGAGCAGCACTGGGAACAAGATACTGAGTAGCACTGGGAACAAGATCTGGAGCCGCACTGGGAACAGGATCCTGAGCTACACTGGGTACAAGATCAGGAGAAGCACGAGGAACAAGATCCAGTGCAGAATTGGGAACAAGATGAGGAACAGCACTGGGAACACGATCATGAGCAGGACTGGATACAAAATCCGGAGCAGCACTCGGAACAAAATCAGGATCAGTCCTGGGAACAAGATCAGGAACAGCAATGGAAACACGATCAGGTGCAGCACTGGGAACAAGATCCCAATCAGCAATGGAAAAAAGTTCTGGAGCAGAATTGGGAAGAAGATCCAGAGAAGCACTGGGAGCAAGATCAGGAGCATGAAAGAAACAAGATCTGGAGCAGGACATGGAACAAGATCAGGAACAGCACTAGGAAGAAGATCAGGAGCAGGACAAGGAACAATTTCCGGAGCAGCACTTGGAAAAAGAGCAGGATCAGCACTGGGAACAAGATCAAGAGCAGCACGAGGAACAAGATCCAGAGCAGCACCGGGAACAAGATGAGGAAAAGCACTGGGAACACGATTCAGAGTAGCACTGGGAACACGATCCGGAAAAGCACTGGGAACACAATCAGAACAGCACTGGGAACAAGATCAGGAGCCACACTGGGAACAAGATCAGGAACAGCACTGGGAACAAGATCAGGAGCAGCACCAGAAACACGATCAGGAGCAGAACAGGAAACAAGATCCAGAGCAGCACTGGAAACACGATTCGGAGCAGCCTGAGGAACCAGATCCGGTGCAGCACTGGGATCAAGATCTGGAGTAGCACTGGGAACAAGACCAGGAGCAGCACTGGAAACAGGATTAGGAGCAGGAGAATGACCAAGAGCAGGGCAGCACTGGGAACAAGATCAGGATCAGCACAAGGAATGAGATACAGAGCAGCACTGGGAACAAGATCTGGAGCCACACTCGGATCAAGATCAGAAACAGTACTGAGAACAAGATCCGGATCAGCACTGGGAACAAGATCTGGAACAGCACTGGGAACAAGACCAGGAGCAGCACTGGGAACAAGATCTCAGAGCAGCACTGGGAACAAGATCAGAAACAGGACTGAGAACAAGATCCGGATCAGCACTGGGAACAAGATCAGAAACAGCACTGTGAACAAGATCAGGAAGAGCACTGGGAACAAGATCTCAGAGCAGCACTGGGAACAAGATCAGAAACAGGACTGAGAAAAGGATCCCAATCAGCACTGGGAACAAGATCAGGAACAGGACTAGGATCAAGATCCGGAGCAGCACTGGGAACAAGATCAGTAGCAGCATGAGGAATAAGATATGGAGCAGCACCAGGAACAAGTTCCAGAACAGCACTGGGAGCAAGATACAGTGCAGCGCAGGGAACAAGATATGGAACTGCACTGGGAACAAGATCAGGAGCATCACTGGGAATACAAATTGGGGGCAACATTGGGCACAGTATCCGGAGCAGCACTGCGAACAAGATCCAGAGCAGCACTCGGAACACGATCTGGAGCAGCACTGGGAACAAGATCAGGAGCAGTACTGGGAACAAGATCCGGAGCAGCACTGGGAACAAGATCTGGAACAGTATGAGGAACAAGATTCAAATCAGCACTGGGAACAAGATCTGGAGCTGCACTGGGAACAAGATCAGGAGAAGCACTGGGAATACGATCGGGGACAACACTGGGTACAGGATCTGAAGCAACACTGGGAACAAGATCCAGAGCAGCACTGGGAACAAGATCAGGAGCAGCACTGGAAACACATTCAGGAGCAGCACTGGGAACAAGATCAGGGGCAGCATTAGAAATACAAACAGGAACATTATTGGCAACAGGATTCGCAAACAAACACAGGAAACATGATCTGGAGCAGCATTGGTAACAAGATCAGAAGCAGCACTGGGAACAAGATCAGGAGCAGCACTGGGAATACAATTGCGGACAACATTGGGAGCAGGATCCGGAGCAGCACTGAGAACAAGATCCAGAGCATCACTAGGAACCCGATCAGGAACAGCACTGGGAAAAAGATCAGGAGCAAAACTGTGAACAAGATCCGGAGCAGCACAGCGGCACGGTGGCACAGTGGTTAGCACTGCTGCCTCACAGCGCCAGAGACCTGGGTTCAATTCCAGACTCAGGCGACTGACTGTGTGGAGTTTGCACATTCTCCCCGTGTCTGCGTGGGTTTCCTCCAGGTGCTCCGGTTTCCTCCCACAGTCCAAAGATGTGCGGGTCAGGTGAATTGGCCACGTAAATTGCCCGTAGTGTTAGGTAAGGGGTAAATGTAGGGGTATGGGTGGGTTTCGCTTCGGCGGGTCGGTGTGGACTTGTTGGGCCGAAGGGCCTGTTTCCACACTGTAAGTAATCTAATCTAATCTAATCTAATATGTGAAGCAATACTGGGAACAATATCAGCAGCAGCACTGGAATAAAGATCCAGAACAGCACTGGGAATATGTTCAGCAGCAGCACTGAGAACAAGATCCGGAGTAGCACTGGGAACAAGATCAGGAGTAACACTGGGATCAATCTCAGGAACAGCACTGGGAGAAAAAAAGATTCAGAAAAACACAAGAAACACGATCCGGAGTAGCATTGGGTAAAAGATCAGGAGCAGCACTGGAAACATGATCAGGAGCATAACTGGGAACAAGATCTGGACCAACAATGGGAACAAGATCAGGAGCAGCACTGGGAACAAGATCAGGATCAACACTGTGAACAAGATCCGAAGCAGCACAAGGAACAAGATCTGTAGCAGCACTGGGAACATGATCAGAGGCAGCACTGGAATAAAGATCCAGAACAACACTGGTAATATGTACAGCAACAGCACTGAGAACAACATGCAGAGTAGCACTGGCGGCAAGATCAGGAACAACACTGGGTACAAGATCAGGTGCAGCACTTGAATCATGATCAGGAACAGTACTGGGAACAAGATTCGGGAAGAAAAACACAGGAAACACAATCAGGAGCAGCACTGGGAACAAGATCCAGAGCAGCACTGGGAACAGCATTCGGAGCAGCACAGGGAACAAGATCAGGAGCAGCACAAGGAACAAGATCCGAGGCAGCACTGAAAAAAGCCAAAAACACGATGAGGAGCAGCACTGGGAACAAAATACGGAGCAGCACCGGGAAAAAGATCTGGAGCAGCATTGGGAACAAGATCAGGAGCAGGACAAGGAACATGATTAGGAGCAGAACTTGGAGCAAGATCAGGAACAGCACTGGGAACAAGATCAGGAGCAGCACTGGGAATCCAATTGGGGCAACATTGGGAACAGGATCCAGAGCAGCACTCCAAACAAGATCCGGAGCAGCACTGGGATCATGATCTGGCATACCACTGGAAACAAGATCTGGAGCTGCACTGCGATCAAGATCCAGAGCAGCACTGGGATCAAGATCAGGAGCAGTACTGGGAAACTGATTCAGACAAACACAAGAATCACGATCCGGAGCAGCATTGGGAGTAAGATCCGGAGCAGCACTGGGAACATGATCTGGAGTAGGGCTGGGAACAAGATCCCGGAGCAGCACTGGGAACATGATCTGGAGCAGCACGGGGTAAATGATCTGGAGTTGCAATGGGAAAAAGATCCCAGAGCAGCACTGGGAACAAGATCCGGCGTAGCACTGGGAACAAGATCCGGAGCTGCACTAGGAACAGGATCCAGAGCAGCACTGGGTACAAGATCAGGAGAAGCACGAGGAAGAAGATCCGGAGCAGCACGGGGACCAAGATGAGAAACAGCACTGGGAACACGATCAGGAGCAGCACTGGAAACAAGATCCGGAGCAGCACTGGGAACAAAATCAGGATCAGTCCTGGGAACAAGATCAGGAGCAGCAATGGAAACACGATCAGGTGCAGCACTGGGAACAAGATCCGGAGCAGCACTGGGAACAATATCTGGAGCAGCACGGGTAACAAGATGAGGAACAGCACTGGGAACAAGATCTGGAGCAGCATGAGGAATAAGATCTGGAGCAGCACTGGGAACAAGATGAGGAGCAGGACAAGGAACAATATTAGGAGCAGAACTGGGAACAAGATCTGGAGCAGCACTGGGAACAAGATCAGGATCAGCACTGGGAAAAAATATCTGGAGCAGCACTGGGAACAGGATCAGGAACAGCACTGGGAACAAGATCCGGAGCAGCAGTGGAAAAACGATCAGGAGCAGCACTGGGAACAAGATCAGGTGCAGAACTGAAAACACAATCAGGAGCAGAACAGGGAACAAGATCCGGAGCAGCACTGGAAACATGATTCGGAGCAGCACTGGGAACAAGATCAGGACCAGCACTGGAAACACAGTCAGGAACAGCACTGGGAACAAGATTCGGTGCATCACTGGGAACACCATCCGGAACAACACTGGGTACACAGTCAGAAGCAGCAGTGGGAACAAGATCAGGAACAGCACTGGAAACATGATTCTGAGCAGCATTAGGAACATGATCCTGGAGCAGCACGGGAAACAAGATCTGGAGCAGGACAAGGAAGAAGATTCAGAGAAGCACTGGGAAAATGATCAGGAACAGCACTGAAAACAAGATCCTGAGCAGCAGTGGAAACACGATCAGGAGCAGCACTGGGAACAAGATCCGGAGCAGCACTGGGAACAAAATCAGGAGCAGCACTGGGAACAAGTCCAGAGCAGCAAGGGTAACAGGATCAGGAGCAGCACTGGGAACAAGATCCGAAGCTGCACTGGGGATAAGATCAGGAACAGCACTGGGAACAAGTCCAGAGCAGCACTGGGAACAAGATACTGAGTAGCACTGGGAACAAGATCTGGAGCCGCACTGGGAACAGGATCCTGAGCTACACTGGGTACAAGATCAGGAGAAGCACGAGGAACAAGATCCAGTGCAGAATTGGGAACAAGATGAGGAACAGCACTGGGAACACGATCATGAGCAGGACTGGATACAAAATCCGGAGCAGCACTCGGAACAAAATCAGGATCAGTCCTGGGAACAAGATCAGGAACAGCAATGGAAACACGATCAGGTGCAGCACTGGGAACAAGATCCCAATCAGCAATGGAAAAAAGTTCTGGAGCAGAATTGGGAAGAAGATCCAGAGAAGCACTGGGAGCAAGATCAGGAGCATGAAAGAAACAAGATCTGGAGCAGGACATGGAACAAGATCAGGAACAGCACTAGGAAGAAGATCAGGAGCAGGACAAGGAACAATTTCCGGAGCAGCACTTGGAAAAAGAGCAGGATCAGCACTGGGAACAAGATCAAGAGCAGCACGAGGAACAAGATCCAGAGCAGCACCGGGAACAAGATGAGGAAAAGCACTGGGAACACGATTCAGAGTAGCACTGGGAACACGATCCGGAAAAGCACTGGGAACACAATCAGAACAGCACTGGGAACAAGATCAGGAGCCACACTGGGAACAAGATCAGGAACAGCACTGGGAACAAGATCAGGAGCAGCACCAGAAACACGATCAGGAGCAGAACAGGAAACAAGATCCAGAGCAGCACTGGAAACACGATTCGGAGCAGCCTGAGGAACCAGATCCGGTGCAGCACTGGGATCAAGATCTGGAGTAGCACTGGGAACAAGACCAGGAGCAGCACTGGAAACAGGATTAGGAGCAGGAGAATGACCAAGAGCAGGGCAGCACTGGGAACAAGATCAGGATCAGCACAAGGAATGAGATACAGAGCAGCACTGGGAACAAGATCTGGAGCCACACTCGGATCAAGATCAGAAACAGTACTGAGAACAAGATCCGGATCAGCACTGGGAACAAGATCTGGAACAGCACTGGGAACAAGACCAGGAGCAGCACTGGGAACAAGATCTCAGAGCAGCACTGGGAACAAGATCAGAAACAGGACTGAGAACAAGATCCGGATCAGCACTGGGAACAAGATCAGAAACAGCACTGTGAACAAGATCAGGAAGAGCACTGGGAACAAGATCTCAGAGCAGCACTGGGAACAAGATCAGAAACAGGACTGAGAAAAGGATCCCAATCAGCACTGGGAACAAGATCAGGAACAGGACTAGGATCAAGATCCGGAGCAGCACTGGGAACAAGATCAGTAGCAGCATGAGGAATAAGATATGGAGCAGCACCAGGAACAAGTTCCAGAACAGCACTGGGAGCAAGATACAGTGCAGCGCAGGGAACAAGATATGGAACTGCACTGGGAACAAGATCAGGAGCATCACTGGGAATACAAATTGGGGGCAACATTGGGCACAGTATCCGGAGCAGCACTGCGAACAAGATCCAGAGCAGCACTCGGAACACGATCTGGAGCAGCACTGGGAACAAGATCAGGAGCAGTACTGGGAACAAGATCCGGAGCAGCACTGGGAACAAGATCTGGAACAGTATGAGGAACAAGATTCAAATCAGCACTGGGAACAAGATCTGGAGCTGCACTGGGAACAAGATCAGGAGAAGCACTGGGAATACGATCGGGGACAACACTGGGTACAGGATCTGAAGCAACACTGGGAACAAGATCCAGAGCAGCACTGGGAACAAGATCAGGAGCAGCACTGGAAACACATTCAGGAGCAGCACTGGGAACAAGATCAGGGGCAGCATTAGAAATACAAACAGGAACATTATTGGCAACAGGATTCGCAAACAAACACAGGAAACATGATCTGGAGCAGCATTGGTAACAAGATCAGAAGCAGCACTGGGAACAAGATCAGGAGCAGCACTGGGAATACAATTGCGGACAACATTGGGAGCAGGATCCGGAGCAGCACTGAGAACAAGATCCAGAGCATCACTAGGAACCCGATCAGGAACAGCACTGGGAAAAAGATCAGGAGCAAAACTGTGAACAAGATCCGGAGCAGCACAGCGGCACGGTGGCACAGTGGTTAGCACTGCTGCCTCACAGCGCCAGAGACCTGGGTTCAATTCCAGACTCAGGCGACTGACTGTGTGGAGTTTGCACATTCTCCCCGTGTCTGCGTGGGTTTCCTCCAGGTGCTCCGGTTTCCTCTCACAGTCCAAAGATGTGCGGGTCAGGTGAATTGGCCACGTAAATTGCCCGTAGTGTTAGGTAAGGGGTAAATGTAGGGGTATGGGTGGGTTTCGCTTCGGCGGGTCGGTGTGGACTTGTTGGGCCGAAGGGCCTGTTTCCACACTGTAAGTAATCTAATCTAATCTAATCTAATATGTGAAGCAATACTGGGAACAATATCAGCAGCAGCACTGGAATAAAGATCCAGAACAGCACTGGGAATATGTTCAGCAGCAGCACTGAGAACAAGATCCGGAGTAGCACTGGGAACAAGATCAGGAGTAACACTGGGATCAATCTCAGGAACAGCACTGGGAGAAAAAAAGATTCAGAAAAACACAAGAAACACGATCCGGAGTAGCATTGGGTAAAAGATCAGGAGCAGCACTGGAAACATGATCAGGAGCATAACTGGGAACAAGATCTGGACCAACAATGGGAACAAGATCAGGAGCAGCACTGGGAACAAGATCAGGATCAACACTGTGAACAAGATCCGAAGCAGCACAAGGAACAAGATCTGTAGCAGCACTGGGAACATGATCAGAGGCAGCACTGGAATAAAGATCCAGAACAACACTGGTAATATGTACAGCAACAGCACTGAGAACAACATGCAGAGTAGCACTGGCGGCAAGATCAGGAACAACACTGGGTACAAGATCAGGTGCAGCACTTGAATCATGATCAGGAACAGTACTGGGAACAAGATTCGGGAAGAAAAACACAGGAAACACAATCAGGAGCAGCACTGGGAACAAGATCCAGAGCAGCACTGGGAACAGCATTCGGAGCAGCACAGGGAACAAGATCAGGAGCAGCACAAGGAACAAGATCCGAGGCAGCACTGAAAAAAGCCAAAAACACGATGAGGAGCAGCACTGGGAACAAAATACGGAGCAGCACCGGGAAAAAGATCTGGAGCAGCATTGGGAACAAGATCAGGAGCAGGACAAGGAACATGATTAGGAGCAGAACTTGGAGCAAGATCAGGAACAGCACTGGGAACAAGATCAGGAGCAGCACTGGGAATCCAATTGGGGCAACATTGGGAACAGGATCCAGAGCAGCACTCCAAACAAGATCCGGAGCAGCACTGGGATCATGATCTGGCATACCACTGGAAACAAGATCTGGAGCTGCACTGCGATCAAGATCCAGAGCAGCACTGGGATCAAGATCAGGAGCAGTACTGGGAAACTGATTCAGACAAACACAAGAATCACGATCCGGAGCAGCATTGGGAGTAAGATCCGGAGCAGCACTGGGAACATGATCTGGAGTAGGGCTGGGAACAAGATCCCGGAGCAGCACTGGGAACATGATCTGGAGCAGCACGGGGTAAATGATCTGGAGTTGCAATGGGAAAAAGATCCCAGAGCAGCACTGGGAACAAGATCCGGCGTAGCACTGGGAACAAGATCCGGAGCTGCACTAGGAACAGGATCCAGAGCAGCACTGGGTACAAGATCAGGAGAAGCACGAGGAAGAAGATCCGGAGCAGCACGGGGACCAAGATGAGAAACAGCACTGGGAACACGATCAGGAGCAGCACTGGAAACAAGATCCGGAGCAGCACTGGGAACAAAATCAGGATCAGTCCTGGGAACAAGATCAGGAGCAGCAATGGAAACACGATCAGGTGCAGCACTGGGAACAAGATCCGGAGCAGCACTGGGAACAATATCTGGAGCAGCACGGGTAACAAGATGAGGAACAGCACTGGGAACAAGATCTGGAGCAGCATGAGGAATAAGATCTGGAGCAGCACTGGGAACAAGATGAGGAGCAGGACAAGGAACAATATTAGGAGCAGAACTGGGAACAAGATCTGGAGCAGCACTGGGAACAAGATCAGGATCAGCACTGGGAAAAAATATCTGGAGCAGCACTGGGAACAGGATCAGGAACAGCACTGGGAACAAGATCAGGAGCAGGACAAGGAACGAGATTAGGAGCAGAACTGGGAACATGATCCGGCGCAGCACCTGAGCAAGATACAGTGCAGCACAGGGATCAATGTATGGAACAACACTGGGAACAAGATCAGGAGCAGCACTGGGAATACAATTGGAGGCAACATTGGGAACAGGATCCGGAGCAGCACTGCGAAAAAGATCCAGAGCAGCACTGGGAACAAAATCTGGAACAGTATGAGGAACAAGATTTGGATCAGCATTGGGAACAAGATCTGGAGCAGCACTGGAAACATGATCAGGAGCAGCGCTGGGAACAAGATCAGGAGCAGCACAGGGAACAGGATCCGGAGTAGCACGGGGAACATGATCTGGAGTAGCACTGCGAACAAGATCCCGGAGCAGGACTGGGAACAAGATCAGGAGCAGCACTGGAAACACGATCAGGAGCTGCACTGGGAACAAGATCAGAAACAGCACTGGAAACACGACCAGGAGCAGCACTGGGAACAAGATCCGGAACAACACTGGGAACAAGATCCTGAGCATCACTGGGAACCCGATCAGGAGCAGCACTGGGAAAAAGATCAGGAGCAGCACTGTAATAAAGATCCAGATCAGCCCTGGGAATATGTTCAGCAGCAGCACTGAGAACAAGATCCGGAATAGCACTGGCAACAAGATCAGGAGCAACACTGGGATCAATCTCAGGAACAGCACTGGGAACAAAAGGAAACACGATCAGGCACTGCACTGGTAAGGCGATCCAGAACAGCACTGGGAACATGTTCGGCAACAGCACTGGGATCAAGGTCCAGAGTAACACTGGTAACAAGATCAGGAACCGCACTGGGATCAAGATCAGGAACAGTAATGGGAAACAGATTCAGAAAAACACAAGAAACACGATCCGGAGCAGCATTGGGAGCAAGATCTGGAGCAGCACTGGGAACAAGAAGAGGAACAGCACTGGGAACAAGACCCAGAACAGCACTGGGGAAAATGTCTGGAGCAGCACTGGGAACAAGATCAGAAACAGTACTGAGAACAAGATCAGGAGCAGCACCCTGAACAAGATAAGGAGCAGGACAAGGAACATGATTAGGAGCAGCACTAGCAACATGATCCGGAGCAGCACTAGGAACAAGATCAGGAGCAGAACAATGAACAAGAGCAGGCCAGCACTGGGAACAAGATCAGGAACAGCCCTGGAAACACGATGAGGAGCAGCACAGGGAACAATATGTGAAGCAATACGGGGAACAATATCAGGAGCAACACCGGAATAAAGATCCAGAACAGCACTGGGAATATGTTCAGCAGCAGCACTGAGAACAAGATCCGGAGTAGCACTAGGAACAAGATCAGGAGCAACACTGGGATCAATCTCAGGAACAGCACTGGAAACAGTATTTGGAAAAACACAGGAAACATGATCTGGCACTGCACAGGTAAGACGATCCAGAACAGCGCTGCGAACATGTTCGGCAACAGCACTGGGATCAAGATCCAGAGTAGCACTGGTAACAAGATCAGGAACTGCACCTGGATCAAGATCAGGAACAGAACTGGGAAAAAAAAAGATTCAGAAAAACACAATAAACATGATCCGGAGCAGCATTGGGAACAAGATCAGGAGCAGCACTGGGAACAAGATCAGAAACAGTACTATGATCAAGATCCGGATAAGCACTGGGAACACGATCAGGAACAGCACTGGGAACGAGATCTGCAACAACACTGTGAACATGATCAGGCGCAGCACTGGAAACTGGATCAGGAGCAACACTGGGAACAAGATCCGGAGCAACACTGTGAACAAGATCCGGAGCAGCACAAGGAAAAAGATCAGAGGCAGCACTGGCAACAAGATCAGGAACAGCCCTGGAAACACGATGAGGAGCAGCACTGGGAACAAGATATGGAGCAGTACTGGGAACAAGATCCAGAGCAGTAGTGGGAACAAGATCCGGAGCAGCACCAGGAAAAAGATCTGGAGCAGCACCGGGAACAAGATCAGGAGCAGCATGAGGAACAAGATCCGGAGCAGCACTGGGAACAAAATCAGGATCAGCACTGGGAAAAAATATCTGGAGCAGCACTGGGAACAAGATCAGAAACAGGACAAGGTACAAGATTAGGAGCAGAACTGGGAACATGATCCAGCGCAGCACTAGGAACAAGATCAGGAGCAGCACTGCGAGTAAGATACAGTGCAGCACAGGGAACAAGATACGGAACAGCAGTGGGAACAAGATGAGGAGCAGCACTGGGAACAAGATCAGGAGCAGCACTGGGAATACAACTGGGGGCAACATTGGGAACAGGATCCAGAGCTGCACTGCGAACAAGATCCAGAGCAACACCGGAAACAAGATCTGGAGCTGCACTGCGAACAAGATCCAGAGCAGCACTGGGAAGAAAATCTGGTGTACCTCTGGGAACAAGATCCTGGAGCAGCACTCGGAACACGATCTGGAGCAGCACTGGGAACAAGATCAGGAGCAGCAATGGGAACAGGATCCAGAGCAGCACTGGGAACAGGAACCGGAGCAGCACTGGGAACAAGAACCAGAGCAGCACTGGGAACAAGATCTGGAGCAGCACTGGAAACATGATCAGGAGCAGCAATGGGAACAGGATCCAGAGCAGCACTGTGAACAGGTACCGGAGCAGCACTGGGAAGAAGGTCCGGAGCAGAACTGGGAACAAGATCAGGAGCAGAACTGGGAATACGATCGGGGACAACACTGAGTACAGGATCCGAACAACACTGCGATCAGGAGCCAGAGCAGCGCTGGGAACAAGACCAGGAGCAGCACTGGATACACGATCAGGAGCTGCACTGGGAACAAGATCAGAAATAGCACTGGGAACAAAATCAGTAGCAGCACTGGGGAACAAGATCAGGAGCAACACTGTGAACAAGATCCGGAGCAGCACAAGGAACAATATGTGAAGCAATACTGGGAACGATATCAGTAGCAACACTGGAATAAAGAATCAGAACAGCACTGGGAATATGTTCAGCAGCAGCATTGAAAACAAGATCCGGAGTAGCACTGGGAACAAGATCAGGAGCAACACTGGGATCCAACTCAGGAACAGCACTGGGAACAATATTTTGAAAAACACAGGAAACATGATCAGGCACTGCACTGGTAAGGCGATCCAGAACAGCACTGGGAACATGTTCGGCAGCTGCACTGGGATCAAGGTCCAGAGTAGCACTGGTAACAAGATCAGGAACCGCACTGGGATCAAGATCAGGAACAGTAATGGGAAACAGATTCAGAAAAACACAAGAAACACGATCTGGAGCAGCACTGGGAACAAGATCTGGAGCAGCACTGGGAACAAGATCTGGAGCAGCACGGGTAACAAGAAGAGGAACAGCACTGGGAACAAGACCCAGAACAGCACTGGGGAAAATGTCTGGAGCAGCACTAGAAACAAGATCAGAAACAGTACTGAGAACAAGATCAGGAGCAGGACAAGGAACATGATTAGGAGCAGCACTAGCAACATGATCCGGAGCAGCACTAGGAACAAGATCAGGAGCAGGACAATGAACAAGAGCAGGCCAGCACTGGGAACAAGATCAGGAACAGCCCTGGAAACACGATGAGGAGCAGCACAGGGAACAAGATATGGAGCAGTACTGGGAACAAGATCCAGAGCAGTAGTGGGAACAAGATCCGGAGCAGCACCAGGAAAAAGATCTGGAGCAGCACTGGGAACAAGATCAGGCGCAGCACTGGGAAAAAATATCTGGAGCAGCACTGGGAACAAGATCAGAAACAAGACTGAGAACAAGGTCCTGATCAGCACTGGGAACAAGACCAGGAACAGCACTGGGAACAAGATCAGGAGCAGGACAAGGTACAAGATTAGGAGCAGAACTGGGAACATGATCCGGCGCAGCACTAGGAACAAGATCAGGAGCAGCACTGTGAGCAAGATACAGTGCAGCACAGGGAACAAGATACGGAACAGCAGTGGGAAAAAGATGAGGAGCAGCACTGGGAACAAGATCAGGAGCAGCACTGGGAATACAATTGGGGGCAACATTGGAAACTGGATCCAGAGCTGCACTGCGAAGAAGATCCAGAGCAACACTGGAAACAAGATCTGGAGCTGCACTGCGAACAAGATCCAGAGCAGCACTGGGAAGAAAATCTGGTGTACCTCTGGGAATAAGATCCTGCAGCAGCACTCGGAACACAATCTGGAGCAGCACTGGGAACAAGATCAGGAGCAGCAATGGGAACAGGATCCAGAGCAGCACTGGGAACAGGAATTGGAGCAGCACTGGGAACAAGAACCAGAGCAGCACTGGGAACAAGATCTGGAGCAGCACTGGAAACATGATCAGGAGCAGCAATGGGAACAGGACCCAGAGCAGCACTGCGAACAGGTACCAGAGCAGCACTGGGAAGAATGTCCGGTGCAGAACTGGGAACAAGATCAGGAGCAGAACTGGGAATACGATCGGGGACAACACTGGGTACAGGATCCGAAGCAACACTGCGATCAGGAGCCAGAGCAGCGCTGGGAACAAGACCAGGAGCAGCACTGGATACACGATCAGGAGCTGCACTGGGAACAAGATCAGGAACAGCACTGGGGAACAAGATCAGGAGCAGCACTGTGAACAAGATCCAGAGCAGCACAAGGAACAATATGTGAAGCAATACTGGGAACGATATCAGGAGCAACACTGGAATAAAGAATCAGAACAGCACTGGGAATATGTTCAGCAGCAGCATTGAAAACACTGGGAACAAGATCAGGAGCAACACTGGGATCAATCTCAGGAACAACACTGGAAACAATATTTGGAAAAACACAGGAAACATGACCTGGCACTGCACAGGTAAGACGATCCAGAACAGAACTGGGCACATGTTCGGCAAAAGCACTGGGATCAAGATCCAGAGTAGCACTGGTAACAAGATCAGGAACCGCACCTGGATCAAGATCAGGAAGAGTACTGGGAAAAAAAAGATTCAGAAAAACACAAGAAACACGATCAGGAGCAGCACTGGGAACAAGATCCAGACCAACACTGGGAACAAGATCAGGAGCAGCACTGGAAACCTGATCAGGAGCAGCACTGGGAACAAGATCAGGATCAACACTGTAAACAAGATCCGTAGCAGCACAGGGAACAAGATCAGAGACAGGACTGAGAACAAGGTCCCGATCAGCACTGGGAACAGGATCAGGAACAGCACTGGGAACAAGATCAGGAGCAGAACAAGGAAAAAGATTAGGAGCAGAACTGGGGACATGATCCGGCGCAGCACTAGGAACAAGATCAGGAGCAGCACTGGGAACAAGATGCAGTGCAGCGCAGGGAACAAGATATGGAACAGCACATGGCAACAAGATCAGGAGCAGCCCTGGGAATACAATTGCGGGCAACATTGGGAACAGGATCCGGAGCAGCACTGAGAACAAGATCTGGAACAGTGGGAGGAACAAGATTCAGATCAGCACTGGAAGCATGATCAGGAGCAGCGCTGGGAACAAGATCAGAAGCAGGACCACGAACAGGATCCGGAGTAGCACAGGGAACATGATCTGGAGTAGCACTGGGAACAAGATCCCGGAGCAGCACTGGGAACACAATCCGGAGCAGCACGAGGAACATGATCTGGAGTCGCACTGGGAACACGATCACGGAGCAGAACTGGAAACAAGATCACGGAGCAGAACTGGGAATACGATCGGGGACAACACTGGGTACAGGATCTGAAGCAACACTGGGAACAAGATCCAGAGTAGCACTGGAAACGAGATCAGGAGTAGCACTGGGAACAAGATAGGAGCAGCATTGGAAATACGATCAGAAACAGCACTGGGAAAAAGATTTGTTTTTTGCAAATCTTGTTCCCAGTACATAGAACATATGTACATAGCACAAACGACATAGGTAGAAAGAGGGGTGAGGATGTTAGGCAGACTTTCAGGGAGCTAGGTTGGAAGCTCAGAGCAAGAACGAACAGAGTTGTTGTCTCTGGTTTGTTACCCATGCCACGTGATAGAGAGTCGAGGAATAGGGAGAACAGTTAAATGCGTGGCTACAGGAGGGAGGGATTCCAGTTTCTGGACAACTGGGGCTCCTTCTGGGGAAGGTGGGAACTGTATAAACAGGATGGTCTACACCTGAACCTGAGGGACGCCAGTATCCTTGGGGGAGGTTTGCTAGTGCTCTTTGGGAGGGTTTAAACTAACTCTGCAGGGGCATGGGAACCTGGACTGTAGCTTTAGGGTACAGGACCTTGAGTGTAGGGAGGTTAGGAACATGGCATCGATCTCAAAGGAGGGTGCCTATAAACAGGAAGGTGGCTTGAAGTGTGTATACTTCAATGCCAGAAGTATAAGAAATAAGGTAGGTGAACTTGCAGCGTGGGTTGGTACCTGGGACTTCGATGTTGTGGCCATAACAGAGACATGGGTAGAACGTGGACAGGAATGGCTGTTGCAGGTTCCAGGGTTTAAATGTTTTAGTAGGGTCAAAGATGGGGGTAAAAGAGGGGGAGATGTTGCATTGCTTGTCAAGGATAGTATTACAGCGGTGGAAAGGATGATGGAGGAAGACTTGCCATCTGAGGTAGTTTGGGCTGAGGTTAGAAATAGGAAAGGTGAGGTCACCCTGTTAGGAGTTTTCTACAGGCCTCCTAATAGTCCGAGATAAGTAGAGGAAAGTATTGCGAGGATGATTCAGGAGAAGATTGCAAGTAGCAGGGTGGTTGTTATGGGGGACTTTAACTTCCCAGATATTGACTGGGAAAGTTATAGCTCGAGTTCTTTAGATGGGTCGGTGTTTGTCCAATGTGTGCAGGAGGGTTTCCTGACACAATATGTAGACAGGCCAACAAGAGGTGAGGCTATACTGGATTTGGTTCTGGGTAATGAACCAGGCCAGGTGTTAGACTTGGAGGTAGGTGAGCACTTTAGGGACAGTGACCACAACTTGGTGACTTTTACTCTAGTGATGGAGAGGGATAAGTGTGCACTGCAGGGCAGGAGTTATAGCTCAGGGCAGGGAAATTATGATGCGGTGAGGCATGACTTAGGATGTGTGAATTGGAAAAATAGGCTTCAAGGGAAGAACACAAATGATATGTGGAGATTGTTCAAGGAACAGCTAATGGGTGTCCTTGATAAGTATGTACCAGTCAGGCAGGGAGGAAAGGGTCTTGTGAGGGAGCCGTGGTTTAATAAGGAATTGGAATCCCTTGTGAAAGGGAAGAGGGCGGCCTATGTAAAGATGAGGCGTGAAGGTTCAGTTGGGGCGATTGAGAGTTATAAGGTAGCCAGGAAGGATCTAAAGAGAGAGCTAAGAGCAGCGAGAATGGGACATGAAAAGTCCTTAGTTGGTAGGATTAGGGAAAACCCAAAGGCTTTCTATAGGTATGTCATGAATAAAAGGATGACTAGGGTAGGTATCGGTCCAGTAAAGGATAATAGTGGGAAGTTGTGCGTGGAGGCGGAGGAGATTGGAGAGACACTAAATCAATACTTTTCGTCAGTATTCACTCAGGAACAGGACACTGTTGCTGATGTGAATATTGAGTCACAAGTGATTAGAATGGATGGTCTTGAGGTATGTAGGGAAGAGGTCTGGGGAATACTGGAAAGTATGAAAATAGATAAGTCCCCTGGGCCTGATGGCATTTATCCTAGGATCCTCTGGGAAGCTAGGGAGGAGATAACAGAGCCATTGGCCTTGATTTTTATGTCGTCGTTGTCTACGGGAATAGTGCCAGAAGACAGGAGGATAGCGAATGTGGTCCCCTTGTTCAAGAAGGGGAGTAGGGATAGCCCTTGTGACTATAGGCCAGTGAGTCTCACTTCTGTTGTGGGCAAAGTCTTAGAGAGAATTGTAAGGGATAGTATTTATGAACATCTGGATAGGAATAATGTGATCAAGGATAGTCAGCATGGTTTTGTGAAGGGCAGGTCGTGCCTCACAAACCTTACAGAGTTCTTTGAGAAGGTGACCAAGGAAGCGGACGAGGGTAAAGCAGTAGATGTGGTGTATATGGATTTTAGCAAGGCGTTCGATAAGGTACCCCATGGCAGGCTACTGCAAAAACTACGGAGGTATGGCATTGAGGGTGCATTAGAGGTTTGGATTAGGAATTGGCTGGCTGGAAGGAGACAGAGGGTAGTAGTTGATGGTATAGGTTCATCTTGGAGCGCAGTTGCTAGCGGTGTTCCACAAGGATCTGTTTTGGGACCATTGTTGTTTGTCATTTTTATAAGTGACCTAGAGGAGGGGCTTGAAGGCTGGGTGAGCAAGTTTGCAGATGACACGAAAGTCGGTGGAGTTGTGGACCGCGAAGAAGGATGTGGCAGGTTACAGCGGGATATAGATAAGTTGCAGAGCTGGGCAGAAAGGTGGTAAATGGAGTTCAATGTAGCTAAGTGTGAAGTCATTCACTTTGGTAGGAGTAACAAGAAGATGGATTACTGGGCTAATGGTAGGCTACTTGGTAGTGTGGATGAGCAGAGGGATCTTGGTGTCCATGTACACAGATCTCTGAAAGTTGCCACCCAGGTAAATAGTGCTGTGAAGAAGGCATGTTGTCTACTGGGCTTTATTGGTAGAGGTATTGAGTTCCGGAGTCCTGAGGTCATGTTGCAGTTGTATAAGACTCTGGTGCGGCCTCATCTGGAGTATTGTGTGCAGTTTTGGTCGCCATACTATAGGAAGGATGTGGATGCATTGGAACGAGTGCAGAGGAGGTTTACCAGGATGTTGTTGGCATGGTAGGAAGATCGTATGAGGAAAGGTTGAGGCACTTGGGGTTGTTTAGAAAAGAAGGTTTAGGGGAGATTTGATAGAGGTGTACAAGATGATTAGGGGTTTAGATAGGGTTGGCAGTGTGAACCTTTTTCTGCGTATGGAGTCAGCTGTTACCAGGGGACACAGCTTTAAATTAAGGGGTGGTAGGTATAGGACAGATGTTAGGGATAGATTCTTTACTCAGCGGGTTGTGAGTTCATGGAATGCACTGCCAGTAGCAGTGGTGGACTCTCCCTCTTTATGGTCATTTAAGCGGGCATTGAATAAGCATATGGAGGTTATTGGGCTAGTGTAGGTTAGGTAAGCTTCGGTCGGCGCAACATCGAGGGCCGAAGGGCCTGTACTGCGCTGTATTTTTCTATGTTCTATGTTCTATGTACTGGGAACAAGATTTGCAAAAAACACAGGAAATACGATCAGGAGCAGCATTGGGAACAAGATCAGATGCAGCACTGGGAACAAGATCAGGAGCAGCACTGGGAATACAATTGGGGACAACATTGGGAACAGGATCCGGAGCAGCACGGAGAGCAAGATCCAGAGCAGCACTGGGAACAAGAGCAGGGGGAATAAGAGCAGAAACAGCACTGGGAACACGATCAGGAGCAGCACTGGGAACAATATCCGGAACAACACTGGAAACACAATCTGGAGCAGCACAAGGAACAATATGTGAAGCAATACTGGGAACAATATCAAGAGCAGCACTGGAATAAAGATCCAGAACAGCACTGGGAATATGTTCAGCAGCAGCACTGAGAACAAGATCCGGAGAAGCACTGGGAACAAGATCAGGAGCAACACTGAGCATCAATTTCAGGAACAGCACTGGGAACAATATTTGGAAAAAACGTAGGAAACATGATCAGGGACTGCACTGGTAAGTGATCCAGAACAGCACTGGGAAAATGTTTGGCAACAGCACTGGGATCAAAATCCAGAGTAGCACTGGTAACAAGATCAGGAACTGCACTGGGATCAAGATCAGTAACAGTACTGGGTAAAAAAGATTCAGAAAAACACAAGAAACACGATCCAGAGCAGCACTGGGAACAAGATCAGGAGCAACACTGGAAGCAGGAGCAGGGGCAGCACTGGGAACGAGATCCACAACGACACTGTGAACAAGATCAGGCGCAGCAATGGAAACACGATGAGGAGCGGCACTGGGAACAGAATACGGAGCAGTACTGGGAACATGATCTGGAGCAGCACTGGGAACAAGATCTGGAGCAGCACTGGGAACAAGATCAGGAACAACATGAGGAACAAGATCCGCACCAGCACTCGAACAAGATCAGGAACAGCACTGGAAACACGATCAGGAGCAGCACTGGGAACACGATTAGGAGCTGTACTGGAAACAAGATCAGAAACATCACTGGGAACAAGAATCGGGAAAAAAAACAGAGGAAACACAGTCAGGAACAGCACTGGGAACAAGATCAGGACCAGCACTGGGATCGTGATCAGGAACAGTACTGGGAACAAGATTAGGAAAAACACAGGAAACACAATCAGGAGCAGCACTGGAAACACGATCAGGAGCAGCACTGGGAACAAAATCAGGAGCAGCACTGGAAACACGATCAGGAGCAGCACTGGGAACAAGATCCGGAACAACACTGGGAACAAGATCCAGAGCATCGTTGGGATCGTGATCAGGAGGAACACTGGGAACAAGATCAGGAGCAATACTCTTAACAATATCCGGAACAGCACAAGGAACAATATGTGAAGCAATACTGGGAACAAGATCAGGAGCAGCACTGCAATAACGATGAAGAACAGAAGTGGGAATATGTTCAGCAAAAGCACTGAGACCAAGATCCGGAGTAGCACTGGGAACAAGATCAGGAGCAAAACTGGGATCAATCTCAGGAACAGCACTGGGAACAAGATTTGCAAAAACACAGGTAACATGATCCGGCGCTACACTGGGATCAAGATCCAGAGTAGCACTGGGAACATGATCGGCAACAGCACTGGGATCAAGATCCAGATTAGCACTGGGAACAAGATCAGGAACTGCACTGGGATCAAGATCAGGCACAGTAATGGGAAACATATTCAGAAAAAAGACAAGAAACACAATCCGGAGCAGCATTGGGAGCAAGATCCGGAGCAGCACTGGGAACATGATCTGGAGTAGGGCTGGGAAAAAGATCCCGGAGCAGCACTGGGAACACAATCTAGAGCAGCACGGGGAAAATGATCTGGAGTAGCAATGGGAACAATATCCCAGAGCAGCACTAGGTACAAGATCAGGAGCAACACTGGGAACAGGATCCAGAGCAGCACTGGGTACAAGATCAGGAGAAGCACGAGGAACAAGATCTGGAGCAGCACGGGGACCAAGATCCGGAGCAGCACTGGGAACAAAATCCGGAGCAGCACTGGGAACAAAATCAGGATCAGCCCTGGGAACAAGATCCCGGAGCAGCAATGGAACCACGATCAGGTGCAGCACTGGAAACAAGATCCGGATCAGCAATGGAAACAAGATCTGGAGCAGAATTGGGAAGAAGATCCGGAGAAGCACTGGGAAATCGATCAGGAACAGCACTGGGTACAAGATCCAGAGAAGCAGTGGAAACACGTTTAGGAGCAGCACTGGGAACAAGATCTGGAGTAGCACTGGGAAAACGATCAGGAACAGCACTGGGAACAAGACCCGGAGCAGCACTGGGAACAAGATCCAGAGAATCGCTGGGAACTTGATCAGGAGCAACACTGGGAACAAGATCAGGAACAACACTCTGAACAATATCAGGAGCAGCACTGCAATAAAGGTGAAGAACAGCACTGGGAATATTTTCAGCAAAAGCACTGAGACCAAGATCCGGAGTAGCACTGCGAACAAGATCAGGAGCAACACTGGGATCAATCTCAGGAACAGCACTGGGAACAAGATTCGCAAAAACACAGGAAACACGATCCGGTGCTGCACTGGGAAGACGACCTAGAACAGCACTGGGAACATGTTCGGCAACAGCATTGGGATCAAGATCCAGAGTAGCACTGGGAACAATATCAGGAACAGCACTGTGATCAAGATCAGGAACAGTACTGGGAAACAGATTCAGAAAAACACAAGAAACACGATCTGGAGCAGCATTGGGAACAAGATACGGAGCAGCACAAGGAGCAAAATCCGAAGCAGCACTGGGAACAAGATCAGGAACAGCCCTGGAAACACGATGAGGAGCAGCACTGGGAATAAGATATGGAGTAGGACTGGGAACAAGATCCGGAGCAGCGATGGGAACAAGATCAGGAACAACATGAGGAACAAGATCCGGAGCAGCATTCGCACAAGATCAGGAACAGCACTGGAAACCCGATCAGGAGCAGCACTGGGAACAAGGTCAGGAACTGTACTGGAAACAAGATCAGAAACAGAACTGGGAACAAGAATCGGAAAAACACAGGCAACACAATCAGGAGCAGCACTGGGAACAAGATCAGGTCCAGCACTGGGATCGTGATCAGGAACAGTACTGGGAACAAGATTCGGAAAAAACACAGGAAACACGATCAGGAGTAGCACTGGAAACACAATCAGGAGCAGCACTTCGAACAAGGTCCGGAACAAAACTTGGAACAAGATCCAGACAATCACTGGGAACTTGATCAGGAGCAACACTGGGGACAAGATCAGGAGCAACACTGTGAACAAGATTCGGAGCAGCACAAGGAACAAAGTCCGAAGCAGCACTGGGAACAAGATCAGGAACAGCCCTGGAAACACGATGAGGAGCAGCACTGGGAACAAGATACGGAGCAGTACTGGGAACAAGATCTGGAGCGGCATTGGGAACAAGATCAGGAGCAGTAAGAGGAACAAGATATGGAGCAGCCCGGGGAACAATATGAGGAATAGCACTCGGAACAAGACCCAGAACAGCATGGGGAACAAGATCAGAAACAGCACTGGGAACAATAATCAGAAAAACACATGAAACACAATCAGGAGCAGCACTGTAACAAGATCAGGACCAACACTGGGATTGGGATCAGGAACAGTACTGGGAACAAGATTCGGAAAAACACAGGAAACACAATCAGAAGCAGCACTGGAAACACGATCAGGAGCAGAACAGTGAACAAGATCCGGAGCAGCACTGGAAACATGATTCGGAACAGCATTAGGAACAAGATCTGAAGCAGCACGGGGAACAAGATAAGGAACAGCACTGGGAACAAGACCCGGAACAACACGGGGAACAAGATCAGGATCAGCACTGGGAAAAATATCTGGAGCAGCATTAGGAACAAGATCAGAAACAGTACTGGGAACAAGATCTGGATAAGCACATGGAACAAGATCATGAACAGCACTGGGAACAAGATGAGGAGCAGCACTGGCAATATGATCCTTAGCAGCACTGGAAACAAGATCAAGAGCAGCACTGGGAACAGGAATTGGAGCAAGACAATGAACAAGAGCAGGCCAGCACTGGGTACAAGTTCAGGAGCTACACTTTGCACAAGATCAGGAGCAGCACAGGGAACCGGATCAGGAGCAGTACTGGGAACAAGATCAGGAGCAACAATGTGAACAAGATCCGGAGCAGCACAAGGAACAAGATCAGGAACAGTCCTAGAAACACGATGAGGAGCAGCAATGGGAACAAGATACAGAGAAGTACTGGGAACAAGATGCGAAGCAGCAATGGGAACAAGTTCCCAGAGCAGCACTGGGAACAAGATCAGGAGTATCACTGGGAACAGGATAGAGCAGCACTTGGTACAAAATCAGGAGAAGGACGAGGAACAAGATCCGGAGCAGCATGGGGTCCAAGACGAGGAACACCACTGGGAACACGAGCAGGAGCAGCACTGGAAACACGATCCGGAGCAGCACTGGGAACAAAATCAGGATCAGCCCTGGGAACAAGATCCCGGAGCAGCAATTGAAACACGATCAGGTACAGCACTGGGAACAAGATCCGGATCAGCAATGGAAACAAGATCTGGAGCAGAATTGGGAAGAAGATCCGGAGAAGCACTGGAAAAACAATAAGGAACAGCACTGGGTACAAGATCCGGAGCAGCAGTGGAAACACGATCAGGAGCAGCACTGGGAACAAGATCCGGAGCAGCACTGAGAACAAGATCAGGATCAACGTGAGGAACAAAATTCCAATCAGCACTCGAACAAGATCTGGAACAGCACTGGAAACACTATCAGGAGCAGCACTGGGAACAAGATCCAGAACAAAACTTGGAACAAGATCCAGAGAATCGCTGGGAACTTGATCAGGAGCAACACTGGGAACAAGATCAGGAACAACACTCTGAAGAATATCAGGAGCAGCACTGCAATAAAGGTGAAGAACAGCACTGGGAATATTTTCAGCAAAAGCACTGAGACCAAGATCCGGAGTAGCACTGGGAACAAGATCAGGAGCAACACTGGGATCAATCTCAGGAACAGCACTGGGAACAAGATTTGCAAAAACACAGGAAACACGATCAGGCGCTACACTGGGAAGACGATCTAGAACAGCACTGGGAACATGTTCGGCAACAGCACTGGGACCAAGATCCAGAGTAGCATGGGAACAATATCAGGAACCGCACTGGGATCAAGATCAGGAACAGTTCTGGGAAACAGATTCAGAAAAACACAAGAAACACAATCCGGAGCAGCATTGGGAGCAAGGTCAGGAACAGCACTGGAAACAGGATCAGGAGCAGAACAGGGAACAAGATACGGAGCCGCACTGGAATCACGATTCAGAGCAGTGTGAGGAACAAGATCCAGAGCAGTACTGGGAACAAGATCTGGAGCAGCATTGGGAACAAGATACGGAGCAGTAAGAGGAACAAGATATGGAGCAGCCCGGGGAACAATATGAGGAATAGCACTCGGAACAAGACCCAGAACAGCATGGGGAACAAGATCAGGACCAACACTGGGATTGGGTTCAGGAACAGTACTGGGAACAAGATTCGGAAAAACACAGGAAACACAATCAGAAGCAGCACTGGGAAGAAGATCAGGAGCAGCACTGGAAACACGATCAGGAGCAGAACAGTGAACAAGATCCGGAGCAGCACTGGAAACATGATTCGGAGCAGCATGAGGAACAAGATCTGAAGCAGCACGGGGAACAAGATAAGGAACAGCACTGGGAACAAGACCCGGAACAACACGGGGAACAAGATCAGGATCAGCACTGGGAAAAATATCTGGAGCAGCATTAGGAACAAGATCAGAAACAGTACTGGGAACAAGATCTGGATAAGCACATGGAACAAGATCATGAACAGCACTGGGAACAAGATGAGGAGCAGCACTGGCAATATGATCCTTAGCAGCACTGGAAACAAGATCAAGAGCAGCACTGGGAACAGGAATTGGAGCAAGACAATGAACAAGAGCAGGCCAGCACTGGGTACAAGTTCAGGAGCTACACTTTGCACAAGATCAGGAGCCGCACAGGGAACCGGATCAGGAGCAACAATGTGAACAAGATCCGGATCAGCACAAGGAACAAGATCAGGAACAGTCCTGGAAACACGATGAGGAGCAGCAATGGGAACAAGATACAGAGAAGTACTGGGAACAAGATGCGAAGCAGCAATGGGAACAAGTTCCCAGAGCAGCACTGGGAACAAGATCAGGAGTATCACTGGGAACAGGATAGAGCAGCACTTGGTACAAAATCAGGAGAAGGACGAGGAACAAGATCCGGAGCAGCATGGGGTCCAAGACGAGGAACACCACTGGGAACACGAGCAGGAGCAGCACTGGAAACACGATCCAGAGCAGCACTGGGAACAAAATCAGGATCAGCCCTGGGAACAAGATCCCGGAGCAGCAATTGAAACACGATCAGGTACAGCACTGGGAACAAGATCCGGATCAGCAATGGAAACAAGATCTGGAGCAGAATTGGGAACAAGATCCGGAGAAGCACTGGGAAAACCATAAGGAACAGCACTGGGTACAAGATCCGGAGCAGCACTGGGAACAAGATGAGGAGCAGCACTGGGAACAAGATCAGGAACAGCACTGGAAACACGATCAAGAGCAGAAATGGGATCAAGATCTGGAGCAGCACTGGGAACGAGATCTGGAGCAGCACTTGGAACATGATCTGGAGCAGCACAGGGAACAAGATGAGGAACAGCACTGGGAACAAGACCAGGAACAGCACGGGGAACAAGATCAGGATCAGCACTGAGAAAAATATCTGGAGCAGAACTGGGAAGAAGATCAGAAACAGTACTGGGAACAAGATCCGGATAAGCACTGGGAACAAGATCAAGAGCAGCACTGGGAACAGGAATTGGAGCAAGACAATGAACAAGAGCAGGCCAGCACTGGGTACAAGTTCAGGAGCTACACTTTGCACAAGATCAGGAGCAGCACAGGGAACCGGATCAGGAGCAGTACTGGGAACAAGATCAGGAGCAACAATGTGAACAAGATCCGGAGCAGCACAAGGAACAAGATCAGGAACAGTCCTAGAAACACGATGAGGAGCAGCAATGGGAACAAGATACAGAGAAGTACTGGGAACAAGATGCGAAGCAGCAATGGGAACAAGTTCCCAGAGCAGCACTGGGAACAAGATCAGGAGTATCACTGGGAACAGGATAGAGCAGCACTTGGTACAAAATCAGGAGAAGGACGAGGAACAAGATCCGGAGCAGCATGGGGTCCAAGACGAGGAACACCACTGGGAACACGAGCAGGAGCAGCACTGGAAACACGATCCGGAGCAGCACTGGGAACAAAATCAGGATCAGCCCTGGGAACAAGATCCCGGAGCAGCAATTGAAACACGATCAGGTACAGCACTGGGAACAAGATCCGGATCAGCAATGGAAACAAGATCTGGAGCAGAATTGGGAAGAAGATCCGGAGAAGCACTGGAAAAAACAATAAGGAACAGCACTGGGTACAAGATCCGGAGCAGCAGTGGAAACACGATCAGGAGCAGCACTGGGAACAAGATCCGGAGCAGCACTGAGAACAAGATCAGGATCAACGTGAGGAACAAAATTCCAATCAGCACTCGAACAAGATCTGGAACAGCACTGGAAACACTATCAGGAGCAGCACTGGGAACAAGATCCAGAACAAAACTTGGAACAAGATCCAGAGAATCGCTGGGAACTTGATCAGGAGCAACACTGGGAACAAGATCAGGAACAACACTCTGAAGAATATCAGGAGCAGCACTGCAATAAAGGTGAAGAACAGCACTGGGAATATTTTCAGCAAAAGCACTGAGACCAAGATCCGGAGTAGCACTGGGAACAAGATCAGGAGCAACACTGGGATCAATCTCAGGAACAGCACTGGGAACAAGATTTGCAAAAACACAGGAAACACGATCAGGCGCTACACTGGGAAGACGATCTAGAACAGCACTGGGAACATGTTCGGCAACAGCACTGGGACCAAGATCCAGAGTAGCATGGGAACAATATCAGGAACCGCACTGGGATCAAGATCAGGAACAGTTCTGGGAAACAGATTCAGAAAAACACAAGAAACACAATCCGGAGCAGCATTGGGAGCAAGGTCAGGAACAGCACTGGAAACAGGATCAGGAGCAGAACAGGGAACAAGATACGGAGCCGCACTGGAATCACGATTCAGAGCAGTGTGAGGAACAAGATCCAGAGCAGTACTGGGAACAAGATCTGGAGCAGCATTGGGAACAAGATACGGAGCAGTAAGAGGAACAAGATATGGAGCAGCCCGGGGAACAATATGAGGAATAGCACTCGGAACAAGACCCAGAACAGCATGGGGAACAAGATCAGGACCAACACTGGGATTGGGTTCAGGAACAGTACTGGGAACAAGATTCGGAAAAACACAGGAAACACAATCAGAAGCAGCACTGGGAAGAAGATCAGGAGCAGCACTGGAAACACGATCAGGAGCAGAACAGTGAACAAGATCCGGAGCAGCACTGGAAACATGATTCGGAGCAGCATGAGGAACAAGATCTGAAGCAGCACGGGGAACAAGATAAGGAACAGCACTGGGAACAAGACCCGGAACAACACGGGGAACAAGATCAGGATCAGCACTGGGAAAAATATCTGGAGCAGCATTAGGAACAAGATCAGAAACAGTACTGGGAACAAGATCTGGATAAGCACATGGAACAAGATCATGAACAGCACTGGGAACAAGATGAGGAGCAGCACTGGCAATATGATCCTTAGCAGCACTGGAAACAAGATCAAGAGCAGCACTGGGAACAGGAATTGGAGCAAGACAATGAACAAGAGCAGGCCAGCACTGGGTACAAGTTCAGGAGCTACACTTTGCACAAGATCAGGAGCCGCACAGGGAACCGGATCAGGAGCAACAATGTGAACAAGATCCGGATCAGCACAAGGAACAAGATCAGGAACAGTCCTGGAAACACGATGAGGAGCAGCAATGGGAACAAGATACAGAGAAGTACTGGGAACAAGATGCGAAGCAGCAATGGGAACAAGTTCCCAGAGCAGCACTGGGAACAAGATCAGGAGTATCACTGGGAACAGGATAGAGCAGCACTTGGTACAAAATCAGGAGAAGGACGAGGAACAAGATCCGGAGCAGCATGGGGTCCAAGACGAGGAACACCACTGGGAACACGAGCAGGAGCAGCACTGGAAACACGATCCAGAGCAGCACTGGGAACAAAATCAGGATCAGCCCTGGGAACAAGATCCCGGAGCAGCAATTGAAACACGATCAGGTACAGCACTGGGAACAAGATCCGGATCAGCAATGGAAACAAGATCTGGAGCAGAATTGGGAACAAGATCCGGAGAAGCACTGGGAAAACCATAAGGAACAGCACTGGGTACAAGATCCGGAGCAGCACTGGGAACAAGATGAGGAGCAGCACTGGGAACAAGATCAGGAACAGCACTGGAAACACGATCAAGAGCAGAAATGGGATCAAGATCTGGAGCAGCACTGGGAACGAGATCTGGAGCAGCACTTGGAACATGATCTGGAGCAGCACAGGGAACAAGATGAGGAACAGCACTGGGAACAAGACCAGGAACAGCACGGGGAACAAGATCAGGATCAGCACTGAGAAAAATATCTGGAGCAGAACTGGGAAGAAGATCAGAAACAGTACTGGGAACAAGATCCGGATAAGCACTGGGAACAAGATCAAGAGCAGCACTGGGAACAGGAATTGGAGCAAGACAATGAACAAGAGCAGGCCAGCACTGGGTACAAGTTCAGGAGCTACACTTTGCACAAGATCAGGAGCAGCACAGGGAACCGGATCAGGAGCAGTACTGGGAACAAGATCAGGAGCAACAATGTGAACAAGATCCGGATCAGCACAAGGAACAAGATCAGGAACAGTCCTAGAAACACGATGAGGAGCAGCAATGGGAACAAGATACAGAGAAGTACTGGGAACAAGATGCGAAGCAGCAATGGGAACAAGTTCCCAGAGCAGCACTGGGAACAAGATCAGGAGTATCACTGGGAACAGGATAGAGCAGCACTTGGTACAAAATCAGGAGAAGGACGAGGAACAAGATCCGGAGCAGCATGGGGTCCAAGACGAGGAACACCACTGGGAACACGAGCAGGAGCAGCACTGGAAACACGATCAAGAGCAGAAATGGGATCAAGATCTGGAGCAGCAATGGGAACGAGATCTGGAGCAGCACTTGGAACATGATCTGGAGCAGCACAGGGAACAAGATGAGGAACAGCACTGGGAACAAGACCAGGAACAGCACGGGGAACAAGATCAGGATCAGCACTGAGAAAAATATCTGGAGCAGAACTGGGAAGAAGATCAGAAACGGTACTGGGAACAAGATCCGGATAAGCACTGGGAACAAGATCAGGAACTGCACTGGGAACAAGATAAGGAGCAGGACAAGGATCAAGATTAGGAGCAGCACTGGGAACAAGATCCGGAGCAGGACTAGGAACAAGATCCTTAGCAGCACTGGGAACAAGATCAGTAGCAGCACTGGGAACAGGAATAGGAGCAGGACAATGAACAAGAGCAGGCCAGCACTGGGAACACGATCAGGAGCAACACTGTCCACAAGATAAGGAGCAGCACAGGGAACAAGATCCGAAGCAGCACTGGGAACAAGATCAGGACGAGCACTGGAAACATGATCAGGAGCAGAACTGGAAACAAGATCAGAAACAGGTGCAGCACTGGGAACAAGATCAGGATCAGCACTGGGATCGTGATCAGGAACAGTACTGGGAACAAGATTCGGAAAAACACAGGAAACACGATCAGGAGAAGCACTGGGAACAAGATCAGGAGCAGGACTGGGAACAGGAATAGGAGCAGGGCAACGAACAAGAGCAGGCCAGCACTGGGATGAAGATCAGGAGCAACACTGTGCACAAGATCAGGAGCAGCACTGGGAACAAGATCAGGAGCCACACAGGGAACCGGATCAGGAGCAGCACTGTGAACAAGATCCGGAGCAGCACAAGGAACAAGATCCGAAGCAGCACTGGGAACAAGATCAGGAACAGCCCTGGAAACACGATGAGGAGCAGCACTGGGAACAAGATACGGAGAAGTACTGGGAACAAGATCCGGAGTAGCACTGGGAACAGGTTCCAAAGCAGCACTGGGTACAAGATCAGGAGAAGCACGAGGAACAAGATCTGGAGCAGTATGGGGTCCAAGACGAGGAACACCACTGGGAACACGATCAGGAGCAGCACTGGAAAGAAGATCTGGAGCAGCACTGGGAACAAAATCAGGATCAGCCCTGGGAACAAGATCCCGGAGCAGCAATCGAAACACGATCAGGTGCAGCACTGGGAACAAGATCCGGATCAGCAATGGAAACAAGATCTGGAGCAGAATTGGGAAGATGATCCAGAGAAGCACTGGGAAAACCATCAGGAATAGCACTGGGAACAAGATCCGGAGCAGCAGTGGAAACACGATCGGGAGCAGCACTGGGAACAAGATCCGGAGCAGCACTGGGAACAAGATCAGAAACAGTACTGGGAACAAGATCCGGATAAGCACTGGGAACAAGATCAGGAACTGCACTGGGAACAAGATAAGGAGCAGGACAAGGATCAAGATTAGGAGCAGCACTGGGAACAAGATCCGGAGCAGGACTAGGAACAAGATCCTTAGCAGCATTGGGAACAGGAATAGGAGCAGGACAATGAACAAGAGCAGGCCAGCACTGGGAACACGATCAGGAGCAACACTGTGCACAAGATAAGGAGCAGCACTGGGAACAAGATCAGGAGCCACACAGGGAACCGGATCAGGAGCAACACTGTGAACAAGATCCGGAGCAGCACAAGGAACAAGATCCGAAGCAGCACTGGGAACAAGATCAGGACCAGCCCTGGAAACACGATGAGGAGAAGCACTGGGAACAAGATCAGGAACAACATGAGGAAAAAGATCCAGATCAGCACTCGCACAAGATTATGATCAGTGCTGGAAACATGATCAGGTGCAGAACTGGAAACAAGATCAGAAACAGCACTGGGAACAAGATCAGAAACAGGTGCAGCACTGGGAACAAGATCAGGATCAGCACTGGGATCGTAATCAGGAACAGTACTGGGAACAAGATTCGGAAAAACACAGGAAACACGATCAGGAGAAGCACTGGGAACAAGATCAGGAGCAGCACTGGAAACATGATCTGGAGCAGCACTGGGAACAGGAATAGGAGCAGGACAATGAACAAGAGCAGGCCAGCACTGGGATGAAGATCAGGAGCAACACTGTGCACAAGATCAGGAACAGTACTGGGAACAAGATCAGGAGCAACACTATGAACAAGATCCGGAGCAGCACAAGGAACAAGATCCGAAGCAGCACTGGGAACAAGATCAGGAACAGCCCTGGAAACACGATGAGGAGCAGCACTGGGAACAAGATACGGAGAAGTACTGGGAACGAGATCCGGAATAGCACTGGGAACAGGATCCAAAGCAGCACTGGGTACAAGATCAGGAGAAGCACGAGGAACAAGATCCGGAGCAGCTCGGGGTCCAAGACGAGGAACACCACTGGGAACACGATCAGGAGCAGCACTGGAAAGAAGATCTGGAGCAGCACTGGGAACAAAATCAGGATCAGCCCTGGGAACAAGATCCCGGAGCAGCAATTGTAACACGATCAGGTGCAGCACTGGGAACAAGATCCGGATCAGCAATGGAAACAAGATCTGGAGCAGAATTGGGAAGAAGATCCGGAGAAGCACTGGGAAAACCATCAGGAGCAGGACTGGGAACAAGATCTGGAGCAGCACTGGGAACAAGATCTGGAGCAGCACTGAGAACAAGATCAGAAACAGTACTGGGAACAAGATCTGGAGCAGCACTGGGAACAAGATCAGGAACAACGTGAGGAACAAAATTCTGATCAGCACTCGAACAAGATCTGGACAGCACTGGAAACACTATCAGGAGCAGCACTGGGAACAAGATCAGAAACAGCACTGGGAACTAGAATCGGAAAAACACATGAAGCACAATCAGGAGTAGCACTGGAACAAGATCAGGACCAGCACTGGGATCGTGATCAGGAACAGTTCTAGGAACAAGTTTCAGAAAAACACAGGAAACACGATCAGGAGCAGCACAGGGAAGAAGTTCAGGAGCAGCACTGGAAACACGATCAGGAGCAGCACTGGGTACAAGATCCGAAGCAGCAGTGGAAACTTGATCAGGAGCAGCACTGGGAACAAGATCAGGAACATCAGTGGGAACAAGATCTGGAGCAGCACTGGGAAAAAGATCCGAAGCAGTACTGGGAACAAGATCAGGAACAGCTCTGGGAATAAGATCTCCATCAGCAATGGGAACAAGATCATGAACAGCACTGGGAACAAGATCCCCATCAGCACTGGGAACAAGATCAGGAACAGCACTGGAAATACGATCAGGTGCAGAACAGGGAACAAGATCCGGAGCAGCACTGGGAACAAGATCTGGAGCAGCACTGGGAACAAGATCAGAAACATCAGTGGGAACAAGATCAGGAGCAGCACTGGAAACACGATCAGGAGCAGCACTGGGTACAAGATCCGGAGCAGCGCTGGGAACAAGATCTGGAGCAGCACTGAGAACAAGATCAGGAGCAGCATGAGGAACAAGACCAGGAGCAGCTCGGGGAACAAGATGAGGAACAGCACTGGGAGCAAGACCCAGAACAGCACTGGGAACAAGATCAGGAGCAGCATGAGGAACAAGACCTGGAGCAGCACCGGGAACAAGATCAGACACAGTACTAGAAACAAGAACCGGAGCAGCACTGGGAACAAGATCAGTAACATCACTTGAAACACAATCAGGAGCAGAACAGTGAAAAAGGTCCGGTGCACAACTGGAAATACGATTCGGAGCACCATGAGGAACAAGATCTGGAGCAGCACTGGGAAAAAGACCTGGTGCAGCACTGGGAACAAGATCGGAAATATCAGTGGGAACAAGATCCAGAGCATCACTGGGAACTTGATCAGGAACAAGACTGGGAACAAGATCAGGAGCAACACTCTGAACAATATCCGGAGCAGCACAAGGAACAATATGTGAAGCAATACTGGGAACAAGATCAGGAGCAACACTGGGATCCATCTCAGGAACAGCACTGGGAACAAGATTTGCAAAAAACACAGGAAACACGATCAGGCGCTGCACTGGGAAGACGATCCAGAACAGCACTGGGAACATGTTGGGCAACAGCACTGGGATCAAGATCCAGAGTAGCACCAGAAACAAGATCAGGAAACGCACTGGGATCCAGATCAAGAACAGTAATGGGAAACAGATTCAGAAAAACACAAGAAAAATGATCCGGAGCAGCATTGGGAACAAGATCTGGAGCAGCACTGGGAACAAGATCTGGAGCAGCTATGGGAAAAAGATCAGGAGCAGCATGAGGAACAAGATCTGGAGCAGCACTCAAACAAGATCAGGAACAGCACTGGAAACACGATCAGGAGCAGCACTGGGAACAAGAATCGGAAAATCACATGAAACACAATCAGGAGCAGCACTGGAACAAGATCAGGCCCAGCACTGGGATCATGATCAGGAACAGTACTGGGAACATGATTCAGAAAAACACAGGAAACACGATCAGGAGCAGCACTGGGAACACGATCAGGAGCAACACTGTGAACAAGATCCGGAGCAGCACAAGGAACAAGATCTGAAGCAGCACTGGGAACAAGATCAGGACCAGCCCTGGAAACACGATGAGGAGAAGCACTGGGAACAAGATCAGGAACAACATGAGGAAAAAGATCCAGATCAGCACTCGCACAAGATTATGATCAGTACTGGAAACATGATCAGGTGCAGAACTGGAAACAAGATCAGAAACAGCACTGGGAACAAGATCAGAAACAGGTGCAGCACTGGGAACAAGATCAGGATCAGCACTGGGATCGTGATCAGGAACAGTACTGGGAACAAGATTCGGAAAAACACAGGAAACACGATCAGGAGAAGCACTGGGAACAAGATCAGGAGCAGCACTGGAAACATGATCTGGAGCAGCACTGGGAACAGGAATAGGAGCAGGACAATGAACAAGAGCAGGCCAGCACTGGGATGAAGATCAGGAGCAACACTGTGCACAAGATCAGGAACAGTACTGGGAACAAGATCAGGAGCAACACTATGAACAAGATCCGGAGCAGCACAAGGAACAAGATCCGAAGCAGCACTGGGAACAAGATCAGGAACAGCCCTGGAACACGATGAGGAGCAGCACTGGGAACAAGATACGGAGAAGTACTGGGAACGAGATCCGGAATAGCACTGGGAACAGGATCCAAAGCAGCACTGGGTACAAGATCAGGAGAAGCACGAGGAACAAGATCCGGAGCAGCACGGGGTCCAAGACGAGGAACACCACTGGGAACACGATCAGGAGCAGCACTGGAAAGAAGATCTGGAGCAGCACTGGGAACAAAATCAGGATCAGCCCTGGGAACAAGATCCCGGAGCAGCAATTGTAACACGATCAGGTGCAGCACTGGGAACAAGATCCGAATCAGCAATGGAAACAAGATCTGGAGCAGAATTGGGAAGAAGATCCAGAACATCACTGGAAGCAATCTCAGGAACAGCACTGGGAACAAGATCTGCAAAACACAGGAAACACGATCAGGCGCTGCACTGGGAAGACAATCCAGAACAGCACTGGGAACATGTTTGGCAACAGCACTGGGATCAAGGTCCAGATTAGCACTGGAAGCAAAATCAGGAACCGCACTGGGATCACGATCAGGAACAGTAATGAGAAACAGATTCATAAAATCACAAGAAACGCGATGAGGAGCAGCACTGGGAGCAAGATCTGGAACAGCACTGGGAGCAAGATCTGAAACAGTACTGGGAACAAGATCAAGAACAACATGTGGAACAAGATCCGGATCAGCACACGAACAAGATCAGGAACAGTACTGGAAACACAATCAGGAGCAGCACTGGGAACAAGATCAGAAACAGCACTGGGAACAAGAATTGGAAAAACAGAGGAAACAAAATCAGGAGCAGCACTGGAACAAGATCAGGACCAGCAGTGGGATCATGATCAGGAAGAGTACTGGGAACAAGTTTCAGAAAAGCACAGGAAAAATGATCAGGAGCAGCACTGGGAATAAGATCAGGAGCAGCACTGGAAACACGATCAGGAGCAGCACTGGGAACAAGAATCAGAAAAACAGAGGAAACAAAATCAGGAGCAGCACTGGAACAAGATCAGGACCAGCAGTGGGATCGTGATCAGGAAGAGTACTGGGACCAAGATTCGGAGCAGCACTGGGAACACGATCAGGAGCAGCACTGGGAATAAGATCAGGAGCAGCACTGGAAACAAGATCAGAAAAAGAACCGGGAACAAGAATCGGAAAAACAGAGGAAGCAAAATCAGGAGCAGCACTGGAACAAGATCAGGAACATCATGTGGAACAAGATCTGGATCAGCACTCGAACAAGATCAGGAGCAGCACTGCAAACACGATCAGGAGCAGCACTGGAAACAAGATCAAAAACAGCACTGGGAACAAGAATCAGAAAAACAGAGGAAACAAAATCAGGAGCAGCACTGGAACAAGATCAGGACCAGCAGTGGGATCGTGATCAGGAAGAGTACTGGGAACAAGATTGGGAAAAACACAGGAAACACAATCAGGAGCAGCACTGGGAATAAGATCAGGAGCAACACTGGAAACACGATCAGGAGCAGCACTGGGAACAAAATCAGGACCAGCACTGGAAACACGGTCAGGAGCAGCACTGGGAACAAGATCCGGAACAACATTGGGAAGAAGATCCAGAGCATCACTGGAAGCAATCTCAGGAACAGCACTGGGAACAAGATCTGCAAAACACAGCAAACTCAATCAGATGCTGCCCTTGGAAGACGATCCAGAACAGCACTGGGAACATGTTTGGCAACAGCACTGGGATCAAGGTCCAGAGTAGCACTGGAAGCAAAATCAGGAACCGCACTGTGATCAAGATCAGGAACAGTAATGGGAAACAGATTCAGAAAAACACAAGAGACATGATCCGGAGCAGCACTGGGAACAAGATCTGGAGCAGCACTGGTAGCAAGATCCAGAGCAGCACTGGGAACAAGATCTGAAACAATACTGGGAACAAGATCCGGAGCAACACTGGGAACAAGATCAGGAACAACATGTGGAACAAGATCTGGATCAGCACTCGAACAAGATCAGGAACAGCACTGGAAACACGATCAGGAGCAGCACTGGGAACAAGATCAGGAGCAGCACTGGAAACAAGATCAGAAGCATCGCTGGGAACAAGAATCAGAAAAATAGAGGTAACAAAATCAGGAGCAGCACTGGGAACAAGATCAGGACCAGTAGTGGGTTCGTGATCAGGTAGAGTACTGGGAACAAGATTCGGAAAAACACAGGAAATAAGATCAGGAGCAGCACTGGGAACAAAATCAGGACCAGCACTGGAAATACGATCAGGAGCAGCACTGGGAACAAGAGCCAGAACAACATTGGGAACAAGATCCAGAACATCACTGGAAGAAATCACAGTGTTTCCTGTGATTTCCCGATTCTTGTTCCCAGTGCTTTTTCTGATCTCGTTTCCACTGCAGCTCCTGATTTTGTTCCCAGTGCTGCTCCTGATCTGGTTTTGCAGTGCTGCTCCTGATATTGTTCAAGTGCTGATCCGGCTCTTGTTCCTCATGTTGATCCTGATCTTGTTCCCAGTGCTGCTCCCGATCTTGTTCCCAGTACTGTTTCTGATCTTGTTCCCAGTGCTGATCCAGATATTCTTCCCAGTGCTGATCCTGATCTTGTTCCCGTGCTGTTCCGGGTCTTGTTCCCAGTGCTGCTGCTAATCTTGTTCCCCATGCTGCTCCAGATGTGGTTCCCAGTGCAGCTCCAGATGTGGTTCCCAGTGCTGCTCCTGATCTTGTCCCTCTTGCTGGTCCGAATCGTGTTTCCAGTGCAGCTCCGGATCTTGTTCCCTGTTCTGCTCCTGATTGTGTTTCAAGTGCTGTTCCTGTTCTTGTTCCCAGTGCTGAAACGGATTTTGATCCCAGTGCTGTTCCTGATCTTGTTCCCAGTGCTGATTCGGATCCTTTTCCTGGTGCTGCATCTGATCGTGTTACCAGTGCTGCTCTGGATTTGTTTCCAGTGCGGCTCCGGATCTTGTTTCCAGTGCTAA